>NW_022995744.1:8236422-8880524 GCF_900245975.1 Drosophila guanche | reverse complement strand
CTCTTCCTTCTCTTTTTAATTGCACAATTACGGGCAATCGAAGGATGACTCAATGACTTTCTCTTCTTTGAATATTAACTAAATGCTTTGTTGATTTTGCTTGTTGTTACTCGCACACCGACACACACGCACAGATTCGAGTTCGTTCACTTTGTTCTTGGCTTTGGCTGCTGCTCTCGCTCTCGCTCTTTCTCTTTTATGTCTTTATTTAGCTTTTTGTGTTTCTGTCTTCGCTTCACGTCCGCACGCTTCGCTGGCTGGATTTTGAATGCGGGGTGAGCGCCTGCCCGTTGCTATTTATACCCAGCCGCTCTCTCTCTCTGTTTCACTCTCCGCCGCTGCGGTGGTTGTGCTGCTTGTTCTGTTCTGCTCTCATTTCGCTCTGCTCGCACATTAATGTGCTTTGCCCGTGCTCGCATTTCTCTCTCTTTCTCTGTCTTGCTCTCGGTATGAAGTTTTTTTGTTTTGGTATTTTTGTTGACATCGTCTCTTTCGTATTTTGTGTGCCTGCCCGAAAATTCGAACCAAAAAAAAGAGAAGCCGTAATTTGTTGTTGTTGCTAGGGCGCTTGAGCGTGGGCGTGGCAGAGGTAGAGGCAAAAAAGCAGAAGCAGCGGCAGCAGTGGCAGCGCGGCGGCCACCTTGCGCGCCTGTTGCCATGCGTGCTGGCAGCGTCGCTGCCTTTGTTGTAACTGTATTCGGCGCAAAGTACAGTTAGCATATTAATTGTATTAATTCGTCAGGCAATGACGATGATGAAAGGCATACGAGGAGGATTTCTTGTAAAGTGAGACAGAGACTGACACTTGAAATATGGGCAAAAAGTGGGCCTAGTAGGTGTATCCATGGGACATGTATCTGTCTTACTGCCGACGAGCCTTCCAGCATCTTTCTTTATGTGGAGCACACAGCCTTACAAATGATCGCAACACTTCCGACTAAATATTATGACAGTCTCTCATAAATTCACGCTATACATACATATACCATATAAGGTGCATTTTTTCAACAATGGGCTCATCCCATGCAATCTTTATTCCCATTAGAGCGGAACAAGTCGGATATGATCTGTACGTTTTTCGTTGGAAAATTTCCTTTATAAAGTAATATTTACGAACATTTCGTTGAGGATTATACTGTAAATGATTAATAATTATTATAATTATTTTACTTTTAATTATGATACTCGTTCAATGACTTCTTGAATAATGTCAACTAAATACAAGTATTTGTGGTCAATTCATCATGTTACAGATTGTAGAAAAGTTATAGTAATTCCCTGGGGGTTTATCCCATGATTAGCTGTTCTGTTCTTGTTTTTGTTTGAGTTTAGTGTCCCATTTCAGTTGAATATTTTTAATGAATTAATGGATTGATGTGGAAATAAAAAATATGGCATATTGCAGACCGTGTGAGTGTGATATAGGGTTTTTCTTGATATATTTATGCCATGAATTCTAAAGAAAATAAACACACAAAGTTGTTTTGGCAATTAATATGATTGTGTGGAAAAATATTTAATTAGTTTATTTATTTGGTATTTATCATAGTGCTAAATTATTTTCTGATATTGAAACCACTAGTCAGGTATTAATTTAAATGTTATAGTTTACAAAAATTGATTTTTAATACTAAAAATGTGATCTGTAAACTTTAAATTCGAATACGAAGAATGCTTGGGCTTTATTTTATTTTATTTTGCCTTGGTTTGTTTGTTTTATTTATGTATTTTCATTCATTTCATCCTTCAGTTTCAAGTGTATATAAGTATAAATCTATGTGTGGAAAACTCCACCCACAATCTCGTAATGTTGTAACCAGAAGCACACACACTTACACACAATCGAATCGAAAACCTTACGGCGAGCGTCTCAAGTGCTTCCACTGGGATGGGATTGGGACGGCTGCCACTTAGGGGTGGCTCTGCGTCATCGTCTACGGCGACGGGTACACTTCTATGTCTAGGTCTATTGTGGCCAGAACTACTTGTAGTCTGCCTCGCTCGCTCTCTGTCCGTTCCATCTCTTTCGCGCACTTATAGTTGTTTTTTTTTGTGTTTTTCTGTCTTCCTTCTCTTTGCCGCCTGGGCTTGGCTTTTCCGGGTTCACGTTGTCGTCGCCGTCGTCGTCGTCGTCGTCAGCATAAATCGCAGCAGAGGCGTGGCTTATTTCCTAACAGCATTTCATGCTCCAGAAGTCAAAGAGGAAGCCAAAAAATGTGTGTGTCTTCTCGCTCTTTCGCCTTAGCCCATTGGGGGACCCCAAAGTGGTTCAAGTTTGAAATTTTGTTTTGGGTCTGTTTCTGTTTTTTTTTTGTATTTCTTCTCCTGAGTGTGTGTTTGTGTGTGTTTTGGGCGGAGTTATGCTTTGGACCTTTTTCGTTTTGTGGCTGAAATGGGTGGAGTCTCAGGTCGACGGTCTGCTGGCCAAAATATGCTGAGAAATTGCCCCTGAAAACGATTATTCTCGGGATAATTTGCGCATTTAATATAATTGAGGCTCTCGAATGTCAATTAGTTCGATGATTGCCCTCTTAACTACCTCTCGGCGATCGCTAGATCCCCTTGAAGATGTTCATCTAATTTTCCAATTGCTCAATGAGGCGTAGTCTTCGATAGGAATCGCCTTTATGTTTGCTCAATTCTTGTTTTCCTAAAGGATTACCACATGGGTACCTTGGAGGCCCAAAAGAAATCCCACCAGTCATGCGGGTAATTATGGCAAATATTATTTAAATTAACCAAGCTCTAGATGGGTTACGTGAGGGTTGAACTTGCCAGGAAACCCATATATCATTTGCATAGCTAATTGTCTCTGACTGAACCCAACAAATCCTAAGTCGTTCTTATGGGGGGAATCTTGTCTTGTGGCTTATTGAGATTGTCAAATTGGCTTTTATTTGTTTCGATTGAGTTTTCAATCTGCATGTCAAATGACCCACATGATGTGGTTGGACTCATTCCTGGAAAGTGTGTCAATCCCGGAACCGCAACAAATCAGAATCTCGGGATTCCGAAATTCACTTTGCATTAATTTCATCAGACTCCTCTTTCTGACGTGTCCCCCGCGCGTTGTCTCTGACGGCTGTACGGAGAAACTCATTTGCGATCGAGATCTGGGGACTGCCTCAAAAGTTGGGGGGCTGCACATTCCATAACATTCGCAGATGCTAATGAGTAACATCATCAATGCGATAACAGGTTTTTACCGTACTCATTGGATTTTATTTACCGTTTTTGTTGGCAAACGAATTTGATTTTCATACTTATAACAAAGAATTATTATTTTGAATGCTTTAATTCCACATTCCATTAAATCTCACCTTAGTAGGTTTTTATTTAAGGTTTATTTTATTTAAAAGTTTTACGAAGATTTTCTTAAGCAATCTTAAGCTCACCATAGATACCAATTGAGTTTTGGGTATAAAAATAGTGACCTTTTGCAAACGCCTCACAACGTTCCACTTCATTTCACTACGTTAGTCAGGATGCGAACCCTTTTTTTGTTGTTACTGCATAACCGAAATCGCCATAATCGCACTGCGGCTTTGCACTCCCTGCGTTCTCTTTAATCTCAGCCACCCTCCCATTTCTCACTCTTTGGTGTTTAATTTGTGTTCGTTTTTTATGAGCTCTACTGGTGGTCGATCTTGTCCAGAAATGTTTTCGTTTATTTGATTTCCCATTTCTCGATAGAGAAACAAAGACAATTGCCAAGTGATCCGTAGCACATGGGTCATTAACTCTCGCTCTACCACACTCGGGGATGAGTTCGCTCCCCCCGCCACTCACTCGCTCACTCACTCATTTTGTAACGCCTGTCATTGAGAGCTGCTTAGGCAGACGGACGATCGTCGTTGTCGGAAGCTTTAAGCCGAAACCAGAGGCAGCGATTCCCAGGCCCCAGCCGCGTCGTCGATGAGTCATACACACAGAGAACACCAGCGCCGCTGCACTGACACGGCATGTGGAGTGTGGGGGACAACACTGCCCAACGCGGCGAGATTAGAAGACCGATCATTGTGATACCCATTATACCCATTCTGGAGCGTCTCTGCCAATACTGATGGTTATAGTCATGGGGACTGCACTGCTGCTTGGTGCGCGTGGCAAACGTTTGATTAGATTCATCATACCCGCAGCATAGCTACTACCCATAACGAGACCCATTTAATGTTGTTGAACGAGCCGAGTGGTTGGGTAAAGAGGAGACGCGGGGAGGAGCTGGGTCTTGACGATCGTCTCACCGTCTGGTGGATAACTGTTCACGGACTCGGGCACTGGTCCTCCATTCCCCCCGGTGTTCTCTACGCTCTCGAACACACACCAGACGCAAAAAAGCGATACACCATGCAGGAAAACTGATATGCCGATAAGATTGGACGTGGATCGTCCACTTGGACCGTCCGTCGCGTCGCCGACTCTGCCTTTGTTTAATTTATTTGATTGTTCTTTTTTTTGTTTGCTCACCGAAGATCCCACTGTCCGTCCCAGTCTTCTTGCACAAACATGTCAGCAGTGTGGGTTCATTTTCTTCTCTGTTTTTTTTTTTTGTTATATTTTTATTTGAGTAATTTTCGCCCCTTTTTTCCATAGATTTTATGGTTAGATAAGACATTTTCGGTATGTGCTCTCTGATTTTCGTTGTGTTCTTTTATTTGGGAAAGGTGCGTGCATCGACATGTCTGGCCTGCTCTTCTTCTGGACCCTCTCTGTGTACACATTTGCTTTTTGTCATTATTTGTTTTTAGTCTTAGTTGCACCAATATTTTACTCATGGGCAGTAGTCAAGTGTACCAGTGGAATATGAGTAGGGGCACAGACTCTACGTTCTTCCATCGTACATAAATGAGTCATGCATCGAAGATACGATGTCGTGTGTGTGTGTAAATATGTGAAAATTAGAGGCACTCACACGGTAGGATAGTTTTGAGGCACTTGCTGAACTCTTTTCACTTGGAAATTAAGAGTCTTAAGCGGGGACCGTATATAAAGATTATTATTCTTTTATTTGTTTGAAAAATCATCCATTTAAGGTAGCCGCACTAAGCTCTAAAGTAAGGATAAACTATGCAAATGCAAAACTATGGAGTATTGTTTTAACGTAGAACGTGCATGGGCCATAGGAAATGTATACACATTCAAACGCCTGTTACAAATGAGCAGCCTGAGGAAAATTCAGATGACTATAAGAGCCACGATTCCAGAATTTGATATGATGTCTCCTGATGAGGGTATGAATAGTAACTAATCCAAAATGAATATCTTTAATATTTGTACATATGTATGTATTTTACATAAAGTACATTTGATGAAGTTCTCAGAGAGTGTAAAAGCCTAGAGTGCATTCGTACACCAAGGATGTTTATAATAAAAGTATTTTCTGAGAATCTACAAGCCCTTACTGACGCTTTAAAGGAAAATGGTCTCAATCCACAACTTATGTAATTATAAATTCAAATAGGAATTTCAAGAAATGGTAATCCATTGCTAAAATTAAGAGCATGTTTATTCCAGGCAAACAAGAACCAAAATGGGACTATTTATATGCAAATTATGTATTTGGGATGCTCTGAAACAAATTTGATTGACAATGCAAGATATCGGGAATTCTTAACAAGCTCATCAACCAAAATCAAAACTCAATCAATTAAATTTAAATTCATTTAAGGGACGAAACATAATTTGTACATATCTGTACATACTTATGTACATATTCATATTGACTGAAAAAAAAGCGGGGAAACAAAAAAAAAAATAAACAAAAAATTACGATAATTGCATCCGTAGAGAGAGGGTGAAATTGTTGAATTAAAATAAATTATATAATTTAATTTATGTTTATGCGTGGGGAAGGCTCCCTTCCCTGCATGATGTGCTCGTGGCTATAAAACATTTTCGGATGGTATCGTTAGCTGCTTCCTGCATACTACACTCGTAGCCAGACACGGCGGCGTCCCTCCCCATCCTCCATCCGCCTCTTGATCCTATTCAAATTTTTGCTTTTATCTATTTTATGGCCAAGTATGTGAAGAAATAGTCGAAAGTTTCATGGCAATGGGGGGGTGTTGGACGTATGTAGTGTTTGGTTTAGGGTATCCATCCAGTTTTATACACTTTGATTTCGATGCTTTCCTCCTTTAGTTTTATGGGTGTGCATCTTTTACGACCTGCCGCCGTTGGTTAAGACTGTAGCGGGGGCGGAAAGACCATTGATAAGAGCGTCGATTCGCATACGTGACATTTGCAAATTTTTTAATGCGCCATTTGAATTGGCACTGATGCTTCCAACCATAAAAGATGCTCCATGCCTCAATGGGGGAGTGCCACACGCACACAAAAGACAATTTGAGGCGCCATGTGTTGCATATTTCATGGCATTTTGACGCAATGCATTAAATTTGCAAGAAAAAACAAAAAACCAAAAGGAAAATGGCCAGAATCAGCATGCTAAAGCTTATATTCAGACTAAAGGATACCCGCTAATCGGGTGTATTAAGTGGAAAACTTATTGGAAACGATCTACCGACTACAGTCATGTTGGTTACTTTAAAACTATCTTCAGCTAAAATGTAAGTTTTGTAGTCTTTCATAATTTGTGTACGTATCAAAATAAAGCAGGAAAATACAACACTAAAATAAATTGAATGTACCAAAATGTAACTTTTTATCCCAATAACTGGCACATGCCAGTTGCCCCTTGGTTTCCTTTGACAATAAATCGAATTGTATCGTTTTAAACGCATTCTTCTCACTGTACATAATATACAATTCCAACTATTTAGCAAACCCTTCAGCAGTCTCCCACTAATGGGTAGCAAAGAGAAAGAAGAGAAAACTGTAACATAACGAGTTGAGTGAAGCAAGATGGAATAGGTTTTAAATGTTTAAGTGGCCATAAAAAAACATTATTTTCGGCATAAATAAGCTAAGTAAGCGATATTCAGCATAAACAAAAGCTAGAGCCTGGCATGACGTCAGCAAAGAAACCTTGCAACACACTCCATAAATTGTATCAACCATATAGACTTGGTGGTGTAATGTAATATTTATTTCGTCACCCGTCCACCCATTTGCATATATGTAAATATTGAACATCATTTTTTGGGCAATCCCCAAAAATCAAATTAATTTTAATTATCGCCCACAATTTGATGATTGCTTCTTCTGTTCCGCCCCGTTCGGTTTTGTGTTGCGTGTATTTAAAATGCTCAACGCCTATTCTGGCCTATAAATTGTCCATGGTAATTAAGTATCGCAGAAGGCGATAAAAGCGCCGAGAGCCGTTCCACGACTGTCCCTTGAGATGATGCCAGGCCCAGGGCTGGCTGACAATAACTCATAAAGGCATTTTAGCCTGTCCGGCCTGCCCTCGCGCATTTGCCGCGGCTAATGACCAACAGGACTTTGGGTCTTCCTCCACAAATGGTGCGCAATTAGTGTGCAATTTTTGAGCGCTAGGTGCCCGCGCACATCTGTGACCCCCGTCGCAGTCGCAGTCGCAGTCGCAGTAGCCGGCCCACCCACTTTAAACACACACATGATTAGCACCGAGTGTGTGTGTGTGTGTGTGTTCTCGGCGTTGTAATTGCTTTTTGTAATTTATGCCCGCCACTCGGCTGTCGATGATGGTGTTGTTCCCCACCCGCTACTCCCACAAAGTGTATTTGGCTGCTGAGAGCAACAGTTCCTTACCTTCCACAGATACAAACCCATCAACTTTGGGTATAATGATCACGGGTTTAAGGAATTACAATTCTGAGGAGCTTAGACGTCAGCTTTGGGAGTTCGGTCATGGAAAACGATCTTCCTTAAACGATGGTTCCGACAAGGGCATCTAAATCTTCGGCTATCCAGCTTTGCCTGTCCTTTCGGTTATTTCCTCTTTTCAGCCATCAACCCATGTCGCCTGCTCCTGCTGATGATGATGCACTTTGGGTCCATCATTATGACAGCTGCTTGACGACCGAAAGGGTCGTCCTCTGCTTTTTCGTTTGGGTTTTTCGTGCTGGGGCTGG
Source organism: Drosophila guanche (assembly GCF_900245975.1). NCBI lineage: Eukaryota > Metazoa > Arthropoda > Insecta > Diptera > Drosophilidae > Drosophila > Drosophila guanche. The sequence continues at coordinate 8,872,509 of NW_022995744.1, read as the reverse complement.
ACTCGTTCGTTGATTGTGTACATTTTTCTTACTTCTTTTTTTTTGTATGCGCTCTGCGACATTTGACATGTGGAATTAGCGCTCACAGCTAGCAGCTTGCAGCTGATGCCACAGCCCGTACAGCTCAGCGAAATTTCGTCATGGCGATTAGACCTCACACCCACAGGTTCCTTTTTGGCTTCGATTGGACTGATGCTGCTTACTTTTTCTGACTTCCAGGACAGTCAAGCGAATAGTTTATGGTAATTTTTAATTATCTTGGCATGGTTTTCAGATGAATTTATGCACACATGATTGGGGCTCTTTGGCTAAGTCGATGCCCAGTGGGTACTCCAGGGTGGCGCAGGCGCCAGCTCCCCATGCAGACCCATAAAAAATAAATAAAAGCTCGGCCTCCACCTGCCCTGTCGCTGCCAACGCGTATGTGGTCCGTCGCTGGACAGATTCTGGTTCATTCATGCACAAATTGTTCAAAGTGAAACTCATTCCCGGCTGCATTTGGCTCATTTTTGGTCCCCTTTTGGTGTGCCCTTGTACAGGGTATCCATGAATCTATAAAGTACATTTTGGCACTTTTATTTATATATTTTTTATGTACAATTCTTAAAAATATATACATAATATTTATGTAGTGTGTTTGAGGCTTCGGTCAGCTTTACTTCTGTTCAGAAGAAATGTTGCAAATGCGCTTTTACGCTTTTGACTTCAATTTCTGCCAGGCAGGCCGTAAAGCTCTTTTGATATTTCACTTTTCAAACATATTTGCTGCTGTTGTTTCTTTATTTTTGTTGTTGTAATCGCATTAAGTGCGCTTATTTAACGCAAATCTGCCCGGAACCCGAGACATCATCAGAGAAGGCTCTGATCCTGGCCCAAAACGCTAATGATGACTAATTTGTTTGCTTTTTGCCAGAGTCCTGTTTCTGTCCTTCCCTCGTGGCTGAATGTACTCGTGCGTTCAGTGGGGGCACATGTGTGGTGCGGCCACAAGTGTTTGCCAGGGACTTCATCCTTGGGCCTGCTCTCTACCAATTCCAATTCCACTTCCACTTCCACATCTCTCTGCAGTCGTAGGAGTTTATTTTTTGTTATTTTTGCAACATTTAACGCTTATTTGGGTCTTGGCTAAGCTTTCCTCTCCCGGCTCCGGGCTCGGGCTTTTCAACTCTGTTTGTTTTTTCTTCCATTTTGCGTATTTGTTGTTGTTGTTTTTTTAGACAGCCTTTTTGGAATCCGTTTGCTCTGGCGTTTTGTTGTTTTTAGATGCAGCGCACAATTAATTTCCAATTAGCATTTTGTTTGTCTCGAAATGTTGAGCCAATGATTTGGAGGGTGACACAGCTGCGAGGTGGGTGGTTGGGCAGCCAGCAAATACATTTAGATGTGCAAATTTATTTTAAAGTTAATCCTACTCCTGTGGGCATCACTTTAAATTTATTTTTGGATTCTTCTAAAGGAAGAATTTCTTCATAATTTATTGCTCAAATAAATAATACTCCAAAATCAGGAAATCCCATCCGTAATGTGGTCTGCCCTCTTATCCATTTCTCAACCAAAAGTCTTACTGCTGCTCCAGAAACTAGCAAAAATCAAAAGAAACACCGCTCAATCCGCTTAACTAATTTACTCGCCCTGGCAACATATCCACTCTCTCCTAATCGGACATACCAAAAAGAGAAACAGCAGAGTAGAAAAGGAAACGAATGGTGTGGCAGGGGGCAGGACAAGCAATTGCTAAATGAACAAATTATGCATCGACCAAGCGAGACCCCTAAGACGAACAAAAAAAAAGAAAGAAGGGAAAGAAGGAAAACGAGCACTTAATTTAGTTAATGTAAATGCAGGGCAATCCCAAGTCTTGGACGGACGACCTGACATTTGACAGATGAACTGCTGGTGCTGCCGTAGGATGAGGGCGGGAGAGCTCTTTCAATCTTGATGCGACTCAATTTGTAAGTCCTAGCGGAGCAGAAGAGACAAAGAAAGTGGACTGGACAGAGGCCACAGGACAACTGGAGTGGCTGTACACGAAAAATCTTGTACGGTATTCATTTTATTTGCAAAATATTTTATTTGGCTCATTTGAGCATTGCCTTTGTTAATAAATAAACAAACATAAATGAGCATTATATAAACAAATGAAGTTATTGCAGCAGCTACAGCCAGTTAGGCCTCAGGGCATGTCCAAGCTTATTCCGAGGCATATTCCCCGAGTTCCAGCCCAGAGCCCCACACTGTGCTCTGTGTTCTCTGATGGTGGTAGTAAAGAGCGAAAAACCTAATGATTTGATTGCTTATGAAGATGTAACTCATTTGAGTCAACCCTTTTTCGACAATTATCCTCTTAGATAAACAATTGCAGACGCAGACAGCGGAGGAGAGAGGACGAGTCGTTATCAGGTTTTCTTTACTTTTCTTTTCGCGCAATATTCCAGAATTGTACGTTGTTGTTGCCTTTGCTTTTACACGTATTTTCTTTTGTTTTCCATTTGGTCGTAAAACGTTTATTTCATTTATGCTGCGTTATTCCCTTTGGAGATGTAGTCATAACATCAAAAAAATGCACCAATAAAATTATGCAAAAAAAACCGAAACAAAGGACGAACAGAAAAGGATTAAATCCACATCCACAGGAAGTGGATAAGTCTAGGACTCGCGGCAGCTGTGTTTGTTCCCCTTTTAATTACTTTCGTATAGAGCCGAAAACTATAAGCAGCGCTTCAGTTTTAATGGCTCCGATCGTAAATGTAAATGTCTGGGGAGTCGCTCGATGGATGGTTCAAGGATCGTAAACTAGAAAAAAGCCAACTGAAGCTCTCCTCCACTCATGTTCTTGGCCTATCAATTTGCCAATTCATCCCTCACATGGCTTATGTGGACCTATATGTATATATCTTTCTCTCTTTTTATTTACAATCTGTCTGTTTAAGAAGTAAATTGTATAAATTGTATGAATTTTTGGCAATTTTTAGTTGGAAATATGGAGTGGATTATACATAAGGTGTTGCCTTATTCGATTATTCTTTGATGGGGCTCCTGTTCGTCAATATTTGCTCCAATTTACATCTCCAAATTGTACGCTCTTCCAATTCGGGGTATCCCAAATCCTGTCTCGGAGTTTGTAACACCGCGTAGGAAATAGAGATTAGAAATTAGAGATACAATTTTTGGTCTAGTTACAATTCATAAAATGCATAATACTTCACATTCTGGCTTGATGTAGTTCCAATTGTAGCATCCAAATAATATTGTCAAACTCTGACTGAACTGTTCTCAGTCCAATCAACTTTAATATGGTTTCGCGTGAGTCGATATTTTCAAAATTCAAAGTGACACATTCTAGGTTAATGCAGTACTGCGATATCAGATCAAAAATAGGCCCATTTAGAGCATCAAGAACTGGCAGAATTACTCGAGGATCGTCGCCTGAATAGCTGCAGCAATCAAGCGTCTTGAATTTATTCTGAGCTTTGTATGCATATTGACTCATTGGCCCACTGACTTGAGCCGAATTCAGTTGGTCTTTTTGATTCAGGTAATCGAATATTTGATCCATTATTTCAATGGGTAATTTTGATAACATTTTGAATGAGAAATGTGAACACGTTCTAGCAAAGAGAAGCAACCGGAAACAGTAAAGAGAATTTACGTACATATCCATCAGGGCTGAGTGTGCGCGTCTGAGTACTGGGCTTTAGAAGCCCCTGAGATTTGTATTTTATTTTCGCATGTACAAATATAATTGAAAATATATCGGACACCAATATTTTCAAAGGGAAATAAAATACATTTTCAAAGGATTAAATAAGTTCTCATATCAAGAGCCAATCAGTTGGAAAATCACGAACCAAACGATGACCAAAGAATTTTGATAAATATACGAAAAAAAAGAAAAGAAATGAAGCAATCCCGTAAGCCTTAAGACCCGCACCTCACGTTCTTGTCGGAGTTGTCATTCACGCAATTATTTCTAATGCTAGGACACGCACCCTTCTGCTCTAAGCCAAAACGCATGTCAATTTGTCAATTTCGCATATATTTTGCGGCGATTCTTTTTTTTTTTGTGTTGCCTGGAAACGACGTCGAAGAGGAGGACTTCTTTTTATTGATATCGTCCGGGCAACACGTGTGGTGGACTGCCTGGGCGTTGGGGAAGGGGAGGGTCCACACACACACACACACACACTTGCCACAACAATGTAATCTGATGCCAGTGTCCGTGTGGTCCACATGTCCGTGCGATTGCCGTTGGGTTGGCATTCTGTCAAATCATTATGGCCCCAAAAAATAAATATGCTTTCATTCGGCGAGTCTTTCTCTGCCATTTGCCATGGTTTTGGCAGTTATCCGCAAGAGGTTATTTGATATTTTACAGTTGATAATAGTCAAAAGCACGCACAAAAGTTTCCACATCACACAGAACAGAACAGAACAGAACAGAACTGATATATAATCGTACATATATGCTGGATCATTATAGTTGATTGATGTGTGTGTGCGCCGGGCGGACGGGCTTCGTTTGTGATTTGATTTTCCACTGCGGTTTAGGATTACTTTGCACACAACTGTACTAAAAGTTTACCGGTGTTTGTAAACTGTACTTAATGTGGCAAATAGTCTGCACAAAATAACGTTTATTTTTGTTCTAAATGAATTCTACAGGCACACGCAACTGTACCTTAAAGACTCCATAGCCCACACCCCCGACCAGGGGCTGAGATTTAATTATGGGAAAATAAAACAAAGTGCAGAAAAAGTCAACAAACCTAGTGATTGCTTCTCAACTTCTCCCTTTCGCTTCCCTTCGCTTCCCTTCGCTACACGTAATTAAGCACAAGGCCAGCCGCGGTCCACTCTGTCTCACTCTAAGATCCGTGCCACTCAGGTTAGTCCTGATAGGTCCGAGAGGACAGGGCCGTGCAGCAGGAACAAGAGCAACCGGGAATCGCCTGCATTGAATGCATTTAACTCTTTCAGTGGGTTCTTTATGGTCGGTCATTAATATGCTTGATTATTTCCCTTGACTGGGTTGTCCTGCAGCCCCCGGGTTCTCTGTCCTTCTGCCGACGACACGTGGCCGACGCCGTCCAGCGCCCGCATAAACATTTTCATCCTCAAGTATCAACTTCCTGTGTGGCGCGGCATTGTAAAAATAAAACCAGAGCGTTGTGTGATTCTTGTGTGTTGAAAAAATATACAAATAATGTTCTCAAAATGTGTAAGAACTTTTGGCATTACCTTGATATCAACCCCCGACAGCGGACTGGCTGGCTGGCTGGCTGGCTCGATAAAGGGTTAAGTAGCAGCGGCAGAGAGTGACAATCTGGGGGTTGGGCCACGCCCCATTATTAAGGCTGATTGACGCCTGTTTTCTGTAATTTTGTAATTGAAACTGAAGTCGATTTTTGCTTTTCATTTTTTTTTTAAACAATTTTTATGTTCCTTCCTCTTGTTTTTGTCCTTTTTTTCTTATCTTTTTGTTTTTGTTTTACAATCATTTGTTTGGTTATCCTTTTGATCTTTTCGCTGGTTTGTCATCTACCCGGGGAGGGGGAGGGGGACTAATGCTCACTGCCAGGCTCGGCTGAGTGTATGGTGGGGTGCTTCCTTCCGTCCTGGCTTTTGCTTTTCTTTTTTCTATATTTGTATTTTTAATTTTTGTAATGCAAGTTGACAACAAATTATGATATTGTCACACTTTTTTTTGTCTCTAGTGAGGCTGAGAATGGCATTTGTTATGGCTTTGGGTTCAAAATATCCAAGTAAAGTGTTCCCTAAATATGCCTTAACCTTGCCATGCATTTGTATGGTTATGTTTCCTCAAAAATTCCGTAGAGTCTGGGAGAAATGATCAGCCATTAACCTCTCTACAGCGCCTGACAATAATTCATATGATGAAATATGGAATATTTCAGCCGAGAAGGGGTAAGGAAGGGTCTCACCTCGGTCATCAATTTCGGAGGTTCGCCCTGCTGCCTTAATCTCAGTATATCAAACTGTCCAAGTGCCTTTGGCTTCGTATGGTGTTTGCCAGGTTCTGGTGCGATGGTCGACCACTTTAACCAAAGTTTCAACCAAGCGACAAGCCCTCAATTATCAGATTTGCATGAATGATACTCTCGCTCCTGATGCGGTTCCCCTTTGCTGGTTGCCGGCTGCTGCCTGATGGTCAGGATATGCTCGAAATGGCCAGGATGCTCCATCTGCCTGCTTGTCTCTCTGCCGCAGCATAATATTTCAAATCAGGCGAACGGAGAAGAGCTGAACTGCTCTCATTATCAAAGCACAGCATGTGGTTAGCAAGGGCAAAACTTCCTGAAAGGAAGTCAACCCCCAACCATTGCATGCACTGGCTGTAGAGTGGCAGTAGCTGGCACCCAAGGAGCCGTAGCCATGTGGCCCCCATGGATGATGAAGCAACACTGCAGAATTTCAGTCAATTTCCTTCGAAATTGTTTTTTTTTGCTGTTTTTTTTTTTTGTGTGTGTTAGACTCCAGCTCAGCTCTGGTTGGGCTTCCTGTGTCTGCGCCGTGTTATAGATGGATCCCTGTTCGGCATTGTTCCCTGGTAGCCTTACAAGCGACAGTGTTAAATGGTTGCAATATGTCATCAGGTTGCTGCTGCCCTTCTCCTCTCCTCTGGCCTGCTGCTGCTACTCTTAGATGACTGCCATGATAGACCAATCATGCCCAAAACAGTAACACCAGCCACACACAGAGTCCTTCCACAGTGTCCTGGTGCTCAGGGTCCTCGCGGCAGTCCTTCCGTCGTTCCGTACTGTTTCGTTTCGTTCCTTTGCTGCGATGGCGCCATTTGTATGAAAAATCGCCAGGATGCTAATACGTTTGACTTCCGTTGACGGATTACCGACTATTTTCGGTCTACCCCGAGCCCTGGCACTGGCAGTTTTGCAAAATTGCTGCGTTTCACATTTCATTTGAATATTTTACTCGAATGTTTTTTTCTTGGTTGTCTATTTGGCTGAGTGGAGGCGGCATGATAAAGGGAGCCACTCTGTGGGCAATGCCATCTGATAATTTGCTGTGCTGCTGAATGGCAGCAAAACAAAACCCGATAAGTAATAGGCCCTAGACACCGGGCAGGTTGAGTTCACCAAAAGCACTTGGAGAAAATCAAATAATATTTATACAAAAATAGGAATAGTAAAATAGAATTAAAAGTCTGATTTATCGGAACCGAAAGATGATTCAGCCTGAAGTTCCTTTAATTTATTTCGCACAGTAAGCCATCTCCCCCTGTTTCTCTCAGTGCATGGCTTTGTTCAACGCATTGATATGCAAATTTTCAAATACGCTTTTGCATTTCACTCTCTCTCCTTCTCCCTCTCCCTCTCTCTCTCTCTCTCTCTTTGGTTTGGTTTGGTTTTCTTTTTTTGTTTGTTGGCAGGTTCCGTGTTGTGTTGCCTTTTTGGGGCTGGACGTTTTTCTATTTTGGCACCATTTTGATTGCCATGAATGAGTAACGACCGGAAAGCTGTTTTTATGGCCAGTGATAGCAGCCAGAGACAGTAGCAGCAGCAGCAGCAGCAGCAGCAGCAGCAGCAGCAGTTGCATCCACAACCACATTGAAGGTGGGCCACAGAGACCTGGCCATACGACGGACATAAAGTTTGAGCTCCCTCTCTCTCGGTTGTGCTATCAGTGAGCGGCTGATAAGCGCGAAGCAAATTGAAAACGGCGCCAGCATTCGAAAGGCGTTGAAAATGGCAAGCGGCGGCAGCAGATGATGAGGGAAACCTGGCAATTTAGTTGATGGATTTCTGTTAATGGACCTGCCAAAAAGTGTCAAAATTACTTTAAGCCCAGGGAAGGGGCACAAATGATTGTTGCAACAACAAACAAAAAATGTTAAATAAATTGCTGTCATTTGTGGGTAGTGGTTCTGGGCCTTCCTCTCGGCAATCATTGTGCTTCGGTTTTATTTTGTTTCTAAATTGAAATTGCAATGCAAACAATTTAAATGGGATTTGCATAAATTTGTGAGAAATTTTGTCATTGGTCAAGGGATCCGGAAACTGGAGTCCAGGATGCACACACCAACAAGGACCCAAGGCCCGAAAACTAAATCGGTTTTGTGTGGCTGGACAAATCACTTGTAAATTGAATTAGTTTCCCCTCTGCAGCTTGCAACCCTTTCAGGACACACCAACCACTCCCACACCCCACACCCCACACCCCACCCTTCTCCAGAATTCGAATTTCACGCATATGTGCGTTTATACAATTTGCCCAATTTTCAATAATAACCGAACAGAACTCGGCGAACAGAACACACACGCAGAAAACACAGAGAATACAATCACACCATGTTGCATGGGTGCGAAAAGCGAATCAACATAAAAGTTGCCGATATAAAAATATGATAAAAACACGAAGGTAAAGTGAGGGTTTCCAATGGTTGATGGAGACCATGGCATGCTCTAGCCCATGGAGAATAAATTCCTTAAAAATATATCTGCAATACCATGAGATGGCAGTCTCCTGAACCTCACAGCTAATGTACCTCAGCACGCATTTGCTTCCCTGAACAAAGGACAGCCCAACCACAAAGGGTTGTGGGAATGAGATCGTGTTTTAAGTCTTTTTTTTTCTCGCCAACTACAACTCAATTATGGGTGGGACACACACTCGCAGCCCACAGGAACCACCCACACACATGACTTGACAAGGTTTGCATTATGTTTGGGTGTTTTTTTTTTTTTGCTTTCTTTCTGTTTTGTCCGCTGCTGCTGTTGCTTTTTTTATGATAAGTAGCCGCTGGCTATGAAAAATCCTTTGAAACCCGGACACAGACCCACACCCAGTCCCAGACCCATCACCCAATCAACATCCCACACACGAAATCACGAACATTTTCCCTCATCAATTTTTCGTACATGATTTGCGGGAAAAGTGTTATTCGGGGCTTGGAAATGAGAATCGAAGCCGCTTAAAGCCAAAGCCAAAGCCGGACCCCAGAGTCAATGTCCCGGCCATGTGTCGGCTTGTATCTTTTTCTTTTTAATACCCGTCACATGTTTTGACGTGGTCAGGATAAAAAAAAGCACCATATTCGTTTGGTTTCCACTTTTTACAATTTTTATGGTAATGCTGTAAAAAATACAAAAATTTGTAACAGTCCGCCAGAGTGCAAAAAAACAAAAAGTGAGAGAAATAAAGGATAATAATGTAAAAACAGCAAAGAGAATTCGCAGAAGCGTACCCCAGGCCGAAAAAAAACGCACACTTTGATGTTGCTTTTGTTTTTTTGGGCCAACAACGACTTTAGCCCCATTAATAAATGCAAATAAAATATGTTTAAATTGCATTATTAAAAAAAAGGTGCATTTTGGGGCATCGTTAATTTATATGCAAATACATTTTTGATAGCTAAAATGTCACTGCAGTTGCCGGCAAATTTCCTTCCTCTTTTTTTGTTGTATTCCCTTTCAGGTATTTAAATTTTATTTTCTTTATACATATGTATAGAGGTATTCGTGTGCATGTATTCCTCTTTTTTGTTGCGGTCGAACCATGAAACGAGCCCCATTAATTTTGATAGTTCCCATATGCCGGCCAGATATCCTTTTGATGGACACACTGCGGTCAGCTGGGTGCGGAGGAGGGACATTTACTTTGACATTTCATGGCGCTGCCATGGCAATCGTAGGATGTGGGATATCCTTTTTTTTTTTGCATTTGATTAAACATAATTTTATTAGTCGAATTTCATTAATTTTGCAGCTTGCGCGTAATTTAATATTTATAGTTGGTTGGCCTCGTTTCTAATTAAATGCAAATATTACGATAATTAAAAGAGGCTGCGGAGGGGTAGCACCGGTTCGATGACCAATTGCCTTTTGTGATAGGTTTAAGGGCAATGCCAATCTTTAATAAATAATACGAGTGTCCAGTAAACATTTCAGAGTCAAAATCAATCCACAAATCCATCGAATGACTAATTTTTGCTGCTCCTCTGCCGCACAAAAGACTCTGGCTGACGCCTAATTCACTTTTAATTAACAAATCCCAGTCAGTCCGGACCAGAAAACTTTGTTAGCAAATGAAAAGAAATTCAATTAAGCTTATTTGAGCGTTAAAAGCCAATCACGTCATGGGGGCCGGCCAAAAGCACAATGCAGTCCCGCACAAAAGGCCGCAACGATGGCAGTGTCCTGATGGGTGGTGTGGGTTGTGTGAGGACTAAGGAGGCGACAGCCGAAACAGGCCGGAGGACAGTGGAAGGGTTGCAGCGACTGCAGGCTGAAGGCTGAAGGTGTCGCGACGTCGACACATGAAGGATGCAGATGCAGATGCGTAATCGGAGGTTGGAGGTTGCAAATCCTTGCAATCCGTGACTTGAAATCGCAGTAAGCCGACGGATTTTGTCCGTCCCTGAGGCGTTTTAAATGCCTCTTTGCCTTTAATTGCAATGGTCAACCCTGTCGCACTCGGACTCGGTCTACCCGCACAACCCTTCCAGGGGGGGTGGGTAGATAAATTGCATTCGATGTGGGCTGACGATGATTTGCAATTTGCATTTTGCAATTTCTCCAACTAGTCTCTGGCTCTACGGTCTCTGTCTGCTGTCTCACTCTATTCATCCTTTGGTTTTGGTTTTTGCATACCAATTAATTAGATGCGAATGCAATTTTAATTACAGTCAACGCCGATGCCGATGCCGATGCCAATGCCGATGCATTTGCCAAATTGAAGTTGAAAATTTATGGCCAACACTGTTTCGAAAGAGGAGAGAGAGAGGATGAGCGTGTGTTTAGTGTGTGTGTGGGCTAAGTGGTCAGTGGTGGCAACTGTACTTCCATTTGGTAACTGAATTCCAACTGTGTTTTGCATTGTCGATTGGGACCTTGATTGATCGCCGCACAGTCAGTCATCAACCTCATCAGGAGCCAACATCATCGTCATTTACTCATATGTATACGTCAGTCAAGTCAGTCGTGAATGTAAGCAAACATGATGGCGGTCACGTGTCGTCCTTGTAAGCTTCCCCGAGCAGGACACGTGTTCCATGCCGCCGCCGTCGTTGTCTAGAACATTTGATTTTTTTTTTTACTCCTGCTTCTCTCTCTTTGCTTTTTGTGAAGTGCCCAAAGGGGGTGAAACGTGCGCCTCGGGTGGATAGGTGGAAGCTTCTGTTGATTTGGTTATAGTTTATATTCTCCTTTTTTTAACCCAGGCTAAGCCCATAAGCATGATTTGATTTTCGGCGTTTTCTTTCTTTGCCAGCAGCACATTAACGGCTGTTTTCACTCATCAACGCTTTGGTAAGTGTCGAAATGGAGTGGGATTCCAAGGGGCGCTCTAAATATATGTGTGTGTGAATGGAATGGGTGTAGCTAATCAAGTTGGGATCCCTTGGGAGTTGTCTTTTGATATATTTTACGCACATAACACAGTAGGAAAAACATCATTCAAGCCAGCTAAAATAAATAGAATTAATTGTCTGCTGTCGTTACAGAGGCATGTTAATTTAGCAGCGCTCTTACAGCAAATGAAAACGAAAGTGAGAAGCAGATCTGCACAGCTAGACTCAGCCGCACACTTTCGCTTTCGTTCTCTGCTGTGTCGCTACAGGGGCATGTTAATTTAGCAGACAGTTAACAGCAAATGAAAGCGAAAGTGAGAAGCAGAGCTGACCTACCTCAACTTTGTGATCTGAACAGCCGAGCTCGGCGCTACACACTTTCGCTTTCGTTCTTTGCTGTTTTGTTACAGAGGAATGTTAATTTAGCAGAGAGATGGCAGCGACCGAAAACACGAGAGATCTACGCAACTACTCTCTTGCTCGGTCACACACTTTCGTGCAGCGGCCGATCTGCAAGCCGAGACTTGACTCGCGTACGCTGTTCTGCTGAAACCCACTCACCACCCACACCACCCACTTACGTTCTCTCTCCACGCGCGCTCTCTAGCGCCAAATGCAATATTCGTTCATTGCTGTCGCTCTCGTTTTATTGAGTGCTGATTTCTGCGGAGATTACTGCATTTTAATTACCGCTTGCAGTTCTCCCCCGTCCCACATTTAATGCGGCCAATTAATTCGTATGTCTAGGGTTACGTGCGCCAGCTCAGCCACAAGTTTAATCATGTCGCGTTGTCAAAAATCTTTAAAATAGTGAAAAAAGTATAGAAAACTATAGAAAAAGCCGAGTAGCAAGTGGTTTAAAGAAAGATCTATGAAAACACGGGAAATTAAGAAAAGTGTTGAAAAGCTTAAAAGAAGTCCAAGAAGATCTAGTGAAAGCGGTTAGTCTTTTAGACTTTTGTTTATATAATAACTTTTATATTATATTTTACTGTTTTTATTATTTATTTAAAATATTTTATATTATATTGCATTTTCTATAATTATATTCAACATATTTATTAATTTTATTTTATATTTCTACGTATGTTGTTTTGGTTTTTGTTTTTTTGTATTAATTTAATTTTTTTTTAATTCATTCAATTCGTTTCCGCTTTCGAGTATTTCTTTTCTTCTCTGGTTTTCTATCTCCATCCACGTATTATTCGCTTCTGTCAAATTAAACCCATTATTATGACTGCCATTAGAAACCCACTAGAGCCACGCCCGACTGTAAGTCACTTGAGATCAACCGATCACCCTTCTCTCAAACAATATGCAAGGTAGGACCATGGGATATGGAACCCTTACTTAGAGCAACGAAATCCATCAAACCCTTGAAAACGTTTTTCAAATGACTTCATTTTGTAATTTCCAATTGAAAAATTGCATAAACCTAAATGGAAAACGTGTCTGCCCATCCTTAGCTCTTTCACGCACCAGGACAGGGTTGACAGGACCCTTGAAAGTGCTCTATAGAGTGCGTGAGGCGCACGCACAAATGCCAACAAACAATTGCGAAACATTTACACAGACACACGCCAAAGAAGCACAACGAAAAACATAACACAAATTCGTCAAAAATCAAAATCGAATCACACAAAAATAATAGAAGCCATTGAGAGACAGTCAGCGTCTGCCTGAGAATGGGAATGACTTTGACACCCCCGGGCGCATTAGCAGGACACGCGCCTCGTGTCCCAAACAAAGGCTGAATTGGCAGCCGAATCACAAGTAGAAACAATCACAGCCACAGCTAAAAAAGTAGTGGCAACAATGCTGTCAGCGACGACAAACATTAACAGAAACCAAACAGCAAATTGCCCGAATCTATGCCGGCCGTGGAACGTGGCTCAAAGTACCCAAAGCCCCGACGACCGACCAACCGACCGCCTGCCGCCAGTGTTTGCACAAAAGTTTGCTCGAACAATTATTACATTTGTTTAACTTTCCTTGAGAAGAGGCACGTAATGGAGGAGGGAGTGGGCAATTATTTTACCCAGCAGGAGGCAAGGCATATTCGACAGGGACCATTAGAAATAAGGCAAAGCCGAGTCATAGTGGACACAAAAGCTACGGTTCGGAAAGGCTCAGAGAAGTGAGGTTTAAATATGTTTAAAATAAATTCTTAAAAGTATAAAATCGAATGCTCTCTCCAACCTTCCAGGGTATCCAAAGAGTCTTCCGTTTACAAACTTTAGTTCAATTTCCTCTGTTTATTGTTCTTGTCGCCGGCATACACTGCCAAAAACTCTGCCATTGCCATCGGCTGTCGAGTTGATTCAAGGAAAACTCTTCCACACAAAGGGAACGGGCGGAGGGGGAGGAGAAGCTGTTGCTGATTCCGCTTCTGAGAGCAATTCCCGCCCAGAAAAGGATTCTCAGCCGCAAATCCTTTACGTGTGCCGCGCAGAGACTTTGTTTTAATTGCCACGAAAAATTGCTCATACGCTTGATTGCTCCGTGAAGAAGTCGCGAGTTCCGGCTGCCGTTCCCAGTATCGCATCGCGGTGGCTGCCGTCGGCATTTGTTTGGTTAGAGGTTTTTTTTTTGGTGTTTCTGTAAAACTTGTTGGCTTCTGCTCGGGGTTTTTGGCTTTTGTTTTTGTTTTTACTATTTGTTGAAGTTTGGGTCCTAGGTTTTTTGCCCAGTGACCGCGCTCACTGTGGTGGCGACTGTGTAAACATTTCACTTGCAGAAGGCAGCCTTGAATAAGCAAAGAAAAGGGTTACAAGAGCGATGTGTGGGTTGGAGAGGGTTATGGGAGAGGGTGAAGATTACTTTCATTGCAATTATCATTTTAGTTTGGAGTTTGAGAGGTCCCAGTACTGAATTTAGCAGAGATTCTTCTTCTATAGATTATTTCTAGTTCCTCTTACACCTCTGGAACACATAACCCTTTAAAAACACTCGGCAAATGCAAGGGTTAAGAGCTATTTATCAAAAGATATCAAAAGATAGATGGGGTGTAAGGAAGAGCAATCAGCAAACCCTCTTTACGTCCCCACCCAGGCCGCTCATCATCCATTATTGTAATTGCCTGGCCACCACTTGGTCCCCATCAAGCAAATGGCTGGACGACTGGCTTAGGCCGAGAGAGAGCACTTCATAAATCAGCTTCAAACGGGCAATTAATCATATCACAGCAGAGACACATACGCACCACTCATATGGACGCAAGGACAACATTTTATATAACACCTGAGCAAAAAGCCAAAACCGTAACCCCGATTCAGTACCGCAAAATGTCAAAATACATTTTACACACAGCCGTGGTCAAAAAAACAACAAAAACAAAAAATTATGCACAGCAAATAAGCCGCAAAACCAAAAATTGGCTGCCAAAATCTGGCACAGCGTCCTAATTGATTTATGAGGGTTTCCGTGGGGTTTCCGTAAACCCTCTAAAAGACCTAACCCCAGGAATACCCCAAAACTCTCAAACTCCCGAACTCTTTTTGCGCTTGAAATTAAGCTGAAAATTACGCAAAATAAATGATATACGCAAATAAATTGAAATTTATTGAGTCCAAATGTTGTGCCTGTGTGTGATTTTGTTTTGTTGTTTCCATTACCATATGTTGCACAAATACTCTGCAAATATATGTGTAACTGTGGCATAGGGTTTTTTGTGTGTGTGTGTGCCTGGCATCAGCTTGGGATATGTAAATTCGCTTTTTGTGTTGCAAGGTGCGGCTGGTGAACGAGGGAAAAACACATTGCCCTGCGGATTTTAATTAAGCCCAAAAAGGAGTGAACAAATAATAGAATTTAGATGGAAACGCACCACAGATACCACTTGATAAAAAGACATAATAATGAGCCAATTAAATTTACATTTCAATGTATAAATGTGCCTCTTTTATAACTCCTTATAGCCAGAGTCAGCCAGAAATCTTTGTTACAACAAGTCTGCCATGCCCTCCGTCATGGCCATACCCTGGTTCAAAGGTTTGCAAAAAAAGGGGCCTCGGATCACACCACAGTAGCCTTCTCATAAAGCTGCCACTGAACATGGACATGTAACGGGATTAATGCACTGTTTTTCCCACCCACTTTTTGAGCACCCCTTTGCCATCGTCTGTGGCATATGGCGGCCCTGCCACAGATTGGCTTTCCATTTGATTTGCATTGCATTTAATGAAAAATTATTTTCAAATTTGTCTGTTTAATCGTGTGACAATTGGTCAAATGGTCTGTCCCGCTCTCTGTTTGCGTAACCCTGCGACCCGACCGACCGACCATTTGCAAATAAATCAAAGGAATTTCGTGTATTTTTTGCGCGTCCGCCCCCCCGGTTTTGGTGTTTAATGATTGGTAAGCTTTGCAATTAGGAAATTAGTTTGATTTTTAATTAACATGCGGTTACGGTTTTCCATGCCAAAACCATTTCCATTACCATTTCATTTGTTTTTTTTTTCGGGTTTGTTGGTTTTCCCTTTTGTTTTTGGTTTTTTTTCGTGTAAATTAAGCAAATCATTTAATGCGTTTTTGTGGTTAGAATTGTTTTCCCTGTTTCGTTTATTTCTGTGAGTGTGTGTGGGTTTTTTCTATATTAAATTTCACCCGCTGAGATTTGCATTTAATGAGCTTCTAAGTGGATTTTAATTTAATTAATGGAACACTGATTTTTTCTTTTAATTTTAACCTTCTTTTTTTTTGTTTGTTGGTTAGATTTATTTTATTTGTTGTTGCTGTTGCTCATTTGAATATTTTATTGTTACAATTTGTTTTGTATTTGTTCGTTTTTGAGTTCTAATTGAGTGGAGATGAAAGCATAAGAGTTGTGGGGGAGTTTCAGGGATATCTATTTCAAAATGAAATGAAAAGGGTTCAATGAATTTAAAACATGCTACAAAAGAGATAAGAACGACTTTTACTATGAAACCTAAGAGTTGCTAATTATATGCCTATCATTCAATCATTATTCCTAATTAAACACTCAATAAAAAATAATGTTAGCCATCATACTTTTTCCCACTCTCAAATGCACATAAGAAAATCATTTTCCCAGCTCAATTCAGCGCAGTTTTTTTTTCTTCAATATTTCCTTTCCATTGAAGATTGAAGTACGCCCACTCATTAATGATTACCAGCACGGCACTTGGATTAAACCTTTCCTTTCTGATTATCTTGCGCCCCTTCCTTATTATCCTATAAATCTACGCCATTTAAGCCTTTTTTGCCGCCTTCGCTGCTGTGCGCCACACAGAATTCATTTAACGAATGCATTTAATGAAATCTTCTTTTGCCTGGGCCAAAATCTAATTAGCTTTTGGGGGCTTTGCAGGAGGAACTAATTACAAGGATGCAGCAGCAGCAGGAGCAGCAGGAGCAGCAGCAGTAGACGACTTTCATGTTTGATCCTGTACAAATTAACAAATTGTATACGTTTATTAAGAGAGCAAAGCAAACGGAAAGAACCCACAAAGCAGCAGCACACAGGGACAAGGAAAAAACTTGCAAACGTCATCGAAAAAGTGTTCGGAGACCGAGGGCCACACAATTGCGAGTCTTTGCTGCCGGGGCTGCTGGGCTGCACTCAAGTGGCTTTATCAGTGGTGTGTGTGTAACCACAGCTAACCAGGACAGGACTGTGCAGGATGTGGTCGGGGATATCCTTTACAATTTTTTGAGGCAAAAAGCGAAACGCCGAATGAAAATTGCATTCAATTGAGCGCATTTATTGTTTGAATTAAGTCATGAGGAAAATTCCATTAGAATGGCAGAGAAAACTGCACTGCGAGGCAGCAATCCCGGTCGGTCGGACGGATGGGTGGGTGGTTTGGGGTGGCATTGGGATTGGAAACGGCAACCTCGTGCTCCGGTTTGGGGGCGTGTTGCTGCAGCCCCGGCAGACACATGTGGCGCATTAGACGGGCCTTTGGCATTAAATGGGATTTTATGCAGCGACTTTGGTGCTCTTGTGCCGCTTTTGTCTCGAAAGCAATCAGCCACATTTAACTCTGTTCTGTTCTGGTCTGGTCTGGTCTGGGTGGATCTTCCTCCCTCATATTTTTGTGTGTGTGCACCACCTGCAACATGCTGCTGATTGACAGCTCTCGACTGCAATTTAGAGTTGCACGAACAAAACAAAATGCTGCACTTGATTAAGTCTCTGCATTTATGAATCGGAAATATGATGGGTGCACAGCAACGACTAGAAGTTACTCTATGGCAGGATATGAATGGAGATTTTCTTGCTTATTCTTTAATGTAAAGTCTGTCAGTGAATTCATCAGAATGATTTCAAGCATTTTTTAGCAATTAAATTTGCAGTTATTTCTTGCAACTGTGCCATCAATGTGGCAATGCTTGTAAAATCAAAGATTATTTCTTGTATTTTCAAACCTTTCAAACAACTCAAACTTCAAAGCCAAAATATGTCCCTGAGTTAAGCTTGAGGAAAAATGTGACATTGCAATGTTATGATTGGTTTCTGTGTTCAGTTTTTAATTAGTTAGGCCGAGAATGACACACAAAAAGGCTTACCCACAAAGGACATTGAAAGTAACAGGCCCCAGAGGGAGCTGGCATTCTGCATTGGCAAGAGTTAATTAATTTTTCAGCCGTAGAAAAAAAACAACCAAAACCCGAAAGATAAACTACAAAAAGCCAAAAAGGAAATGCATTTATGCTGGGCAGATGCGAGTGGAAGTGGAAAACCGCACACACACACACACTGAGAGAGTAGAGGGACAAATACTGAGTCACAGTTGGTGTTGGCTTGTGATAGGACGATAAAGTTTGTCCAGAGGAACTCCCTAACCCTATACCCCCTCGAGTCCGAGTTGCGAGGTCCGAGCTCAACCACATTGTTTGCCATACACTTCATTTATTTGGAATTAGACCGGGCACTCGGGCCACTCTGCAACGCTCAGCTTGATGCACTCGAAATTTGAATCCTTTATGAAGCGTGGCAGCAACAAGGACCCAGCTACACACACACACACACACACACACACACACACACACACACATGCTCATGCATAGATGGGGAAGTAGCCTCGGACTCGGCTCCTGGGTTCAGTTTTGTGCATCAGACCAAAAACCATTGATTGTCATCGAATAGCCTTCTGCAGAAGCAGAAGAAGAAGTAGCAGCAAACGAGAGAGAAAGAGTAAGGACAAAAGCACGATGGAGGCAACTCTCAAGCTGCTGCTGCTACTTCTGCTACTCCTGTGTGTCCCTGTGTCCCTGTGTCCTCTGCTGCTTAATAGTCAAAGTGTCCGGGTTCCATTTCCACTTTTGCCTGCACTTGGCAGTGCCTTTCCGCCTTCCTGCTCCCTCCACCCATATGGGGTTTACGTGTTTTTGTACATTTGTTACGCTACACGTAATGCAATGTGTCCCCGTGTGTTTGTGTGCAGAGAGGACACTCTGTCCGTTCCCAGTCCTTTGCATCCTGTGCACTTGATAAATCTCTAATGCCACTTTGGG
The DNA here is from genome assembly GCF_900245975.1 of Drosophila guanche. NCBI lineage: Eukaryota > Metazoa > Arthropoda > Insecta > Diptera > Drosophilidae > Drosophila > Drosophila guanche. Next base: position 8,853,704 of record NW_022995744.1, on the reverse strand, counting down.
TGTGCCAACCACACAACCGGACAACCCCTCGGACTCCACCCAAACACCACAACTCACCTCAGAGTTGGCCTCATGTGTGGGGAGGACTCCCTTTTGAGTAGCTCTCTCCCTGTCTCTCATCACCATTCTCTCGTACTCCCATTTTCAGCATTTGTGTAATTTCTGTTGCTGTCGTTGTCTCATGTCCAATTCCCCCGCACCGCTCGGCATATCTTTTCTCTTTCCCAGTTCGATTATTAAACGTTGGAAATTTTGTACAAATGTTTTGGGGTCTGTGCCACCTGTGTGTGTGTGTCTCTTCTGTCTGTACCTGGTCTGTCCCTGAGGTGCTCCATTGATGATCCTTTCGGCCAATGTTTAATCAAAGTTAATTCGAGGTATTGTTGGTCAATTGTGTGGTTTTCGGCTTAATACTTGTCCAGAGATGAACAAAGTGTATTGAATTTTATACGAGAATGCTCATGGCTGGACGAGAAAGGAATTTTCAAATTTATTTTGGCTTTTCCACTGAATTTTGAATTTGATTTCTTAAATTTGAATTGGCTTCTAAGAAAGAAACCTTCCCTTTCAACTGCTCACTCACTTTTGACCATGGGTACCCTCAATCCCTGACGTAATCCATCCCCAATCAACCCTCCCTGCAGCCCCACTGGTAGTCCAGATGCACCCTAATGAGCTTTTCGTCAGTGTCGCCTGTGTCGCCCCCAGTGCGCTGCCTAATTCCTTAATTAAAATCGAAGCCTACTCACAGGAGGACACAACATTGGTAAAATCCATTGACTGATTGCAATATTTCACTTTTAAGTCACAGGCAATGCCGTGACTCTGCCACGTCGTCCTGGCCATAGTGTCGGCAAAACCGGGAAAACAAACAAACAGAAACAGAAGGGAACGAACTGTACGCAGGGACTTAATTTGTATGATCAAGTGAACAGAACAGAACAGAACAGTGAACAGGCAGGGAGGTGGCGGTGTGGTGAGGTCCTGGCGACTCTACTGCTGCTGCTGCTGCTTTATTAAAAAGGACACTCGGACACCACAAGCATCAAAACCTGTAATCTGTGCAACAAAGTTGCAGCTGTCCGCACTAAGAGTGCACTAAGAGCATAAAGGTATATGGAATTTATGAGAATTTTGGAGGGTTTTGGCAAATTTGTAATAGATTGAACTGATTGTGTGAAATGAGTGGAGGTCAACGCTCTCTGAGGAAATTAAGGTGCTTATATGGTAATAACAAGTTTTAAGCTTTACTTATTTCAATGTTTCTTTAGTGTTCCTTCATGAAGAACGAAGAACTCCTCAAGTTTATTTTGCATCATTAAAATCCCACCAAACTCCCACTTAGAGCATCCAATATTCGTTCTGGAGTGATTTTACGCTTTTGTTCTTCTTGTTTCGAAATGAGATTTGCCGTTAGTCGGCACCACTTGACATGCAGCTAACCAAATGAGCTGAATGGAACAGCAGCAGCCTTCTCCCCCCCGCACACTCAACTCAAACCCAAGCACAAGCCTCTGGAGGAAACCTCCGCTTGGGTGTGGGGCGGAGAGGGAGTCGGGTCAGTCTCGTTGTCGTCGCCGTCGCCGTTGCCGTTGCGTCGCTTTGGCATAATAAATTAACAAATTTGTCGGCGTCTCTTTCGATATTCGTGCGGCGCTGACAGGACGATGGGCCGCATCCACCTGTGTCCACTTTTGTTGTCCATTTCGTTGCTGCCAATCATGTCGGATTAATAACAGCGAACACACCAACACACACACAGATACACATACAAGAGATGCTTTATTCATGGCAGCTGAAGCATTCAAGTAAAATGGCAGCTGTGTCAGCGTCAACGATGCTGTCCCAATGTCTATGGACTGTCCATGACTGTCCCACTGTCCCAATGTCCATGAGTGTGGAGGACTGTGCTGTGCCGCCTGTCCATTGCACAATGGGGGCGGCCAAATGACGCGTCGCAGGTTGTCCAGTGCATTACACGAGGGACGGGGAGAGTGGGGGAGAGACTTGTTGGAGTTGTAACGGACCTCACATCTATTCTTCCTCACCCAACTCCAACCAGAAACCAACCAACCCCACTACCATCTCTTTGTGTTTTAATTGTAACGGGCAGTCGCATGTTTCGAGTGCATTTTGTGTGAGGTTCCGTTACTTCAACTTCAACTCTTCCGCCTCTTCCCATTTTTCTTTCTTTCTTTCTCCCTGCGGTGTCCTGTCAATATTTTTGCGTATTTCATTGTTGCAGTCCGTACTCGTGTTCCCCGCCTGCCAGTCCATTTGCTCTTTTTACTCTTTTGTTGTATGTGAGATTTATAAGCGGAGTGGCGCTCGCACATACCCATACCCCAAGCAACCGCAACATGTTGCGGCTCACTCCAAACACTCCAAACACCCCAACGCCCCAACACATTCACCTGCTGACCAACCTGTGGCCTGGAGCCTTACCCACACATTCATCAAATGTTCGACTGCTGCCAGAGTCCAGTTCGGGTTCACTTTGGTGCTGGCTCAGCATTTTGCTTTGCTTTTAGTTGGTGCATTCTTTTTCGTACCCAGCACGCAGAGCGAGGGTATACACCGGTTCGTCCAGGGTTTAGCAGAAAGGCTGTCAGTTATTTTGTGAATTATCCTAGATAGCAGAACAGCAGGACAGACTGTCCGTTAGTCTGTGAATGTTCGAAGGTATCGGAAGACTGTCCGTTATTCTGTGAATGTTCCAAGGTATCGGAAGACTTACCTTACTGCCTGGAATGCCTGAATTAGTGAGCATTCCCAAGTCGTATACACTATCATATACACCTCCTTTTCCGTGTCTGTGTGTTTGTCCGACAATTTGGTGAGGCGTCAGTTTTGGCACCTGCTGCTGGTCGCCTGTTCCTCTACTTCCGTTCTCTAAACCAAAAATTGACCAACAAAATTGGACAATTTTTTGTCGCTTCTAGTATTTCGGTTTTTGTTATTTGTATTTATTGTGCCACATGTGTCTCTTTGGTCGAGTGCTGTGCTTTTTTCGGGTATTTTTCTTTGCTTCCTTCGGCTCTAGGGGGGGAAATTTAATTTTGGCTCTGAAGCGCGTGACATTCTATTTGCGCTGTGTCCGGGCCATGACACGAATTTGTTTTGAAAATTGAATTAGATTGGCCTGCAGACCGGCAGCCTGATTTGATTGCACTTTGTGGCAGGCAGCGTGGCATGGCATGGCATCGCATGCGTCCAAAGGAATTTTTTCCTGCACTCGGCAATTTGATTAGCTCGAAGAGTGATGCATAAATTATTTCAAATCATGCCGCATCCGGGGCCACTGGCTTTCAATAGCAACTAGTTAGTGGCTTAGTTAGTTCATGGGCGTGCCCAATCGAAATTGCTAACTGCAACTGGGTTGGGAATTTTTTGGGGCAAAATTAATTTGTTGTACGGAGCTTTGGCTTGTGCCAATTTTATTATGTTTTCAGGGGAAACAAAGTGTGACCCTTTTTATAATAACAATCAATTATTTGGTGCTCTTATTATAACTAATTAGGACGGCAATATTATGTAAACATAATTCAAATTTGCAGCACAACAAATTGGGGCAACACTTCAAAAATTATATATTAAATTCAATATTTATATTTAATCTGCAAAGCAAAGGTTTTACCAGTGTAACACAGAAAAGCGTTAAGTAAAGTCTGGACTTTATAAAGTAAAGTCTGTACAATTGACTTCAACTTTGGGCATAAAGTTGTCTACATCTATTTTTGTAATCTCTATTTATTTGATTAATTTTGATGATTGAAATTAATTGCAATTCCACCTTTCTCTGCTATATTATTTTATTTTTCATTGCCGCATCTCTAAAAAATTTGTCATCGCTGGTCCACTATTTTTTTTTACAAAATGTTTGGAATACAAGTTCTGTTGTTAAATAATTACAAAAAGAGAAAGACTTTTACTAATACATATAAAACGCTATGTAAATTGTATAAATCGATTCATCGAACCTGCCGAAACAGTTTTACCCTGTCAACCCCATCCGCACATACCCCTGCAGCCCATTTACATAGATACGTCAGTATGTTCGAACCGTCAACCGACTGTAAACCGTCAACCCTGTAAAAATCAAAGTGAATTTCGTTTTTTTTTTGTCATCCGCGAATTTTATTGCATTTTTATCGCTCCTGCAGCAAAACGGTAGAAGATATGCGAATATTTTGCACTCAACCGTCACTAATCATTTCATTTAACTTTAAAATTATATTTATGAACTTTTCTGGCATTCGACATTTATGACGTAGGCTTGAACCCGACGGACAGCTGTTGGCAGAATTATTCTGGCCCGGCTCCGGCCCCGCACGTGCCTACAATTTTATGATTACTTTTCTTGGGCATCCCCTGTCCCCAGTCTATGGCTAATTAGGGTAAAGTCGCAAATTTGCCTATTGAAAAGTCGTAAAAATGTTGTGCAATTTTTTTTTGCATTTCGTCAGTCGTAAAATTTGTAAATTTACATAATTTAATCCTAATTTTCTATACCCGCTGACAGTTTTTTTATTTTATTTTTATTTTACAACCTGATATCGTAAAAATGTAATAGGCTGACGACTAATTTTGAACTAATTTACATAATGAGGTATGGAGAAAAATGTTTACTGTATCAAATTAACAGGAAGTTAAGCTCAAAGGTTCATGAACTTTAAACTAATAAGGATTTTCATTTTCATTACAGGAAACCCAATACCAGTGGATCATAAAAAGAGGAACCACATCAACCGAAATCAACTTGCATCAACGAGAGGTAATGCGTTTGGGTAACGCTTTTATTTTGACTAAAACTTAATATATTTCTTTTTGTAAATTCACGAATTTTCGGTTTGCTAAAATTAAGTTTTTAAACTTCCCCCACAATCGAAAACAATTGAAAGCCAAAGGGAAACGAAATACCGAACTTATATCCTTCCGATGGAGGGGAAATTTGCATTTCCTACGCTTTTGCATGTGGGTAAGACCGACCCGCGAGCTATGAAATGACTTTTCCAATCTGTCCCCGTTTGTGTTGAATTTTCCAGTTTATTAATTCGCCAATTGACAGACTTATGGCAAATTGAAAACAAAAGCGCGAACAGCGCGCCAGAGGGAAAAAGGGAAATCGGCAATTCAAAATTCGTTATGCATGCTGCTCTCCTTTGCAGTGTGCGAAAGAGAGGCAGCAATGTAGAGAGAGAGAAAGCGAACAATGGATGCAATAATAAAAATCAAGCCCGCAACGAATTTGTGCAATCAGCTGGAAATTATTTACATGTTTATACGAAATTGAAACAACAAACATAACGCACTCGGGAAACACTGCAAAAAATTGGTGTTAGAGAATGGGAATTTTAGGAATTTTATGTTTGAAGATAGCTGGAATAGTTGTATTTTTTTGAGCTGAGAAAACCCTTCCATGGAATAGGGATTTTTTAGAATTATAGCCTCCGAATGAAAATTTTTCTTTGTTTCACTTTCCGCAATACAAATTCGCAACTAATCAATCAAAGTTTAGGAATAGTTTGTCAAAAATCTATATTACTACATTTTCATTTAATTCAAGTTCGTAAATGTTTGCAGTGTAGCAGGAGCGCCCTGAGGGCACGAGCCAATCTCTTTCGCTCTCTTTTTCTCTCACCTCACCATGTGTTGGTTGTCCACCTTCTTCCTCCCAGCACGTACAGGCGTCTCCATAAAGCGCCCTCAGATTTACATAGAAAATGTCGCACAGATCTACACCTCCCTTTTACCGCCACTGTCGTTTGGCTCTTGGCTGGGAAGGTTCGAGTCATAAATATCACAATTAATGATGCAAAAAGTGCGAAAAGAATTTTTATGTGTACAAATTTGCATTGTTCGGCGAGTCCGTGCCCAAAGGATGTGCATCTGCATATGCATATTTTATGTGGGTTTCACTGTACCTGTGGAAATGCGAGAAGCAAGCAGTTTTGCCTGCCAAAAGTCTGATGCGAAAATGAGAGACTGGTTGAGAGCTGAAAATGCTTCTCTTAGCTGCCCACAAATTCTCTTTAAATGGATTTTAATGTTTGGATCCTTGGCATCGCATCCTTTTATTTCATTTCGAATGCAGCTCCACCTCCGTCACTGATTTATAACTGGACCAATATGTGAGAGAGGCCAAGCAAGCAACCAACACTTGGCGCTGCCGAGAAGAGAAAGCATAACAGGAAAGAGAACATCAATTCAGGCAATTTAGTGCCTCCTTGGCTTCTTGGCTTGCATTTTCCGACCGAAAATAATTTGAATGAAAACTCCATTACGGCTTCCGGGTGTGTGTGTGTGTGTGTGTGCTGAAGAGAGTGAAAGAGATGGGGGGTGTAGGGAGTCTGGCGGCAGAGACTGAACGTCGCCGTCTTTGGTCGGCGCCAGTGATTCATTCGTCGAGTGACCGCAAGGCGGGCGGTACCCAGGCAGGGTAGTGGGGAGTGCCAGGCCACATGGCATGCTCCCACTTGCGGCTTCGACTGCTGCTTAAGTGCACACTTTACACATTTCTCTTTTATACTGTGGCTTCTCTGGCGCCCTGCCTCTCTCTCTCTCTTTGTCACATAAATCGTATTCGTAGCGAATTTTATATATTTTCTTTTTGTTGAATACCCTTGAAGAAGGTGGATAGGTTTGGCTAAGGTATTGGCAAGGCAGAGCAGAGGGATCTGTTGTGGCTTGACTCTTGGATCAGTATCAGAGTCCGAATTTTCTTCTATAAGACTTTTCTTTTGCAAAATTGTTTACTTTTTATGCCGCCATTGCAGAGCTTTAGGTCTGACAGGGTAGCTAAAGCTTCGACAACATTCTCCCAGCATTTCTTTCCTGGGTGCTCATATCGTTTCGCTTCTGTCTCTCTTTTGTCGCTCGTGTGCGTGTATTTATTTTGCAATTTGCATATTTAATGACTCTTACATGCATGTCCGTCCCTCTTTCCATATGCAAATGATCGCGTTGCCCCCTGTCCCTGTTCCCCACCGTGTTGCTGGAGCGAAGCGTGGCCCAATGAAATGCGCATTAACTTGGCTTAAACGTATTCAATTATGCAATGCACTTTTGGCCATCAGTGAGGGAATGCGCTGTGTGTGTTTGTGCTGCTCCTCTGATAAGACTTCTTGCGAAAACTTTGGCGCTTCACTTAATTGCTGTCATTAAATTTATGCACCTATGCCATGCAATCTTATCATAATCAGGATACCCCCTGCCTCCCTAACTCCCTCTTAAGCTCACACACACTTGCGTTGCCATGCGTTGCATCTCCTTCTCCTCATGGACCTCCTCCCCCCTAGCGCGCACAATGCACACTTGAGTAATTTCAACGCGGATTATACTAATTAAGCGGACCAATAGCCGCAGCGCGAGGGATCGTGCGTGGAGGGACTCATAAGCCACGACTAGGGGGAGGGAATGCTACACCTTACACGGTTTCCCCTTTCCATGTCCGTTGTTGTCTCATGCTCTGGTCAGGTGCGTGCTTCCGCTGTCAAAACTCAAAATTCATTATCCGATTAACGCTCGCATGCCGCAGAAAGCCTTTTTGGCTGTCACAGTGGGAAAATAAAATGATGATAATATCGAAAACCAATAAGTTGAGCCTAAAACAGCTATTCTAAATAAATTCTACAACCAATTTAACATTTTTTGACCTATCTAAATCTCTACCTGAGGCAGAAGTTCATAAATGGAAAGCACATTTGTCTAGTATGATTAGACATGTGATCAGATATGATCCATTAATCTTTAGATATAGATAAATATAACTGAAATTTGAATTTACGATTCAAGAGTAATGGATTCGCCCATTTAAATATCTCTAAATTTCTATGGTAACCCAATTTTTGCTTCGGCTCCGTTCCACTGTCGAATATCTTACCCCAGCACTCGAAAATGAAGATGCCGCAGGGTGATTTATCCCATTGCCACGAACGGAACGGGGCTGCCGTTCGTGTGTGTCTGTCATGTTGGCTTAAACAAATCATTTATATGCAGCGTTTGCAATTATTTGCACTTAATTGTGTGTTAAGTGCCTCAGACTGGGATGCTGCAGCATAGCCAACATGTCCGCCTACTGGTGTTGTTGTTGCTGCTGTTGCTCCTACTGCTGCTCCTGCTCCTGCTCCTCCTCCTGTTGTTATTATTGTTGTTATTGGTGTCGTCGTCGTCGCTGGTTATTGCAGCGGAAGCGATGTCCGTTGATTGATATCGCATTCAGGCGTGTTGAAAATTATTTGCATTGATAATTCGCTGATTAATGTTTGCTACCGAATCATCAACAGCGGCAGCAGCAGCAGCAGCAGCAGCAGCAGCAGCAACGGCATCATCATCCCCATACAATTTCTACCCATCCTTCAACAATGATATCATTGAGGCATGTCCTGGGCCGCGATTTTGGTCGGTATGTTGTTGTGCGTATTATGCAATGCCATGTTGTGATGTAATATTGATGGGCTGGCTGTCCACTACGCTGACAGTCAGTCAGCCAGACTCTCTGCGTGTGGCTGCGGTCGTCGGGGCTTTGCTCTGGTTTTGCGTCCTGTTAGGGTAGGGCTGGGCTTGGGCTGTGTGGCAGTGTTTATTGGATTTGCTGAGGTTTTTGCATTAATGCTGCAAACAATTAAGTGAAGCGTATTAAGTCGGATTTGGGGCAGCCGAAGCTATCGCCACTAACTAATTTATGTTGGCTCATAATCAGTGGGTGGCCTTCCCATCACACGCTTAAATTTGTTACGGTACGTTTTTGTATAGATTTTATAGTTATTCAATCCTCATTTTGTATATTCATTACAATTATAGAAACTGTCTAATTCTGATTCGAATTAAACCACATTTTGGGCTCTAATCTAATTCGTTTTCTATTATTTTTGGTTCATCTAAATGTAAAATTAATTTATATTAACAAGCCATCTTCGTTCCTTATTAAATATTCCATTTCCCGCAGAATTTACTTTGTGCCTTGCGCAATCCACAAATGCGAAAGGAAAATTTGAAAATCATTAGGAAAACATCATAAATAACAAATCAGCTTATTAAAAGCGTCTGCATTTGGTTTGCTCTCCGTTGTCTGACTATGTTGATGGTTTTAGATACTGTCTAAACGAGGCAGCAGCTCTTGGAATAATTATTGAATATAAATAAATATTTCTATATATTAAAGATATCATTTTTAAGGCCTTCCAAAACCTGTAAATGTCGTAGATCTCCCCTTTAGCTGCTGTCTAATTTAGCCAGTACTTAATCATGTTTTTTTTCTGCGCTTAGCTTTAAGTTAATCTTGCGACAAAATGAGGCGACGTAGAAGCATTAGCAGAGCAAACAAAAGCTTCCTGTGTGCCGCTCCCTCTTCTGTTTTTGGTTCGATTGGTTCAGTCTTTTGGTTAGAAGTTCAATTGGCTTCAAACGGAACTCTTTGCTAATTTATTGCGTTTTAATTCATATGCAAAGTGGCAGTGGATGTTACTTTTTTTCTGTCAATTTTTGCTTTTAATGTTCCTGGATAAATAATCCAATATGCACAACAATGTGTGTGTGTGTGTGTGTGTGTGTGTATTGAGAGATGAAGGGCGACATGAAAGGGAAGAAGACAAATCCAGGGAGAGATAAGGCAGCCTTGGAAGGAGTATTAGCAATTGTATTGAGGTTCTGGGCTGGGGGGTTTTGGGGTTTGGGGCTTCTACATATGAAGTTCCTCTTTGGCCAAAATCTAATAAAACTCCGCAGCAGGATGTCCTCGCTGGGAAATTATTTTTTATTCATGCATTAAATTGTTTTGACTTTGGCTCCGATAGAGATCAGGATGTCGTTTCTGGATTTTCTTTATGATTATTATTATGCCATACCATTTCCCACTCCCACTCTGGCTTTCTCTTTCCCCTCCATGCTAATCAAATTACCAGACGTGTGTGTGTGTGTGTGTGTGTGTGTGTGTGTGAGGCAGGATCTCCTTGGTTACGTACGTAACCCCCCGCCCGAGCAGCTGAATCATTTCCCAGACAGCATCACCTGGGTTGGGGTTGTGTTGGGGCAGAAGCCTGGAATCGCCTGCAGCACAAATATCAAAAATAATTTGTTTGACAATAAAAGACGATAAACATTAAAATTATGTGCAAGAGATTTTCTTTTTCCTCTCTTTCCTCTTGTGTTTTTTTTTCTCCCTGGCTTTGCGTAAGGAAAAACGTACAAAAAAAATTATGACAATAAAGAGAAAATTGTAAGCTGGCACAGGACTGAATTGGAAATGCTCTTACGGGTATTTAGGTATTATAATAATTATTTGAAACTTGATTTTTATAGCAACTCTATGGATCAGAAGTTTATTCAATTCCATTACGATTTATTAACCCGTCCCACAACAGTCTTCCTGTAAGAATACCCTTACTCGAACATGCTTTATGGAGCAACCTAATGACTGTACCTCACCTCTTAGTTAGTGTATCCAGCAAAAGAAAAGACATAAAAAACACAGAGACTATAGCAGAGGGAGTGGCCAGGCGGGCCACACAGCAGCGACGTCCGTTGTCAACGCAGTTATCCAGCCACTCCTTGTTGATTCTGGCCTCAGGGGGTGGCACTCTTTGTGGGGGGGTACTGGAATAAAGATCTCTAATGATTAGTCCGCTAAACTCACTCGTAAATTTGTCAAATCGCTCAAGTTATGCGAATACCATTTTTTTCCCCTTATCTCTCTTGTATTTGCATAACTCTCTCTCTCTGACTCTCTCGTTTTGCTCCCTGGGGGCAGCGCTGCTGCTGCTCCTGTCGCTGCTCTGACCAGCTTTTTATTTGATTATTAAATTAGATTTTTTTCTGGCTTTTCTTTTGCTTTCCGACTTGCACTCGCACTCTGTCCTCATTAAATATTTCTACGCAATTTTTCCTTGTTATTTTTGCACTTTTCAGAAAACAGGGAAAAAACATCAAAAAGCGCGTGAAAAGTTCTGCTCAGCAGCGGAAAATATATTGCTCGAAAATTGTTGCCAAGTTATTTTCTCGTTTTCGTTGTTTTGCTTTGACAATTGTTTGCCATATTTTTGTATGCACTTGCACGAGGGGTATTACGATATTGAAAATAGGGTTGTGAGGGGAAGCAGAATTTATATATTTATTTACACAATTTTTTGTTAGAAATACTTTTTTCATTATATTCAAACTAAATTCAATCAAATCTAATTTAAATCCGAAGAATGATTTATATATAATTATTTTAAAAGATATTTATATTAGCAAGTGTATCAGCAGCATCGGCTTTTGAGCCTAGATAATCATTATTTTTGTTCTGTTTATTTTATACATTTTTCTTTTGCTGCATTTTGAAGCCAAAGCTAACGAAGTCTCTTTGTTTTTGCCTTCCGCTGCTCCCATCCAACCACCGTGCGAGGGTCGGGGCTGTTGCTGAGTCTCTGTTTGTTGCAACTTTTCAATTGTTTGGCTTCTGTCATTACCTTTGACATTGGTGCTGCCAACTTGTTGTTGCCTTTTGACTGTCGCCGCCTTTTGTCTTTCGCGCCTTTTGTTCGTGTTCTCCCTGTCTCTCTCTCTCTTGCTTTCTTCCCGTCTCTGTTTATTCGCACTCGGCAACTGCTTTGATCTGCTTTAATTGTAATGATGAAGTGCAAGCAGTGCCTCTCATCTGCGGTAGGGGTTGGAGTGGACTGATGTGGAGCATTGAAATCAATTGAATTGTTCGAAATTTCGTGGTAATAGCTCCGCCCTCTCTGGATTCTTATTGGAAAACTTCCTGCTCCTGGAGTGGTTAGTTCCAGACCAAAGGACACTGATCAAATACCCGTCCTATGCTCTATTTATGTTTACTCCTTGCAGCTAAATGCCTGACACACATATTTAAACTTTGTTTTTCCTCTACTGAAGAGTGCAAGCTGCATGAATCCTTCGTGCAACCAGTTTGAGTGCACTTCTCCGAGTGCACTTCTTCACCTTGACCCAGATAGCAGATCCCAGATACCAGTTGTGTGTGTGTTCAGCCAACCCCTTTGCGGGAACCCAAGCTAGGGAAAAACAAATCCCTATCCCTAGTTTGTGCTTCATGTTTTTCTAGTTCAACATATGCTGTGGCTACGTGCTCAAAGATGCAACATATGCATGCAACTCTGCTCAAAGAATGACCTTGAGCAAGAGCCTCTAGCGGCTGCAGAACAAGAGATTAGGGATTAAAGCTGCCATTTGGCAGAGCTCTGCTTCCACTTAATAAAGCACACTAATGATGACCACAAATCCAACTCAAAGTAACTCCCTGAATCCAAACCCAGAGCCAGAGCCCATCCAAATTGAAATGAATCTGCACTTGAGCACGTTCCTCCGACTGAAGCAGCATGAGGAATGGTGGACCACTTCTATGAGTAGTATTAGGGCAACAAGAAAACCTCTAATTTATTTTTAATAATCTCGTTTCGAGTGCTCGCAAACATTCTGTGTACCCCCGAGTACAGAGAAAAAAGCAATTGATTTGCTTAGTAAATTTGTGTGCTTTCAATTAGGTTAAAAAATGCCTCTAAAGGCACTCAAATAGCCACAGATCTGAGTACATAAATACTCGTATATGTATGGTAGATGATACGAATTTTTGTTTGTCCAAGGAAAGTAGTTGGACTGGGGGATAGGGCTTCGACTAGGCAATGCTGCATACACCCCTTGCATACCCTCCACTAAGATTTCCCTCACAAAAAAATCAGAAAATATCATGAAAAAATAGAAATCTGTTTGTTTATGGGTCACCTTACCAAAACCACTTCACCCCTACCCTACACACATGCACTCGAGCTGTGCTTTCTCCACTTTCTCTGCGCTGAGGGTAAAGGGTTGCTGAAGGATGAACGATGGGGTATCATGTGTGGAAGCCAGTGGAAGCAAACAAAAGTGCAAATTCCCGGGGGGACATTTGATTGAATTCAGACAGTTAACCGTCTCGTATCGTCTCGTCTCGTCCCATAATGCGCATTTCTACAACTTCCCAAAATGAAAAACCCACGAAAATCCTTCACTTGCTGCTTATCTGCCTGGAAGGAAAATATACAAAAAAAAAAAAAAAAAAAATAAAATTATAAAATTGTCTTCGGGGGAGTGGGTAGTTGATTTGGCCAAATGTTATTTGTTCTTTGCCCAGCCCTGATTGATATTATTATCGATTGATTGATGGCTTCGATGGACGGCGAAAAATCTTCTATTTGGATTTTAGAAAATTAAAAAAGCAGCTTAGCAGCATCCTTAACATCCTTTCACCGTATTTGCCTTTATACAAAGCGTATTATAAAATCGGGAGTTGAGAGATTTCTGTCATCTACTTTATTTTTTTTTTTTTGCTTTTGCCCGAAGGCCTTTTTACGGGGGCGCCACGCGACATTTTTCCGCATCGATTGTATGACAGTTTCCGTGGGTATGCTGCAGGGTGGAGGAATATGAGGAATTATCGAGTGTCCTTTGTCTGGCAAAAAGGCTTTGATCTCCGGCGAGAGTTATGGTTATGGTGGGGGAGGCTGAGTGATATTTATTATACTCCTTTTGAGGTGGTAAAGCATTCTCAATGATTGTGCGAGTAAATTATGGTTATTAGTGGTGGAAAGAGTTGCGAGTTAATTAGGCTGTGTAGCGCGTACAAATACTAAACTATGATCAGTCCAATTTATTTATCGTTTACAAAGAAAAGAACAAAAGAACAGCAGACAAATTTAACAAATCGACTTCAAAGGTCGGCGCCATGTACTCACAGGTCTCTACTTGCGTCGGATAGGTTTCAGTTTCAGAGACTTGCTCATAAGTACGCCGTAAACAAAGCTCATGCCCAGGCTGCATATCAAGAACTTGGTGAGATCATCGTTCAGTTTTGCTTTTAGGTGCTTCGGTCAGAAAAATGTATGGGCATAAAGACAACAGAAATAGAATGAAGCCCAAAATAATCCATAGACCAAATATTATAAATAGCAGATTGGATAGGCATTTGTAATGGTGTTTTGATTGCAATTGGATTACTGCTGCGAGCACTATCAGAATGTTTATGGCCAGGTAAATGCTCCAAAAGATGTCCACAAATTTGGGGTGTAGATAGTCTAGTCCTCGCACTGGCGGCTGTACGACTTGGATCCAGTTTTCAACATATGGAATCTGAGAGATGATCTCTTGTATGCAATGCGGTATGCTTTGCCAGATGGTTTTCAATATGCTCTGCCACTTACTCAGCTGAACGACGGGCGGCTCTGGAAAAAGAGGGGATCTGCACAAGAGATTCTTTAGGTTTAGGTTGCATTTACTTTTCATAGACGGTGCCACCAAATATAGGAAAATATTGTAAATGACAACGATGAGATCAAGCCCAGTAGCACCAGAAAGCGAAAACATTTTAATAAATTTTAATTTTTTTGTTACGAATTTTTCTTTTTGAATACTGTATATGTTTTACGGAGCACAGTCAGATTTCGACTGAGAATACACGATGAAGTTCAGGCTAAAACTGATGGACGTAGACAGGCATGTGGCGGACGGGGCTCGAGGATGAACCATTTAGATTCTTATTTGTCAGAACTAGAAATATAAATATAAATAGTGACAATATCTTTTTTTTATTACTCAGCTTCGAAGACTGTGTAGTAAAATTCTACTAGTTTTAGCAATCAAAATTGTATGAGAAATCTGAAAAATAAATCAATTCAAATACTTTTCACATTATATTTTTTATTGTAATTTTCTTTATGCATATTATTTTTTTTTTTTCTGTTTAACTTAGACTTAAATTACTTAATATCTAATATTTATTTTGTGTCGTTAGTTTGTTTTTTTTTTTATGGATGTTGTAAATATTTCTACTTTTGAACTTGTACTATGTGTATGCTCCTCATGGACACGAGAGTGTGTCTCCTTCAGCTCTTCCTCCTCGTTGATCTTAGAGTTTAGTGAAGTCCACAGTATTGCTTATTAGTAGTGGGGCAAAAAACTAGAAACTAAATTGACACTTATCGTTGATGGCAAAGCAAATATAAAAATATCAAAAATATACTTATACATTTCCATAACTATTTGCTAAGTCAAAGAAGCAATCTACCTAGGAAGTTGAAACTCTGAGATACATTTGTACATGTATCTCATAAATAGACACCAAGAGAGTTGTTTGTAAAAAAGTTGTACCTACACACACAGATATTGAGACTTATAGCATATGAAGGGATATTTATAGCATACATTTACGAAGAGTTTTGTTTGGCTTATCCACTAAGTTGGTTGCTCTCTGAAAACTAGCTGCCGCTTCCAGAACATCATTTGCTGGGTTTCATCTAGGGACCCTCAAGGGAGAACTTAACTTAGGATTAGAACTAAACTTAAATAATTATACCAAAATACTTTATGGGCTTTATGGGGGACTGGAAATATTTTTAGCAAAATTATTTATCACATTTGCGCTTATCCAAAAAGTGCGACGGCAATTTCGAAATCAATTCTCCATCAAAGAAAATACACGTGTATAAAAATTACTTTCTGGGGGGTTTTTTCCTTGGGAAATTGATTCACATTTCTCTCCTAAATCTCTTGCTCTCTCTCCCGTTTCCGTCTCTGTGTCCTTGGGTTGGGCTGGGGCTCGGGTCTCGGGGCACGGGGCTCGGGGCTCGGGGCTGGTGCGCTGCGCTAGTTCTCACGTGTTGCAACGATAAATAAATCACAAGTTGCGCTTTTAGGAGCCGCTTCAGAGCTTCGGGTGTACCGGGCTCCGCATCTGTTTTGGGGGGTATGTTGGTTCTTACTGGGTCTGTGGCTGGATCTGGACGGTGGCCGTCAACTTGCTGGCTTTCCCGTTTGCCTGTTTGTGCTGCTGGCAGAACTGCTTGAGAACCTTGCACATGGTCAGGGCGAGTATTTTCCAGGCAAGCAGTTGCTCCTCGGCGCTGGGTGGCGGCTCACTTGTTGCCGCTGACGCTGGCGCCGTCGGCGGAGGTCCTTCGTAGTCCACCTGGTCGAATCCGGACGAATCGAGGAACGGCGGTCCATCCACTTGGTCGCCAGCGGTGGCTGTGCCAGTAATGTCACTGGGCGCCGCGGCCGATGCCGACGCGTGTTCGTTCTCATAGAAGGGAATGGCCATGGCAGGACTCGTAGGCAAAAGGTTACGTCAAAAAAACAGGATACGCTTCAGAATTTTCCTCGAAATTTTCACTCGGGTCGAGCTCTGTTGTTCGACTGAGGCGCTGCCTGTCAGAGCGCCCGTATTTATACCCGGGAAGAGCGGCCAAGGTCTCTGTAGCCACCCCAATAACTCCAACCACCCAATGCCACATGCCACATGCCACCCAATGCCGCACGGACGCGCTCTTCGCTCTGCTCTCTCTCAGTGGCTCTCTCTCACGTGCTGCTGCCTGTGCTGTGCCGTAATGTTTAGCTACTTTCCGTCACGTGCAGTAAACGTTTCCTTTGGAACCCGCAGAGAGAGAGAGAGAGCGAGCGAGAGAAGTGACATACTGGCAGACTGTGAGAGGGAGCGTATCAGGCTGAGCCGGAGAGAGTTCGATTGCAGTCACACTTGTGGCATGTTACATTTACGTGTGCATCGCATGCTTCCGTGGACTTACGTTATGCCACCCCTGACTGAGCCTTACGTTTGCCTCCCTTACGCAGTTCGAAATTTTTAAGGGGAATTCGCGTGGAACATTGAGGGGCAGTTTCGAATGCCGCTTCAGTTCGAACTTTAAGAGGAATTTCGAAGTTTCGTAGTAGATTCTTTCATATGCGAAATATCTTATTGAGGGGTAACACAGAAATCTGCTTCAACCGAATTCTATGGTACTCTTATGGGTGGGGATTTTGTTGATGTTTTCGAAATGGTATTGAAAATATTAAACTATTTTTTATTTCACAAATTATAAATTCATTTTCTTCAAATATTACACAAATTTTTACTATTTCTGCAATTATTTAAATTATATAATCATGGCAAAATCTACTTCAAAAATTAAAACAAATTAACAAATTGATAAAAAAAATAAAGCTGCATTCGTGGATGTTTCTTCCTGCAGTTTCCAAGTTTTTAGAGAGTAGTAAATATATATTCTATATTTAAAAATTAAAGATAGATTAAATTAGCCAGTTTTGTCACTCAAGCTATTTAATAAAGATCTTTAAAAAAGAAGATAAAGAAGACCCATAAAAAGGGTAGCTGAATTTTGAAATTTCCATTTCTTTACTGGTTGATCCCTTTTTCATTTACATTTCTCATTCACATTTTTCTATCTCCTGCAAACAACATTGCATATCTACTGACATTACATCGACTGACAACCGAAAGAACAATCGCTTAACATGTTCTCTGCCACATGCCACGAATATTTTATGATAGAAAGGAGTGCCTGTGGAGTCGAGTGGATTGCTTGGGTCTTCTCTCTGTGCTGCACTTCTCCTTACTCTGCGAGGGCAAATCAATTCCACAAATCAACATAATCAACTTCTCGCCGTAAGTCCAAAATATAATGCACTCGCCCTCGGAAAAACTTCTTTTGTTACCCGCTGAAGAAGAGAACGAAAGCAGAAATAAGTGCCGTAAAAAATGTAAAAACTTTTTTATAGTTGCCGCATAAAAAAATGTAAAATAAAATCCAAGCGAAATACTTTGAAAAACACTCAAAAAAAAATATACGGAAAGGTACACAACAAAAGGGGAAGAATACGAATATTACCCCGGGGGGGCACTCAGGTGAGTGTGTGTGTGGGGCGGGACCCGATAATGACATCCAAGCGATAACCTTACGAAAATCAGAAGGGAAAATCCATGATCTAATTTGCTAAACACTCCCAGCACAAAGGCCAATACTGGATACAGCTTGGGGATTGGGCTGTGGAGAGAGAGAGAGATAGAGCGAAGCGAAAGATGTGAAGAGACATTCTCAAAAGCAAAACAAAGAAGAAATTGTTTTCGCTTAAAAGAACATTCAAATGGAAATGTTCTGCTTGGCTCAACACAAACAACAAACTGCATTTATTTGGTTAGCAAACAAAATACAACAGAGAGTGAGGAACAGAATGCATGTAGAAATGTAAAAAGGAGCAGAAGAAAAATGGAAAAAAAATGCGAAAAGGTGAGATGAGCAGAAGTAATATGGGTGCCAACGGATGGAGAGTAGGAGTAAAGGAGCAGAGCATTTGAGTGCCTCTAGACAGGGGTACCGCGACGACAGACAAACAGACAAACAGACAAACAGACAGACAGACAGAGGGACAATGCATACTCGTGTATTAAAGTGAAGTGCACAGCAGAGGGCAGGGCAACAAGACGGTGAAAAAATTGCAAGGGAGCAGAGTGGAAGCCAAAGTAAGCTGAAAGTGAGAGCGACTCAGTGATGCTCTACCCCAGCTGGGGACACGCTGAATGCATCTGCCAAAGGTGATTGGAAATTGCTCAGGTATTTAGTAAGAAAATAATTTAAGCACTGCCCAAAAACTCACATTATTTTGCAGCATCTTCCTACTGTTTTATTCAATCAATCTCTATCTTTATCAGGGTATTAATATTAACCGCACAACACACCCAAAAAGTGTAGCATAAAAAGCAACGTTGAATCCGCTGAAAACTCATCGTCCTCGTCGGTCGCTGGCTTTGGCGCACTTTGTTGCCTTCTGGCTGTCAGATTGATATTAAATTATATACCTTATTATCATTTCACTGTTTGCTGTTGCTGTTGGCTGCCGTTTGCCTCCGCTGAGCCACATGTAAAAGTGTGTGTGCGTATCATGTGTGGGTGTAGAGTGCACATGTTGGGGCGGTGTTTATTTACAGCTGGCAACAATTGTTGCTGAATGCATTTTACTTTGGCTGATGGCGGTCGCGATGCACCTCAAGTCAAAGTCAAAGCCAGAACAGAACACAACACTCTACATGTGGCCACACTCTTTCCCCTCTCCCCTCTCCCAACTCGCTGCTTTTCTCTCTTATGGTTTCGTTTCGGTTTGTTTTGTTGTGTAAACTGTTGTTGTTGCCATCAAATGGGGGCACTTGCAGGGTACTAAGGGTATATTTGTTGGCAGAATATTGATGTAGCAGGCTAGGGAAGGCTAGGGATGTACAGTTTTCTCTACAGTTTGGTATGAATTCCAGCCAAATCAAATCTATAGTCTACACAAATGTGGCATTTAACAGGATAGCCCATAGTCGGAATATATCAAACACACGCCCACAGATGTGCAGCTAAAAGAATGGAAAAGTGGAACCCAGAGAGCAGCAGCAAACCCCACGAGATGGTCCTTCGTCCTCGTAATATGCTTGATGGTTGCGCCCAAGTGACATTAAATGGCTGCCGCCACATCTTCGGTTTGTTGCTGGGGCACCCCTAGCTCTCCTTTTGTATCTCTTTCTTTGCGTGAGTGTGTGTGTGTGCTGGGGGCATTCATAAAAGTGGGACTCAAGTGGCAGCAACAGCAGCTTTAAGCTGCCAATGCACTTTAAAGCTTTGCTTTTCCCATCCGGATTGGTTTGTCCATAAAATATTTATATTTGCAGCCATTTACGCAGTTTTTCCATCCATTGGCCATCAAAATAAATTGAAGTAATGCCCTGCCCGGTAGTTCGAATGCGAAAACTAAATGGGATTAAAGATTCCGATTGCCGATTGCCCTAGCTTGGCTGTCTGCTTTATTTGTTTATTTGATTTGTCTTTATGTGAGGTGTGTGTGTGGAGGGACATTGACATCAAGAAGTTCAAGTTTTCCTCTCTTCGTCGGCGTAATGAAATCTGGGCTCTTACTTGTGCTTGATTTGGTTGCCAGGAAATAAAACGAATAAAAAGTAAATTATTGCAAAAAGAGAAATATTTTTTTGGGTGAGTGAACTATAAAAATTAATTGAAGTCTTTGATGGGTTTTTATAAAGTTTTTAAGGATTATTTTTTAGGAGAACTCAAGCATGAAAACCATTCAATAAAAGTAGATATTTAACATTTCTTTACTATTATTTATAAGGTCATATATTCAACTCCTTATAGACCAACTTAATTAACTCAAACCACAAATATCTTGATGGCTAATCGCCTGCCATTGTCTGTGTGGCAGCGGCAACCAAAAGTGCCGCACTAATTAACAAATTGATTTATGGAAATTAAAATGACAAATCTCCAGGGACAGCCACACACAATCATCAGAGCCCAAAAAACAAGCATGTGCAAAATATTGTTGCCAAAAAACAGAACAGAACCAACAGAAGAACCACCACCACCCTTTGGGTGAGTTTGGGCAGAGTTTTGACTTTGCGGCTAAATCTGGGACTCATCCACCGCAGACAGACATTTAATTAAGGTGTCTTCATGGCAACAATCTCTCCCGTGCCGAGGCCGAGCGTCAAATGAGTCTAATTAATAACGAGGCATTTGCCACATAATTCACACAGCGATGAGGAGAGGAAAGTATTCCAGCGAAAGCTTTCGTTTTGTTTCAGTTTGGGATGAGTAATTGCAGCTTTGTGTACAGTTTACAAAATTGACTAAAATTACGTTTTCAAAGGTAAAAAAAAGTCGAAATAGTAGCCGCAGATGTTATTTCAGAATCTTTTACTTTATTTTGAAATTTTTCTAACCTCTTGTTTTGCTTTTTATTTCCTTGTTTTTGGATAAAAAAAAAATGTACTTTTCCGTGCAGCTGTCCGGCAATTTTTCTTTTTGTGCTGGCACATTTTGATGACTTAAGCCTGGCTGAAAGTTTGACTTGAATTTATTGCCAGTGTGATATGTGCCCTGGATGCTGCTTTGTAATTTATGCAAATTGTTCAGCAGCACAAACTCCCCCGACTCCAGGGAAGCACAATTAATTTCCTCAGCTAGTTCGGGTCGATCATACAAGTGTTGTTCTTTCTTTCTGGTTGGGTTTCATTATAATCGAATTTGAGGCGATAAACCCTACAATGTTGCAAGAACATTTTAGTAAGTAAACATTCCGGCCAGACCAAGACCAAGACATCAAAAGCGTGTTTAATTTATGGTTCGTTAGGTCAGCCTCAGCCTTAGCCAAAGGCCGAAGGGAAACTTCCTTTGTCTCTTACCGGACCGAAACCCCAACTATGCAAATCGAGTGGCGGAGTATTCATCTTCGTCAGAGCTTGTTGTTGTGGGTCCCTTTGAGGTGTTGGCTTAGGCATTAAATGGGGAATTATACAAAGGAAACAACCAGCCGACCAACAGCCCGACTGTCTCTCTCTCCAATGGGTCAAGAATAATTCCTTTTTGATTTCACTCCCCCGAAAAACTGTGGGAAAACGTGCTCGTCACATGTGACAATGGGATGGAAATTTATGTGTGTCCAGGGCCATAAAAAAAGGACAACAAACTTGTACAACTCCCAAAGAATAGGAGGACTTCCTTTCGACAGCCCGGTGTGGTGGGGTTGGGTGCGGGCGATTTACTGGCCAATACAAAAGGAATGGTCTTGGGACTGACTGTTGAAAAGATCTTTCTTCGAGGCGACCCTGCGGTCAGTTCAAGTAAGCATAAAAGGCGTCGAAAGTGCCACTTTAAAAACTTCTTCCTCACTTGTTACTTAAATGATTAAATGCATTTCCTATTTTAAAGTCCCCTTATCTTGGGGGTTGCTGTGTCTGCTGGGCATATCAAAAGCCCGATTCGGGCTTGTTATTAAATGTTTTACGGCCACGACAGAGTCGTCCCTGATGTGCCTTACAATGGAATACAATTTTTGAATTGTTGAGTCGGAGAGTTAATGTTTATTGTATACTTTTTATTGTCAGCTCAGCTTTTAATTTAAATGATATAACACAAAAATGTTTGACTTTATATGCCACCCCCGAAAAGGTACTTTTAAAGAACAGACAGACTGGGTTGGATATGTGGAGATGCTTTGGGACATTGGATTGGATATGTGAGGTGCTTTGAGAAATAAATAAATCCTAAGAATACTCTACTCAATGATGAAGAAAATGATGGGAACTTCAATGAAAATGTATGCAAAATAAAGGATACAAAAAAAATCCACCTTTTTAGAGTATACAAAATTCCACTTCCTCTTCCACTTTTGCTAATGCATTTTCCCCATCTTTTTACTGTGCAGACATTTAAAAGTAAAAATGGCACATTAAAGGTAATTTTTTATCGTCAATTTTATTTGCAATATTTCTTTAGAAAATTCTTTACAAGAATTTTTTTTGCTGCTGCCCTTCGAGGGTGGTTTGGCAACTTTGTGGCAATTCCCTTTCCCTTTTTATGGGATTATATTTATTAGTTCTTAAAAAATTGAGCTTGACTCGTTTAATTTTAAGCAAAATAACTGGAAAGAGTCGAACAAATTTCGTACAAAACGTTTTTTAACAGGACGCATAAATTTTCGAGTTTTTGAGGGATTTCTTCGACTGATGGAAAACAATTGGAATTTATGGCGGGGCTTCAATTGGGGAGAGATGCATCATATAAATTCAGCGATCATAAAATTGTCTGCCAGCCAAATCCAATCCAATATATCAAAGAGTGAGCACAGGGGAAGGCCCCAGGTTGAGGGCGGATACCCACATATTTGACTACCAATTACGGCGACTGTGAGGACACCTTCCCTCTGACTGCCACACACATGATAATTTATCGCACATGCCTACACGACCATGTCACACCCTCACCCTGCTCTCAGCTCACTCTGCTTGAATATATTCATATTTTCCCCACATGACCATTGTCTTTATCCCTTTTTCCTAGGGCCTGTGTGCCTGGGCGATGATTTGCAGCCGCTGCCAGTAAATCAAGCGTGCAGCATTACTAGAGAGGAGTAGATCAGATCAGAGCACACGCACGGCAGCCTGCGAGGATAATAAATGAATTGTTTATGGACTGACAAAGTGGGCAAGCATCTAGAGTACTTCGTAAGGAATATATTGTGATATATTGCGTCTTACTTTGAGACTTCATGTGTAGTTATTTGATGGAGTTGCCTAAGCGATGATGAGTTTGTCGCCTGAACTGATGGCTCGACAGGAACTGCTAGGAAAAAGGTTAAAGAGATCATTTAACTGAAGCTACGACACATATTGAAAAGTATTTAGAGCCATCCCTAAAGTAAGTACCTTCTTGGATTCCCAAATCAATCATAATTGATTCCATGATGACATACGAGTATCTCCTCTCTCTCTCTCAATCTCAATATGTACTTTCGTATTGTGTAATTCCCATTGCACGCAGCAGAGCCAACGCTCCCAATTCCTTTTGTTGGAATCCTGGTCACTTTCGGTCACTCCCACGATTACATACCTCCCCTTTCTGTCTACCAATCCATCCAAGCCTGCCCAAAGGACAATTGTCAGGCGTTGGCTGTCATCTATTTGTTGTTTCTGGTCTCGCTGGCCACACCGACACACGCCGCAGCCAAGTTCCTCAATTAAAAAGGGCCCAGAGTTGGGCTACCTCCATTGATGGCAGAGAAAAGAGTTCAATTGCTGCCTGACATATTGCTTTGTGTGTGGGGCACGGCAGGGCAGGGCAGCAGCAGGGCAGCAGCAGGGTTGGTCATGCAAATTGTCGAAATATTTTCAACTGACCAACAATTGAGTGGGTGGTTTCCCACCTCTCTCTCTCCTGCCTGCTGTGATTGGTTTTGTCTAATGGAACTCGAGCGTGGCAACAATTTCATTGAATTGGATTTCAATATATATCGCATCGCATCGTATGAAAGGAGAGGAACCGCGTTACTTTTTGATTTTCCTTTTTGCGGGTTTCCCCAGTCTCTCACTCTCTCTTGTAGTCGCCGTCGCTGTCTCTCTGTGTGTATTTTCCTTTCACAATTCGCTGGTCATTAAAAGGGACACGTGCAGGGAGGCACGAGACTCGGGCCAGGTTTCTCTTGTTCTGGAAACTGGACCTGGACCTGAGACCGAGACCCCGTTCATTGTTTTCGGCCTTCCTTCCTTTCATTTTGTTGGCTCACGGGGCAAGCAGCACTTGAGGAATATGTTTTACAATGATTAGTGTAAATATTTGAGGGCCAAACTTCTCACACAAAAACCAAAACAATGCCCAAACAGGAATTGGGACTCGAAACGAAGCATTTGTCGCTTAATTTTTGTACAAATACATTTCATTATGCGACGGACGATGACTATTGATGTTCGGTTTTGGTTCTGGTTTCGGTTTCGGGTTTGGTTTCACTTCCGGCCAGGCGACCCCATCATGTTAATTTGTTATTAATTGTTCCATGTTGATTTTTGTTTTGATTTCCAAGTGGATAGACGGGCGGACTCTGTGTGGGACTCTGGGAAAATTTATTCGTTAGCAGTTTTGGAGGTATATCGCTGTATAAGCAAAGATCTTTGGTGTCTATAAAGAAGTGCATGGAACTGTTAATGCATTTGATCTAAATATAAAAACGTTTACAATAAATATTTTATCGTTACTTTATAATATGTTTATTGGCTAAATATGGAAATGTATTAAATCTGTAGGAAAAATATTTATTTTCAATACGAAAATATTCGAATCTTTTTAAATAGTTTAATTCTGGAATATTTTTAAATCAAAATTGAAGTGAAAACTATTGAATATCAAGGTATTTATTGGATTTATTCAACTGAAAGTCTTATGACTGTAGTATAAGATTTGTTTCGATTTTAGTGGGATTTTTGTTGTGATATTTTCAGTATCGAACACTTGGCTGAAGTGCCTTTTCAGTGCCAGCATTTATTTCCAGATTCCCATAACATTTAATCCTAAAGGCAAGTGAAATAAGTCGAGCTTTATGTGCTACATATCTGCGTTATCTTTCTAAATTTGTGCTTAATGCTCCCCCTATGGTGCTGTAACGCACTGTACTTCAAAGTTTAAAGCAATTCTAGACCATGCGGGTGTATCGAATTTCCAGCAACTTGCATAAATTATGAATGTAAAAACGGAAAGAGCAGGAAGAGCATTTCATTTCAGATGGGAGCCGTTTAATCAACATCAGACACACGACCATGGCCTCGTAATCCCCTTAACAGCAGCAGAATAGATCGAGTTGTAAAGAAAGGGTTAACAAAAAAAGAGAGAAAGGATTGTCGAAAAGGAGCGGGCGTGAAAAAAGAGCAACTTTAAAAAGAAAACACCCCAAGGGTCGCATTCTGTTGCATGTTGTGAAGTGTCTGACTGCCTGGATTCGGGGCAGGGCCCATCAATGTCAGTCATAAATTCATCACGCAAATCTGTTTTGCATTCGTGCGGTCACGTGACTGCCTTCTCTCGCATTAGATAATGCTTGACATTCGGTCATACTAATTGTTCAAATTAAATAGATCGGCACAAGGGGTTAGGCAGAGCTGTGAACAAAGTGCGGCTGGCAGTTGCCACAACAACCTCAAGCATGGCAGCATGGGAAGCAGTTGAAGTGGGAAGCCAGAGTCTGGCTGGGTACAGAGATGGCATCACAACTATTGGCAATTAAGTTAATTGTGTAAATTTCAATATGCACACTAAGGCACCGCAGGACATCGTTGTCCTAGCGCCAGGTCTTTGGGGGAGTTAGCAGCGAGGAGTGCGCAAAAAGTTGTACGTTGTTTCCTGCCCACGACTTGCATATATATTTCCCTGTCCTGTAAATTCAGGAATGACATCAGCAGCAGCAGCAGCATTATCATCATGACAATGTCAGAAGCAGCTTAGGCAAATAAATACATACAAATAAATCCTCGAAAAACCCCAAAGGACAACGAACATTGCGCAACAGTGTGTGTGTGTGTGTGTGTGGTGCAGACATACAAAAACAAATAATTACAAGTAAAAATCGCTGCGAGCGAGCGTATAATGGAGCAGATAATGAGGTTGAGGCAGAACCTTCCAGCCAGACGATGCCAAGTCGTCGGCAATTAAACATTTTCAATAAAATTTACACCTGAGCTCATTTTAATTGAGTTGCAGAAGAGGCAGGCCATGGGGGGTGGTCCTTGAAAAAAGGGATCTGCAGGAGAGAACAGAGCGAGAAGCAGGAGGCACAGATAAACTTGTGCTCTCGCTGGAGCAGCAAGTGGCATGGAGAGTGGAGCCACTCGACTCCTTCAGATATAATTGCCCGACCAGCAGAGGATTTCTTTCTGTCTGTCTGTCTGTTTGTCTGCCTTTGCATGGAAGGAGATTCATGTTCCATTGCCCCACCCCAAACCATCAGTTTTTTTTGTGTACTCCAATTGATTTTTGCTTCAATGTAGTGGAATTGATTTGTGTACGAGTGGCCACGCCCCTTCTCTCTCGCTCTCTGCCAAATTAGTTGCCATAAATAAAAAAAAGTGAAACACGAAAAAATTAAATAAGAAATTGGCAAAAGAAAAGCAGAGCGTGGTGGACAAGTGAAATATTTTACTTATTTGCTCGGTTATTTGCATAAATTTCTGCCCAAGTTGCCATGACATCGGCTGGGATATTGATATGATATGAAGAGAAGGTATCCCGTGGCAGGGAAATTTGCATACGATTTCGGGATACTCTCTGTGTGACGATGGGGTATAGCGGAAAGGGAATGCAACTTGTGCTTATATTTCATTCTTCTAATTTATTTCTATTCCACTTTTATTTATATTTATTCTACCAGTTTTTGTCTTCCATTTATTCACATTTATTCCTTATTTCTTATAGAGCATTTCCTCTTCGCTCTCTGGCTTCTCGTTGGCCTCTCCCAGCGACCAACTCTTATGACATCGTGAAATTCTTGCCTCAATAAACATAAATTTGCACTGGGACCCACACAGACATAGACACGGCACCACACCACACTACACCCCTCCTGGCTGGCTGTTCTGCAACCCTCGATGAACTATAAAAATTGCCAATAAGTTGATCCCCCTGTCCCATTGTCACAGGAGAACTGGCACTGGGTGTGGGCTATTGGGGAGTCTCAGAAATGTTGTCGCATGCAAATTTGCCGCCTGATTTGTACATTTTGTTTCAATTTGCGCTTTCTCCATTTCTCCATTTCCGTTTGAGCCTCAATAAAGTTCTCTCCCACTCACTCCAAATGCATTCCACAAATAATTGCAATGATTCGAACAGAAATAACACAGGGATGGGATGGGATGTGTGTGTGTGTCCTGTCCTGCTTCTGGTCTTATTTCTTTTCTGGTTCCTGGTTCCGCTTTGGTTATGGTAATTTCAGATGTATTTTTTTCCCTCTAGCCTCTAGCCTAAAATTTGATACTGGGGGGTGCATGTCTGTCTGTTTGCATTATTAGTATTTAACTCTTGATTGAGTCTTGGATCTCATGCACACTCGTACAGCAAATTGTAGCCAAATTGAAAATGAAAGTGAATCTGTTTTTTGTGAATTGTGTGACTGGGAATGGGTTACAGATTTTAGATTTGGGTAATGACTATAAGGGAGACATTTTAAGTTCCTCTCTGCACCTGCTAATCACAGCGTCTTTCCTTGCCCTTACCTCTCCACCAATCACTTAAAATTAAACCAAATTAAATCTTCAGACCCCTTTTTTTCGTTGCTGCAGGAACACCCTTGTCAGCACAGCAATTAAATTCAGC
Source organism: Drosophila guanche (assembly GCF_900245975.1). Lineage (NCBI taxonomy): Eukaryota > Metazoa > Arthropoda > Insecta > Diptera > Drosophilidae > Drosophila > Drosophila guanche. The sequence goes on along the minus strand of NW_022995744.1, from coordinate 8,826,237 downwards.
ATGACTTTAATTATATTTCAACAAATTTTAATAAGGCCCCCACTGCCATATTGCACATATTTTATTGCCCTTTTTTTTAGAAATAATGCAAAAAAAGGCAGCAAAAAATTGTTAACAACTTCAATTAAATTATCAACTTTCAGCACGTAAAAGTCTCGACCGCTGGGTGGCATTTAATTGCAAGGGAAAATAGAGGGAGCTAAAAAATTGGCCAGGGCAAAAGCGTATTTTTTTGTTGTATTTTTTGTGCGAGTTTTAACTCAATTTGGTTGAGAAAAGTTTTTGGGTTTCTCCCGTGGCGGCAGCGCCGCTTAACGCGGCTTAATTGTGGTCGCAGGTGTCGAGGGCCACATTTTTATCGTTCTGTTCACAGTTTACAAAAAAAAATAAAATAAAAATATATATCTATAAAGACGGGATTCTAGGGGGAGTGGGCTGAGTGACTGACAGTCTGTCTGTGCTGTGTGTGGGGGAGGGTTCTGTTCGGTTTGGTTTGGTTCGCTCATTTCGTTTAAGACAATTTTTATGACCTTTACGACTATTTGCGTTGGCTTTGATTGTGTTTATGGCTCTAAGCTTCTTGGGCAGAATGGAAAATACTTCAATTTATTTGTTTGTCTTAGCCACATAAAACGTGGAGACTTCTGCTGGGCTTTCTGGGTAATTTGATACGGCCAGGCAACCCTTTTATGTTTCCTTTTGGCTGTCAGCCAAATCCGTAGCGCACTTTCCAGCGTTGCGTTGCGCATTTTTTAATTGCCTGAAATTTAATATTTTTGCGAGCTGCTTCGACGTTTGTGTGTGTTATTTTTATGCTAATTATTTTCGAATGCACCGCGAAGCATTGCTCCTGCCTTTTTATTTTTTCATCTTTGGCCCGAAAAGCCAATTATAAAATGTTCATTTTTGCACTTTTTTTTGGCGCGGCGTTGTTTTTGCTATTGAAAATAGCTTTTGGCGTCGGGTAATCGGATAGGCGCAATTAGCAGACGTAGTTGGCGGGGAAGTCAGTCAATCGAGATGAGAATTTAATCGCAATAAGCTGATTGCGGGCTTAAACCAGAACGAAAGCAGATATAGTCAATTAATTGGAGGTGACTAAAGGTACATGTGCGGGCTTTAATTTGGAATAATATATATAATGGATAATAAATTAGTTTCGAGTGCAACAAACAGAAAAATGTGCTTAAATCTGCAAACTACTTTCTACTTGCAACACAGAGTTGACAGAGTTTGGCAGTCAGTCTATGGCACCAGCGACTGCTGCAGCTCTTCCAAAATGCGAACACCTATTTATATTTATGAGCTTGACCCACGAACCCGAACCCTGTGTCGCACCCCCTGTAGTGCCAGGCATCATGTGTGCATTATAATTCAATAATTTCTCCGCACTCCATGGCGCTGGGATTTTTTAATTGCTTTTCAATAACACGAGGGAGAGAGAGAGAGGCAGGCAGGCAGGGTGGGCATATTGGCAGAGGAGAGCCTGGCCAGGCGCTGATAAGCTGTGCAGGATAATCATCGACCTGGGTAGCGCGTTAAAATGCTGAAAAATTCATACACATACCCGAGGTAGAGGTGAAATATTTACGAGTCGAATTAAAAAGCGCGCTAATGCAATTCACTCGGCCAGCGCTAATTTAAATTTTTAAGTGCCTCGCCAGTATGCAAAAAAATAAATAAATGCAGAAAAATGCAGAATTTTTTGATAAAGTGTGCGCGAAGTGCGGAGATACCCTAACCCAGGGAAGGCAAGTTGTTGGGTAAAGGATTTTAGTATAATAAATGTTTGAACTGTGCAAATGTAATGGATATCAAAAGTACATTAGATATTTTCCCCCCTTATTCCCTTAAACTAGTTCTACAATGGTCTTCCCAACATTCATGCCTACTCCATGGTAGCGCTAGAATTACTCTAACCAAAGGCAGTGTATTCCAGCCAAGCCATGCCAATCCTGGCATGGCATATAAAAGAGCAACGCTTGGCTGCCGCTGACGACGTGTGTGGAGTGCAACAAATTGTTGCATAGCCTTTCCAACTAATGTTCGACGTGCCCGTCCCCGTCTCTTTACAGCTTGTGGGCGGCCGGGCAACAATGTTGTGTTAATGTTTACACATGTCCATGACACGACCACAATGAACAGGAGCACAGAGCAGACACCATTTCGGCCAGTTCGCTCTCTCACTCTCTCTCTGTCTCTCCCGACCTGACCTGACCTGACCAACAGACCTGGCCGTCTATGGCATGTCCATAAAGTGCATCAGTTGCGCTGCATTGCACTTTGGAGTAGAGTTGAGAGTCGAGTTGAGAGTCGAGCGCTGAGTGGAGTGCCTCGAAATGCATTGGTGGTAGTGGCAGAGCCACAGTCGTGTCTGTTTGGGTGTCGATAGCAGGCCTTAATTAAAATTAACATTTTTTGCACAAAACTTAACAGGCCTCTGGCTCTCGAGTGGCCCTCTCCCACTGCCTACCCACTCTTTTCTCTTACATTGTACGGGTGTACGCTGTTGGGCAAGAGTTAACTCAATTTGTTGTGTGTCCAGCCAGCCCATGGGCCATGGCACAGAATATTCCCGTGCTTATGTGGACATGGATATGGTGGCAGAGTGGGGTTAGTGGGTATGAGTGCCGTGTGTGTGCCGTAGCATCCTCTATTTCTATTGATTCTGATGATGGTTATTTAATTTGGAGCGTCAAGTGTGCGTTATTGATGCGCAGCCAGGAAGAGGAGAGGCTTTTTGAGTGCATTTGGCCGTTTTAATAGCCAGCGGCGGGATGGCTGTCTGTCAGGCAGCAGTGGGATGTTGCTATGCCACCATTAGACATGGGGCTCTATGACCAGAGGGCCACGTTCATGTCCAACATGTCCATGATGTTGTAAAGAAATGTATTAGCCATGTTACCAGTGAGGATGTGTGATGTGTGTGCGTCGGTGCTTTGATTTTGATGTTGTGTCAGTAATTACTGAAGAATTGGTTAGATTTTAGCATGTAAATAAGGGTCATAAATATGGCAATATAAACAACAGGCAAAATACGATATTTATTAGCAATTGTAGAGGAATTTATTTTTAGATGGAAACTAATACATGTTTGGGTTGAAGTCTGCTTATTTGTTATTAATTTTCATAATTTTATTACAAATTCAAATGAAATATATCCTTTTGTTAGCACACTTTTCAGTGTGGTTTCAGTTTTCACAGGAAAATGTGTGTCCTTCTTTACAGCAGGCACCATAAAATATTAATTTATATTATTCTGTGACCAAATGTTGAATACAAATTAAACACATACTTTTGCAGATTATTTCTCTATTCTATGATCGGTTTTAAACTCAATAATTCCCTAAAGTCAGTTTCGAAAATTGTTTCCATACTTTTAGTTGAATATTTAAAAACCTAAAGGCAACCTCAGCCCTCTGCTCTCCTCGCTCTTGTCACATTTATATATTTCCAAATGATATTTCCTTCGTAATTCACCGAAAAACGACATTTATCCGCCGGTGGCGAAACTCGCATATAACCGTATTTAATAACCGGCTCATATTTCCATGTAGTTTATTTGACTTTTTGCGAAAATGCATTTCCGCGACAGCCAGAACAGGGGAGCAGCAGGGCCGGCGGCAGCGGCAGCGGCGGTGGCAGGGTCTGCATGGGTAAATATCAATATTTACACCTTTAATTAAAAACGCTAACAAGGTTATTTAGTGTGTTGTAGAACAGGCAGTCAGGCAGTCAGGCAGCCAGCAGGAGGCAGAGTGAAAAGTGCCCAGGAAATCAGGCCGGAAGTCAGCCGTGGCCAAACAAGCGGAGGAGCCTCGGTTACAGAGCTTACACACACTCTCTTTGCTCCGCACTGAACCAAAAACTGTGGCCACATATTTTAGAAATATTCTAGAACTATTTTCTAAAGCTGTCTTCGGGAATAACTTTTTTTATTCACTGCCCAGACGGTTTGTGGCATTTTTTGTAGAGTTTTGCCTCGATTTGAGTTGCATTTTTCTCTGAGTGTATTCTCCCTGTTTTTTGCATTCGCTTTTTCCATTTGGTGGGAAAAGCTTTTAAGCGAAAATGCCAAAATGAAAATGTGAAATGTACTTTGCATTCACTTGTTTAACTTAACCTTAATGCAGGCAGAGGGAGGGATGCACAGAGAAGAGTACGAAGGGCGCGAACAGGTGCAAGGAACTGGTATCAATATCAGCAAATGTACGCAAAGGAAACAAATATTTTCTTGTTAATTAAGTGACGTTCAGAAGAGCTTCTGAGTCAGAAATTTGTTCGTGAAAATCATGGCGTTAAAAAGTTAAAATTTTATCCGAACTCTCAGCAGCTTTATAACGAATTAGTCATCCTTTTAGACACCATGCCCATGCCCAGTCCCTGCCGCTAATGCACTTTGGTGTGCCTAAAATATTTGTCATATTGCACGTGCCACACACCCACACACCCAGGGGGCAACAATGCAACAACACCCACTGCGCCACAGAGGGCGGCGGGCGAGTTGGTGACACCGAAATCTAGCCTCTGCCTCGGCAGCAGCATGTCGTTTAATTAAAAAATGCCCCAAAAGCATTTACCCAAACCCAGAAGGGCCAAGAGCAATGCAACCATTGATGCAGCAGCAGCAGCATCAGCAGCATCAGCATAGGTTTGGGGTCGAGAGGGATGAGGGAAGGGCTCGTGCATTTTAATGAAAACGGAAACCAAATAATCAGGAAGTGACAATCTGGCCAGCAGCCAAGGGGGAGGCCAACGGTCAATGCCGAGTGGAACGCCTCGGAACAAAGCCTCGACAAAGTGCAACCCGTGGAGCGTATGAATTTAATGATTTAATCGCAGCAGCATCCCCCTGCCACGCCCCAGTTGACACTCCTGCTGTTGCGTGTCGCGAGAATTTGTCAAAAAATGCAACCTCAAACGAGGTACGCGCAGTCGCCGCCTCAAGGGAAATGGAACAAAACAGCGCCAGCCAAGTGTACAAGGATTGCCAAGTGCTGCGGTGCCCAAAGGCTAGCACCGCCTGCACTTGCAACGAACTTATTGACTTTGCAACCCACTCTCCAGTGGTACTTTCGGCGACTGCTGTCAGTGTTCCTGTCAAATCCTGGCATGTGGTCAACATTTAAGTGTAATTAATGCCCGCGGCCAGTTTGAAGTTGCATCTCCACCAGAACTCTGTCTCTGGCGGCTGCTGCTGAAATATGAAAACCAAATATTGCGCTTAATTTGATTAGCGTGTCTGTGTCCGTATCTGTATCCCAGTATCTGTTTCCCTGTCCTGTCCGCGTGTGCACCCCACAGATTCCAATTGCATTTTTCAGTTTTATTTGTGCAATTCCCTGCATGTGGCCCGCGGCACTTGCTACTTCTGCATCGCTGCAGTTGTCCTCTTCCGGTCGTTGTGGGGTTTTTATTTATTATTTTTGGGCTTATACATACCCTGTTTTAGCATGGTAAAAAGTGTACATAAGTGTTTGGAGTCTCTGAAATCTCTCAATCCTTTTGTTTGTCTTTTCCAGACACTCGAACGCGTGGGTCTCTGCCATCAGCCATAATGGAAAAGCGCCCCGCAGGTGATTGACAAGGGAATTACCAATACGGCCAACCGGGAGTAAGACCAATCTATGGGCATTTTGTCCCCCAGAGACCAAGCCCCTTCCCTTGAAATTTTGCTCTGCCATTTGCATTTGCTTAGAAGAAGGCGTCTCTCCTATTTGGCTAATCGGAAAGTGTTGCTTCTTTGGGTAATTAATAGTTTTACATCATCAAAAACTTTGAGCAAACACTTTGAACTGTCAGAAACTATATGCAAATGGGCCATCAACTTCAGTTTCTTTCCCCGGTTCGTCGTTTTCTTGGGCAGGCTAATTGAATTTCCGATGGGTCCGTCGAAAAGAAAAGGTCTTTTCCTTTTTCCTCAACCTTTTCCATAGTTTGCGTTTGTGTGTTGCCTTTGACGCCTCGTGTGTGACGCATAATTACAGGCATTTGTGCCCCAAGAGTTCTTCAATTAAAATTAATTTGGTTCGTGTGGATTTTGGATTCCTGCCTAGTGCGTGTGGGTGCGGGTCTCTTTTAGTTTTTGATGTCGAATAGTTCGCAATTCCCGTAGTCGTGCGGTTTCGTGTGCCATTTTTAATCCTTTGTGCCGCTGACAAGGCAATTAATGATTGATTGTGGTCGCTTTGTGTAAATGAGTAATAACATTCTGCAATAACTGCATTAATATATTTAATTGGTTTCCTCCTTTTTTTTTGTATCTTCTCATAGCGCAGATTGATGGGAAAAATATGCAACTATTATGGGAACTTTGAAAATTAATTCTAGACCCTCCAACCACTTGCAGGCACAGCCCGTGTGCAGAATATTCTTTCCCCACTTATACACATATCCAGCGTTGGGAATAACCAATGCAAAAAAAGGAGTAAAAACCCCCATGGCAGTCATAATGATGACACACTTACCACATAAACCGCACGCACACCACATATAACCCTCCCAAACCCTCCCAAACCAATCCTTCCCCACGTCCAACCTTTCGGCACAACTCCCCGCCAGAGCCCAACCAAAACGGTTCAGAATTTCCCAAAAAAAAGGGTTGGAAAGGCTTTTCGCTGCTTCCAGCTACCAGAATTGCCACTAAAATGCACGCTAATGAGTTTCAATTACGACCAAACTGTCGCAGGCGAAGGACTACAAGGACAAACGGGGGGACGCATCTGAAACAGTTTTTATTTTTATTGACATGGCGGCGCTTTCAGCCACCTCCATTTCAGTCACCATTTGGACTGGCTGCTTCTTGTCGTCGCTTCTGTTGTCAATTTGCTTAAAATTGTTGCCCTTCTTTTTGTGTGTTTTTGCTGTTTGTTGTTGCTACTTTGATTGAAACTAAACGACGAGCTGAGCTGGCGCCCAAGGTGTGGATGGGGTGGGTAGATTAGGGGGCTGGAGGAGTGTGCAAGTGCGAGTGCGAGTGCTTGATTTTAATTAAATTCCCATGCCCACAAAATGCGACACCAGCAGCTGAGCCCATTCCAGTCGCAGAGGAGTCCTTCTCGTCCAATGCCATTCTGCTCGTCACTTGTCGCCGCTTAGACTTTTGCGGCAGTGTGTTTGTGGCTCAGTGGCTTTGGATTATAAATTCAGAGTTCAGAGTATTCGCTGCTCGGTGTGCCAGACTGCTCTTCTCTCTTTTTTTTTAACCCCATAAACTTTTATGATTACAAGAGCCCCCAATGCCTCAATGGTGTTGCTGCTGCTGGCTGCTGTTGTCGCTTACTTTGTGGCCTGAACGCTGCTGCTGCTGCTGCTTCTGGGCTGTGGCTTGTTGTGGCACATGTTACATCGACGAGACTCTTCTCTAAATGGTTATGGCGCCCGTGCATTTTAAATAATTAATGGCCGGGCTGAGCACTTCACTTCCATTGGACACGGCAGCGTCGACGCTCAACGGGTGGGGCGCCGCAAATGCAATAAAAATGTTGAGCCAAAAACTTTGACCAAGATGAAAAATAAAGGAGGAAAAAGTTTTCTGCACTTTTGCCCAGACATTTGCCGACTGTGGCCAAAAATCGACTCCGACTTTGACTCTTCGGACTCGACTGCATTTCAATTCCCAAACGATTATAAACTGGAGAGTGTCGAGCAAACTCTCCAGTTCTCTGCAGCTTCCAAATTTAATTTACAACTACACAAAGTGAACAAACCGCAACAAGCCAAGGCAGCAACTTGGTGAGAAGTTTTTACTTTGTTAAAGTCGGGCAGGCCACTGCTGGGCGGAATTGTATTTGCCAGCAAAAGGTACAAGGGACCTAGGACCCTGAAATCTTGGGTCAGCTGCAGCTGCTCCTGGAATTAGCTGCTAACTGGGGGGGCCAAGCCCAAGCGATAGAGAGAACTCCTGCCGAAACAGGAAATTATGTTTATTATTACTCCCACACACAGACACACACACACACACACACCGGCAACTCCCCAAGCAATATGCAAATGTGCAGCTCCAAAAAAGGACGAACTCTACTCTGAAGAGTGCTCCGCCCTGCCACTTGCTGCCGAAAACTTCAAATTTAAATTAATAAGACAGCCAGGAGGCGGTAGTCAGGATCGCCTGGATAAGCTTCGTTAGCTTTCAGCCCGGAATGCATTTTTGGAGACCATCATCATCGGCGTCGTCAGAAGTAGCAGCGGCAGCAGCAGCTCCTGGAGTGCACACTAAATTGCACTTTAATTGCACTTTAGAGCACCAGAGAGAGAGATCCAGTCGGGGAAAACTTTTGTTTTCTTGGACGGCCATTGTCTGAATGGGCATTGGGTCTGCTGATGCCGCTGGCAGACAGGAAATTGGTAATCATCATAAATAAGTGATTCAAATTAATTAAATTCCACTTTTTGGGACAAAGTTCTTTTCACGCGTGAGCAGAGGTCATTGAAAGTTTGGGAATAGACGGCAAGACGTAGAAGAACCCCATTGAAAATAAACTCGAAAGCGCACAAAGAAGATCAATTATGAATCATATTTTTAGGAATGTTAAATGTCTTTGAGTTTTGTACAATAATTTTATTGAAACCCATGGAAAAATCTTAGGATCTCCTATAAAAATATGCCTAAAAGGATCAAATTTCTAGTATTTGTAGCGTTCAAGAAAGTTGCACTTGGTCCAGTTCCAGCTTCTCCTCCATTGCGGCCACCCGATTGCCATTGTGCTTGAGGCCCCGTAGCCACTTGACGTAGTCCTCGGGTATGCCCGTCTCCTGAGCACCCTTGACCAGCACCTTGAGGTATGTCTGCGAGGGCTGTCGATTCAGGGGAATACCTGCTGGCGGAACGCTCTGCCCGTGCACCTCCATGAGCGGCTGGTTGGTCAGGTGATAGGCACGGCAGATGATGTCCGTGTTGCTGGTCAGCGAGAGAACTGGCACACTGATCGGAATGTACACGCCATCGGGCACACTCTCCTGGCTGTGGAGAGTAGAGAAAAGTGAACTTCTGTAGAGTGTTTCTGTGCCTGCTTGGCTTACTCATCTAAATCCTTCAGATTGCACATGTCGATCTCCCATATGGCGCCATAGACATGAGCTCCAGCTGTGGGCACAATCGTGGCAGGGGCGCCCAGCCAGTTCTTGGATCCTGTGTGAAAGTCCAAGCGGTAGTTCTGTGTCCGGAATATTGGTTATATTTTTTTGTTTAACAGTTATTTCTACAATGAGCTCCCCGATTACCTCTAGTCTTCCAGCTCCGATTCTCTTGGCAGTGGGATTCTGTATGTGAATGCGGCGTGCCAGCATGTTGCTGCCGAAACCGAAATAATAGAATTTACAGGCCATGGCCAATGGGGGGGGGGGGAGTAGTACTGGAAGGGGAGGGTGCTGTAAGAAAAGGGGTTTTATTTTGTAATTGATTTGTTTATTCATTTAATATAGATAGGAATTCGGCTATTGGAATGAGTCTAGCATCGGAAGCCTTCGGTTAATTCTTAGTTGTTGGCAATATAAAAAGTAATTTGGTCAAGTCTGGTTTTATTTTCTAGTTATGCTAGGCCAATGTACTTATTCGGAAATGATTAATCTATTGGCTTACAGATCTCGAGACCATTTGGAACACAATTAAAATTTCTGTGGGTTTTTATTTAATTTTTATATTAGTGTCTTATGTCTAGAGTCCGCTTCTGTCCTTTGAATTTAGATATTTTGTATCTATATAATGGTGTATATATATATTATATTTGGAATTAATATCTTTTATTGTAGCTCGTTAATATTTTGATTCATTAAAGTCATTTCGTCCAGTGGGTTTGTTGGTTCTGAACTTGACTAATACAGAAAAAGCTTTGACCATTTGCCGATTTCAAACATCTACACAATATATCACTAGTAAAAAGCGCATCAGCTGTCAGCCAGCTGTTCGAAAAGCTTTATTTTTGCATTTTGTAGTGTTTATTTGTTAATTGCAAAGTCGCATGTTTATTTACTGTTTTTTATGTATTTTAATGTTTCTTTTACTAAATTTTGTCCCCATGTTTACTATTTCTGATAGCACTTCACGTCACGCACATTTTATAAAATAAAACTCAACGAATGGGTTTTGTTTACACCGCCGCCACGCACCGCACCACACTGCTGGGAACAAACTGGCTGAAAATAAGATAAGTAGAGACGGACACGGCAGCTGATAGATAAGAAGGAAACTGTTCCCAGTCGGGTGCTTGTCTTGGCTAATGTATGGGAACAGCGCATCAGCGCTTGGGCTTGCTTCGTTTAACAAGCGTGGTGGCGCCACTGTGGCATGTAGGGAACGCGTCGCAGTGGTGCCTTAAATGAAACTTAATGATATTTCCTACTACTATTAATATGATTAATTCTTGAATTTTATTGGTTACTTTTGCAGTTGTGAGACTTTAAACAGTAGCTATAGGGATGCCCATATGTAAATATTTCCCTGCATCCTTCCCTCTTATGGCAGCACAACATCCTGCAGTTCAAGCTTCTCCTCCAGACTGCTTTCCACCCTGCCATTGTGTTTGATGGAGCGCAGTCTAATGACATATTCTTCGGGTATGGAACTCTCGATGGCTCCCTTGATCAAGCACTGCAGATAGGTCTTTGATGGCTGCCGCCCCTGGGGCACTTGATCGGGCAGCATATCGTAGATATTCGTCTCCGGCTGGTGGGTTTTGGTCAGCATATAGGCTCGTGCCGGGGTGGCAGATTCCTCATCCCGGAGCTTTACGTACACAGTGAGTGCCTCATAGATGCCTAGATGTACGCCCTCCTGGCTGCAAAGGCAATAAAGGTTATGACACCCCTCTAATATTTCCTTCCTGATCTACTTACTTGTCTATGTCATCCAGATTGCTGACATCGATCTCCCAGAGAGTGCCCCACGTGTGTTCGCCCGGCGTTGGTACGATTGTGGCCACAGCTCCCCTCCAGCGTGGTCCCTCACGCGCAAAGTCCAAGCGATAGTCGGCCAGTAGGGCTGCCCCGATCCTCTGTGCTGTGGGGTTTTGTATGTGTATACGCTGGGCCAGCATATTGCTACCGAATCCAAAGTAGAAGAATTTGCTGCCATGAACCTCTGGCAGCGCCTCCACACTGCCATTCCCCGGGATGATGCTGATGCTATTGGTGGCTTCCAAGTTATAACCATTGGATATCCGGAGTGCTGTCAGCAGACAGAGCACCGAATTGAACAATCTTGGTTGGTTGTTCATTGAAATTTCAGATCTATCTGCTTGCCTGCCTGCTGGCTCAATGGCTACTAAGCTCTGATCAAACGTTCTTTTTTTTGGTCAGCTTTTTTCTATGATTTTCTTGGGCTACTTTTATTTAGATTGTGCTTTAGATTGTGACTTAGATTGTGCCTTACTACGACGAGCACTCTTTGTGCATTATAATCGGCGCTTAAACAAGTTTATTTCTAGTTTTGCTTGAATTTGTTCTTGCTTTTATAGCACCAACCACAACCCTTTCCTACCCTGCCTTGGCCAGTATGTTCAGTACAGATGTTTTTTGTATATTTGTTCGTAATAAATAAGAGCATCTGGACATCGCTTCTAGCTCTTTGCCTCTGTCGGAGAAGAGCAACTAATCTTGAGATTTCCTCTCGCTTTTGCTGCTTATTGTGCTCTAATCGGAATGAACTTGAACTAAGTTTTGTTTGAATATTTCAATGGGATATACTGCATATCAGTACTTACAACCCCGAACGTCTCTGACTGTCTGCCAGCCTAGAATTTGTATAATATTCTGCTGATAATCAGCAACATTTGAAGAACGGAAATCCCTAGCAAAAGCGCTATAAGAGGTACTGCTGTGTTGATAATTCCCTACCCGTTCAGCTTGCTTGATGCTTTGCCAATTTTATCACAAAAAGAAATTGTCAATAATCGAAATGGAACCCAAAATAACGGGAACAACGGGCAACCGGGGCCCTGAAAACCGATTCGTTTGGCATTCGATTTCAATATTTGGTGACTGAAACACCAAAGGGATGGGGGATGAGGGAATGGAAACTGAAATGGGTTTGGATTGTGTGTGTGTTTATTTGGTTAGCCGCAGTGACAGGCATTTGCTCTCTGCGCTCGCAAATATTTGCAATGATATTCGCGATTTTATTGTGCAATTTGTTGCATGTTTCCGATGGATGTTTGTGTGGCTTGTGGCGACAACCCATAACCAGGCCAGATCCGCACAGAACAGAGACCGGGACAGAGCTGGTCAGAGACAGGCGACACGAGTGGAATATGTTAAGAGGGTCACAGGATACGTCCTGTCTGACAGGAGGCTAAACTTTGTGGTGATTTATGGATTGAAGGCGGGCAACCATTATTTCGAGAGCTTTGCCCGGTAATCTGTAATGATTTTGCAAATTACAAGCATCAGAAAGGGTTCCAAAAAAAACCCAATTAAAGCTTCGGAGATTTACTATTACCATTCCTTAGGTGGCTGAATTTTTTGTAAACATTTCCAATTTGAAAGTACAAATATTTTGCTTAGATTTTTGCACAATTTCTGCCCAACAACCACTCGAGTTTGTCACTTAACTTGGTTGATTTATGGCACTGCCTTGCCGCAAATCATTCAATTGAGAGAGAGAGAGAGCCTACCATCATTTTGTGGCTCGAAATGGAAAGCCAAGTCTGTGACATAAATATTCATACATGTGTAGCCCACTTTCCAAGTGGGAGTGTGCGAGTGTCCTGCCCTGTCATTGTCGTCGTATCTTGGTTGAGTTTCACGCAGACATGAGCACATAAGCAGCAGCCACAGAGGATCCCAGAGAGCATAGTCATCATCGTCATCCGTGCTATTATCAGCAACATTCAATGCAAATAATGAAGGCAGAGCTTTGGGCATGTACATATGTACATATTTATACATACATATTTATGTTGTGTGTCGCATGTGTGGCAAATGCCAGCTGAAATCATCATTTGTTTTCACCTGATGCTAGTTTTTGGCATGTAAATATCGCACATCAAATGTCTTTGGTTACTTTTAGAGCGCTCTTACCCTGCCCTTCTCGATTCATTCACACACTCACATATCTGTGCATAGATATAGATCCTGAAGGCAGCCATATGATAAATGGATTTTCCGCTTCCACGAACTTTGAATGTTGTCGCACACAGCACACAGCACGCAGCAGCATCCAACAGCCAGCACTTGGCTGCCTCTGGTTTCTGCCTCCTGCCTTTCCCTCGTTTGCTGTTCTCATTTAAAGTTTCTCGCGTAAAAGTTTTGCCTGATTTTGTATGCATATGTGTATGTATGTACTGTGTATGTATTTATGTACATAAATGTATGTTATGTATTGGCATATCTGAATATCTGTAGATACAACTGGTGTGCACAAGCATATTTTATGTGCTCGTCTCCTTTGTGTGTTCTCTGTGTCGCTTTTCCATAAGTTTGCTGATGGCACAGGCATGACGAATAACGGTCATTTCAGGAACGGATTTTGATTAACCCACATAAATACATATCAATTTCATGTGTGTTGTTTGTAGAATTATAAAATGCAGCAAATGTATTTTTCGAACCAATAAGTACAGTGAAACTTGTGCACATAATAGAAGGTGGCTTCAGACTACTTTAATATCCAAAAATTGCTGCAACAAGAATGGTATTTGTTCTTCTTAAACTTTGTTTTAACCATCTGAATACGAACTCAATTCTCCTCATTTGTTAGGTGACTGTCGTTGGATTAACAGAAAGTGCTGGCTTAAGCAAATTAAATAAATGATTAAATAAATTCAATAAAGCGTGAATCGATCAATTTAATTAAATGCCACCAGCGAGCAAATACCAAAATGAGTTTTTGCATTTAATGTTATTTGTGTGGCTTTGCTGTACAGTTTTTAATTAATTTTTAATGCTTTTGGCACAAAGCAAAAAACACAAAAAATCAAACAGACACTGGACGAATATCGGAAATAAATGCAGATTTATGAGCAGCCAAAGGATGTTTTTTGTGCTCAGCTTATGTACAATGTATGAATGTAGCTGGAAGTATCTATGAAATGGATTTCCGACAAGGCCTAACACGAGTCTGCCATTAAACTGATTGAGCCGCAAGCCAAAATACCCCCACAATACACATCCAGCGGCAGACGAAATTGCCAAGTAAACGGATTAAATTTCCGATTTTCAATAAGCAAAGCGAGTGAAAGAGGAGCGCAGACGTGTAGCACTTTCATGATGGCCATCGAATACTCTGCAATGTATATTATTCTATATACCTTTAAACTAGGGTATAAATATGAGAGGACTATCTGTCGTGGTTGTAACATTTCGTAATCAATTTAAGCGCTCCAAGAAATCAACAACGGAGATTCTTTGGCAAGTCACGTTGTTTGATTTCTGCTGACACACGGTATGCATGGGTGTCCCATTGACATGGGTGTCTTCTCTCTGTGTGTGTGTGTGTGTGTGTGTTTGCTGAGTTTTTTAAACTTTTTCGAAAGTGTGGAATGGTTGTCCAAATATTTGGCTTCAAAAATGTACCAAAAATGAAAGTATGAGACATGAGACTAAAAATACATTTCCTTGTGCCAAAATGCAAAAAAGAGTGGAGGCAGGTGTTTTTGGTGTTTGAAAACTCGAAAATCAACCAACTTTTACATTATTCTTTTCCTCCTTCTTCATACTCGCGTGTATGGGGCACAAATATTACCCATACGCAGTGTGCTCACCTGCACATAATCATGGCGCTCTCATGGCTCTCATTTCGCTCGAGGGTCTGCTACATTATTAGACTCGTTGGCCAACAACAACAACAAAGTGATAAACAGCGCTCGACAGAGCAACATCAGAGAGTCAATTACCATCGCATAGCAGTCAATTGGGAGGGCAGGGAGTCAGTCGATGGCCGTCTGACAAGCTCGTTACAATTTATGTTTTGTTTGTTTGGTCTGCCATGGTGCACGGGGGAGAGGCCACTTGCATGACGCACTAATTTGTGGCAGCTTGAAGTGTGTCCTGCTGCATGCTCCACTCTGCTGCTGTCACAATCGCTGTCAATGTTTGGACATTTGTCGATGGCCATAAAACAGAAGTTTAAATATTAGATCGCGCCCGTTGATGGCCGGACAGCGCAGCCCTCTAGGTGTGTTCTACACGTACATGAAAGGGAAATTTGTTGAAATAAATGTATGGACACATCCGCTCGAGTGCACAGTCCATTTAATTCAAAAACAAAAACCACAACAAGCAATGTTCCACAAATTGTAATTGAAATTTAATCGAAAGCAAATACGGGTATAAACGATTTCTCGTGCACAACAGCAAATATTCCCCAAACTGCTGCTGTACCAAAAAATAATCGACCTAAAAACTATCCCACAGCGCACATTTTTTGTTGTTTGATTCGCAAAGAGCAAACGAAAAAAAAACCCTTTATTGACTGTCAAAAGATTGACCAAAGATAATAGTAAATATTTGTCATACAAATGTGTGTGTCGAGCGAGGTGGAGGCCAGAGTTCACAAAGAAAAATAACAGAAACATCAGGTTAAATAGTAAAACTGAAGTGAACTTTGTTTTGGTCTCTGCGTGAACACATTTCTTAGAACTCGTTGCGGAAACTCGTTTCTTGGAAAAGCTTTGTTTTCCTCCGTGCCCGTGTATGCGGCAATCGTTTGTGTGGCATTTTCAGAGCCCGCATTCAACCTCAATGAAATTGCCTGCAAGGAGCAAGCTCTAATTTGCATTATGGGGTGGGTGCAGATATAGCAGCCTCCCACACAGCAACAACAGCAGGAGCAGGAGCAGGAGCAGGAGCAGTTGCAACAGCAACATCCATCGGCAGCAGTTGCAGCATCATCGGCTTGTCGGCTCTGTGAGCTCTACATGTTGATGTTGGCTTGACTTGACTGCAGCCGCTGTGGTTGCTGCTGCCTGCAAATTTAATAAGCCATAAAATGTTGTGGCAGGTCGCGGTACCTAGACGCCGTCGTCGTCTTCTCTGGAATCTCTGCTTGTTCAGGGCTAATTAATTAACAAGCAGGGAAAACAGACTGCAAGTTACTAAGGAAACTGTTTACTGTCTTTGGCATTGTACCTAACGACATGTAGAAATTTGGTGTACACATTCTTTCTTTGTAAGTAGAAAGAAGTCTTCGCTTTCGGCAAGTGCACAAACTTATATTATTTTTGCCACTAAAGATTTAGCATTCATGGGACTGAATATGCTTTTTGTAAGCCTAGAAAATTTGGTTTGCCAATTGCTATGCCTGATTCGACTTGGTTGAGCTCTTTACTCTCCCTCATCTATAACTTGATATTCATAGGGAAGAACTCTCCGTACTTTACTTTACTCTCTATTCATCTGACAAAAAACACACAACACACAGCTTGGAATATACAGATGATCTGCTTTGACTTTTACTGTCTTTGCCTGTGCATTTTACGCGACATTTTTGTTCGACATTTCGCTACCAGGGTAAACAAACGTTTCGAGCATAGTTGTAGTAGCGGCCAGTTCCGCAGGCGATATCCTTTGAGGTGGGTGGTCGCACGGGTATGTCTGCTTGAGCAACAATTGCCAGAGTAAGAGCCAGTAAGAGCCCCAGGCTGCCTTGTACGAAGTTCATCTCTGCTGTTGGTTGTTCTGTAAACGCTGTTGGATCTGAATCGGCTTTTTATAGTTGCAAGCCGTGGAGAAACCCTGAAATTGGAGTATGCCAATTGATACGCCATAATCAGGCTTCTCGCTGCTTGGCTACTCATTTTGGGTTAGAAAACCTGCAGAATATTAAAAAGTATGTCCTGTTCCCCCCCTCTCTTTGTTTGAGAGGATGTCCTCATCCTGTGCAGAGTCAGTCTCCTATTTTTTGTTTGGCACAAATCCACGCTGACTCATTACACGGCTGCCCGGAGCCGTTGCGGTTCTGGCTCTTCCGTTTACATGGGCACATAATTACACGCCATGGTCGCTCTTTCCTGTGTACCATTATGTGTTCCCTGCTCCCGGCTGGTGCACTTTCTTCTTCCCATTTTGGCCATGAAAACTTAAACTTTAAGCTTAACTTTTTGCCCAAGTGAATAACATTTGTTCAGGCTGAAGAAGTTTGGCAGCGCATCGCACCGTGGGGAACTTTTAGGGCTCCACCGCTTGAAATTCAATTAATTACGCGGCTCGCTGGCTGTCCCGGCCTGGCCTGGCCTGGCTACACGGGCGCGGAAGTAAACGGAAGTTAGTGCTTTATTTCGGCACGTGATAAATTAATTAAAGCCAAAGCCAAAGCGGTTTCTGAAAATGTTTGCATACATTGGCATTGGCATTGCCATTGCTGCCAGGTGGCCAAAGAGCTGCCTAAAAAGAGGGGGGAGGAGGGGCAGGAGGCTGTTGGGAGTTGCGCCTATCGAAACGTGGAATGGCCTTGGCAGCCGGCAGTTAGAAACAACTTAATTACGCAACGCACGGCAGCTAATTGAGTTCGGAGCATAGCGAAAAATAAAACGCCATTTTCATAGTAATCGAGGTGGAGTTTTCCGCTCTTCCGACACCAATTACACGCTACTTTCATGGCCCAGCAGGGGGGGGGGGGTTCACATTGGTGCAACCAAAAAGGGTAGCAAAGAGTGGAAGATTTCCTCCGGTAGATTTCAACACACTGTGTGGCAGCCTTTGAGTGTGTTTTGTGGCTAAAAATTGTTCCACAATTGCAGGAATTTTATTGGTCAAATCAATGGTCTTTAAGGTTGACCCAGACCTTGACTCGGAATTGGCACTCGAACAGAGGAGAGTCGAACCGCAGCGAGCCTGCAGCACTCATGACAGCTCAATTTACTTGGCACGGCTGTCTTCGGTCCGCTCGGCTCTGCTCTGCTCTCCCAATAATTATAAGCAGTCTGCACCGACTTGGCTGTAATCTCTGTATTAATCTCAGTTTCAGGCCACGACACACAAAGAGGGTTTTTGTTTTGGTTTTTGGCATTTGGCTTTTGGCTCAGTTTTCAATCTTTTTTTTTGCTCTGCCGTTCACTTGGTTTATTTCGCTGCGAATATTCGGGGCGGTGCTTTGTCTAATTTTCCACTTGACACGGAATATTATTAATTGGTCTAGACGCCAGAGCGAGACACAGCCGAAGACATAGCCCCAAAAATGGTTAATGAGCATTCAAAGTAAATCCCCCTACGCCTACCCTTCCCCCGCGTCATGCTTGCTCATTGCCAGAATTATTCATGGCAAAAGAACAATAACTTTAGTCGAACATGAGTTTTTGCGCGGGAATATGTTTAAATGAAATATTCAAATAAATATTTAAATTCAATTTAAATTAATTTTATTGTCTTTAATTTTGATTAATTGAATAAAAGCCTAGTTATCGCTGGGATTAAAGAAATGCTACATTTGTTGGCACATTTGTATCAGCTGCCATGTCTCTTCCTTCCAGAGACTCGACTCCCGACACGTGTCGGCAAAGTCAAGTTGTTTCCCCGCTTTCGGTTCACCGCGCAAAGCCATTGGCCAAGCACTTAATTAATAAACGAGCCCTTGCCACAGGCAAACCATTTTGCAGCCACCATAAACAAGTTGTCTGCCACGCGGCGTTGCAAGCGTTTACGTATGCCACTTTGGGTGGCTCTTTGGCGCCTCTGTCAGTTTGAGGGTGCTGAACCTACAGACTGCACCCATGTACATGGCTCGACAAGTGCAACAGCAGCAGGAGCATCAGGAGCATCAGGAGCATCAGGAGCAGCAGCTTGGGGCAGATGTCTCCTTATCCTTGTACTTTATTCCGTTCTCTGCCACCCCTCCATGGCCAACTGTCTGTCAATGTCAGTTCGGGAGCCACTTGACTTAAATTTCATTATAATAAAACTTCAGAAGCAAAATCCTGTGGCTGTGCCTCTGCCTGGGGACAGGGGTGCTGTAAGATTAAGTTTATATTTATCTCAGGGCTGTGTCAATATAGACAACATGTTCAAGGGTTAACCACATGACAGAAGCTTCGATTAAAGTAACATTTATATCTGATTTTGTTGTGAATGCTCCTCTACTTCTCGAATGTGGGGGCATCTGGAGAGCATTCACCTGCCGAACAGGCATTGTGGTTACCGTTTGCCGCTGCTTCAAGTATCCAGAGACAATTAAAAAGTTGCTGCCATCAAATTTAATGTTTAATTTTAGTGAACAACTTTCTGTAATTGTTATTGTTGTGTGGCTCCCGTGTGCTCTCCGGTGTGTCCTGTGTACCCTTTTGCTAATTTATGCCACGGCAAAGGACACGGGACAGGGGCAGTGTAGGAACGAATGCTGTGGCACATGTAGATACATGTTCGGGTGATTCCTAATTGCATTTCGCATTGGGCGAATTGTCCACAAAAAAGATCTACATAAAACGTGCTGCGGGTTGACGCAACTTTTGCCCAGCCGCCCTCCACTTTTAATGAGTTGAAGTTGCCGCAAATTTACGGTGCCACGTGAAGTGACATGTGGCAGGTGGCAGGCAGGCCTGGACTGGCCCTGCCACTGGCACTGGGTGTGACTAGGAGGTGTGACTCTTGTCTATGGCAGCAGAGTTTAGGCCACAAATTGGCTTCTGTGTGGTTGGCTTTGTTATGGGCAGTTGTCGCCGCTGCTCTATAAAATGGAATCATGGAGGGGGCCTTTAATATGTCCAGTTTTGGCTGCAAATTTAAGGGGAATTTAAAATGTGTTTTATTTTTTTGGACGCATAGAGTAACTCTCTGCACAGAAAAAAAATATTTTTTCATTGTGATATTTCTGTTGCTCTCTCGCATATTTAAGCCGCTTGTGCGAGCTTTTTTTTGGATCCATTTGTGGCAATTAAATTGGCTCCTAAACATTTCAATTTGCATGCACTTAACATGGGCCATTCGACTATTTATTAATTATTTTCAATTATTATTTAAAAGTTGCCGCCCGTCCGCGCTCCGCAAATGTTTGTCAGAACAGTTTCTCTGTCTCTGTAGTTTTCCCTGCCGTGGATAGGTCCTTCCTCCCCATCCGTTTAACAGCTATAATTGCAGGCAAAAAACTAATAAAGCCATGCCATGCCGAGTGGTTTCTCACAGTTGTGGGTTTTTAGTTTTGAACTGGGAGTTATGTCTCTCCCTCTCTGAGTTATTCTGTTGATTCAATAAAGCCAAAAGCTCATTAGCACTCAAACAACAAGCAACAGAAGCAGAGAAACAGCAGGGAAGCTTCCCTCTTCCGCTACAATATTCATGTTGTATTCTTTTTTTAGGTATTTATGTTGCAGATTTAATTCAAAAATGTTTACCTTTGGTTCGAGTGGGGAAATGTGCTGATGCCACGAGCTGAGTATCTGAGTGTCTCTGTGTGTGCTCCTTGAAAGTATCTCAGTGCCATCATCAAATATTTAGCCAGTCCATTCATTCATTTATTCTGCCAACGTTTTCCATAAGAAATAGTCGTATGTGTATGTGTTTTTGCTGTGTGTGTGTGCAGAAGAAAACTTTGTGTTATTTGCATTTGATTCCTCTAGTTATTGTTCCTGGTTCTGCCCCCACTTGAGCTCTCTCTCTCTCTCTCTGGAACACTTCAAGCATGTCCCCATCAGACATGGAACGAGCCAGCAATTTATCTCGATTCATATTTGCGGGCAGCCTTCAACTAATCGAAATCTGATATGGGACAGCCATGGCAGTTGCCAAGAATATTATCATCGAGCAGTCAAATCTTCAATCAGAAATATTTCAACATTCATTTGACAATGGAAATGAAATGAAAACCCCTCCGTCCGTCCGTCTCTGCCACATAAAATTTTCAATTACTCTGCACTCTCTTTGGGGTTTCTTGGACATGCCAATGTAAGTGGGTTTTACGTTACATTCCCCAAATTTTGTTGCATCAAGAAGATCCAAAGAGAAGCCTCAGTTTGTTCTAATTATTTATTAATTTACTCAAAAAGTAGAGTAACTTTGTACAGGTACATCTGGGATATAACGACTTAGGTATAGACATTTATTGATTGTCAGTGTTTCCAATGGAACATGGAGTACTTCATGAAGGTAATTTCGTTTTATGCAGCTCAATTATGTACGGATTCACTAAGTGAATCCAAAGCCAAATCAGCTTCTGTGCATCTACTGCCCAAAGTCAATTGCTAACCAAAGCAATCAAATGAATCTTCTGCCGGCGGCCTTTGGCACTTTGACGCCTTTACCCTTGCCCAGTCTCTCAGTTTCTTAGAGCCGTTCACGCACCTATTTTATAATTTTGAAAGTCTGGCAAATTCAATTAGTTCCACCTCAGTCGCAGTCTCAGTCACAGCCTCAGTCTCTGTTGTCCCTGCGCCTCAATCAATTTCCATTTGGTCTGATAACAATGGCAAAGTGTAGGTGGGGCAGGGACTGGTGCAGGACTCATTATGCTGTCAGCTTAATTATTATTTTGACATTGCCAGATGTACATTTAATTACGTGAAATATCTCCATCGAAACGATGCTCTCTTGAGCGAATCTCGGCGTGTCGCCCACTGAGATTGCCCTGCTTGACCCTTTGGGGCTCGAAAGTTCTTCCTTTAAATACAGTGACTGGACCGACTGGGCAGGAATTTCTTTTGGTTTATTTTACAGCACTTTTGTTATTGTAGAGTTGTGTTTACTTGGCGGCTTCTTTTGTGTGTTCCCTTTGATTTTGTTACACAATTTGTTGGAATTTCGTGTTGCCTTTTCGTTTGGCAGCTGTGCTGGCAAAGCCCCTTTGGGTGGTTATTTATTTTAGATCTCCATGACTCACGATGCTCAGTCACTGGAATGCCACAAACAACATGCAGGGAACAGTTCTCCTGAAACCGAACAAAAACTTTAAAACATTTTGTTTTAAAAAATGTAAGAGTGGCAAAGAGCATGCATTGAATCTGATAAAGGAATGTAATAAGCCAGGTTCTAGGAAGAATACAGTAATTTGCAGTTTACTGCAAGTACAAATGAATAAGTAAAATTGTTCCGTTTTTCAGAACTCAGATGAGTTCACAGTATCCACAGATTTCCGATTACCCAAAAATTTGTATAACAGTCAGCGAAAATCTCTCCAATTGAGTTTTCTACGGAAGCCTCTTCCTGCCTCCCTCCGCTTCGCTTCATAAACAGCACTTCTTCTATGGTACAGCGTGCAGCCAGTAAATTAAACATCAAAAGGCTTGACCGCAAAGAAAAACCAAAGAAAAGTCTTCACCTCCATCTCCACCTCCTCTAACTGTCCATTCATCTCGACAGTCATTTGTGGCTGGGACTGCTGCTGCTCCTGACATACATACAATAACATGAAACCGGCCCCTATCCGGATTCGTATCCGTATCCGTAGCCAAGCTGTCGGCTCGCGTCCGGCGCTGACTTTAGCCTCAATTTTAGCTTTGTCTGACGCTGGCTGGTACAATATCCGAGGCAACGAGAATGCTGGAACAACACCCCTCACTGTGTTTGGGGAGCAGTGGTAATGGGACTCTCCTCAGAGAATTATTTTCTTAATAGAAAAATTGTGTAGCATTTTCGTAGGAATTTAAAGTGGGAACAAAACATTGCTTCATTTCCCAAAGTTGATGTCACATTCCCTTCCAACATTCGCAGCAACCCCACCTTATGCTAGCATGCCTAAGGATATCCCCAGAACCAGGAGGAGGAATAACAAAAACAAAAACTTTAACAATATGTTAACCGATGCGGAAATATCACTTAGGAACAACCCGGACCTGAACAGCGTTGGACTTTCGTCTCGATTTGCTGTTCAGAATAAACCACCCGGCGAACAAGTACGAAAAAACATCCAATAAATGCGAAAATGACTGAGCCTTGGGCGGCAGCATTGGGGGATAGAAAAAGGCGGAAAGAATGTGTCAATAATGACTAATGGCCAAGCCGGAAAGTATGGCCCATCATCCTTGCTGGTCATTGGTCCCGTTTTGTCGGTCTCGGACGGTCTCGCCTTCTGCCCACTGACAATAGGGGATATCCATTTATTTTTGCATATTCTTCTTTAAAAATAAAATCTAACTCAATTTAAATGACGTTCCATATGTTTTTCTTATCTAAATTGGTTTTATTTTTTAGTTGTTCGCCCCCGACTCTGATGGAGCTGTATGGATCCTGGTAATCGTCTGCAACCGCTCAATAGTCACTAAACAAAGTGGGTTTTTCATGGAATGCCTCCAGTCGAAGAGGGTCGATGATACCATAGCAATCCTGGAAGGCCTGCCAATACTTTGAAGCCTTTCCATGGACTAGAATGTGGTAAGTGTTTTTGTGGGCTGCCTGTTATTTTATCTTCATTTGATTGTCTTTAATTACATTTCAGTATCAATATTAAATCGTGTGCGGTTGCAGCTGCGGCCCACATCCAGATATTACCCGAGTGCGGCAATCAAGAACGATAATGACTGGAGAGCTCTGCAGATCCGAAGGATAATCTTAATTATATTAGTATCATAGAGATAAAAGACAAATTCTAGTTAAAAGACCAGCTTTTAAAATTTAAATAAGCAGTATAAATAAATATTGAACTAAAATACAATACTTATCATGGCTGATCGACGGTTTTGAATTATCTTTTGGGGATTGGTTCTATTCGAAAACCATGGCATACTTTCAGGCTGAAATGATCAATATTACAAAATTGCGTAAAACAGCCATATCCTGCGATCCTTGAGGTCCTTGAACTACTCAGACGTTACAGTAGACTTTTGCTCTCACGAGCAGATGTGGCATGTCCTGATCCGACAGGAAACAGCCGAGTTCTAGCGTTGTGGGGACTATATATAAAAACATACTTAAAATGTCATCATCCTTAAAGTCCTTAGATCCAAAAGGAATGAAAGCGGTAACGGATATTCTGTGGATCACGAGGAGGTGTGGCATGTCCTGATCGGCCGCCAAATTAAGAAGAAAACCATAAAACAAAAATGTCCTGCAGTTGTTGTCATTTTATGTTGTTGTTGTACAACAAAAGTTTTTTTGTTATTGTTGTACAACAACCACGTTGAGTGCACAGTAGCGCCCCCACCATCACGACGGCCACTACTGGAACTAAAATAGCGTAGTTCGATAATAGACCGTTCAGAGTTGGGGGGCCACTGTGCACAAAACAATTCTTCTGAAAATGCTTCGCTTAAATGTAGATTTTCAAACCGAGTACCAGGCCAACAGAAATCAGCAGAAAGTAGCTGGTATTTGTTGTTTTCACTGTGTCAAAAGCTGGTTGCAATGAAACCGAAATAAAGTTTTCAAACGCAAAGTAACTAAAAGTATGCTACAGTATATTTTTGTGAAAATTCCCACTTTTCTTGAAATTCAGAAAAGTAGTGCATGCTTTTAGTTACATAAAAATTCATCTGCAACCGGTTTCATTGCAACCAGCTTTTGACACAGTGAAAAAAAACAACAAATATTTAGTTCAATATTTATTTATGCTGCTTATTTAAATTTTAAAAGCTGGTCTTTTAACTAAAATTTGTCTTTTATCTCTATGATACTAATATAATTAAGATTATCCTTCGGATCTGCAGGGCTCTCCAGTCATTATCGTTCTTCATTATCTTGGTGTGGGCCGCAGCTGCAACCGCACACAATTTAATATTGATACTGAAATGGAGAAGAAGAGAATCAAATTGGAGATAAAATAAGATGTAGTCTTAAAAAACACTTACCATATTCGAGACCACGAAAAGATTGTAAAGTATTGGACTGCCGGGACTTCAAGCATTTCGCCAATCATCATGGACAAAATTATCCCTTAAAGATTTGGACGCAAAAAGCGTGGGAATTTGTATTCGTCTTCGTTGGTGCTCATTCACCTGGGAGAGATCTTAATGTACCCTGAATTGGAATAACAGACCTTATACATTCGATTTTATTAGAAGAAGTCTATGGACACACTTACCACATTTTGGAGCATTAAAAGACTGCAGACGATGTCAGGCACCAGAGGACTCCATCAGAAGCAGGGCCGGAAAAGTAAAAGAAAAATTAAATTAGTCATAGTGCCTTACTAAAGTTTATTTAGAACATTAATCAATTAATAATACATGTAATTTAAGTTGAATTTAAGACGGATTGTAGAAGGAGAACTGAGATCGCAGAAATGAACTTATTGATATTAACAATTATGTATGATTTCTGATACAACACATCTTTTTATTTTTCTTCCATTGGTTTTTAATGGAATCGACAAGGGAACAGAATATGAGATGGAGTCAACATTTAATTACTTGTGTACAGATGGAAAGGAGACTTCGTGGAAGTTCTTATGTACAATTCCGCCAACGAAATCTGGCATTAAAAGACAAACAAAGTTCTCAATTGCAAAGCCATCTTAAATATACTAGTAGCTGGTCATTGACCGGATATGCTGTCTGCTGTTTTTTCTATCAATCGCTCACCAAATGATATTTCAATTGTGATAATTTGATTGCCCAGCTATTACTGCAAATAAACACACCATTGAAACACAAAAAACACGAATATGAAATGGAAACACATTCAGAGTGGTCTTCTTAAAAAAAGGAAAACACGTGGCACTTTTTCCACAATTTGAAAAATCTTTGAGGTCTCTGACCAGGACCTTTGGCTCACAAACACAAGGCTCGTCAGTCGTCAGACAAAAGAAAAACCAGCCCAAGGATCTCAAAGGAAAGAAATAATGCCGCAGAGAATAGAGAGGCAGAGTGGAGCTGATGAGGAGGCATAAATAACTTCGAGTCGAGTATGGCCGCACGGAATAAACATAAATAAAAGCGGAGCAAACACCACAAACTCAAATTACACGCCGGAATGTACATAGACCGTGTGGGGAGGGGAGGGTGCGGAGTCCGGACTCCGGAAGTACCGGACACCCAGCTGAGGCTGAGCCCAAAATAGGCGACTAATGCCCACAAATGTTTGTCCAGGTACGAACTAGACTTTCAGGTGAATCTTTCCCTCCCCTCCCTCTCTCACTCTGTCTCTGTCTCTGTCACTCTATTTCTCTCTCTCTCTCTCTTTCTCTGTGGTACTTCCATCGTGGTGTGTATTTTGTGTAATTAATGTGTGGCCCTGCTGCTTCTGGTAATGGCAACAATGTCCACATTCACGTGAAAGCGGAAGTGTGAGCCCAAAAAGTTTACGTTAACAGGAAATTGTTATTGTTTTGTCGCCTTAAAAAAGCAAAGAACGAAAAGGGTACAGCACTGAAAGGCGAATCAGTTGTACCCTGAAAAAACGAACCAGAAAATACAGGTTACATACCCATCGAGGAACAGGGCATATCCTTCAGCGTTGATGGGTGTCTGGCCTGCGTACAAAAACCGAAAGCCGTTGGTAATATTGGAGGCGAGGAGCGAGCTGACCATTGCCGGGTTATTCCGGCCAGGTCATTGACTTTCCTTCCAGGCTCTCTCTCTCCATTTGTGTATGTTTGTGCTTGTGTGATTGTGCTTGTGTGGATGGGTAATTAAGATGCTATCTCAGGGCGTTGAAATTCGAGACGAGAAGCGATTTCCGGTTAGCGGCTATAGTTGGCTTTTACGGCTTTGCCTTGACGGAAATTGGCCAACTTAAAGAGTAAACGTGCTGGCTCGTTGGATGTCTTTAAAGACTATTACTAGACATAGTCCCAGCAGCGTAATACCTATATTTATCAATAAGCACAACAATTGCACAACCACTCGCAGAGAAAGTAGTGCAAAGGAGGGGCTGGGCCTGGGCCTGCCACTTGAGCTGACACTTGCTTGGGGCGTGGGCTAATTTACGCCTTCAATTTGTACCGACCAACAGCCAACAGGCAGCAGTGGCGGCTCCCACTTGATATAATTGATGGCCAGCCGGAGTCCAAGTCCGTGGCAGGTCTAGCAACTTGGACTAGTCTGGGACTTGCCCGTCCTTGCTGTGGGGCCGTTTTGTGATTCCGCCTCATTCTTATGTGAGGCCCAAAAGCAGGTCATATAACGCCTCCATCCATATATCCCATACATCCCTTGCATATGTATATGAGCAGCATATTTCAAGCGTTTTTATGGCCAAAGATTCCAGAGATGAGGAAGCTCTTCTCGTGGCATGTGGCGCTGTTTACGGAAGCTGCCGCCTGACCATGGGGGGTGCTTCTCTTCCTCTTCCTCTTCCTCTACCTCATCATCATCACCATCCACCATCCACCATCAGCTGCTGAAAATGCTACAAAAATGTTGATCGATTCGAGTTTGACTTTTATGCCCGCTGCGTGTTTGTCGTGGGTACTTCAGGGTATCAGGGGTATTCCCACTAGCATGAGGCCGCTGAGAACTAAACCCAACAAAAAAATAGAAAATATACGAAATAAATATATAATCTCCAGCTATTATTGTGGTATATTCGTACCAAAGAGCATCGAAAAGCCATCATGATATATCTGCTCTTCCCTGTGTTCACAATGTATTTTGCTGTCATGGCTGTCAATACTTTCCTTCTCGTTGCTGACTCAATCATCAATCACTGGGTGGCACCATCTCCTGCCCTAATTCCAAGCCGCTTTAACCCCTCCGATGGCTTATCAAATTTGTTTTGGCAAGCCACCGAAATCGGCTACGTTCTGGCCTTAAATCGAAGCCAAAGAATCGGGTAGGGAAACGGCTCTTTGTGCCCCAATTACGGCGAATAAACTAGAGGAACAACTCCTTACAACATTTACTGTCCGACTCAATGACTTTCGACTTTTGAGCAATTTGCTGTGGCCACGAGAATGAGCAGAAGCAGGAGCAGCAGCAGCGATAAGAGCCTGGCTCTATGGAAATAGTTTTTGCCACCGCATGCAGGAATGCCAAACGCTCGAGTGGCCGCAAAACAAAAATTCGTTGGCGAAAAACTTTCAATTTGCTCAGCCGAAAAGAGTCTAAAGCTATGGCAAAAAAAAAAAGAAAAGTAAAAATCATAAAATGCGAGGAGGATAAACCGAAAGCCACAGCCCAATTGAAGGGAGCAAGTGGCACGGAATGCTCAAGAACTTTCCAGTTTTGGTGGCGAATTTGCGCCATTTCCTTGGATGCTTGGTGGCTGTTCGCAAAAGTGAGAAAATGGCTCCAACCTCTTCAAAAACTGCAAGTCTCAATGGGAAAATTATGGATTTGCTCAACGTTTTTCAAAGATGACACGGAAGGTGTCAGCACAAAATGAAATACGTATATATATTATTTATTTTTACAAATGTAAAGCTCAGCACCTTGTTAGTCCTGCATCAGAGTGTAGTGAGACGGACGAATCATCATTTTGACCGACTGCATCAAATCATAATCCTTCCAGGTGTACCACCAGATGCCAGAATGACCTCTATATTCGCCATTGAAGTACCGACCCATCGGATTGCTTAGAAGGAGACGAGCAAATAATTGTAAAGTCGTAGATTCAGATGGGAACACTCACCAATTGGCATCCCAGCCGTACCACCAAGCTCCGTCGTAGTAATTGGCACAGTTCCCCCGGCTCCATCCATCGTTGTCCTTGTCGTAGGTGGTGAACGCATTGCCCAGATGGTAGCTCATTGCATCACCCGCATCTCCCGTGTACCTACCCAACAATTGTAGTGCATATTTCTCCTGCTCATTGCCAATCAGTAGACTACTGTACAGTGCATATCGTTCATTGCCTCTGAAATCTGTGAGCTTAACGAGCAGCTCGTGGGGCAGTGACCTCGTCAGCCTGTGCAGCTTCTCGAGACCCAAAAAGTGATCGTCGGCCAGGTCCCCAAAGCCATTTCGATAGCTTGTCCAATTCCTGTAAAAGTCCAGCTGGCCTCCACTGCGCTTCAGTATAACAATCCAGGCGGGTTCGTCCATCTGCTCCACGTGGCAGTGCACTTGGAACGGATCTGTGCCGGGTACTTGAATTTGAAGTATCCTAGACTGCTCATAGGACGCACACTTCGTGGGTAGTGTGGTGGCATTTCTGCCAATTTCGGTGCTCGTGCAACCAGTGGGAGGGGTGGAAATGCTGGAAATGGTGGAAATGCTGGGTGTGCTGGAAGTGGATTCTTCTCCTTGTTGGTTGTGGTTGCTCTTCAACTCATCGATTTCTTTGCTCTGCAGCTCCACTATACCGCGAAGCTCCACCATTTGTTCGTTCAATAAATCGATCTGGAAGCCAAAATCTTCGCAACGTTGCTTCATTTCCACAGCATTGTCGAGCAGGGGCTTCAGCTTCTCAAAGCACTCTGGTCCACAAAAATCAATCGAATTCTCTTCGAATGCGTTGTAAGCGAGTTGTTGGCCGGCAGTGGCAGTGTGGCAGAAGCTTCCTGCCAGAAGCAGAATAACCGAAAAAACTTTCATTTCACCTGAGAAACGTCTTACTGATGGCGAAATTCAAAGCGAACTGATCACAAATCGAATAAAATGCCTGCAAAGATGACTTTACTTTGTGGATCTCATTTAGTTCTTATCTGTAGAAACTGATTTACGACACAGAGAGGATCACAGAGGGTCATAGCGAACATTGTCGTTAATGAGAGTCGGAATTCCACACGAACTGCACTGCTGAAAGTATTGACAATGCAAAATTAGAATAAAATATTAATTAACTCATTTTTTACTGCAGAAATGTACCCATTCAAGGCACCTATTAGTGGTGCACATTTCGGATGCCAATTAAATGTTTTGTCCATCCAATTATATTATTTGAGCAGCTGTAGAGTCTCCTCCACCTGGATAAATCTGTGGCTTCTTTGTGTGTGTGTGTGTGTGTGTGTTTGTTTGTTCAGCATCGCAGCATCGCTGGCCATTATCCATCGCATTTGAGGTGCTAATGTATTTATAAAGCGACTCGAATGTATTTTTAGTTTTTAAAGAAAATCTTTAGCTGTATGTAGCCTGTGGCTGTGCGAGTGCCTTTTTATCTGTTCATTTTCATTGGCCGATTTATGAAGTGCGAAGCATTAATTTGATTTCTCGTATAGCCAGAAATAAATTAGGTCAAAATAGCCACAAACGGGCGTGGGGCAGCGCTTTGAAGTCTGTCCGCTCAGACCCCATAGTACTCGTAGTACTCGTATATGTGCTCATCTCATACCCGTACATATCTCTGTGTTGCTCGTTTGACTTTGAAAATCTCCAGAGAGCGCTGGAAGACACAGATGGGGTGGCAAGGCTGCAAACTGTATTCATAATTCAACTGACAGCTGAGTTTTTTCCATCAATATGGCCATAAGTTGTCCGCCTCGGCCCGTCCTGCACACGTACACGGACTTCTAAGTGCCTTCTCTGCTCTTTTCTGCATTGCTCTGGTCTGACCTTAAACTTCAACTTGATGGAGGATGGAGGGATGCGTATGCCGCGTCCTCATCCGCGTCCTCGTCTGCACTTTCCCATTAAAAATCTCAAAGCTCCCTGGCATATGGCGAAGTGCATCAGCATGCAGGAGCGGTGCCCATAATTTTCGCCCGCACTTCCTCAGACAATCAATATGCCCCTCAACCAAGTTGTGCTTTAAGTGCGAATGAAATCGAGTAGGAATACGACTCACTAGAAAGCACTTCCCTGGTTTTTCGTTGGTCAACTGGATTTAAAGTCTGCCCTCTAATGTCATTGTCCTCGGGGTCGTCTCTTACTATGTAACTGCAATTGTCACTTCTTTGAGATAATCCCATGCCCCAAATACGGTTGCCATTTGTGTTTAGCTTTCATTATATGTTCTCCAGTTTTTCCGTTGCATTTTTCTGTCAAATTTTCCAACCCAGCCCCATCCTGCGGATGTTGTGAATGGTTGGCTGAAGCATGAAAAATGTTTTCTTGTTTCTGTCTCGACAAATTTTCCTGTTGTTTATATGTTTCCTCACTTTTTACTGGTAAGCCACGTCATAAATGGCTCCTAAATGCACTATTAAATCAATATAATTGAAATAGTTGTACATACAATATCAAAAAAAAGGTATAAGTAGACAAAAAAAAGATGACCCGCTTTGAGAATCCATTTAAAATTATGTTTATTTAATTCGATCATCGTTTTGTTTTGATTTTGAAGCACTCAAATACCACCTAATGTATTTTTAGCAACATTTGTTTTGCCTTCAATTAAGTTACACTTAAAATTGAAAATTGTATCCACACAGATGTGTGTATATGTATTTATCTTTTTGTGTTCTTCACATTTTTTCTTTACCTGTAGCTTTAGTTTTCGTGGACAATTAATAAATGTATGTGTATGTTTTTATCATAATTTAATATAAAACACTGATTAGCCTAGGTTTTTGTGTGTGTGTTTGTTTTCAAAAGTACAAACATTCGTGTACATTGGTAGGGGAGGGGCAGAAAAGCCCAAAGATTATTTCAGCCATGGCTTACAATTCGAATGGCTAACAATATCCAAGTCAATGATAAATTCTGGCCTTTAGATTACTAATATATTTTGTGTTGTTTTAAAAACATTCAAGAGAGACAAACTTTGTGTGTGTGTGAATCTATCCGAGACTGATTCAATACTATTTATTGTATCTATTGTTTACATTTGTGTATTCATTTAAGTCGATTATTGAAAGCGCCTGCACTGAGTTAATGTTAGTCCCAGCAGCCCCTATTCAAACATTTATGTAGTTTCAGTGTCAATTAAAATGCACTCGGGTAATTAGGCTTCATTAGAGAGTATCGTCATGTATTGTAATGCAACATTTTCCACATTGTGTGCTTCACATTTTCGCCATTTCAATTTCCTTTTTATTTTACAATCACATTACAATTTAATTCGAATTGAAAAGATTATTTTTTTGTTATTTTGGTTTTTTTTATTATTATTTGATTTCTTGTTTCAGAGAATACTTTTTGTTCGTTTTATTTCCAATGGAATTATTTTTGCCTTTCTGGAATTCTTTCGGTTCCCGCTTTGGGTATGGGTTTTTTTGGCGCATTTTTCTCAGTTCTTTTTCTTGATATCTAAGATCAAATCTTTGGCTTGCCGCACTTGTCACTTTCCACTAAGTATTTCCACTATTTCACTTTCACTTTCTCGCTCTCGTTTTCCACAACCCGCCCTTCACTCCACTCTTCAACTTATTTGTAAAGATTTTTAACCTTATTCTAGCAGAGTATGTAAATTGGAAAACGACACTTAAATTATCCACGCAAACTTATCCAAATACTTATCTGACTGCCAGCAAACCGATGCGATAGTGACTGCTTCTCTGATCTCTGTGTTCTCTGATTTGAAGTAGTTTTATGAAGAATATTTCGATGGTGGCAAGTTCTTTTTGTATACTGAAACATAAATGAGTTTATAAACGATTCCCTGTCATAATCTTTTGCCAAATCAGCTTCACTCGCAGTTTTCGCATCGCTTTTGCTTTAACCCTATAAAATATCAATATCCGTCGAGAATGAACGCATAAACTAAAGCAAAACCTCTGACTGCATGGCCAGATCTTTATCGAGTTCCACTACCACGCCCACACCGATGTCGGCCTGCCCTCATCTTCTGGCTATAAACACAACCGTCTCCAGCGGCATGGCCTGGGCCTGTGCCTGGTCTTATAAGTCCGTGTGTAGGACGGCCGGCTTACAGTTGTTGGTCTCGGCGTTGACCACCAGGAGTGTGGCAAGATTGCCGCTGCAGGATGGCGCTGTTGGCTCGGCAGGAGGAGCATAATGAACAGCTGGCTGGACAGAGGTCACTGCATCCGTGCCCGCCGTTGTCGTGGTCGTCGTGGTGGTGGCCATCGGGGCATTGTTGTTCCGCGCTGCGGCCAGGGCCCGCTTCTTGGCCGTGCCAGCGGCCTTGGACGCTTTGTTGCCACCACCGATTAGTCGCTCCGACTGCCGGCTCTTGCCAAACTTGGGAAAGAAGCTGTTCTCCAGCTGGAGCTGGGCATTGACGTCCTTGCGGGCCGCACAGGTGCAGGCCTTCATGAAGCTCTTCTTGAAGTTGTCGCTGAGGAAGGCGTACAGGATGGGGTTCATGGCCGAGTTCGAGTAGCTGAGGCAGCCGCAGACAAGGAAGACGGCCAGCTCGAGTCGTGAGGCGCCGCACGGATTCGGCACCGAGTTGATGAGCGCCACCTGCGAGATCCAGTGGGGCAGCCAGCACATGATGTACACCGTGATGACGGTCAGCACCAGCTTGGTGACCTTCCTGTGGGATCGCTTCTTCTCCTTGCTCTTGTGCTTGGGCCCCACAGTGTGTAGCTTCCGGATGACGAGGCAGTAGAACACCAGAATGAAGGTCAGCGGCGTGGCAAAGCCCAGCACCAGCGAGTAGAGTATGAACGTGGAGTCCGAGTCCAGGTTCTGCGTGTCCGGCCACTCGATGTTGCAGCTCAGCAGCCCATTCTCGGCCGGCACGGTGCTGGCAAACAGAATGACGGGCAGCATCAGCAGCACTGAGGTCATCCAGGCGAAGGCCGACACCAGCTTCGACACGAACGGGGTGCGGTAGCGGGGCGAGGATATCGGATGGCACACAGCTATGTACCGATCGGCGGACATGATCAGCAGGAAGATCGAAGAGGTGAACGATGTGATGGAGCTGCTCACCATGTACGCCTTGCACATGTAGTCCCCGAACGACCAGTTGCCCACCTGCATCGTGTATATCAGAATGGGTATCCCAATCAGGAAGAACTCATCCGCAATGGCCAGATTAAGTATGTAAATATTCGTCACCGTTTGCATCTTGGAGAATCGCATCACCACATAGATCACCAGAGTGTTGCCAAAGAGTCCAACGATGCACACCATCGCATACAGTATCATTGCAATGAGTTTCAGTATAAAGTTTCCGTTGCCGCCGCTTTTGCTGCAATCGATGGCACCACCCGGAAAATGCCCCCCTACGCTGGTATTGCGATGCTGGTGGGGCGTCAGTGGTGCCCGTCCCGGTGCCAGTGTGCCATTGAAGTCAACTGCTGCCACCAGATTGCCATTCATGTGCTTGTACTCCAGCTCCAGTTGCAATTGCTGTTGCAGTTGCACTTCCACTTCCAGTTCCAGTTGCTGTTGCTGTTCCAGTTGTTGCTGCTGCTGCTGCTGTGAGGTTCCATTTGGCGCCACTGTCAACTGCTCTGTGGGCGTTATTAAGCTCGTTAGTGTCAGCGCTGTCAGCACAAATAACAGAATGCCCCTGCGATGCTCTGGGCACTGGACGTGTACATGGACATGGACATGGCTGTTGTCGCTGTCCACGTTGCGGCTGCCACTGCGGTCAGCAGCTGCCCCATTCGGTCTCGAATGTCCTTTCATGTTGGCTTTAGTGGCCTGCACCACTTCTAGTCGGGTAATTTCCTATGCCCTGGTTGTCAGCCTATTTGTGGATGCCTGAACCAGCTGCTGAATCGCAAATGTTTTGATATGTTTTCCATACTTTATGTGTGCCACGCCCGTCCGTCCGTCACATGGTTCCTGTTCTTCTTTGCAGTTGTTGCTGCTGGTGGCTGTTGGCTGTTGGCTAGTGGCTGCTGGCTGCTGGCTGCTGCTGCAATGGTAGTATAAAGAAATGCGAGATTGATTAGTGGGCTAGTGGCTGGTGGATGGCGGCTGGTGGATCCCCCTTATTATTAGCCAGGAGATATGGCTGGGCCCGTCTGCCGGCAGCTGCTCCTAACAAGCGAGCGCATTATTTACCGACAATATTGAGCGCAGGGTATCAGTATTTCTCAGGCAGCGCTACAGTCAGCACTCGCTAATGTAGATTACTCCACGCTTGTGCTGCCATTAGGCCAGGGTCTTCCAGTCTCCTGGGTGTAAGCTGTGTCCCTGACAACTTCCAGCAGAGAACAATGCAATCAACTATATGAAATTTTGCTCCGTTTGCCTCGAGTTTGTGTTTGCTTCCTTCTCTGCTCGCGAGCGTACGAAAAAAAATGATTTTCTATCTGGCAAGTGAAAAATGAATGGCAACTCGAGAATGCCAGCGAAAGTAAAGAAAAAAGAAAGAAGGAAAGAAAACAGGAAAACAATGCCAACAATATTAGCAACAACAAGCAATTAACTTGGACATGGCGAAGGCAGGGCAAGGGGCCCGGGGGGAGCAAAAACTGAAGTGTAGCTTAGTCCTCTTCGTTTATAGTATAAAACCCAATCTATTTGTAGTGCCAAAGGCAGAAAGACTATAATTAAAATGCATTTCAAATGACTCATCATGGACAGAGAAATAAAAGCAATGAATAGCAATGAAAATGTGTCAAACAATATTGAAAAATATATTTCTAAAAGAAACTCACGAAATGAATTGAAAATATAATAGAAATCTCCAACAATTTCCGTGCACTTGTCATGGCTAAAAGAAGTCTTTTGTACAATAATTAATAGGAAAATTGTATCGTACCGCTTGCAGTTATCTTTCCCTGGGAAATACACTGCCAGAAGTCGTAGGAGTCTCTCCTCCATATGCCAGGAAGGGCAGCGTAGAGTTTTAGCCCACAAAACATATACAAAACAAAACAATCCGACGAAAGCCGTAAACTTTTCAAAGAAACCAATGGGAAGAGAAGTCAAGTCAAGTCAAGTTTTTGGGGCAAAGAGAAAACTTATATGCCGGGAAAGGACATGCCAAGGCCAAGTGGAATTTTGGTAGGTCATGTCGGAAATAGCCTGTGGGCTGGGCCGTGGGGTGACACTTTACTCCTCCAAGACGACCACACGCAGATAGAATTTCCTCTGATTAATTAATTGGCGTAATCCTAGTTGGATAAACTACATGAATTGCCACCGAATTTATGGCTCCAAGCAACAGCAATAACAAAAACGAAAACAACTGCTGCTGTTCCTAATGACCTACGCACGGCTCGGGTTTAAGCTTAAGTCACTCCCACCCAGACAACACTCCTCATAGCCATGACTCCCACTTAATTGGGTAGCGATATATGGAGCAGCCACATCATAATTGCCACCAACACAGTGGCTGCCTTTTGTACGGCCTACACCTTGATTAGTCAGACAGATATCCCGATAATTATGCCAGGAGCAATCTGCCAGTCTGCCAGTCTACCAAGCTGCCTGCCAGCCAATTTCAGAACAGTGCCTGTCCAAGTTCGCTTCAATGTTCGGCTTCAGGCCAGGACAAACAAGGCCAGCAATCAATTGGCAAACATGTTGCCATTGACGATGACGGCACCTAACATTCAGCTCTCTGCTCTGCCGGACCGAAATCTCAATAAAAGGTCATAAAACGCTTGACTACCGACTACCGATCTGGCCGTTCGAGTAGAAGATTCATGTGTGTTGTCGCCTTTCCAATGAATTCGAGACACCAAAAAAGGTCAATTTCGCTTTATGAATGGTTGACTGAAGAAACTATAATTGGCAATGATGCTCCACCGGAGAACTCTAGCGACTTTAACAAGGGAATATTGTGGGGTTTTAAAGCTTTAAATAGATGCACCAAAGAAAAAGAAATTTTCCATGGAAAACTTTGTTCAATTCGCAACGAATTTTCTTTTGTTTGCCAGCGCCTTTGTTTACCTGAGCAGAGACTAGCGCCTGTTTTTCCATGCAAAACTTGGCGCTGTTATCTTTCACACTCATTGGCCAAAGTCATTGTCATGCATAGAGTCTGCTCTTGTCCTCCCCTCCATTCAGCTTCTTCTCTTTGGCATCAATTTTCACTTCCAACGCTCTGAAAGAGAATGAGATTCACCTTTCAGTTGATTTGTTTGCCCCGAGTTTGCTTGACTAATTTCGCATGCATACAGCCCAGAGAGTAGGCTAAACTGATTGATTTTCCGTTGGTTGGATTGCCATTTGGTTAATTAAAAATTATATTCGATCTGTTGTGCAAGCAACCCATATGAACCCCATCAAATGTACGTAAACGCCAAATCGGCTTATGTCAACCAATTTAATTGGTAAATGCACGAAAATAGTTCACATTTCACGGGGCTAGAGGAAGAGGCAGAGGCAGAGGCAGAAGCAGAGTCAAATCATATTCCCATTTGGTTATGGAGCAAATCAGTACGATTGGCATTGGCTGACTAGTGCGAGTGTTCTCATATGTACCATGCATTGGGCAAGCTTCCAACTTGAATGCATTTCATGGATGAAAATGTGATTAAAATCGGTATTCAATAATTCAATCAATAAGCGGAGTTTTGCTGACATTTATATGCTTATTCTATGTGTTTATCTACATAAATGAATGTTGGTTTATTGCTTTCAATTGCTCTATTGACAGCAGATTTCTGCTAGTCAAGGCCATGGCTGGTGTCGTTTATGCTTCACATCTATGAGTTCAAATTTATTTAATTTTTAGCTTTCAAATGGGCGTGTTTAAGTCCTTAATTGTGTATTATCCTCTCGTTACACCTTAATGAGGTGACTGTACATATATAACAGATTCCACGTTTAATGTACGGTCCTTCCTGCACGTTCTCTTCCCAATCTTTTCGCTCACATTGTTTCTTTTTCTAATAACTTTTCCCCTGTGGGTGTCGGCTCACACCTGAAGGCTGGCGAAATATGTTTGCCATTATTTATGTATTTACACTTTGCCCCGTACGCAGCCCTGATGGTGGGATCGACCCTGGATTCTGGATAAATTATGTGCTCATCCGTGCAGCGGCGACATCCTCACGTTTTCCTCTCGACGCTCGTTGGCAGCATGTGGCAACGTCACTGTCGCTGTGGCCAGGTCATGATTTATAAATAATTAAATATTTATTTTCGCACATCGTAAATGACGTTACCAGCCATCGATGATGCCAGCCCCCAACCATTTGCTCATTAATATTAATAAGGCGACTTTGTCGAGTGCGAGTATCAGATGTCCTCCGTGCTCGTGTCCCCCGTTGTCTAGTCCCTCTAATCTCAACAGGTGTTTGTGTTGCCTTCTGCCACACACGTGTGTCTGCCTTTGTCCCTGCTTGCGACGTAATCAAGTCAAGTGCCACTGCCTCGGCCACACACACACACAGAAAGCTCCCACCTGAGTGTGTGGCCCAATCCGAAGTGAGTTTTCGTTTATGCCGAAACTCCGGCTCGAATCCAATTTCCATTATCCAATTTAACGCCGACATGCGCGCATAAATAAGCCGCTGCCGATAGACAGAGTCCGGGATAGAGACCAGCCGGAATAAGACTAAAAATAGGCACCACATTGCAGGACTTTCCCTGGTCCTCTGTTATGCAAATCTCAGCGAAAATGAAAAGCGAATAATATCAATCTTCTACTTAGCCAGGACAGCAAATATATTTTATAGGCCTCAGCACCAGACCCTCAAGCTCATACATCACTTCGAAGCTGCCGCAAAATGCAGCCTCAAAATTTGTCTTCCTTTAAAGTCAGTTAAAGTGAAAAATTTCCTTTGCTTTGGGATGCCCCCCAGAGAGGAAGATTGAAATATATAATTTATTATTTATATTTAAGAAAAGAGAAAAGAGAAAAGGAATGAAAGCCAGCGCCAGAGAGCCAAAGCGAAAAGAGACACAAGCGACAGTTTAGCAAAATACAAACGAGAAAAACCAAAACAAAATAAACTGAAACAAAGGGACGAAGATACGAAGAGACTAAGACAAAAGTACACAAGCTTCACTATGGAAAATTCGTTGCTTGGATTGTTGAGAGGTTGCCACTTGCCATGGGGCCCTGGAGCATCCATTTCCCAGAATTACAGATTTTACAGGTGTACCTAGATACATGTGTGTGTGGCCAATCGAAGGCAGAAGAGTCTACTGACTCCAAGGAGTCGAAACTTCTGGTACCCTTTTGCGTAAAATGTTCGGGTAATCACATTTTCTTCAAGATATAAACAAATTTACTCTCGTTCTGATACGAAAGAGAGCTGCCATTAATTGGAGTAACTTAAATAAAATAAGCTAAAAATATAACATATTTTTACAACATTACAACAAATGTTCTTAATTAGTTTCCATTCAACTTCTAAATAAATTTACTTCAGGATTTATTGGCAAATATTTTTTCAATAAATATTCCTTCCTTTCAAAGCTTTTTCCTCTAACTCACAGCCTTAAATACCCAATTCTTTTCCCAAAAGTCTGCCCAAAAACCTTTCAAAAATACAAGAGATGGAAAATTTCGTGCTTAACGTTTAAAAGTCGATTTTGTATGCTACATTTTCCATTTTCCTTTTTGGGCTATTTTTTTGTTGTCCCCCATTTAATGGCAACTCTGTTGCATATCAGAAGGTGAGTGAAGAATTTTTTTGTTATCTCTATAGCTTGATTTATGCCCCTAGCGACGCCGCCGCCGTCGCCGAAAAACCCACACAAGTTTATCGATTAAAAACAGTTTTGTTGTATGGCTGTAGCTGCCTTTATAGCGGGGAAGAAAAATGTGCCACGCGCGCTTTCAGCAACATTTAATGTTACGGCGTCAACAACGTGTCACGCCCATGGAGGAGTCTGCCTCCCGTTTCGGCACCTTCCCTGCGTTCTCTCTTCCCATCAGCAGTTAGACAATAAATTAATTTCAGCCACGAAGTGAGAGTATAACAAAAAGAGCAACAGCAAAATCAAATGAAATCAGTGTCTGGCCAAAGACAAAGCTACCACAGGGACACGAAAGAGATGGGGAGAGAGAGAGAGAGAGAGAGAGAAAGAGTGAGAGAGCCGCAAAAAGGCGCGTGTTGCATTTAAAAAGAGCTTTGGAGAGAAGGAGCGAGGGCGAGAGCAGCAGACCTAGACCTGGGACTCAGACTGCTTACTGGATTTGGGTCTGGGTCTGGGTCTGGGTCCCTCATCCACTGCCTTGGGGGCTTATTTGCTTGCGGGATTCGGTCTTGATTTTCATATTCATCCTCCACCTAATGGCTCCGCCATGGCTCCTCCGTGCGTGAGCAGAATTGTGCCACGGAACTAATGGCCGCAAAGCACTCAAACAAAAGTGAGGCAAAACCACTGAAATGCTCGTACTCGTAATTTAAAATAAATTTGCCCTTTAAGAGCCTTGTTCTAGCAATTTATGCGCCTAAGAAGCGAATGAGTGGGGGGCAAAATTTCCATGCGAATGACAGCTTAAATCGCATAGCAAATGTCTTACTTTACATTCGGCATAAAGGAAGGCGCAGAAAGATGGCATATGAAAGGTCGAGGCATTCAGTGCTCTAAAGCAATTTTATGGTAGAGAATTTTATCTGATTTAATGTAAAATTTAATGGAACACCCTGCGTGTTTAAGGGTAAATACAAATAATATATTTGAACTCATAGACAGACACAGAGACAGAGTAGGGAGAGGGGAAAACAATAAAATGTACGTACTAAAATGCCTTTCCTTTATTTTCCCACCATTGACTTGCTGTAAAAATATGTAGAAACAGCCACGAATTGTTTGACATCAATTTATGGACACGCTTCCCACTCTGCTGCTACAGGGAGTATCTACATGGAGCATGTAACATGTAACAGGACGTGACGGTGCGATAAACGGACACTGTCCTGTCCGCATAAATCGTATCGCCAATAAAACATTCGAGCAAAAACAAGCCAAAAGTGGAAGGCCAACATCGTAAAAAAAGCAACGGTCGAGCAATAGGAACACGAAATTGGGAAAAGGTAGGGGGACGGGGGGCAAACTATAACCAGACATGCAGATCATTGAAATTGTCACAGAAAAACACACATACACAAAATATTTATATTCGAGCATGACCGAGCCTAACGAAGTTGATATCCAAATTTATGACTCCAGAAACCATTCAAATGTTTGCCTAAGTGAAACATGAGCCCATAAAAATGATGACTGTGGCATAAACAGAGCCCAAACGGAGTAGAGTAGGATGTTCCGCCCATAAATACTGCGAGATCGAAGGCCATAAACACGCGAAGAACTCACTTTTGCTCTTGATGTGATGAAGAACTTTTCAAATTAATACTAAAAATATGTTCTGCGTGATAAGTATGGTTATGGGAATAAACCAGATGGATTTCTATTAAGATATGCGATACATGTATTTATTTAGTGCATTTAATCGATTTTCAAAAGTGAAAGTATTAATCTTGAAACCTACATTTTCCTTTGTGTGTAATCTTCAATTACTATTCAACGATACCTTACCTTATACACTTAATCGATTTGTAATGGTTAAATAATCACATACACTTGTTTTTCTCTTATTTCCCGCTTAAGTAAAACTATCCACAAAAATTCTCAGCTATCCCTTGCTATTGCGTGCGCCTTTGCCTTTCTTTTTGTTGTTTGCAAATTCCAATTAGTGTTGCCAAGAACTATCCACATGAACATTTTGAGCATAATTAATCCCACTAAATCACTTAATGGAATCGATAGTTTTGCTTGTTGCCCCCCCATTGTTTTTATCTATATGGTTTTCTGCTGGTTGTCAGGCGATAAAAACGGAAGCAGCCAGGGAGCCAACAAGACAATCAACTTTCATCAGCAATTTCTCAGGGCTTTATTACCGGCTGATAAGTTTTTTCCTATTTTCGTCATTCAAGTTGAAACTTTTCAATTAGTCACACGACTGCACAATTAAAGTTTAGTCCCACTCTCACGGACAACCCGGCCTTGACTACCATCCATGCCCAAGTCCATGACCATGAGACGCCGCGCCAGCCGTGTGCCACTTGTGCCACCTATGTAAGCGCAAGGCAGCGCTGACAACTTGCAGACATTTATCTCTCTCCAGCATTTGTCTCCGTAAAAAAGAAGAGTGGGGACCAGAGCCAGAAGGATGCTACTCCTGGAGCTTGTTCTGGTGGGTGGGTGGCAGCCAAACTTGTCGTAATTCACTCTGAGGGCAAGTTCTGGAATCGATAAATTTTCTGCGTCCAAACACTTGTTGCACTTTGAAGTTTTCCATCGGTTGAATGGACCATCCAATGGGCTTCCCTTTTGTTGGGCAGAATGGCTGAATGGGTGGAAAAAACGCGCTCGATGGAAGTGTCAAAGTAAATCACTTTACTCGTGAACATCGTTTGCAATTTTTGGCCATTTATTGTGGAGTTGTGGGGCCAAAGGTGGGGCAGTATTTATTGAAGAGGTTTTTGCCTGATAAAACCCTTTGAACTTTACTTTGAATTTTAAGCATATATATGCTAAAAATCACCGAATATTTCATTGACAGAATCCCTGATTAGTTGCTTCATAAATGACCATTAAAGTTTATGCAACTGATTTTGCCATATTTTCAAATCAACATATACATATGTTAAGCTCCTTTTTGACGGACTCACACATAACACAGGCCCACATAACCAAACGGCTCGGCTATGTGTGTGGGTGGCAAGTAAATTCGGGGAAATTTGCATGAGGCATGGCCCTTGGGCATGACCCAATGACGTGGCAAGCCAACAAAATTTTGTCGCAATCCTAATTGAAATGACAGGGCCAGTGAAATGGCTAATGCCAGACATTTTGGGTCTTTTATGGTGGTGACAATTGTGTCAATTTTTTAAAGGGCACACCCACAGACGAGTATTAAATTGTGCCAGAGAGCCTAAGGCCTTAAAGAGGTTAGACATTTGGCAATGAAATTTGCACACACAGATATAGAGACATATAGCGAGAGAGGGAGCAGGTAGTAGTGATTGAAGGCGTGCCAAAAACATATCTCTAAGCAACTTGAGCAATCGTTGATGAGCCTGCCAATGTCCGAGTTTGAATCTGTATAATCTGTATGATTGCTCTGAGGGAGGGTAAAGGGAAGGATGCAGCTACAGCTGCAGAACAAGATGAACTCAACTGAATTATGCAATGGACGAAAGCACCAGCAGCAGCAGCAGCAGCAGAGACCCACTGCAAGTGGACTTGAAAAGGGTAAAGAGAGAGACCCACACAAACACTGAGGTGCCTCCCCAGTCAAGAGGATATTTTCATTTTCCAAGAGAGAGAGCAAAAAGGTTTTTCTTCTTTTTTGGGATACGAGTACGTTTGTGGTTGCCACCAAAACATACAAAGCCCATGTATGCATGTGTGTGGGGTAATTGCAAAATGTAATTGAAGTGCTCTCAGTCATTGAGGTTCGTCTTCGTCACTCTGTCCAATTGAAACGGTCAGCCGCAAAATTAAAGGCCGGCGAATGGTGCTTAAGGATTATTCAAGGGCCCACCTATAGGTTAGATAATACCTATGCCAAAGTGAATAATGTGAATAATGCTTGAGTATTCATCGAAGCCTTCAGGTGTGAATGTGTGTGGGAGTGCCATGTCAAGTGCTTTTCAATAACACTTCAATTTGTATTTAGTCAGAAAAGAATATTGGGAAAATGTTCAAAGAGTATCGAATTGGAAATTGCCATGGATAAACCCACTGTGTACTCTTTGGTACCTCTCTTCTCGGGCTCTTTTACAGGTTGGAATGTATCAATTATTTGTGCACTGCTCATGGAAACTTTTAATTTAATTTCATCTCATTTAGGGCATCTTTGGGCTCTCTTAACATTTCATTTAACCCTTTTTGTTGTGTGTGCGCTATAGTCCCTAGTTTGGGATGAAGCAGGAGGCACCTTTGGCAGCATTTTCAATTAAAAGAGTTCGGGGAAAAAAGGCCAAGAGATGGCACTTGATAAATTTCAATGGTCCCAACAAGCCCCCGACCAACAATTTTAAATCAAAGAAGACGAAGAAGCCACAAAAGGGGAGGAGTGGCAATGCGAATGGAAGTTTAAGTGCTGGGGCAGGGGCAGGTCAAGTGGCGATGATAAACAACTTAAAAGGTTGAGAATTAAATTTGAATAAAGAGCCACAACTTGACCGACTTCATGTGAAAAGGTGCTGAGAGGTAAAGAGGATTGCTGCCCCTGGTTTTATTTGCCTTTCATCTAACTATTTGGGAGGTTTCCCCGTAAAACTGCCTCCAAAACACTTCAGCTGAAACTTTTGCTACATTTTTTGGCCACTTTTCTACGGCCCCACAATTTATTTCGTCGATTTACGAATCCACCGAGAAATTAATTTGATTTTAGCTTTGGCTTTGCCCCGGAAACTTTTCCATTTTGCATTTTAGCTCAATTTTTGAGCTCATTATCTGCTGCCGAGTCCTTTTTGAAATAAAAACTTTCTCGAGGGAATTTTGTGTGTGCTTTTTTTAGCGGTACGGAAAAACTTTTAA
Organism: Drosophila guanche; assembly: GCF_900245975.1. NCBI lineage: Eukaryota > Metazoa > Arthropoda > Insecta > Diptera > Drosophilidae > Drosophila > Drosophila guanche. The sequence goes on along the minus strand of NW_022995744.1, from coordinate 8,782,303 downwards.
TAGATTTATAAGAGCTCCACAGAGAGGGAAATTTATTTGAATTTTATTTGGGGTTTTTTCGATTGTTTGAATTTGAATTGAATTGCATTGCACTCAAGGATTTCTACATTTTATTCGCGAGGTAAAAACAAATTTGATTATTTCATTTCTTTGGGCTCTTCACTATTGAATTCTATTTGCAATTTTCAATTGGAATTTCCCTCACACTTTCCGTTGGGCGGCCATTAGGCCAGGCCATGAGGTTGTGTGAAGAACGCCAAAAACGGTCAAAAAAGAAATTTTCAAATTGTATTTATTTTAACAGCAGCCACAGAAAAACACACCCACACACACACACACACACACACACATGAGTGCTATCATACGAGTGTAGAGGGGTTGATAATGTTATTTCAGCTCAATTGTTTCACACCAACGATAACAACAATTACACCAAGGGAAAACACCATCGAAAACAGGGAAAACGGCACCCAAATTCGACAATGAAACTAAGCGAATGTCTCGCTTAGATGAAAACCATAAAACGAAAGGATATGTTGTGGTGTTCGATGTTTATGTAACACTTACACTTGGGGCTGATATTCTACTTGGATAATTTCTGCCAAATGGCTAACTAAATAGTTGGTGCAGAATACTCCCTCTGGAGAAGTGCAACAATGGGTATCTAACACTTCGAATATCTATTAAATTCCTAGTATTATTTGGTATTGAAATTACTGAACAAAACACAGATACTGTCACTGTTTCAGTGGTGCTTCTGTGTGTTCCTCCCTGTGTGTGTGTGTGTGTGTGTGTCTAGTGCTGATAACAATGTCGATTTAATTACACTTTATTGACTCCTCCGCATGGAACAGAAAGTACTGAGTGTTTGTCCGTGTGGGACAGGCACCCGCCCCTGGCCAACGTACGCGTCATCATCATAAGCTCTTATCAAATAACAGAAGCAACACACAACTATGCCGCAATATAGACATATTTATGCAGACACCCAGGGAGAGATACTCGTACGACTCCCGCACTTTTCCCCCATGTTTTATGTGCTTGTTGCAATTTAATTACACTTTCATTCAGGAGCAATTCTGTATCTGATAAACTTTCTGACCTCCACTCGCTCCCCTGTGAAGTATTACTGCTGTTGAGATTGTTTAGAAATCAGTGGAACTTTCCCTGATATATATTTTCACCCTCACACTCATCAGAGCATTCGTTTTTAGTCTTATCAAAGTTTTCTTTGACTCATGCTTTGTGGTGTTTGGTGCTTATTTGAGTGTGGCTACACTCGCATTTATTGTTGGTGGCAATAAGCACGTCATTACGCACACAAGTACAGCCAGCAAGTGCAGGAATATACACCAGAGACCACCCTACAGTAGACACTGGACACCAGAGACGGACACCGGACACGGTCACGTACACGTACAGCAGAGAAGGTTCTCCAAATACAAACACATTATGTAATTACATTTAATTATCTGCATTGAGTTTGCGGTCTCCTCAACCAAACACCAAGAACTATTTCTCACAAATTAAGTCTATTTCGCTCACTCTCTCTATTTCTATTCCTCTTCTCCTTCTCTCTCTCTCTCTCTCTCTCTGCCTTTGGCTGTTTATTAATTTAACTTTTTGTCTTTCAGGTTTCGCTGCTTCATTGTGGCACCGGAGAGGGAGAGAGCTGCCCCCAGCATTTCCATCTGGGCCAACCAACACCCTCCAAAAATGGTTCACAATGAAATATTTTGGCAGCGGGCCCCGGGAAGTACGTACACGACGAGTATGCTGCATTTCATTCTGTGAATCCAAGAGCCAGGACAGGGGAAGGAGCAGCATTGGGAGGTCTTCCCACCCCGACTCTTTGACAAATTCAGCAAACTATTTCGGTGGCACACAAAGCAAAGCTTCAGCCTGCCAATACACATATGGCAGCTGCCTACATAATGCATTTGGCTACAGTGCGTTTCATAAAGAAGACATTATGCTATAAGCAATACTGTAATGAGTCGAAAATCTCTTAAGCCTTTACTTGGCTATTTTAATAAATTTAATTGTTACATTTGCTTCTTGACTCTTGATGGGAATTAAAGTTATGTGACACACTGCACTAAGTACGAGAATGTGTGGGAATAATGACATTTATATGCTGGCATGTTACACTCTCCCTGTCCTGCCCTGCCCTTTCCACGGGCTATGACAAAAGCTGCACAGAAGCAACAAAAAGGCCAATTGGCCTGAACTCTGAGGCTTCGTTTTTCTTTCTCGGAAATCATGGCACATTTATGCTTTAATGTTGGACCAGATTTAATATTTAATACGAGTTTTTTGTGGACAAATTTTGTGGCTTAAGCCGGGCAGAGCGTGAAATTTGATATACCAAATCAGTTAAAGGAAAGGTTGTTTGATTAAGTGGAATAATTTATGCTTGGATTTAGGGTGAATTTATTCATCTTTTTAAATCTTTCTTTATTCTAATTCACGTCTTTAACTTTGAAGATAACTTTTTCGCAACTTTAAATGTTTTTAAATATTTCTTTAACTTTTTTATGCCTAGGAAGCTGCCTACAAAATTTCATTGATATTATCCGACTCCATTAACGTTTGAGGGACTGCTCTTTTAATGGCTATCTAGGAGGCACTTTGCATTTTTTACGAGCAGCATCCCCAAAAGTGCGAGTGTGCCTTATCTAATAAACTTTCTGAGTAATAAAGGTTGATGTCCTGCCATAATAGTTAACTGTCATTCGACTACAATTTTACACTTTTCCGGCAAGGCATTTTAGACAGAAATTAATTGAAAAATTGAAAAATGTACCCGCTGCTGTATGAGTACATTAAATGTACTTTTATATCGAGTTTGTCCATAAAGAACAGAATAATGATGTAAAATATTTGACATAAATAATCTACTCCCATGTGCACACAATAGAGACCTTTCTGTGTAATTCTGGTAAAGAAAACACTGAACATAAATCTGCAGGCAAACTTATCTTTTTTATGTAATGAGTAATTTAATAAAGTTGAAACATAACACAGAATGTGTGTTGAAACCTCTACATCTACAAGTATTGCCCCCATGATTACCATAACTTTACAAATATTACTTCTGTTGTAAAAACCTCGAGGATGCTAGAATTTATTAGGCCCAATGGAAGAGCAGGCAAAAAAGGCGAGCCCATGGAAAAAATATGTTAACAACACAATTACAAGAACAAACAAGTTGACACCCACAAAAAAAACAGACAATTCCCACAATTTGGATGTCTGACTCTCTTTCCCTTTCCTAAAATTTCCTTGTAGCATTGGAGAAGGCAAATAAAAAATCTTCGAGGTTTCTGGCGGGGACAGATGGAAAGGTTTCCTTCCATCTTTCAACTCAACTCAACTCAACTCCGACTCGACTCATAAGCCATATAAATTTCCGGCTGTCGCCTTTTACCGCTTCGCATAAATTTGACACTTTTTTCATTGCTGTTTTCCCTTATTTTTTTTTTGCTGTTGGTTTGTTCCTGTCGCTGGCTTAGGGGAACAATTTCTTTTGTTTATGCACTGAAAGCAGTTTTATGGGGCGAGTTCATTGTAAGGGAGATTTATGCAATGATATTGCAAAAATAATATTTACCTTGTGAAAATTGAGTTTCTGTGGAGTTTGTTATGTTTTATGTCTAAGAAAACACCTTTGACCGTTTTTATGAATAAAATTCGAAACGATTTTATGGAATATTTAAAAGCTCGTTGCCATGTTGGGCATCTGGTTTGTTTCTTCAGCACTTTCTTCGAACACAACACTTTGGAGGACTTTGGGTGGAAATTCTTCAATTCAATTAAATTCAAATTTATTTCGCGTTCGACTTTTAATATTATTGAGTTAATTTTGCGGAGCAGGTTCTTCAGACACGTTCGCAGCGTTTTGTTGACAGGCAACGACTGAAGCCGCTCAGGAAAATTGTGGGTCTAACATCAACGATGACGACCGACCATGATAAAGATGATGATGATGATGGGGCCGGGCCGTGCCATTGATGGCGGGCCATGGTAAGGCCAGTGGCACCGACAGAACAGCTGTTACTCCGAACGGGCCCGTTCGTGCGTGCTCGTGGCACACTCGATTCCGAAACGAGCGCTTCCAGTGGAGTCTGTTACCGAACAGACCTCTGTTAACCTACGTGGGTGGGCGGTCTACCTGTTTGCTTACCTCTGTTAACTTAACATTCAACATTCGAGCTGGCGGCGCCTCGCCCCCCAAGTGTGTTTATTTCTTCGACGAATGTTTATATTATTTAATATTAGTTTTTATTATAATGGCTTTTTAATGGCAGCCATTCCGAACGTTTCATGTTCATTGTGCTTTTGGTTTTTTCTCTGGTTTTAAATTTGATTTGGTTTCATTTCGATACACTTTCAGAGGGTACTGTTATTTTGAGTGTACGCTGAGTAGTGCAGGGAGATCAGAAAACAAAGATATATCCTAGAGTATTAGCTGCTTCTCTCAATGTCTATGTTTTGAATTTTTCCATTCGGTTTTGGCTTTTATGTCTGCTGCGCATTCGTTTATAAACAAATTGTGGGTGTGTGTTTGCACCTTTTGACGACTGTTCGGGGGGGGGCGGTGCCGGGGACAGACGATCGAATATAAATAAATATCCAGAGGGGCCATAACAATCAAAAGCAATTATCGATAATAAATCAGCCGTCGATTTATGAAAGTGTCAATGCAATTTTTTTCCCATGAATTCTAATTCTCGTGACGTCAACGCTTTGATGTGCCTTCTCGCTCTGCCATATATCCATCTCTCTCTCCCCCACTCTCCCGGGTATATGAGTTTGTTTGAATTTTGTTTTCCAAATAAATAATTAACCAAACGGCAATTTGGAGGCTTCTTCATCTTTGTCTTGGCCTTTGTTTTCCACATTTATTGTGGGGCAAATGGGCATAATTACGAATGGGATTTTCTTATTGAAGGCGTAATAGAGAAATGAAGGTGCGACATGCTCGAGGAAGATGACAAACGAGGTTGTTTATGGCAATAATTATTTGGGTGTTCTATAAATATTATTTCCATGACAGGTTACCTAGGGGAGAACAAGCCTTGCCATAAGCTAGCACAAAAGAGAAACTAAGTATTATAAAATGTTAATTAATAATTGTTGCCCATGAGTCACCACAAAGCTGCATTATTTGTGCAACATTTGAGCTCAATTCACTTGCTAAAGCACGTTCACATTAATCTATTAGAAATGCGCGGAGAATACACGAATGTTTCCTCCTTCTCTTTTTCCTTTTTTCTCCATCTGGCAATCAATCGTAGCCCACATCCTCTCAGCGAACATGCGTTAATCCCGCTAATGTTATTAATTAACAACTGCGGGTATTTTCTGTTTCATTTGGAGCTTATTGCCGCTCTCACAGTTTATTAATGCTGTTAATTTTTAAAGCCACTTTAAATAACTTTACGAGTGTGCCTTCGGTTTAAATGTTTTCCAACTGCAGAACACGGAAACTGCTGCTGCAGAAAGCGGAAGCTGCATTAAAAAAACAGACCAAGAACCAGCCAGAGTTGGATGCAGAGCGGAGGTGAAGTGGGAAGAAGCAAAAGGTGGATCCTGCCAGCGTAGTTTTCAGCGAAGAAGCAAAGGGAGGAGGAGCTGGAGGTGGAAGTCGAGATATGCCGTTGACTTCTGCTTCGGATTTCATTTATGCTGCAGTCGGTATTTCGCTGCTGGTTTGGTCAAGTGGAAATAAGTGCTGAACAATTTAATTACGTGTAAAGGTTAAAGTAAGAGAAGGGGTACCGCATAATATCAAATTTTCCACACATTGCTCAACTTTTCCACAAATAACTTCATTAATTTCTATCACAAATTCCACTCAAGGGTATGCCCCATTCGGTGTAATTCAAACCCATTTGCTTTCTTCATTATTTGCATTTATTTACAGCATAATAACCCGTAAACTGTAAATGCCTTGCGTGCTGTTTGTCAACGGTATGCGAGAACCTCCGCAGGATGCCGCACCATTCAGCTCTGCCCCAGACACGCCCTCTCATTTAACGCCCTTGCTGCGGCAGGGGGTGGCGGGGTGTACAGCTGTTACGTCTGTCTGGGAGCGCTTGGAATGGGATTGAATGGATGGAAATGAAATGGGTTGGAATGGGTTGCTGCTCGGGTGGTACCTCTTAATAAAAAGCAAATTAGCTGAAGCACATTAAATTGATGTGGCAGAAGCAGAAGCAGAAGCAGAAGCATCCGTGGCATCCACTCTTCCCCTTGCCTCTGTTCTCCGTTTTCCATGAGCAAATTAATATTTTTCTTTCCTCTTTCTCTTTTTTCAGTCTCTCTAGCCAACATTTGGCGTCAATTTTATGCCAAGCCATAAAATTTGAAAGGCTAAAATCTCCCCTTGCCGCTGCAACTTCTCGGGCCTGTTCATATGTGCATGAAAATGCTGTCATAAATGTTGGCTGTCCCTCTTTGTCTACACTCTCCATCATCAGTTTTTATGGCCATTAGAGCCGGACAGTAAAAAAGTTTTAATGCTGGTCAGCCGTCAGCCGTTGATGGAGAGGAGTGAACCGACAATTATGGCAGGCTGTTCAGCTAATGGCATTTAACAAAAAATCAAAAAAATTACAGAATCCCAAACAAGATCTCCCATTCTATGAGTTTAAGAATAAATCCTTATCGTAATATGAAACGTTTTTAAATTGAAATCTTAATGAATTCCCTTTTGCATGCAACTAAAGACTTTCCCTCCCACTCTTATGGTTCGGTTGCCTTGGTCTCAAGTGCAACATCCTTCCTGTAATTTATGTGTCAAAAGTAAACGGTCTTTTGCCACCACCATCCGGTTGCAGCTCCCCCTTGCCCTTTGCATCCATTTGCCTTTGCCTTTTCCCTCTTCCATTTTCTGGATTCCGGCCATTTTTGTTTGTTTCCTTTGTAAATTTGCTTGGTTCATTAATTCATTTTAAATTACATGCACGCTTGGGATGCAAATTACAAGGACGATACGAGCCTGCTCTTCACACCCCCTTACAGCCCATACCATGCTCCTTGCTCTCTTTATTCCTTCCCTGTGCCCCGCTATTAAGTTTTTGCAAAATCAGCCGATTAAATGTGTTTTAAATGACTTCCGTTGCATTAAAAGAGAATTTTCAGAGACAAAAGGCTGCCATGGCCTGGGTCTCCTTGCAGAGTGTACGGAGTTCTCCATTAGCTCCGAACAGAGTGCATTTACTATGCAAATTTTGCAACCCCATTAAATGAATTTTAATTCATTATAATTTCACATGAAAGTCAAACAAAAATTCAGGCAACAAGAACATGTTAATTAACATTTCATTGGGTAGAGAAATCCGCATTAAAATTGGTTAAGCAAATGTTGAATGCCACATAATTGTTTAATAAATCAAATAGGCACACAGTGTGTACACTGTACGGGACAGGAAATGGAGAGCAAATAGCACTTGCTCATAGGACAACTACCCAGAGACTATTAAGAAAACATGTACCAGTTTATTTGCTTCATTTATCTGATGAAAGCCAAGCGGAAGGTGCCGAAAGTTATTCATAGAAAAAGAGAATTACTACAGATGTATAGATATCATAATACAAATCTTAGGACACCCCCAGCACGTTGTCTACTCAAGCTAGGAATTTTTATAACACGAATTTCCATTTCAAATAAGTTGCAAACAATTTAGCAAAAGAAGAGACAAGACAACCAAAAAAAAGGAGGAAAATATAGACAACAAAACAAAGAGAGATGCGAAAAAAAGGGTTTCAAAGGATGGAAATACGCAGAATTTGTGTGCAATTTGTGTACAAAAATATATATGAAATACCAACCGTTAATGGTGAATGTTTTTAAAGTACAAAAATACACCCACTGTTTATATTTCTAATATATGTATGTATGTGCCTTCATCAAGCTTATGTATGTAAAATCCCAAATACTCTATGCAAACTAGTACTCGCATAACTATCAGTTAGTCAATCAAGTCATTCACCCGCACAATCCAGTTCTGATAGTGAATTCAAATTATTCTTCTCGACGTTCGCCCCACCATTGCGCTACATTTCCACACACTTCTGCGTGCTGTCGTTGGCTTACGATCGAAATCTGTGTCAGAAATCACGTATCAGATTTGCATATTTATGGTACTTTTGGCTGCTGTCCCCGCAAAAAAAGACGCAGCTCAGCTTCCACGTGGGTGTGGCTTTCGGCGACTGAGTCTACTGTCTGGATGGAGCCCTGAAGCCTGCGTTGAGTGGTGGAGGAGAGGCTTTGCTTCTCTTTTTACATTTAAAAACGGAAAGTGGCAAACGAATTTAAATGCTAGATTTTCGAGCACAATTCCCAACAAAGTCGACACAAATAAAGCAATGCAAACAAAAGCCCCAAAAGCAGTCCAAACAGAATGCCCCTTCCCCTCTCATCATCCTGAACTCAAACCAAAAACCAATTGCCAGCAGCTTGGCCAATGCATTGACCCACATTCAAGTGGCGCCTCCTCGAGCGGAGGAGGAGGAGGTGGAGGATGCGGAGGCTCGTCGTCAATGTACAATTAACCCAATTGCAAAGTGTTGTCAACATGCCGCAAGTCAACTCGAGCATCCACTACGTATACGTAATGTGTGAGTGGTGTGTGTGTGTGTGTGTGTGTGTGTGGCAAGCCTTTCGAGTGCGTGTGCTGGGGCGTGCATGGCATGTAATCGAGTGTGTAGTCTGTGTGTGTAGCAACATTTCCTGCTATTGTTCAGCAGTTTCCGTTGGCATGGGTTTTCTTTTTCGTTTCTGTTTTCCCTGCGTTGCTTATTTGCTCTCTGCTTTGCTGTTCTTTTTCCCGCTAAAAAAGTCCAAGGGAGCAAAGGAAACACTCTTGCTTCCCTCTGGCTTGAGACCCTTGCCTCTTGGCTGAGGGGTCGCCTGAGCTATGCTGAAATTGGATGCCACAACAGCCCCGCCCCAGCTGCAATCGGAACATGTCACTGCACCTGTACCTGCAACAGGGGCAACGTGTGCAACCTGCCTGCTCTGCTGTTGACATTTGCCGCGGTCCCGCTGCGTGATGGCTGTTGGCCGTGGCTGTTGGCGGTTGCCAGCACAAAGATTGACACAGCACCTGGCCCGGCATGGGGTCAGGGGTCAGTCCCCACATGGCAAATGCACAATTTCCATATCCTTACGATATTAAGAGGACATCTATGCATACATCTCTGAGGTTGCCCTGCTGCACCTTTGAGCGGGAGGGAGAGACCATTCTAGGACAAGGACATAAAGCAGATAGTTTTACGAGTGGTATTATCATGATTCCAGTTATCACATGTAGCAACGTAATTGCTAATTAATTCCTAATGACTGCCGAGAGACAGAAAGAGAGAGTTCTCTAATGGTTCGCAGGGGACACACTCAGTGCTAAAAGAGTCATTCTGGCAAGAGCCAAGAGGCAACTTGTTGATGGGAAGCAATTAAAAAGTTTATTTGTTGAAATCTGTTCATGGATGGCTTTTCCTTCTTTGTGAGTTTGGTAGATGGACACTTCTTTCGTTCTTGTTTCAAGTACAGCCAGACAGTTTACATTTGTCCATCATTCATTATTGAGTTTATGAGTAGATACTTCAATGGATTGTTCCCTTTGCCACATAATCATCGCAACACTCACCGAACATATTTCATGGCGATATTTCACCGTCTTCCTTCCTTTGTTGGGCAGTCCATTGAGCATTGACATATGGCCCATGACTGCCATAAGTCCTGCATTCCCTCTTAATGGTCCCAACTGCATTGCTCCCAGATGATGAATGGTCTCCCAGGCGATATCTTAGATAGTTCTCCCACTGCTTTGCCTGCTTTTTCGGTTGCTCTGCCGCTCTGCAATGTTATTTATGTGCCAAGTGCCCAATATAACTCTCGCAAACTGAAGGTTCTATATATATTTCGGGCATGCAGTGACCTGTTTCCACATCTCGTTGCCATTTCCCAATGTACAACAGAAAAAGAGAAAGCTGAATTTAAATTTGATTCGCGAGAACTTTTACATCCATCGCTCGGTCGACCGCCTAATTTCAATCGCTGAACGCTCGAACATCATTTAATTTATATGCTTGGCCAACTCCTTTGGACGGGTGGCAACGTGGCGTGAATAAAAAAAAAAAAATACACGCGAAAAGAGGGAATTCTTCCATGCGCCCTGGTCCTCATCCTCCTCCTTCCCCCCTCTGTCCAACCATCCAGCCAAGGGGCACAAAAAACGCCACACAACCGCAGGTTCTTCCGCCCCCAAAACCATCCTCTCACATGGCGGGCATTTTTGTGCTCGGCCTCGTTCGTACTCTACTATTTTGGTTGCCTTTTTTCGTACCCTGTAGGTGGGGAATTTTGGGCTATGCGATTGAGATTCAATTATCGAATTTTGTTGGTGATCTTTTGTGTGAATTTCATCTACCAAAACGTAGCTATTATACTTTATAAGTTTGCATAATGAGTACCTCACAGTTGATGGGTAATTTTCAGCTGTCTCCTATTAGGTGGTTGAGGGGTACTCGAACTCGTATTTGTTAAATTGAAAAGCGTTGCGCTGGCGACCGCTGAAAAGGCAAAACGGCATTCCAACTGTTATTCGCATCGGTGGCCGGCCACCTCCCTCCCACTCCCACTCCTCCTCCCTCCTGCTTCTCCTACTCGTAAAAAAACCCTCAAAGTAATTGATGTTACCGTTACCCCGCTGAAGGGGTCTGTCCGTCCAGGCCAAAATGTTTTCCGCATTGTTTTTTGTTTGGGCAGCTCCCCCTCAAGCGCTCCCCACGGTTAGTTCTCCCTCGTGCTGCTGGGTATATGGAGTGCTTTCTGCCTAAATACCCCACGGTCAATGCTCAATGGTGTGTCAAAGGATTTTAGCTGCAATCTCCACTCCGCCTTTGGCAGTCAATCTTTGGCTGTTTTCCATATCCCAATTTCGCATGCATCTCAATCTCAATCTGTGGCTGTGTCTCAGTGCTTCGTTTCAATGATTACAAATCGTTTGACCAGATCTAAAATGACTTGCAGGATGGCCGCCAAGAATCAAAGGTGGATATTGTCTGCAAATAAGCTACACGTGGAGGAGGCTTATACGGGGGCAAATGCCATTAAAAGCACTCCCATGATAATTGTTTAAACCTTTGCATATTTGCCACTAATATTTGATTAACAAACTCAAATGAGTAAGACTTGCTGCGCGGTAATGTGTTGAACATTTATTTACATTTATCCACAAAAATTCACATCACGGACTCTGCTCACGTGTAAACAAACAACTCTATCTGCCGCTCTCAGCTCTCTCACTCTCTCTCTCTCTCTCTCTTTTCTCTGTTTGTCTGTTGTTTACGTGTACGTGTGTATGTGTGTGTGTGTGTGTGGGTGTTACCTCTGCTCTGCGCGTGCCATCATTTTAAGTTCAAGTGCAAATAGAGCCATGGCATGGCATGGCTTCGGTAAAAGGCGAACGTGAGCGAACAACAAAAATTGCAATTACCCAAAGCAGCAGCGAACAGCTCTTACCTTTCACCATCCTCCACCCACCCCGTACATCTCTCAGCTAGCTTTGTTGCTCCTTTCGCTCTCTACCACTTCTTCTCCAAATCGCATCGAATTTTTATGGTCTCACTCGAGTGCAAATAATGCGAGGGTAAAACCAGAACGGAATGAATATGAATAGCCAATGGTTCCAAAGTTTTATATACACTTCAATCCAATTCGTTTCCGATAACCCTAAATCGATCAAGGACTGCTCAAGTTTTATCTATATTTTATATTGGAGCTATAAACGTGTCACCAGATGACTCCATCTCTGGGCACTTGCAAACACTTTGCGAAAATAATAATACCCTTTTTAAGAGTATAGGAGAGGAGAGCTAGTCTAAAGCAGAGATGAAATGTAAGAGAGGTAAATAAAAAGAGAAAGACAGAAAGCTATAAAGAAAGAGGAACAGTGAGTGAGAGAGAGAGAGAGAGAGAGAGAGAAATTGGCATCATTTGAGTGCATTTATTGGCCACTTGTCCACTCCAGCCAACCAGCCAGCAGGAAGTTTACGGGGCAACAATTGGGATCAATTTTCTGTGTGTTTCCTCGCCCCCACCTCTTCTGCTGCATATTCATTTCACTTATTAAATTTCCACAGCATGCACAATTTGCATCTCGATTGTTCTTGCAATCCACACAAGAGCAGTTTAAAGTATTCCCATGGCTGAAATAAAACTCAAATTTACTTGACTGACTTGCCACCAAAAAAAGTATCAACCAGATGTCCCGCGGCTGGGAAAACTGCGAGTATTTCCGCAGTTCAAATAGGAATTGCTACACACGTATTTATATTTATTTTTTATGCTTTGGGGTATGCCCAACCAATGCCAAAATACATCGAAAATAAAATCACTTTCGTGGTATTGGAATTAAATGGAAATGTTTGCTTAACGCGTGGCAGGCGGCCTCTCTACTTGCTCTTACTCAACATTCGTGGCACGCACCACTAATTTCATTCGTTATTGTTTTCTAAATATAAAATACTTAGAGATATTAATTATACGATTGCTTTGAAGCTTTCTATAAATAACAGGAATGTCGGGTGCTTGCAGATAACCATGGATATACACCATCATTAGAGTCCTCTAAAAATTCCCTCTTCAATTTAGTGCCCAGAATTCTCTCATCCCCAGCTATAATTTCCAAAGGCTCCTCTAAAAAAACACAAAAAAACAAAGAAATCTTCTGCCAGTTCGGTGTTTGCCTTTCAATTGCTTCGGCAAATATTTATGGACAGAGCTTTTTATGCAAAATCATTCAATCAAATTTCTATAAAAATTGCATTTCACAATGAACGCGTGAAAGTGTTGAGGTAGGGAGGGTCTCCAGGAAAGCCTTGAGGCTGAATTCGTCATTGGATTAAAACCAAATTTATGTTGAAGTGTTCTCCAACTAGGGGAGCTCCTTCCTATCCATCTGGCTTTGAACCACTTAGCCAGCCCTAACTGCTTTCGATTATTTTCAGATCTAGCCCAGTAACATAATTAATTCGTTGTTCTCTTTGTGGATGCCTTGGCGGCGGCAGTCAAGTAATTTGTGTCCTTTGCTAAATGCTTTCACATTTTCTTAAGGCCATGCCCTGGCAACACATGTACGAATTTGCGTTATGAATTAGTGTAAGCTTCAGCCGAAAACAGATAGATCCCCCCCATTTAAGCCCGACCCATGAATATTCATGTACGGTGAGGTCCCATCCCTCTCTGTGCTGCGACAGTGTGTCATTCATCATCATCATGCGGATGGAGGATAGAAAATGCTGCAGAATGTTTAGGGGGCAAAAGTGTTGCTTACTGACAGACACTGTCTCTCTCTCTCTCTCTCTCTCTCTCACTCTCTTTTTGGGAGAGCCAACTTCACACCTGAGCCGACTGTCACTCAAGTACAGAGGGGTCCCACCTCTGTCCGCACGTGTTTGTCTGATGTACGAGTTTGCTTTCCATCATTCCGTGCATCATTCACTGAAGAACCTTTTAGCATCGTTTTAATTTAACTAATTTCCCAGCCAGAGCCTAAAATATAAGTTTTTTCTGGGCGTGACATGTGGATGCGTAGAGTTTTTTGTTTTTGTTCTCTGCCAGAACGGGGCACAAATTAATCGCTCTCCATTAACTTTGATTTATGACTTTCGTTCTCGTGCTCGATGGCAAGAGGTTAAAGTGGGCGAGGCCGGCATTTAGTAACTGCTTGCCATATTTTGTACATATTATTTATAGTTTTGATGCCGTGACCCCCACATGCATTCATTCCCTCGGAGACTGATGAGTTCTCGGTAGGCTAACAAATGTTACTTCGGGTTAATAGACGGTCAAAGTATTTTTGTGTGTGTTTTTGGGTGCGGTTTTTGTGCATATTAATGGGTAGGGATGAAAAACAATGCCTTGATTATGGATCCCTTTAGATGGATTATTTTTCCATGAAAGGTTGAAGATAAATCAATTCTTCATTCCATAATTTGTGATTTCAGCTGCTGGGTTACTTCCACAATAATTGCATAAAAACCTCTGTCAGCAAGTAGCCAAATTATGCTCCTGCTGCAGATTTAAATAAATAGAACATATATTAGTCCCACAGAGTCCTTCATCTAATTAGCATTCATGCTGCTAACGAATGTAAAAATGTATCTAGGAAACCCTTTTTTTACCAGAGATTTATTCAGTTCTCTTCGGCCTTGCGGAATTTTCATAGGCTCCAATTCCACAATTTTTTCATTTTTGCAGCCTTTGCCGTGGCTGTCGCAGCTTGTTAGAATTACAGCAATTTATGCGAATTTATGTAAGCCACACTTTCGCTCTGCAACCCTTTTTTTCCTACATTAATTTGCTAAGCGAACCATTTTCTTGTTGGCCAAAAGTGAATGCGGGCCAAATGCTGCTGCGGCATCACTTTGCTCATTAAATTTAATTTCATTTGCTGCACCATCGAACGTGGATGGGACAAGTGAGGGAAGAGCAGAAATTTCGGGACAGAGGAAGGGTATTTTATAAACAATAGTCAGCGCCACACAAGCGTCATAAATTGGTGGCTGATATTTCACACATGCTGGCCACGATACGATGGCTCCACAGAGGGGCATGAGAGATCCACAAGGGATTTACATACAGATGTACGCGTAATCATATGTACCAGCCAAGTGGCATTAATAAAATGCTTAATTTACCAGATTCCAATGCCAAAGCAGAACAACCTTTTTACCAAATATTCCGCACATGTTTTTGGCTGCTTTTACACACTTTTCACACGTTTTTTTACCCTTCCCCCTCCTCGCTGTCACCGTCTCTCTTCTCCTGGATTTTTTTGATATTTTATTGCTGTGAAGTTTGCTCTTCCGTTTCCCTTCCCCTTTTTGCTGCCTTCTGGCATCAATATTCGACTGATTTTGTGGCCAATGAATTCCTTGTTTATTCAACAATTTCTCAAGTGATTGACTTGCATGCAATTTACAGCACCACACGCTCAAAAATTAACAAACTTTTACAGCGCAATTTCAATGGAATTGAGTGGGGATATTGGCACGAATACTGTTGCTGGGCTTTACACTTGTTAAATAAATAAACAAATTAACGAAATTGTTTGTTCGCAAGTAACTAAAAATTGTTGGGGCTTAGCCAGTGGACATGTCAAGGACTTAAACTGGATTTTGGAAATTACTTTCAAATACATTTTAGCGTGTTACGAAGCTACTGTGGAAAACACACACAAGAAAATTGTTGGGAAACTTTGTCCACAACGAAATGATCAAGTCAAATAATCAATGAAAATAGATACTAAATCCAGTTACTCGTCATTTTAGTAATCCATTAATATAAAGAGATCTCCTAAATGTCTGTCCCATTGATGGAAATCGAAAAGTCTCAACTTTTCACATACTCATTCGAGCAAAATGATTTGTTCAGCTCTGAAAGAAGTTTCCACATCGCTTTTTAATCGCAAAAATAAACCAAAAGCAAACATATCAATGGCCAAACTCGTATTGGGTTTCCTGCTTCCTTGCTTTTTGTTTGTTGCTCAGCTTTTCCTGCATTAAAATGCCATTCAAATTACGCAAATGGGCCAAAAAAAAGGAGAAGGACGAAGGAATCCGCATATCACTTTGCATTACATTTGCCACAGATGCATGAACCCTGAATGGGTCGAGTCTGAGCTCAGCACAATAATCAAACTTACAACTTACAATGCAGATACAACAAAAATACACACACAGACACAACGAAATATATTTGTTTGGTCATTGGCTTTTGCATAAATTCCAGAGAAGGCAACGCTTGGGGATGGGCATGGGCGGGAATGGGCGAAATAAAATCAAATAAAATAAACTAAAACAGAAATATATTTATTTTTATATGCAATGAACCTGCCACACATGGAAAAAACTACACACATGCCACATTTAAGCCGCCATTGAGCGGGGAGCAGCACGGGGTGCTCCAGGGGCATTCCTTGTCTATTTCCGGCTCCTGCGCGCAACATTGTTGCGCCCGCCCGCTGCTTCCATTTCCCTACTCCAACTGCTGCTCCACTCCGCCTCCTTCAATGCTATCATTGTTGTGCTCTTGCGGTTATCTAAACGTTTTGTTTTCGCTTCTTTTTGCATTTCAATTTCGGCTATTTTTGCCCTCCCCTTTATGGCGGTGACTGAGACGCCTCTTTGGCCTCCCTCTTCCCTGCAGCTGTGCTGCTGACTCTCCTCTTCGCGTCCCACAGCTCCAGGTCCATTTTCCATTTGGTCTGTTATGCCCTCCTTTTTTGTATTATGATTTTGTTGATTTTGCTTTTCCTGGAACCGGAAATTACCTTTGGGCAAGACGAGCATTTGATGCTCTTGCAATTGAAGCTGGAAATGTTTTTGGTTATGCAAAGAAACAATAGAAAATATTTTGAACAGAATGTCAGACATCTAATGATAGTCCCCTACATTGCCCTATGATTCTACTTCTTACCAAGGTGTTTGCCTGTTGCTCTACTTTTTCCACTAGTCGCTCGATTTTGTCGATCTGTGTCTGCTCTCCGCTCCACAACCGTCATAACTATCATACCCTGCCAGCTCGCAAGTGTACAGAAGCCTCAAATAGAAGCCAGGAACGGCAGCATGGTGGCGCTTGAAAGCTTGTTATTTCGACCGTGGTGCGACTTACAGTCCGTGGACGATGATGGCCAGAGGTGAGGAGTGGCAAAAAGCAACCAAATGATACGCACCATTTGGCCGTTTACTTTGGGCCCAAAATTTAATTTGAATAGTGGACACAGTCCCCCGCGTCCCTTGTCCATTTGCAATAATCAAATAATTTAGTGCCGAATGCCAAGGGACAGAGCTCTTACTCTCACCCACAGGTTTGTGTGTTGATCTGATTTGCAATTCGATTTCTTATTGACTCAAATCAATAGAAATCAACTTACTCGCAAATCAATTTGTGCATGGCCCAGGACCCTTATTAAAGGAGCCAGCAAATAGCATAATAGAACAAGGATGTTAAGCGTCAAACGATGCCAGAAGGCATCCCAACCCACGCTCCTTCCCCTCCACTTTTATAGAAATTCATGATGGGCCAACAGAAAAATTAAAACCATAAAAAAGAGAGCGGGCCTGCATCTAGAGTGGGGTCGAGTGTGTTTCCCTTTGGGGCCCCGGAGGATTGTGTTGCCGGAGGCAGAGTCAGGCAAGCATACTTAATGAGAGAGGAATGTGCAGGGTGGATGGTATTCATGAGTAGCAGGAGTCGGCAGCATCCAGGGTCTTCTTAATATATATATTGTCTTAGCAACAAGCATAACATTAACTTTTCGTTTATATATAGAGAGAGGAGTCATATAGAGAGTGGTGTGTGCACACACATCCTTTCACCCACAACCTTTTTAGAAGAGAAAAAAAGAAAAGAAAAAACACAAAAGTTGACTCGAGAAAGGCATCTGCAGGAGCTCTCTCCTGGCAACGTTTTGCCTTTGAGTTTGGCAGCAGAATAGCAGCAAATAAAATCTCATACGAGCACTCGTACCTACAGGCTGCCCCGACAATAATCTATGAAAATATGGCAATGAAATCAGCTCGGGGCTAAGCCAAACAAAAGCCAAATGGAGGACACCTTCCAACTCTTCGATGCCCAAACAATGGCGCCAGCGAGTGTAAGAGCAACAGCCTGGGGTGTGTCCTGTCCGTGTCGTGTCGTGTCGTGTCCTGTCACCCACTATATCCCCATGCAAATATTTAGTACCCGTGCCAGACCGTAAGTCCATGGATATGATATGATTTGCTATGGCATTGTATGGTTATGTTTTGTTGTTGCTGCTGCTGTTGTCCTGGCATTCTGGCAGTCCTGCTGTGACATGCATAACGCGATTTGCCTCTGCCACAGCTTCTGCCTCTGCTTTTTGCGCCCCGACATCAAATACTAGACTCCGCCGTGAACGAGTATGCAAGCAAATCAGTCAAGGGATGCTGGCAAAAAGTGCACAAACATCGAGCAACTTGATGGAGCATCCAGCAAGGGCCACAGCAACAAAACAAAAAATAACTAAAAACAACAAAACAAAATGGGTCAACACTGGCACACACATGCAGAGTTTTTGTAAGCTGCCTCGAGGCAAAGTTTTCAGCACAAACAAAACCCAAACAGGATTTAAATCTAATGGGATATTGTCCTACACAAACAGATTTCCAGTTGGGCATTGGAATTAGATCTTTCGCTCGCTCAGGGCTACTCCCTGATGTTTCATTAAAGTTCCATTAGAAATTAAGATTTAAATTAACAGAAGGCTTGGCTGGCTCTTGAAGTTTCTTCATTATATTTCTTCTTCAACTATTTTCGCCTATATGCTTCTTGATCTCTCGTGGCATTCCTATTTGTCTGTTTGGGGCAGCATTTTTCTGCCTGTCCGCTGCCTCATTGAGTTCTAGACATAAACTTTGTCAGTTTTGCCTTTTGTTTTTTTTTTCGGTTGAGACAAACATATTGGCAGTGGCAGTGGCAGCGGCAGCGGGCAGACATCATAGACAAGCACTTAGCGAGCGGCGGGGGGGTTACGGGTTTGAGAGACAGACATGGTAACTATGGCCATGAATCAAGGGACAAGAACAACACAGCAAGAATAAAGATTAAGAGAGGGAAGGAAAGGAAAGGAAAAGGGGGAGACTGAGACTAGACTTGGACCAAAGGCCAGAGCCACCGCCAGCACTCGTGTGTCTCAACGTTGAGCCTCAATAAAACTCAAAGTTCGAGTAATTGCCAGCCAGTCTGAGGGAGAAGTTCAGTTCATAAAAATGCCATAACTTGACGGGTTTCCTTCCTCCCCCACACTTACCCCTTTTTTTTTTATCCCAAGGTTATGCTCGTGGGAGAGCGCAGGGCAGGGTGAGGGCAAAGGTCGCTTATAAATTTACCAATTTGCCGTGGCATTTGTTTTTACGGCTCCAGACGCTGCATGGATTGAGGTTTATGCAAATTGCTGCGTTTCATGGCGTGCGATTTTTACATGTCCCGCTGGGGGGGGCTGCAGGTGCTGGGGAACTCCGCTCAACAAAATGGCTAAAATGTCATACACAATGGTAATTAACCCAATTTGCGTGGCAGTGTTAATGTTTTGTTGCCTACAATGATGATGGCATGATGGGGGCCTGATGGAGTTTCCCCCCCCAGCAGCAGAAACATTTGCTATGGAAATTAACAAAGGGGGTAAGAAGCAACACGCTCCCCCCCATCATGTGTTCAGGGAGAGGCGGAGCGGAGTTCCGCCTTCAATTGCAGCGCACACCGCCCCGGACGCAGCTGCCACTTGGCCTCAATTGTTGTTTGTTGGCCATGCAATTGGCAGATTATGAGCTACTTAGGCAAGGAGGAGCATGTGCTCAGACGTCTCAAAAGCAACATGTAGGCTGCAACCAAACAGGAGTTTCAAAGTATCATTGGGCGGGGAACTACGCCACGGAGAAGGTGGAAGACATGGAAGTCGATACGCACACGTAGTCCTTTTTCTGTGCTGCTGTGATTGTGGGATACACCTTGCTGGATCACAGCATTGAAGCAATCATGGCAACAAAAGGAAAAGAAACTTCCCCAAGAAAACATTTAATTGCCTTGCATCAATAAACTCGAAAACATGCTCGGAGAACGAATGCGTGTTTGTGCTTGTGCAACAATATAACAGAATATATTTTTAAAAGTAAAATCAAATCAAAGAAAAAGCCCATGGAAATATAAAGCAAACGATAAGCAGAAACAAACTGCTGGCCCAGGCATCGACCGCATCATTGTCACTCAATTTGCAGGGTTCTCTCTCTCTGCCTGTGACATTTGAACTGAGTTTGAACCTCAGAGCCAGAAAGAAACACTAGAGCCATCGATTTGCCCAAAAGCATGTAGAACAGGAGCCAGGAGAAGGCTCTTTGTATGGACCTTCAGGCACTGCAAGGGTCGGGCATAATTTGTAAATGGCTCAGCATGAAAATCAAGACACAAGAACGAACTTCTTCGAGGCGAAGCAGCTGACTTCGATCCGAAGATGACTGTAGTTTTTCCCTGACTAAGCCTTGGAGCCACAACAGACACAATTGGGGCAAACTCTTGACAAAGTTGTTGACAATTTGAATATTATCAGCACTCGAATGAAGGCAAAAACTTGCCCCAAAGAAAAGGGTATGCTTACAAAAGGCAGCCTGCCACGTGCTGCAGAGTAAAAACAAAACGAAAGATGTTGGCCAAGTTTTTCGGGATACACTGCATGTAAAATATTAAAACACAACATTTTTTCTGTACTCTCCATTCCCGCTCATTGTGTTTGAACATGAAATGTGCCAAGGGGCAGGCTAAGGTCAGGACATGGCGCAGGCAGCTCTCCCCTTGAGATGTAGCAGGAGGTGCCTGATGAAAATAATGAGCGTCATGCGGCGTCGTCTGATAAATAAAGCACACAACAACAAATTTATATGGTATATGAGAGGGGGCGGATGGGGCAACAGTTGTCGGTGCCATAAGCGATAAATATTTCCCAACTCATTGCAAATTGGGGGAGACCATAGCCCGGGGGCTACGATATGTATTATATATTTTATATAAGCAATGAGGCTGCAAATCATGACTGTAACGAGTGTCGTGAAGGTGTTTAACCAAGTGGGTGCTGAACTGAGTTGATGGGAACAAAAGATCAAGCACCTTTATATAGTTTTCTAGACTTTAAATGCATTATGAGCCACCTATGCTGGATTATATTTTGAATACCTTCCAGCACAACCTCTTCTCAAAAGCCCTCCCCCGAACTGCAGGTAATCGTGTCTGCTAGGTAGCCCTCCGTTCAGCTATGCAGTGTGGAGCAATTTAATCAGGCATCAAGGTGTGTGTGCTTATTATAAATTAATTTACCCTCAGTCCCACGCCACAAAACACGATTAGACTGGGCCTAGCTGCCGAGCATGCCTGTGCCTTGGCTCTCCTCTCCGTATTGTGCTTAGTTCCAGGGTCTCAGGAATTCCTTTCATACATGCAGCACCCAACTGGAGAATGAGTTGGAAGCCAAGACACTGCAGCTGCTACTGCTGCAGTCGGGCTGGGTCCTTCCATTTGCTATTCAGCGTCGAAAATTGGCCAAGGACATTGCAAAGTTTTAGCAGCAAAAGTGCAAATTAAAACTCTACCCAAAACTCGTGCTAAAAATTAAAGCAAGCTCTTTAAATGCATTGACCACTGATTGGCCAATTGATGAACAATCGATGCGGATATATGTCTGATTTTTCCTGTGCAATTCAATTGCAGTTGGAGGACTGGGAGGAACGGAACATTTCAAATGTTTGCTGTACCGGTGCTATAAAATAGCACCAAGCGAAGGTTGACTTTTCCCAGGCATAATCAAATGATCGATGGCTCTCTCTGCCCCAAAATAATTCCTGTTCCTGTCATAAAAATTGGGTATTTACTTTCGGATTGGCACTGAACAAAAAACGGGGCCCAGAAAAAAGGCCGCTTGGCTTGTTGAACAATTCAAATGCGTTTCAATTGGACCAATCCCCGGCTAAAGGGAGTTAAATAAAAATTCCTCTGCCATTTGGCATCGCATTTCATTCCCCTCCCTGGCTGATGTCTGCTGGTGACAATTGCATCTCGAATACAATTTGTCAGGCTAAAATTATTTACCTTTACCATTCTCCAGCAACACCCATAGAGCCCTTTCCCCTCTATGCTCCTCCATCTATTGGCATTCTTGTTGCGATGAAATTAATTATACACTTATTCCACCACCTGTCTGCCTGACTGACTGACTGACTGACTGACTGCCCGACTGACTGACGGACGGACAGGCTGACAGGTGTTGAGAGGATTGCAAAATCCGATTGTCTCTGGTAGCTCTGTTGCCACTTGCGGCATCTTTTGCTTATGCAAGGTGCTCACCGCCCCCGCCTTTGGCAGGTAAATAACGTCACTTGCTTCAACCTCAATGTATTCCTTTGCATCCTGCCACCTGCCTCCAGCAGGGCAGAGGCTTTACAACCTGGTTATGAGGGGGCGAGCATGCCTGACACAGACACGGACTTGGATCTGAGTACCTGTTTCCCATTTGCCATTTACCCACTTCCCAGTCGACGTCATTGAGAGTTTTATATAAACTTTTTGGTTGCCAGAGACGTCAGGCCGAGTGCAGCTTTATGCGTAATTATAGAGCAAAAGGAGAAAGAGAGAGAGAGGTCCCCCATTGAGGTCATAATGAGTACGCAGAGTATATCGGATTATGCAGAGGTGTGGACAACTTGCATAAGTGCCCTACGGACTGTGCTCCTTTCTAATTGTTAAATATCATCTCAAGGGACAAGGAACAAGGAACAATTGCAGCTGGGTTTGGTCTAAGTTAAACCTATTACAGCACGGCAAGAATCTATTGTGTTGCGGATGTTGTCAGAGCTGCTGAACAGATGTCCATAAATAGTCGAAGGACTGGCAATGGCAGTGAGCCATGAATGATGGAAATGCCTTTGTTTTATTGATGGAAGATGAAGATGATTGCTGACGGAAAATCTATATTTATTTATGTAATAATTTATCAAAATTTGAGTTGAGCAATTGTACGAGTTTCATCCCTTAAGAAAGCTGGCTCTGGTTCTAAATTTATGTCAATTTTTTGTGGGTTTCTCCCTTAGAATAATTCCTCTGTGAATTTAATTGAATTTGTCATCACTCAATAAACCCACTGAGAAATGAGGCTTTGTCTACAAACTAACTAATTAAAGAATGAACAGCCAATCCCAATCCATTCCATGCCAAGCCAACAGCTGGCTTCTGCATTTCGTGTCGGGTCTATGTTTTTACAATCCCATTAGCCTCAAACCTCTCCACAAACACATCTGATTTGTCGCAAAACCGAACCCTTTTCAACGCCCGGACAGACTGTCAAACATTTCACAAAAGTGCTTTTTGCCTGTAGATGGCTTTAAAGTGATTTGAATAGAAAAATGTAAGCACTTCTGAGATAAAAAGCAAGTGAAATCTTTCCTATGAATGCAGTGCTTGTGAGCCGCAAACGGAGGTGTCCATCTAGATGCCGCCTTTCACCCAATAGTGATACCGAAAAAAACTGTTAAAAGTCCTCTGTTAACCAGTTAACAGGAAGAGATAACAGCTGCTCTGTTGCTCTCGCACTCCGAAGATTTTAACTCTTGCGCTCTCTTGCTCTGCCCTTCGGCTTTCCAGTGGCTCTCTGCCTGGAAAAGCCGCCAAAAAATCAGCTGTTTGCCACCACCACATCTTGTTCTTTAATTTGCTAAAAACCCCCACCCTGAGGCATGTCCAGCCATAACAAATATTGTAAGAATACTACGAGAATGTCCCTCCCAACCAACTCTTCCACTTCACACACTCCTCGCCGCCTGACGTTTATCGCGTCCGAGTCACTCTAACCAATTTAATTGTATTTAATTTATGTGACAAACTAAAGGCCGCTGGAACGTTCATCCATATGGCGATTGAGCTGGACAAATGGGAGTTAGGGCGGGGGGTGGATGGGGTCCTTCGACCAGACTGGGACCGGCAGGCAACGCCTCATGTCCACTCCGGCAAATGGTGCGTGTCCAAATCGCATATCGAGGGGCGAGGCCCGTCGCTGAGTAAATAAAACGCAAAATGAAATGAAATAAAACAAAATGGAAATGGAAATGGAAATCGACATAAATAAATTGCTGGGAAAACGTTTTTATCGCTGGCACAGCCTTTGACACTTTTGCTTAATGGTAGGAGCCACCGTCCACCGTCCACCGTCCCACCCAAACCCAGCAGGATGATTTAGGTTCAGGCCAAGGGGCCTTGGCCCCTGGTTCATCCATATGGTGTATTCGCAATTAAAATATTTACCCTCCCTTCCCCCGCCTATTTTGTGCGTGTAATCACAAAAACCTTTACAATTTATTTTCCCACAATTTTTCTTCTTTGCTTTTTTGTTTTTTTCTGTGCCTTGTATCTTATCTCCCCGCTTATCAGAGTCCTTTTGGGACATAAATTGTACTTTGGCAGCCGCTCGCAGAACAAGAACAACTAATTTGACAATTGGTTTGTCTGAGAATTTCAATATGTTTCTGCTCTGGCACGGCACATTATCATAATTTGCTTTTTTGGCATGTATAAATTTTGACTTTCTTTTGGCAACATTTGCGCCAAAAAGTTGGCCAAGAATCTTTCGGCGAATTAAGTTTTTGCCGTCGTGTTTGTCACACAAAATTTGATTTATAAAGAGAGTTTTCTCTTACTCTGCGGTTGTTTGTTCACGGTTGGTGAGAAGTTTTATAAGTATTTTTAATTAAGAGTGGGATTAAAATGTAGGAAAAGTAATTATAATTCGTATATGTGTCTTTAGAGTAATTTATCAGCTGGCAAGGTTGTTAATATCTTAAATAAATGCAATAAAATACTCTTTTCTTATCCCACTTCCAGAAACCTATTATTGGAAACTGAAAAAAGTTTATTCTCTTGTTAATGCAACTTAAAAACACTTAAACAAGAATTAATGCAATTAAATCTTTCTTCCTTCTTTACATGCTTGTAAAAGTGTAAACGTTTTCCCTGGCATTTCCCAGTTGGTTTCCTCCAATCGAATTGTTCCCACAGAGGCCCGGAAAACTTTAGTTATTAATTTTGATTGTTTTCCTGTCTTTTTCTGGCTTTCCTTGTGTTTTTGTTGATGTTTTTTCAATTTTGTTTTCTTTTATGTTTCCGATTCGCCAAAACGTTTTCATCCCGTGTCCATTGCTCCATTTAGCATGCAAATGAAAATGCTTGCGGATTTTCCCAGACACTTTACCCACTCCAACTGAATTGCCCTTGCCAGTCTCCGTTCCTGCCCCAATCCGTGTCCCTCCTGCGCCTCTACATGCCATATACTCGTTGACCCTCGTATATCGTCGCCGCTTAATGCCCCGCAGTCGGGAGAACATTGTTTTTCCATTTGTGTGTGTTGCGTTTTAATTGCAAAGTGAAAGCAGAAAAGCAGAAAAGCGGAAAAGCATAGCGAAATGGCCGCTGCCGAGTTCACTCAGGCCAGCGCTAGTTGGCCTACTTTCTGCCGCCTTTCTGCCAAAAAAAATGCTGCAAAATGCCTCCCGCAAAATTGTCGGCAGACGGTCGGAACAAATCTCTTTGTCGGTGTGTCGAATCGCAGAATTTCTAATAAGGCCACATGTTGTGCCAAAAATTAGCAAGCAATTTGCGTACGACTCGTGCACAAAATTGTCGGCCGATTTGTGATCCGGAAAAATGTGACAGCTTTCGGATAAACACTGGCGGAGGAGACCCCTTTGGCGTTTCTGATTTAGTGGAGAAAATATCGATTGTTCCATGGGGGTATTAAGCAGGTCCAGATTCATTATCGAGTATATTCTAGAATTCTAGGCAGTTAACGCTCGCACCGGGAGGCCGGTGAATCTCAAACCTACACTCTCCGGCATTAGCATATAACAGAAAATAATTAAGGCACTGTTCATGAGCGAGGACTTAAGAAGAGAAGCAAATATAACAGAGAAAATATGAATAAAGGAACATCGTGAAATGTGCGATTAGCTGCGCAGATCCATCCGATTCAAATTACTAGATAAACAAGCGAAAAAATGGTATTCTAAAATAAACAACAAATTGGTAGGGGAGGTATTTTAATTATTTTCCAAATATGATTAAGTTTGATAATCATTTTCCAAACGTAAATGTAAGTATTTATAGGAATCTTTTGTGCTTCAAAATAATTCATTTCCTATTGCATTTATTCTTGGGCTTTTTCGAATGTTCCTCACAAAAAGTACCTTAAATACAAACTAATAGAATATATGAATTATTTTTTAAGTTTTACTCTAAATTCTCTAAATTTCTATACTAAATATTCGAATTGTGGTACTTACATGCTCATAATTCTGTCATTAGAAATATCCCAGAATGAACTACCACACATTTTCCATACATAAAACGAATTAATCCGAGTATCAGTAATAAAGTCAATCAATTTTAATTATCGATGTGAGTGTGTGCCACGTGCCACGCATGGAAAGATTAAAGGACTCAAATGCACTCGAAATGCTAAGTAATTCAATTAAGTATTCAAAGAAAAACGTTTTTGTCAAAGTAAAATACAAACTTAAAGCAGAAAACCGCCTCCAGAAAAAGGACAAATCGGGCAAAAGAAGACCTTTTTGGAGGGGAGAACAGAACAAACGGAGAATAAAAATCAGAAACCAATGGCACGCGCAGGACCCACAAAAATCGGGGCAAATATTAAGCGACAGCCTTGAGGGCTTCAGCGTTGAAGGCGGCCTGCAAAATCCGCCGAAATGTGAGAAAAACATCAACTTACATTTCATGAGAGACAGAGGGAAACAGTGGGGTAGAGCGCTGGACGGACTGAAGAAATGGTTAGAAATGAAAAAGATAAACCCACTTTATGAATGAATTTTTTATGCGACGCCTTGTCCTTTTTTGTTGTTGTGTGATTGGCCCTTTTTTCCATGCCAAGATATCCTATTCTGTATTCTTCTATTTATTTTTTTTAAAGAACAGGAAGAGGGGACCAACAACAGGCGCTAATTCCCGGCAGACACCCAAAGGAGTAGTTAGCTTTGGAAGATAAACGGCATTTAGGATGGGCCGGGAGACGGCAGACACCAGCTAGACACTTGGCCACGGCCCTCTATTGTTTGTGGGTGTTGTGGCCAGGTCTACATCGCGAGAGACACTGAACGTCCATGACCGCAGACTGGCAATAGCCTTGGCCAGCAAAATGGCCATAAATCAGCGCCTTTCAGCCTGCAAATTGTAAACCTAATCTGAATCGGTTCATCCCAACCAGCCAGCCAGCTATTCCATCCATCCCCGCCATTCAAATGATCATCCCCATCCTCCCACCGCTCAGTCACTTGGGCCCCCGAAGCACACTCACAGAGAGACGAGAAAACGTGTTGCGAATATGAAATCTTAGATGGACAAAAGTTCAAAAGGATACAAGGGATATCTCTTCCCGCTTTGTCTAGTTTTGTCTAGCAATTAGGAGTAGCGTGGCGTGTGGCGTGTGGCGTGTCTTCGTCATTTCAATTTGCTTAAATCAACATTTGGTTTAGGTTTTGCTGGTCAAACGGTCATTCCTGGGCAAATGTGTAAATGAAAATTGGTCAATAAAATAAGCTAACTGCACTTGCGTGACACTCATGCTGATTGAAGTCACTCAAAATACTTAATTCAAGGTGTTTGGGAAAACTATTGAAAGAGGGAGCTTAACTCTTGGAGTGGATTAAAGTGGAGGATTGGAGTGCTTTGGTAATTGAAGAGGAGTATTGTTATTGAAGAGAGGGAGAGAGAGATACATTTAATAGGTCTTCATTTATTTCGTTTTAAATTCAAACCGCATGCAGCAATATCAATTAGCCTGCCAATGGCACTTCATTTCACTTATTAAAACACAGACCACACACTCCGTCAATCAGTCTTCATAGGCCTCCCCTTACTCACATCATGTCCAAGTATGTCATTCAAGTTTCTGCCTTTCAATTCAATCGATTGCCTGGCAACGACCCAAAGATGCCTTTTGTCAACTAGTCGTAGCACATTCCCCACCTAAACCCCAAGAAAACTTAATCAAGTTTTCGGTTACAAAAGATTCTCACAAACTTTTCGCACTCATTTCATTTGTTTGGATTCTGTTTGCGGATCCGCCTCCTCCTTCATCTCGTCTTCCTGTTGCCACACGCATATCCATGGCTGAGCGATGGACCCCACTCTATGTTTATTTTGCATATCATTTGAGTTGAATTTTCAATTTAGATGGGAAGTTTTCCTGTGCTGCCGCCCATTTACCACCCTAGAAAATTCCAATTTTGTCAAGGATCTCGCACATACACCCACAAAACGTATGCATTTTCAAAATTGCTTGTATCACATTGATTGAATTCCATTGAGCCACAGTATGGGAGGAGTGGTAGGCGCCTCAGTTTATTGTCAAAGCCTTTGATTGATGGCTTAGTTGGGACGACCTTCACGTCGTCAGATTTCATGGCAGGCGTTTACCTGTCGCCCTGATTGATGGCCAGTGGTCAGATTTACACTTCAAGATCAATAAACTGACTGTTCGGCACGGGCTGAGCTAGTTCGTTAGCTCGTCAGCTAGTCCCAAGTGTCCACCTTGATGGATTTTCAAATTTGAGTTCACTGAACTGGCAGCAAACGTCTTCGAGGAGACAGCTGCACGTGGCCAAATTGGGTTGAAGGGTGTTTGTGGCACCATCAGACAAAGCCAAATTCAGACCAGACGACGTCGGAAAGAACATCGTCCTCCGTCTGCTAATTAACCAAAAGAAAGGTTCAACTTCCAGCAGTTGTGTCGTCCCTCGTTTGGGTCTCCTTGTCATGTGTAACAGGTGTGAAATGTCTCCGGTTTTGGGTTCTATGTGTTTGGGTTTGGTGCTGAATTTTGATGAATGCATTAGCAATTAGAGGGAAAGGGATGGACGTTTCTGTCCAGTCCCATCGTTAACCAAGTTCAGTGATTTGGAAATGTTTGATGTGGATGCTGATGGATCCTCCTTGGGTGCTAAATTGGAAAAAGAATTCGATTCGATTTGATTATATTTGATTTTTATGGTGGAAAGGAATCACTGTGGACTTGAGTGAACATTTTCTGTTGCCAATATTTGCCATAACATTTATAGATTCCACCTTGAAATCTACCCAGAATTCTTTTCGAATGAAAGTCTTCTCCAGCATACCAGAACATTTAATTATCAGAATATTATTTATCTCTAACACGAGTCGAAGCGCCAATTTATTCAAAATATTTTCACTCTTGACTTTGCTCTATAATTCGGCAAAACGATTTGAAGCTTGAATCACTGCTCCATTTTCACAGTTCAACTGCCAAGGATAATGGGACACGCAGCCCTGCCCCTGACCCTGCCCCTGCCCCTGTCCCTTTCCCATCGCTTTCGATTCCGTCACTCAGTGTGCAATGCTCGTTTAATAATTTCCAATTACCCGTGGAGTGGAGGAAGCTCGTTCCCATTCAGGTTAATTGTACCGTCTCATCCTATCCTATCAGCCCATTCATTCCATCATTCATTGCCATAACACAAAACAAAACAGCAAAAAAAAGTAGCCAAATTTACTTGAGCGGAAATGAAATCGAGCTGAATTCAAACCGACGACGATAAAGAGAGACATCGAATCCTTGGGCCGAGACTGGGACTCTGGCTGGGACACGGCGCGTGTTGTAAAATCTACAAAAATTTGAAGCCGGAGAGGCGAGGAATTCTTTGCTTTTATTACAAATATTAAAATGTTTACACTTGAATGGGTGCCAGCAAACAGAAAAAGCAACAATAGCAGCAATCACTCGATTATGATAACAAGGTCGTGTTGCCAGGCACCATTCCCATTGGCATCTGGCAGCAAGCACCCTCGAAGAGAGTCCTGGAAATGGACCTGAGACTCCTCAAACTCCTTTGCCGGAGTAGACTTTTTCGGTCGAGTGTGTGGGCATAGGACTTTGTTGAGTCTGTCGCACGTGCAACGGATGTGCCCACTTATACTCGTACTCTTATGGAATGGAAAGCACTCCATTTTCTGTCTGTCTCCCTTTTCCTCTGTCGGTGGGTGTTTGTTTTCGTGGCCTATTTTCGGGTTCCACTTGCCAGCAGCAAATTTGACGAAATATTCAAAAGAAAAGGGACACACACCCACCCACGCACGTGTGTGCCAAGTGTTTTAAAATTCTAGCCTAATTAGGGTATCGGTAACAGCCGGCACAGATCTTTTTTTGAGTTTCATTTTTTCATTTTTTGGGTCATGGCTATTTTCAGACTAATGTTAGAGATATTCTAAGCACTTGCTGGCACATCTTTGAGATAGTTAAAACACTTTTAAAGTTCTTTGATTTACTCGAAATCACAGAAGAAAATAGCAAACAAAAATTGCCTGCAAGAAATTCTATCAAAATCAACCTTCAGACGCCATTAAAGCTTGTTCCTTTGATTCCATCAAATTGTGGGCCCATTCAACTGAGTGAGAGACAAGCCCCAAAAAGCATAAACAATGCCAGCAATAATCACTCAAGAGCCAACCCAGTTTTAGGGGGGCTGAAACTACCGAAATGAAAGGAATGTTAATCACACTCACATCAAACCCGGCCCCAGGCCCAGCTCCGCTCCCACCCATTTTGGAAGGAATACAAAGGACTGAATTGTGTGCTAATTAATCAAAACAAACGCATTACCGTTCCATGTGTGTGTTCACTGTACACTGCACAGTAGACACCAGGAATGGCCAAGGGTATGGGTATCCTTAAACCACTTGAGATGCTTGCTTCTCTTTCGGGTTTCCTTCCTTCAGCTTTTGTGGGTGCCACAGGCGCCGCCACAGTCGCTGTCTTTGCCACAGTTCAATGAGCCGGCGGCGGTCAGGCATTCATTAGGAGGCTGGCCCCAAAAATTCGATAGTCTTTGCTCGTGTGGTGGGCGTGGTCGCATTCAAAATCTGACATGTGAAAGAGAGGCCAAGGCATTGGCTTTACCAGATAAATGGGATGTAAGTAGGAGGAGGAACCGAGCTCGAATGGCAGCGAATTGAATTGAGAATGTAATGGCACTTGGATTAGAATATGGAGACCAAATGGCTTTGAAGTTTCACATCGTAGAGAGAGAGTTCTCTGCCAACTGAGAATAGAACTGCAAAAAGAATTTAAGACACGTTAACATCGATTTCTGTGCAAAAAAAGAATACAAGAAAAAAGCCCCCGTATCAAATCAGTTGTGTGTCAATCAGTAAACTTCAAGGCAACAGCCCTGAAGCTTGCATCATTCAAGTCCATTGATTCCCATCGAAGGACTCGACCCAGAAGATGAAGTGGAATCACCTTCATCTTCTCCCATCATTCCATTTGTATCTGCTCCACTTTAATTGCTTTGTCGGGCTCTTTCCCCCTGTAATTGCCTAATGTCCATCAATGTAAGTCCCTCAAACTGAAGAGGAAAAGCCACAGCACAAAAAGAACAGACTGCACTCAGACTCAGGGGCAAATAATTACAAACGCAAGCAGACAAACCCGAATTGAGTGTCACTCAAAAAGGGAATTTGATTGGATTTGGCAACGGAAAAAGGAATGGGCAAGGAAGAGCCATCACCAACCAACACACACACAGAAAATTGTAATCAACGAAAATTTCCAAGACATAAAACTGTAAACTGTAATTCGCAAATTAATAAATCCTAAATAGCAGCGAGCGCATAGAATTTAATTTAATCTTAACTTGAGCCATGGAAAAATGTTCCATCCGCTTTTGAAAAATAAAAATACCCCAACGTGACTCCTTTGAAAAAGTTCCAGCCAGGTGAGTTATTCTTCCTTGTGGTGGTGCTGGCTGCCATGGCAGCAGCAGAAGCATCCTCGCTCATACGAGTACATTACCATCCGCCCCCGCAACCCAAAGCCGTATCCCAGCCAAAAGACGTGCGGGCGTTCCACATAACAAAAGAAAAGCTGCTTATGCAGAACGCTCCCACAGCCCCAGCCCTCTCGCTATCCGGATATGCCAAAGATATTGCCTTTTTTGCCTTGTTGTTGTTGAGTGAATCCCAATGCGAACAACTTTTCCCCAGTTGTGGTGACCTTGAGACAGCAGCAGCACAGGCAGCAGCAGGAAGGTGTTTATCAAAGCGATTTCCACATCCCTTTGTGTGAAAGGAATCTGGATATGAGAATTTAAATCAGAATTTGAATATATTTCCATTCATTTGCACTGATCCACAGCCCGAAAATTCCAATACAAAAATTGTAACCCATACAAATGTCCTTCCTCTTAATTGGCTTCACATAATTCTACTACTCTGTTCTACTTTATAGTACTGTTTTGGCTGGCCAACATTTTTGCGGTTGCTGCAAACGTGACAGCAAAAAAGAAACCTATTTATTGAATCGATTTCAAATTGCTGTCGATGCAGCTGCATTCCGATGCAAAAGTAAAAACCAATTAAACGCATTCAAATGTGAAATGGTAGATGGGGAAAAAATATAGAAAACAGAAGAGTCAACAATTGCTAGTAATTTAGGGACCATTCAGCGGAATGTTGTTGTTTTTTTTAGCGCAGTTCCATGTAGCTCCAGGGTTAACCGCAAAATGGTTTTGCTTCTTGTTTTTGTTGCCATTAAATTCCTGGCCAGGGAGATGTCATTGTTTGGCAATACATTAAATGATAGAGCAAGACCAGAGACTGCGAAAGATAACATTACAAAATATGGTTAATATTTTAAATTTCTTGGCCTAAATTGTACATTTCATTTGTGAGATCAAATTCACACAAAGTGTACCCGGAGAGGTGTGTATTTAATTGTTTAAAATATAAACAAATTGCAAAACGGTGCAGGAAACGTTAATATATTTATACAACTTTTAGAATAAACATTTTTCTATAATTAAAATCAACAGAGAGAAGGAGAGTGGGAGAGAGCAGCTGGGGGCATGGCGTGCACGTGTTTGTTTCTCAACTTCCTTTTGCCGCTGCCCCAAAGGGCACAACCAGCACACGGAGGGCCAGGGGGTAACCGCACGCGTAAAAACAATCCAGTCGTTGGTGACCCACGACCCATCCAAATACGCGCAGTTGGAGTTGAAGTCGTACACGCCACCCCTAAGAGCACCAGAGGGCCACTCAGCATGTTGAACCGAACTGTTTATCTGTAAATATCAACTGCACATGCACAACACACACACACACACACACACACAGATACAGATACATTGACACAAAGGATGCAGACACAATATGGGAGAAAATACAGAATGCGGCAAAATACGGAAAACAAATACAATTGCACTTATCCTCGTGGCTTACGTGTACGGCGAGGGGCACTGCGTGTTTCGTTTCCTTTTCATTTAATTGCGCCTGCAACATGAGGGCAACACTGGCGGAAACAGCATCACACGCGCAGCTACAGAGATACCCAGAGATACGCAGGGATGTATATGTTAAATTTTCAGTTTAATTTCGTTTTCATTTCCGCCCACAGTGTGTGTGGAGTGGACAGATTGGGGAAAGGACCGACTGAAAAAAGAAGACACGGAATGAATGATTGAAGAATCTGCAAACAGTTGGCCTGCAACACATGTTAACGGGGGGCCACGGGGATACGGCAGCAGCCAATCAATTCGACATTTAAAAAAATAGAATACAAGAAAAATAAAGCAGAAAAATCTTGGGGCGGAGCAGAGTCGACTTTTAGATGTCCTAAGGAACAGGAAAATATTGAAAATTAATTTAAGATCTCTCCAAATGTTGAATGTTTAATAAAATAAACGCACAAATAAAACTTTTGGTAGTCAAAGCTAATTTCACACTAAAACTGTATCAAAAGAGCTGCCAAAATAAGGTATTTCCCTTGCGCTCTCCCAAAGCCACACCCCTAAATGGCTTCAAATGCTTAGAACCCCCAGGGCATTGCGGCTGTCTGTCCTACTGAAAGGGGCATACATTTCGTTCATATCCTCTTGGCTCGGCTATCGAGAAGCTCTGCAACGGCATCCGCCATTTATTATGCAACGGAAATGAGCACAAAGTGTATTCCTGTCTGTCTGTCTGTCTGTCTCTTACTTACTCTCCTTTTCGACGCACTTTACCCACTTTCCTTGGCGGTTTTCTCACCGCTCCACCCAGCCACTGCCGAACCCCTCATGTTTATACGAATATTGTTGCCTGAGGGCGCGTTTCGCTTATGTTGAGAATTAAAAGAAACTCAACTCTTCCGCCAGACTCTCTCTTCGTCTGTTGTCGACATTCTGCGGAAGTTGCAATGAAATTGCCAACATCCGCCAGCAGCAGCAGCAGCAGCGGCGGCAACAATGTGTGTGGCATGCAACAACAGCACGTGTGCGTATGCCAGAAGATCCAACTCGAACCCAGACACAAGGCGTAACGAGTTTGAGATGAGTGCGAGGAGTAAAGAGTGTGACGAGTGAGGTGTATGAGGCGTTGTGTCGGCATTTGTCAGTCTAGGCAGCCACCATGGCTGCTTGCTCATTTCCTGTGCGCACAGCGGAAGTGATTTAAGCTCTACTTTTACCCACTTTTTACCTTTCCCCCAGTAGGAGATTCTGCAATTAAAATGATGGACTGCTGGCAGCTTCATGAATATTTAGGGAAACTTTACGGCTAACGGCTCGTCTCATGTCAAGGTCAATGTCAGCACATTTCACACACATAGGCACTCGTTTCCCATTTTCCGGGGTAGTCAAACATTGCTCTTTCCGCTCCATCAACTCTAACGAGAGGCAGCAAGTGGTTTGCCGTTGAACCTTACACTGGTAGCCCATTCTTAGTTACATTTGTTCTCTTTCGCACATAATTCAAATTCCATGGAAAACCCAACCCAACAATAGTTCTCGTTTTTCCTTTCTCTATGGAAACACCACACACTTGCAGCCAACACCTAAGTGCCTCACAATCCGCATTAAACGTTTTCAAGGTCGTGCGGGCAACGCTTATTAAAAATCAAGCCCAAGTCGGGCCACGCAATCATCGGGCGGAAATCAGAGATATTTTTGCACCAAGTGCGCCGCCGGAACATGTGGTGCACTGTGGAGAGATGGCAGAAATGGCAGAGATTGCAGCGATTGAAAAGTGGAAATAAATATGAGGGAAATGCCAAGTGAAATGCAAATTTGACTTTGATTCCTTTTCGCTGACGCACAAGCGCAACTTTGTGCCTGGCTTTCATATTTGGAATGGCATTTTGCTAGCTCAAAGTGGAGGAATGAAGGATGAGGAATGAAGTGGTTGCCTGGCTGCCTGGCTGCCTGGCATTTACCTGCTGCTTGCCAATGCAAATGTTAGACAATTTTTCATTTGCATAATGTGCTCAGCTCTGCTGCTGGGAATTTTGAACGTCTGGCAACTTTGTCACTTGCAGACAAGTCGGATTATGCCGGCGAAGCAAAAGTTCCTTCCCAAAAAGAAACGATGAGGAAAGTTTCCTTGACAAATTAGCGCGGTACAAAAAGGGACTGGCAAGTGCAAGCAACTCCAGAGATAAACTGCTGCAGACACTCACATGTGTATTGGTTCTCTGAGGAGTTGGGAACTGGAGTTGGAGTTGGAGTTGCTCTTTAAATTAGGTTAACTCATCCGCCACCAAGCAGCCAGTTATCGGCAGTTATAGCCACCTTTCCAGAGCTCCTACTACTACTTGTTACATGTACTTGCCGGAGCTCTCCCTTTATTGCAAGTTGAATTGGCTGTGTGCTGTGCGGCACGTCCTTTGGCCACTTTTGTCAATATATTTTGCACTGCAAACTGCCGCCATAGAAAAACTTGCTACATATGGAAAATGGCTATTGAATGTGCATTGAGGGATACAGGGTGATTTTATACGCCACCAAAGAGGAGCCACCAATCTTAAATATCACACGGAAAACCCTGTTTCATTGGCGAAACTTTACTTTAGAGCTCGAAGCACTTTTCTTGAACATAAAATGCAGCTGCAACTGTGGCACAGTTCTGGTGCTGGTCTTGGTGCTGCAACAAAGAACTTTCTGATGCCATTGTTATTCTTGGCCTGGTCAGTGCTGGTCGTTGGCCTTTCCACTGCCATTTCAGCAGCGATCTGAGCGATGTGCCGACTGACCCACTGAGTTCACAAATATTCGCATCATCCCCTGCCCCAGCATATTGTTTGGGTCGGGGTGCGTATTTCTCTGTATGTACCATGTTCCATGGCCGGGCATCATTTGTCAATGTCGCCATCGTCGTCCGCGCCCTGGGTGCTGAGCACACGCAACCTTCCATATCCCATATCCCATATCCGCACCTCCTGTGGCATGTTTGGTTCGCGTAAGTCCTGCGAATGGCTGGATTTCCATGGCATTGCATACAATTTATATACATCTGCCACCTGTCCTGCCTGTCCTGGCCACCACCAACTACTTTTGTGGGAATTCCAACAGACGTCGAGCATTGGAATATTCTGCTCCTCCGTTATGCTGAGCTCCTGGCCATCGTCACATGGTTTTTATTATGCAGTTCTGCTCCAGTCCCTCCTCCTAACACTGCTCTCTCTCTCTCTCTCTCTCTCTCTCCTTGGGGCATAACGAACAACCGCAGTGGGGCAGCAGCCTCAGCTGCTTGCTCTGCCTTGCCTCTAATTAAACGCCTTTGAAATTTGCTCCTCTCATTGAGGGTCGACTTTGAACGCATTCAACCATTTAATTGATGCTGTTCTTTGGCATCTAATTGCCTTGATGATTGCCGTAGATGATTGTCGGCGGAGATGCAATTCCCAATGCAATGTGGTTACCACCCACTGCCTCCCCCGTTCCTTCTCTTGTGGTGTAAGCGAAATTAGCTTTCGATATTTCTGTTTTGCGTAAGCATTTCCAAAGCCAAATACCAGAAATGTTTATGGGATATAACGAATATTAGTTCCCTAAAGTATTTTTTTATTATAAATGTAAATCCAATGAAGTATGAACATCACTTTGAGGGACTTTCAGCACATACATAAATTAATTGTTAGTTGAAAAACTTTGATTTAGTTTCCCTTTATCACGAAATTCAGTGAGCTGCACAAACCACAATCAAATATTGTCAGGAGCGGCGCAAATCTAACCGAAACACTCAAGAAGGTCAAAATATTTTAATGGCCAGCTGAAAACCGCAAAAAAGACAAGAGCCGAGAGCCGAGAGCCAAGGAGCAGGCAAATGAACTGAATGTCGAATGGATTTCGAAGCAGAGACTGTGCCCGAAAACCGCTCAATTATTATGGCTAAAAGGGAGCCGCAAAAAGTCATTATCTGAAATATGTCGGACATGCCACACAGACAGATAATGGGCAACCCATATGAAACGCAATTAACAGTAAGGTAAAGACCAAGTCCGGACCATTAAATTTCAAGGGTTCAAAGATCTATTCCCGCATGCCAAAAAGTATGCAGCAGCAGGGAAATTCTGCTCATGGGGGTGTTGGGGTAAAGAAAAGAGAAAACTGAACAGTGAAAAGCTAACGCTGAAAAGCTTTCTCTCTTTCTCTGGCCTGGCCGGGCGTGGTGCGTGAATAATCAATGACATATGGGCACCAAAATAACATTCAACAACAGACGAATGCAATCTGCCAGCAGCAGCAGCAGCAGCAGCAGCATCAGCAGGGGAAGGGGATGGGGCAGCTACACCTCCATGTGGCAAAAGAGATCTGAAAATTATGAAATGAAAACTTTCCCACCATCCGCCATCCTCCTGCATGCACATCCATCTCGAGGACAACTTTTGGAAATGAATTTTTTATGACGCTAGAGGGGAGTGCCGTCATAAGTACGAGTATCTGCTTGGCTTGCCATTTTTTTCGGGTTGCTTCAAGAGAGTGTTGCAACTTGCAACTTATGCCATACACTGTCCCTGATAAGATAGGGGGGAGAGTGACTGCCCCCGAGGACTGCACGGAATGTGAGTTGGACAAGTTGGTAAGTGGCGGCAGCAGCAGCAGCAGCAGCCTGAGAGATGTTTTGGGCCAGAGCAGCACTATCTGGATGGCACACATTAAAGAGGGGAAATTCAGCTATTAAACCCGGTAGGACATGCCACATTTAAGCTGAAGAACTCATCAAGAAATACACTGCACCCGAGACATGTCTAGAAACAGATGGAACAGCAGCAGAGAGTGTAAATTAACCAAATGCTTGACAAATTGATTTTTACGCACTTGACACTTAAAACCAAACTTTAGGGGAATAAAAAACAGTTGACATTTGACGTTCAGTTGATGGCATCATGGGTTTTCCATCCTTTTTTCAAGCTTTCTTGCCATTAAAAGCCTTTTTTGCTGGCAGTAAGTGTACAAAAAGGCCACAAAAAAACATTTAGCTAATTAAATATTCCCTCTGCAGAATGTGGTAAATATCAGAAAAAAGTGAAGGACACTTCGCACCTTTTCCTCTCGTACAAGTGCGTCTGCAGGGATGGCTATGTGCGCAGGAGCAAATCGAAATGCGCTGCCATGTACATTCCACCGTACAGCAGTCAAACTCGGAAGGTAATAAAAACAACACTAAACACACCCGGAAAAACCACCAGCACCACAGCAGTGATGACCACCAGAAACACCACATTGTCGAGCACCACATTGTCGAGCACCACAGAAAGGAGCACCAAGAAAAGCACCACATTGTCGAGCACCACATTGTCGAGCACCACAGAAAGGAGTACCAAGAAAAGCACCACATTGTCAAGCACCACAGAAAGGAGTACCAAGAAAAGCACCACATTGTCAAGCACCACAGAAAGGAGTACCAAGAAAATCACCACATTGTCAAGCACCACATTGTCGAGCACCACATTGTCGAGCACCACAGAAAGGAGTACCAAGAAAAGCACCACATTGTCGAGCACCACATTGTCGAGCACCACATTGTCAAGCACCACAGAAACAAGTACCAAGAAAAGCACTAGGAAACCGACTTGGACCACAGCACCACATACCACAATCATTATCCCACCTTGGTTTCCAACGAACGAGGACGCAAAACTAACCACGATAAATGGGTATCAAGCAGGCGGTATCATATTTGAGGAGAATCAGATCTGGAGCACATTTGAGCCATCAAATTATTTGCGCATGGCTGAGTTTGTTACTCCCAAGACCACCACACCATCAACATCAATCCGTTAGTCGAGTCCAAGCAACTTCACAACAAATGCTAGACAAACCCTTTTTATTCCGCAGATATTATGAACCTTCCTGTGACAACCAACACCATGACTACGCCTTTTATGGGACATTGGAAAATTCTGGTGTCCGGAGTTCTTTAATTTAATAAGAATTAAATAAGAGAAGTTATCCATAAAAAAAAATCTAGAATCTATCTTCTTCGGGTTATTGAAAGCATCAGTAACACGTCCGAAAAAATCATTTTCCCACTGCTTTTCTCTGATGATTGCAATGATCATTCGCTTAGCCTGGTGCTGGGCTTCAGCTTGGGCAGCCACAGACAGAACCTCTCTACTTAGGATAGGGACACCATTAAGAATCCAATAAAATGTGTGACCCCACACGGCATAGCACCCGAAAAATGTTGAGTGAGCAATTAACAGACAGCTTTACCGACTCAACCCATAGATCTTTCTACAATGTGGACTTGTGTGCCCTTTCAGGCGAAAAATGTGAAATAAAATAAATATTGACAGGCGAGAGTTGAGTTCCAGCAGTAGAGACGACGTCTGTCGGTTGTCGGTTGATTTATGTGGCATGACTCATGGGCGTGAAAGTGTAACTGGAACTGAGACCGGTCTAGATTTATGTATACGTTGCCGGTGCTGACCAATCTGTCCCGTTCTGAACTGAAGAGCACCGACAATTCCCAGACACGAGGGCAAACAAGCCAAAAGAAAAATTGAAAACTTTTTTTATACGAATTGGCAGGAGAGACCAGGGTGATGGCTGCCAATATTCTGCAGGCACTTGGCCCATTCATAGAATATAATATGGGCAACGTACACCCGAGCTGAGAGTACGTTGAACCTTCGAAAAAATGGAAAAAAGAGAAGAGAAATTGCACATGGTACAAGTATCGTAGTTCCCACCTCCCTTCCGTAATGCGAATGCAAATGAGTGGGTGGGTGGGCCCACAGATTTGTGTTTTGCTTTGCATTCACTTTTTGCCAGATATGAGTACGCATATGAGTGCGGCACTGGTACTCGTATTTCGGTCACAGGGAACGGGAACGAGAACGGCGGGACAGCCCATTCACTTGTGCCTGTCAATCATTCTTGCTGACAGGCAAACGGCAGAGGCATACAAGCGACCAGTACACCCAGTACCACATCCATCCATCCGTCTATTCCCATCCTCATCCATCCTCATCCTCATCTGGCTGCCAACGATGCGACGATGAGACAAACATTCCCACATTTGATTGACAGACTAAAACGCTCGTCCAAGCGGCTGACAAAAACGCAGCGAAAGCGAAATACTAGAAAACTATCTACATTCATGTATTTCTTTATAATTAAATTTAGCAGAATTCTCTCAATTATTTATGCCCAATTAAATGGTATGCAGAGTGGCATACAAAGAAGCAATGAACAAAATTAATGACTTAATTATTAATTGGCGTCATTAAATTCTAGAAATACCCGGGCTAAACACCTACTAAATATGCCAGTGCCACCGCTCCAGACCCGCTGAACAAATGTGCACACAATTCTGTCCAAACTATTAATTAATGTGCGGCTGTGCGTGATTATTATTATTATTTTTAATGCCATGCATTTATTCTAGTCTACGCTCGGATTGGCTCATTTGCATTTGCTATAATCCGTGTGCTGGCCAGAATGGTGCACAAATTTAATGTAACATTAATTCCCTCTTTTTGGCTGCTGCCCGAAAGAGTGGAAAATGCAAAGACATTTTTGCAAGACTGTGGGTAGGATGAGGTCTAGAAGCAAAGAGATTTTACGCAACGCAAATATTTATGTATTCAAATGTTGTTATGGAAATTGTAAATCCCTAGAAAAGTCTTGGGAAATGTGCAGCAACTTGTCAAGAATATGAAAAAAGATAATTCAAGCGTCTGGGCTATTTCTCTATTTATAATATAATTCTACTCCATCGAATTGGAGCACCTCTGTAGCCCTCATTAGCTTCACTGTTTATGGAAAATGCTTTAACAATTCAAGGTTTGTATTTATAGAAAACTACACAGATTAGCAACGAGTTTTCTAATTAATTCACGAACGCTTTCGAGGGGTTAATTATATCTGAAAATAATTATTATCCTGCCAGGCAAATAACATTTTAGCCAGAAATATTTCAGACATGTAAATAAAATAAAATACCCACACACAAAATATTCCCCAAAAATGCAATCAATTTATCTGCATTGGTATTTTGGGCGCAATTATGTTTTCTAGTTTATAATCAACTAATTCATTATGGAATTCATTATCAATATCCGACACCATTTCCCCATGTAATCATTTCTCACTCTGTAATCGCATGCAAGTCATTTAATTTGCATAATGTTTCCCCTGTTTTTAGATATTGCTGAATGCGTAAATTACTCATAAAAATTACCATTTCGCTATTAATTAGCTTTGGGCGTGGATTCCATAATTCCTTAATTGCGTCAAATTATTAGCAGTGTAAAGGGAAAGGTATTTCTATCTGCTTTCTATTTATATTTGTGTCCGAATACGAATATGAGTACGAGTAAATGTGGCAGCACAAGTTCATTAAAAATTCATTCGGGGTTCCGACTTTTCAAACTCTGATTATTTTTTCGACCAGTTTATTGAGTTGCCAAAAGTCAATTTTGAGGAAAATTGAATTTATTTTTATGGTATATTGAATCGAAAAATATGTGAATACTATTCGAAGTACACTGAGTTTTTCTACACCCTTTTCATGCAAATAAAAGCTAAGAATTTGTTTTAAAATTGTACAGAATTGTATACATAGATGGAACATTTTTTTGACCTGATTAATAAAATATTTTTTATGTCTTCATTACTACCCTTTCAGAGTGTATCCAAATTAATAGAATTTATAAGAAAAGTTTTTGCCAACGAAAAACTTTCCCACAACAGAGACGACAGCCACAAAGAGCGGACAGACTGAGGCTGAGGCTGACGGTTTTGAAAATGATAAACCGACCTTCATCTAAGATGGTGTTGTCCTGTCCGCATGTATCTACATTCCCAGACGCCTTGGCTGGGTAAACCACGGAAAACTTTGGCCGTCTGCCTTGTCTGGGTGTGTGTTTTGGTTAACTAAATTCTTTCTTAATTCAATCAGTCGGGAGACGCTGTAAAGTCGATGCCGATTTAATATTCTTTGGGGACGATATTTAAAAGCAAACTGTAATGATCGGCTGACGGCACTAATTGCTCTGGACATGCAAAAAGGCCTTGGCCGTAATTCGATTTCGAACATTGGGCTTAAAATTCCTTTCTGGCTGCCGAATAAATATAGACAACTGGCGAAACCAGTGGCAACTTTGTACTTGTGGTTGATCATTTAATTTAAAGTTTCGCTCGTGTACAACTTTCGGGATTTGAGAAATGGTAA
Organism: Drosophila guanche; assembly: GCF_900245975.1. Lineage (NCBI taxonomy): Eukaryota > Metazoa > Arthropoda > Insecta > Diptera > Drosophilidae > Drosophila > Drosophila guanche. Next base: position 8,740,215 of record NW_022995744.1, on the reverse strand, counting down.
ACAATAAACAGTTTCCTTTTACTTTTACGTAGGGATTTTAAGCACTTTTCAGTGTCAATGGAAAGGCAACAAAAACAAGTGACGGAAGTTCAACCCGAGGGATTAAAAGTTTTGCTCAAAAGGCGAAACTAAAGCCCGACTCAAAAGGAGACGACAGTTGCCGTATTTTTCCTGCTACCCTTTCTTGTTTTTCTGGCTTTCCTCCACTCCTTTTTGGACTATGATTGAATATGTTTTTCCTTGACTTTTTTCCTTCCAACTTTTTGTGCAGCAGCAGCAGAGAAACTTAAATCTGTTCCACATGGAAATTATTTTGCCAGTTGTTCGCCGAACTTTTCAGTGCTAACAAAAACTGATAATTTGATATTCTCCTAATGACTCGGACAGTCTAAATTCCCAGAGTGTGCAGCCAGGTGAATGCCAGGTGGTCCTCTGCCCTCTCCACCATACGGTTCAGAGCAATTAGATGTCCATGCTGGAGGCGATAAAGCTCAAAAATGCGAGAGAAGACAAATGGTGTAAGTTCTTGGAAATGATTTATTTACTTTATCAACTTAAGAGAATGTGAAATTCAAAAAGATTTAAATGGAAAATTTGATTATTTTTTATAGAATTTTTATTCTGGATTTAAAGATTAAAGCAAAGCAAGGAAACGTGGTGTCTTATACCAGCTCTCATTAGACTACATAGAACATGGACTAGCTTTCAATTGGCAATCATTTTCACATGCATCCACCTGTAAAATGCATCCAATTAAACACAAAATTATTAATCAGCCAGCCCTGAAACGTTCCATTTAGTGCCGAAGCTCTGCACATCAAATCTAATCATTTTTGTCACAGTCACAGTCCAGTCCTAATCAAAGTTCAATCAACAAGCAGACCAAATTGCCTCCCAAAAAGCTAACAGAGCTTCAGCTCTATTAACAGTGTACTGTTACGCGCTAACAGCGCCAACGAAAGTGAGAGTTCTCGTATAAGAGAGAGAAAGTTCCCGCGAGAGAACGAGCGAAAGCTGTTAATTGAAGGAAATTGCAATGCGAGCCATGCCCTGCGATGCCATGCCATGCAGCCAGCAATAACAGCAGCAACAGCAACAACAACAACAACGACAAAAGCATCGCCGAACCGCAACACGCATCAGGCCAATCGGGCGACGAACCTGAACCCGAAGGAGGCGCCGAGGAGTGGCGACTCTGCACTCGTCTCTCGCATTGCACCGCAACGAAATTCGCCGGCAAGTGCGGCGTCACAGTATGCAAAACAAAGCCGAAACGTGCAGCAGTGGCAGCGGCAGAAACTACAGCCCAGCTCGAAACGAATCGAACACCCAACGGTAAATCACAAAAACAAACCGTTTTGTAAAACGCGCGCGAAAACCACACAACACACACACGGACGCACAGTGGAAAGCAGAAACCATAGCTGCGGGCGGCTGTGCCCGTGCCTCCCCTTCGACACGGATGCCTCTTGAGGCAAATGCAAATTAGCAGCCAGAACGCAAAAGAAAATACACAAAATAAGTGGCAGAATACGCACCGGCACCATCACTGGCAGCTTCCCCAGCATCCCCAGCTAGAATCTGCAACAGAATCCACGCCGCATCCGAACCAGCAGCAGCAGCAGCCAGAAACCAGCAACATCATCACACACATCACAAATAAATCCGGCAAGGGGGAAGGCCAAAAGTGAAAAATAACATTAGAGAAATCCGAGAAATTGCAGAAACGTTTGCCAAAATATTTTGAGAACCTCAAAAACTGCATCGTCGTGCGGCATTTTGTGGAGACTCTTGCTGGGATAGATCTTTCATCTTCCCAAGAGTGAAGCGTATGATAGGATGTTATTAAAACGGGTAAGCAAAATCCAAAGAGCGGTGGGGCGGCTGCCAACCAAAAATTGTCACTTCAAAAAGGGTTCGCCCTCCCTGAATTCCTGCTGTTGTTGTTGTGTGCTTGTGGCGGAATTTGTCAGATAAACCGAAATTTTGTGCGAATGGCCATTTGTAACTGTTGAATGTTGAATGTTGGGTGTGCGTGTTGTGTGTTCGAGAGCGAGCGAAGGGAGTAAAAGTTGTAAGAGCAAACCGACACCCGCCGGAATGAGGAATTGGTTTTCCTGATGATGTGGAAACTGAGAATTCTCCAGGCCTGACCTGACTAGTGGAAATCCTAAAAGATTTTTGGCAAATGAAATGAGATTTAACAATTTACGGTTGGAGTAATGGGATGAGAGGGAAATGGTGACTCGAAATGGAGATGGCAAAGGAAATAGTTGGGTGTTTGTTTCATAAATTGTTCAAAGTTCTTTGTGCAAATATTTAAAGTAGAAAGAAGGCAAATACTAGATTTACCACACCTTAAAAGCTTTCTAAAATTACAATTCATATTGTAATATTTTACTTAAGATTTTCTCATAAATAATACATAACCTGATGAACAGTTTCACCCAGCAACTAATGTGCCAAGCAACCAGTTACTCCTGCTACATTGTGCATAATAAAACCCAAACCCAAAGAGATGAAATGAGCTCATCCACCAAAAGCAGACCAAAGCAGCCAACCAAACCCCAAAAACCAAGCTCCACCCTGCTAAGACCCAAAGCAAAAACACAAGCAAAGGCAAAACCACCTAGCGCCCAATCAAAAGGCCGTTGCACTCGGCGACTAGCTGAATGACGTGCGTCCATTCATTCGCTTGATGGCTTGATGGGTTGAGTCCAAATGTGGGGCAGGCAGTGCCAGAGACAACAATGGGAGTGGGCAAGAAAGAAGCCCAGTCATGGAGGAGTCAGCAGCTGCTGCTGCTGCGGCGACTACGCAGGGCATGTAATTTGTCAGACAGATTTCTTGTAGCGCCAGGACAGCCATCAGCCAGCAGCCAGCAGCCATCAGCCACCGTGGAAGACGGACCACCCAAAAAAGTACACCCAACCCCAGGATGGCCCACATCATTGCAGCAAAACTGCTTCCTTCCTGCCATTCGGCAAATGCTGTTTGAACCCGGAGATGGAAGAGGGAATATGTGAGAAAGGGATGAGGGGGTAATAGAGAGAGTGTGTAGACAGACAGAGGAGTGAGGGAAGAGAAGAGAGATGAAAAAGCAACACACATTGACATTTCAGTGCAAATGAAGTGATAAAAAGTAAAGGCAAAGCGGCGTCAGCTCGAAAATTGCCAAAGCAACAAAAAAAGCACAAACCAACCAGAAAGGGCTAGAAGAAGAGGTGTGCTAACAGGGAGAGAAAGAGAGATAGAAGTAATAGCCAAAGGCAATACGAGCAGGAGGAAAGGAAAGGAAACGCAGACAAAGCGCGTTGAAAATGCGTCTAATTTGATGGAAGGCGATGCATGCCTTAACCTTTCGTCGGCGTCAGACAAACAGACAACAACAAGACTGATGGCATATCCTTCTTCCATCTCAAAGAAACCCAGCAAGTGGCGAGGCAGCGGGTGGGACTGACGAAAGGAAGAAGAGACTAACCCCACGATTCAAATGGTTGGAACAAGTGCCAGAGATGCTCCAACATCTCTTGAGATGCTGCTGCTGCTGCTGCTTTCTGGTAATTGATGGCTAAAGAAGCATACAATTGCTTCTTTGGTGACTCTTCTGATCCGAAGTGAAGAAAGAGATTTGTCACTCAGATCAACAGTAATTAATATTTAATTTATGCTACAAATTTAAAAGATAAATTCACTTGGAGAGATGCTAAATTCCCTTTTATTATCTTCTAAATATTGCCATAAACTGTCATCGTACTTTTAAGCTACCAAAAAACAAACCTTTCCTTTGTTTCGAGGTAACAATAATGTCACAGCTTGTCGGTGACTAGTTCAGAAAGTTATCGCTAACATTTAATTAATAATTAATTAAAGTTTAGAAGCCACAGGACAATACATCGATGAAGTTTTCGCTCTGCTAATTAGAGAGTTTTCGTATTATTATTCATCATAATTGACATTTCTCTGGTTTCAGCCACTCATCACTTGCGGATGATGGCGGCGTTTTCCCCCATGCTCCCAGCATCCATAAACTTTGAACTTTTTGTGTGCAGCATCAGACGAGAGAGAGAACACGAAGGGAACTTTTGCAATTAATTACGGACTAGAACCTTAAACAGAGAGAGAGATTGGGGGTCGAATCCAGGGGCACAGACGTTGGAGTTAACCTATAAAAAAAAATTAAAAAAATTAAAAAACGAAACGAAACTTAAGCGGGGGAGAGATAAGATAATCTGCGTGTAAGAGAAAGACAGGCATAGGGATAGAGAGCCAACTGTGGTTGGTAATTCCAGATATCATATCCAACTGTGTCAGGACCTCCGTCTCCACCCACTCCGCCATCTGAATTGGCCTACATAAAGAGAATTAATGAAAGCGTCAAGGGAAATAGAGACGGAGATGGAAACTAGAGAGGGGGGCCACATCCAAACACATCCCCACATAATGATAGATGAGTTAATGAGGACTTAGCCATGGCTCCATCTGGGCCAACTGATGGCAAAACTGTCAATTACTGTGAGCCAACAGTTGGCTGTGATGATTAGCCATGGTATAAAATAAAGAGTGAGAATAGAAGAGATGATGAGGGCACTGAAAATGCTCAAGTAAACTATGTGTTAAGGTGCTCATAAAAGTCCAGCGAAAAAGTAAAAAAGAAAAAGGTCTTGCAACAAAAAAAGGTTGCTCAAGAATTGTGGGTAAAAAAAAGGCCAAGAGCAAAGTTTGCCAAACCATCAGAATGTTGGGTAAAAGTCGGGCAGGACCTGCAGATGCCACTGCAAGAATTTCATAATGTTTTTTGCCTCAGGAAATAGTTTTTGTGCGCATGTGCAACATGAATTCTTTTATATGCAGACACTACGGAGTACGAATAGAAAACTAATAATAAGACCTGCCCGTCTTCATTAGACGTGCTCCATAAATACCCACCCAACGCACAACCTGCCGCAACTTTTCCTGTGTTGCAATACTGCCAACTCCTTTGTATGTTTTTTGTGCCATAGTTTTAGCCCCCCCATTGTCAGGGTGCGACCATGATTAATGTTCAAATTAAACAATGACGTTAATGACGACAAAAGATAGCAGCAAAATATAACTAAACCAAAGCCAAAACAACAACAAAATATCTCCAAAATGATAATGATAATGATATGTGGATGGAGTAAACAAATGATTAGAATCACTCAATATCGTATCTGTGGGTGGGAACTAGAGCCATAAAATAATACAAACTATTAGTGAAAGATGGGTCTATCGAAATCTATATAAAATTAACTACAAATGCAAATCATGCAATCAATCAAGAACAGTCGACTCTCTCCAGCAGGAGCACAAACGCTTTTGTGACATTTTACTTGATTTGACATGTCTGGCGATCGATTTTGTTGTTATGCATCTGGTACCATTTGGCAATTCAATTAGCGATTGACGAAATGAATAAAGGCTACGCTCCTGCATTATAGATTGAGTTTCCATGGAAAAATGATACAAATGAGGGGGAATGAGTGACGACATGGCTAACAGAATAATGAAATAATGTATTTAGTAAAGAACATGATTTAATGTTAATTGGATAGAGAGTCGAGTCCAGTGCGCCACACAATAGAATTGGTTTGGATTAATGAGGAAATTTTCTAGGCCACACAGCTGTTAAGTATTTCCAGACCCCGCTCGATTCTGTCAGTTATAAAGCAATCAATTTAAATGCGATGTGGGGAATGGGAGAAAAGTTCATAATTTTTATGATTTTCATGGCTTCTGGTTAATTGAACCCATAAACTGGGAGAATCAACAACGGCAACAGCAACAGCAACGGCAATTCCGTTTGGCCATGGCTGCCTGCTGCAAAACACATTGAGAACACTCCAATGAACGGCCGGAAGGACAGACAGAAGAGGAATGCGATGAGCAGATGAGAACGAAAAGCCAAAACCAAAAAGTAAAAGCATCATCGGCTACCAAAAACAACAATAACTACATTGAAAGACGCACTAAAATGCAGAATTGGCAAATTTTGTAAACAAAAAGTTAATGCCAAATGCGAGAGAGCTCGGCCAGTGGATACCCTACAAAAAATATTACAATTTCCGCATATTTACCCCTGTTTTAATGCCATTTATGATACACATACAACTCTAACAGTTCCTCCGTTCTACTGCCAAGTTCTGTGTGTGTGTTATCCCCTCTGCCATTGTAGAATAATAAAACAACAAGAATGATTGACCAACTGAATGAAAATTGTTGATGACTGAATGTCATGGCATAGTTGCTGGAAAAAACAGAAACAGTCAGCAAATGAGGCGACAGAAACAGAAACAGCAACAGCAACAGCAACAACAATCAATTGGCCATTCATGTTGCCTAATTGCATTGCGAACCGAGCCACAAATAAAGTTCCAATAACTGAGAATGAATCGATTGAGCGAGCGCTTGCCTTTCCCTCCAATCAGCTTGATTTGTTTTCTATTTTCTGCTTGCCAGATTTATCCATTTTCCCTTGCCCATTTCCAGCGAGGATTTTATTTATTTATTTTTATGGGTGGTCAGTTGGCAGCGCCATCAACACGTCGGACACGTTAAAAGTGGAAAGTGCCCTGCTCCAGCTCCTACTTCCTGACTACGTTATTATTTACCTAGGTAATGGCATTTTGCTGCTGACGATGATGACAGCAGCAAATTGTGTGATTAACTTCGGGGAGTAAAAAGAACTCCGTTTGAAGTCAGAGAGAGAGAGAGGCCTCGGCCTCAGCTGGTACCGGCCTTTTCAAGTGTAAAGCAAATAGCCAAGAAGCGCAAACAGGGCGTATGAATGATGTTGATTGTCTGGAAATAATTCAATTAAGTTGCTGCTTGAGTACAGAGGGAAGGAATTCCTTTGTTTCTAGCCACAAACAGTGAGCAATCGCGTTAAACTTTAAACTTAAACTGTAAGCTAAAATGTCACCACAATTTTTGGTGTCTGTATCCGTGAAACAACGCCCAAACCAAGGCCCTGGATAACATGCATAATGCACGTAAAAGCCAGACCGCTTGGCCAACAAAGGATTTTCGATTGCCACGCAATTAGTGACAATCCTTGGTGTGCCATTTACATGGGCATTTATACGATTCGTTGACCTGCAACATATGCAACATAATCCGCCCACCACCCAGCTCCCACAGTACAGTCCACCCCATAATGTATGGGTACTCGTACGAGTAGTTCCATTAGCATCAATGGCTGCTCGAAAATTATGTTAAATTAGCCGGCGGAACTATCGAAGCATCCAGCTGTCCCGAAACCCCCAACACATACAAACCAATGAGCACATCCCCAAGCGAACAATAATAAACACATCGCAGCAGGGAGTGAGGGCTACAGAGGGGTACACACAGGCATGGGTAATATATTTTGGTGCTAATTTATGCAAATTGTAGAGAGTGTGGCTTGGGGAATGCTTCCCATAAATTGCACTCGGTGCTGCTGGGCGAGTGTTAAGCGCCCTTAAGCCAGCCAATGATGTTTGAACTCCACAACTAAATTGTTTGTAAGGGACTGACTCCCTCCCGATCTAATTGGGCGACGGATTACCCGCGGGGAAGGATTCGTAAATTCCATTTGATAAAACGATTTTCTTTAAATCGCTGTCGTTTCTGTTTCCGTCATCTACTTATGAGCATCAAAATTGTGGTTCCCACATTTGTGGAAAATTAAAAAGGCTTAAGCCTAAACCGCTTAAGGGCAAAGTGTCCATGGAAACAACATTTAAGGGGAAAATTGTAAACAATTTTACGGAGCGTATGTGTGTGTGTGTGTGTGAGAAGCTTACAGCCAATCCGATTTGAAAGAAAATGTTTCCGTGCTCTCTTTGGGTGGCTTTAAATCCTTAAAGAGCCAACAGACCGTGTCACAGTTCCTGCGAATATTATCAACAGATCGCGAAAGTTTTTGTTGTTGTTTTATTTATCGCTTTTCCCTTTGCATTTCCTGCCACACCAATCACTATAAACGTTTAGCATGCAATTGACAAACATTTTTCAAAAGCTCCACGGAATTGAGCGGCACAAAAAAAAACACAGCAACAGCAACACAAACAACAAAGAACCAAATCGGAAACAGCTATGGAACCGATGAGGAGGGTGTGTGTGGCTGAACAATGAACAAAGCTTCAAAGACAGATGTGAAGGGATATGTGGTGGCTAGGGGCGGGTTGATAGGTGTGAGGGCCGTGAAAATGTGAAAATAAAGTGGAAATGCGATGGCAGATTTTAGTTTTTGGCAAACGGCCTGCCGTGCCCCGCCCTGCCGCTGTGAGACCACAAAACGGCAACGCCAACAGAAGCAGCCACATAAAACAACAAACAAGAGACCACATCAAAGGATCCACAAACACGGAAGGACTCTACCATCTAGCTCCCATCTAACAGTCTATACAAGGTGCAAATATGTGTGCTAAAAGGCAACCAGACGTTTGCCTTTTCCAAGTGGGAGAACGACCCATGACTACCATAAATAAAAACGAACACCAACAGACCCAATGGCTGGGAGAGAGAGAGAGAGAGAAAAGAACAATCTCCAGGACCTCCGGCTTAGGTGCCAGACATTATGGTCCTAGGACCCCCCCAGACGAGTTAACAATGAACTTCCAGGCATAATTGAGCCTACAGTGTGAGGCGAGAACAACTTGCCACACTTCATTCCTACATGCATTCCCTCTTTGGATGCTGAATAGAGGGGACACTCGGTAGACAACTGACCGCACAACGGGAGAGAGAGACAGAGAGACACCAACCAGACAATGAGCAAAAAGCTGAACCAACTCTTTCCGAGTGGGTGGGATGATAATATACGGGGCACCATTTATGTACATGAGGCATGTGGTTTGGTCGCAATGGTTAAACTCTACAGTGGAGGTTGGAATGTGCCTTAAAGTTTTCCATATATATTGCAAGCCCAGAGCCCATGCAACGGAATAATCTTTCCACCAATTCCAATCCTTAATTGGATGAAATAAGTACATAAATCGGAAAACATTCCCCAACAAAGTATTATACACAAATGCAGCAAAGGGCGTTAATCCCAAGTTGATATTTTGATCAGGCCCGATGTGTGTGTGCAAAATTCAAATTCTGAAACAAAAGGTTTGAAGCACAAAGCCCTTGGGATTATAATTGCACTTGTTGTCGAGGTTGTCGCTGTCGTTGTTGTCGTTGTTGTCGTTGTCGTTGTTGTTTTTATGTGTTATGCAACACATGTTTTGAGTGTTTTATCAAAGGTCAGACAGAGCCCAGGGTACGGGTGAGTGGCAACCTGTGGCCCTAAACACCCAAAAATGTGCCCCAAAGATTAAGTGCGTTGCCAACAAAACAAAAAAGTGGGATTAAGCGGGTAAGAGAGGCAGACAGAGAAATTAAAGAGAGATAGGAAGGCAGTGGGAGGATGTAGTGGCACTCTGGGAGCGCTGGTGTAGGTGAGTGAGTTTTGTTTATGTTGCACTTTATGCTCGGCTGTAGGGGCTCTATAAACAAGTGTACCCCGGAATCCCAAGTGCACTCTTGTGCACAAGACTGGGCGACATTTTCTCAGCATGGGTGTGTGTTTCGGCCATGTGTTTGTGTGTTTATGTGTTTGTGTGTTGTGTATACATGCAAATTTTGTAGTCATATTTGCATGCCACTGATCCTGAGACACGCATACACACAGACACGTGCAAACATAGCAAGGAGTATAGGCCGGCTTACATGCCAGTGTGTACTGGGTGTGTTTATCCATAAAATTATGCTCTTTGCATTTGCCTCTCTCTCTCCCTTATGATTTACTTTCATGGTTGCCTGTCCCTTCAAAGGGTATAATTACTTGGAGCAGAATCTTGCAGAATCATTGGTCAGTTATGGGTAAAACAACTCAATAGAGACCTAACCCTAGGTGGCTCTACGTGCAAATCTTATGACTATAACGTATACCTGCACATTATAGGAAGGGTATCCAATGCATCGGCACTCCAGAAGCTTTGCTTTACGCTCTTGTGGGCTTGGGTGGCTTGTTGTTGGGCTCCTTGCAAAACCAAAGCAAGCGGATAAACATTTGCCAAGGGTCCAAGGAATATTTATTCAAGGCATGCCATTACCCATATCCCATTCAGATTTGTGGGAATGCATTACCTTGTTTCTGCTGCACTTTGGCCAAGCTGTTGCCTGGCAGACAGACTGCCAGCACCCCTGCTACTGCTTTCGCAAGTATATTTTTCATGTAAAACGTTACCCCCGCGCCTTGTTTGTCTTGCTCTTTGGGCGTCTAGCTGTTTTTTTGGTAACGTAATCCACATAAACTCACACAACACGCACTCACACACACACTTGTATGCAATTTTCAAGGGTCTTTTGATAAAGTTTTAATTAATTAAGCGTACAACATAAAAGCTTAAAGTTTTCGATCCCTATAAATAATGGAAACATTTTTTAAGCATTTTAAGTGGCAAGAATTAGCCGAAAATGTTTCACAAGAGTTATCCAATTAATGGAGTACACACACACATACGAGAAGTATGGAAATTAATACTTTAGGGGAAAGTTCATCCTATAAAGTGCAGAACATTATCAGTATAAATTTCTTTTCAAAGTAATTAGATTATTATTTTAAAGAATTTAATTGTAGAAAATAAAGCGAAAATTAATACCATAAGCAGTGCGCTGTTGAAACCTGAAGGGTTGGTTCGTTCAGCCCTGAAGCAGTGCTGTGTTGCAAGCAGTTCAACGGTTACACCTGAAGGTTTGGTTAGTTCTGCATTGTAATATGTTGCAAGCAGTTCAACGATGAAACCTGAAGGTTTGGTTCGTTCTACCTTGAAGTGTGTTTGCAAGCAGTTCATCGACTAAGCCTGCATCTTCAGTTCGGTTTCTCAAGTAAATTAAAATAGCATGGGTGGAAAATATTAATATATTCCGAAGATTGACTCTTATTTTCTCCGGCCAGAATTGTTTTTTTGTTGGGTTGTATAATTAATCCCTAATTAAAATTTCAAAATTTACCTTACATTTTGGGCCCTGAATACTCGTTAGAACCTTTCATCACTCCACAAAAACATTCACTTTATTAAAGTAACCAAAACCATTATGAAAATCCCCAAAAATATGAAATGCAACACTGTATTGACTGCCATGCTGTGTCCTTTGTCCGTTTGCCTTCGATATTGTACAATTTTATAGAACTCGTAAGCTTTATGGCCGAACCCAGAGACCAAATAAGCTCCCTCTAAGCTGAAAATGCTGATTTTTATAGCCTTTCGTCACATCATCAAGAGCCAGAGAGCGAAAGGGAGAGAGAAGTGTCAGAGTGAGAAAAATTGAGGAGCAGAGACATGCCGTGTCCCATCAAGAAAAGCGAGAGAGGGAAATGCATTTAAGGAGCCACTCTTGAGGGTCTCATAAAATGCATAAATTTTTAATAAATGCTGCAGAACAGAGCACACAAAGACACGAACGTACGTGCACACAGAGGGAATGAGAAGAGGCAAGGAGAGAGAGGAAGATAAAAATAACATGTGGTCAAGGGAGCGATGAGCAGATGATGATGGCTCCGTCACCTTCCTTTGGGTGTTGCTTGGGTCCTTTAGCACAGATGAGGCCACAGCTTACCCCCTTTGCTCTCTCTCACTTACATCTGTATCTGTATATCTGTCTCTTTCCCCATACAGAACTTTGTCAGTGGCTTTCTCCGCCGTCTGTTGCCTGTTGTCAAATGGAACTGCAGACACAATAGAAGTGCATCCCCCTTCACTCCCTTTCTCCATCTTTGCCCCACCGAGGCAATCAGCTGCCTTGCGATTTGTGCCTCCATTGCGGTTTACCGATAACAGTTACACTTGCAACAACAATAAACGCAGTGCAGGAAAACGCCAGCCACAGACCCACACAGCCACACACAGCCACAACAAAAAATAAATGTTGAACAACAATTGTGCAGTCAAAGATGGGTGTAAACTGGGGAGAGATGGCCCTGGGTGTTACACCTGTCGACGGTTGCAAAGTTAAATCTCCAAGCAAACAAACGACAGCACACGTGAGGGTGGGGGAACGGCAGTTAGGGGTTACGGATTGTGGTCACTGATGGAATAGGGACAACCCCCCACACAATTCAATGGATGCGACAAGCCAATAATGGCTACAAAAGAATCCAGCCAAGAAGGAATTGAATGCAAGGGAAACAACGCTGGGCGCCATGGGGTGATGGGGTACATACAATACTTTGGCAGTGGACTGTATGATATGCTTAAGGCCCCCAATTTAGGGGTATTGACACTGGTTGTTTCTCTGCAGAAAGTCTACGAAAACAATCAAATTGAATATCAACAAACAATTTCAATGGAATTGAGTGAATGTTTAAGATAGAAAATCAGCATGAAAGGAGCTGAAGCAGGCTGGAATTTATTCTCTACCTTTAAATTGATTTAAACATGTCAACCCTTAATTACAATTCGAAATAAACTGCAACCTGCAGCTTAAATGGCATTCCAAATAAATCCCTAGAGCTCCTTTACTCCCATATCCCCATCATTACATACGGTTATATGCTGGTGACTACCTCTCACAACTGATCACATGTTAATTACACACACAACAACGTCAAATACACCTTTAATTGATTGCGCCACTGTAATCCCGGGCACAGAGAACATGGCAGAGCCTGTCATCAGGCGAGTGCCTTGATCCCAGTTTGATTGCTCGTTGCAGCTCAAATGTGGTGGCAATCTATGGAATTGAATGGGCTAATTGGGTAGCCAATACGCAATTAGCTGGCATTTGACAGAAGACGTGGCAGCACTTGTACAGCGTAAAATGATTTTTGTGTGTAAACAAATAAGTAAAAATCTTATAAGTTCGAATCATAATAAATTATTAAAATATATAATTTAAATTATAATCTCCAGGCGTCCTTAAAGTCCAACAATAATTTTAGCATCCAATTACTGCACTCTCTGACTTATCCCTCAATTAAAATTGTCAATAATTGCTTTGGAATTAACTAACTAATATGGGAAGCAAAAATAATCGTTTTATATCTGCAACATGACTTGGACCATCGCTTCATATTTAGTTGGGTTTAAGTTTGTGTTTGTGATAATTCTAAAATAAGCATAGACTAAGAGGATTAACTCTTCCTCTGTCACGCACGAGGACACATGGACAGCCATGTCGGGATCAAAAGATGACCCTTCGCTATGCAGAATGCAGGAAAACAACCGAATTTTAATGAAGCAAAAATATATATTCTCCGCAAATACTTGCGTAAATTGAGCCCCAGCTTCAATTTCATTTGTTTATTTATTTATTGGTAGCTACAAATCTCCTGTTTGGCTTCTGCTCTCTCCTGCTTGCTTGACTTGACAAATTGTGTGTAATTTGATTTCAATTTAAATGTTAATTTTCCCACCCAATCCCCCACACCCATATATAATCAACTGAGTTTTCATAAATCAACAACTTTTCCACTGCCCCGGACTCTCTCTGTGTGTTTGTGTGCAAATGAATTGGCCAATTTTTTCTTAAAATAAATTGTGCAAACATATGATTTATGTGTGTATAAATTCGCTCTACCTTCCGAATTGGTTGTTCTACAACTTGTCAGAAAAAAAGTTGAAGATTTTGGTGTAATTTTTCAGAAAGTCGGCAAAAGTTTTCGCCCAAAAAAGTTGTGCTCCAAGTGTGTCTGGTTGTGAAGTCAGAGAAGTCAGAGAGCCTGGGAGGGGATTTGTTTTCTTAATGGGGGAACGCATTGCATGTACATATAATTTGTCAGTGTTAACTTTTAACTTGGGATTCAATAATTTTGCCAACAAGTGCCTGTTTAAGATGTTTGTTTGCAAATTGAGAGTGCATTTATGTGCAGTAATTGGGGAATAATTAAGATGGAACTTTAGCTACGAGAATTGTGCTTTCCCTTGAGGCAGTTTCAGCAAGAATTTCTATTAAATTTTACCTTTTTTACCACCCTGCTGATTAGCTGAAAAATGCTCCTCTCGCATGCCGAGTAGATGCCAAAAACTATTTTAATTAGCAGCCAAAAAGTTTTCATATTTTGCATAATTTTATACACAAAAACAAAAGCACACACACAAAACGCACACATCAAATATTTAATGGGATAATGAAATTTGTTTTTGCAGGTAAACCAAATGAGGGACACAACCGTAACAACCAACACCCGAATAATATAATTAAATTTAGACCACACAGAGACACACAACAGACGTGCAAGAATATGTTGACCTGGCTAATGATGATGGGGCTGTTGCAATGGGTGCGAGGGGAGGATGTGTCAACTGAATCAACCCATGCAAACACCACAAATTGGCAGGGCTCAAATGAGAGTCTCTTCAGCACAGAGCTGAGCCAGAGGTGGGACAGTGTCAGCTCCACGATCCACCCAGAGGATGCACCTCCCTACAGCACGGATCTGCCCACGTACGAGCATTGCATAGCCACGAGGAACTCCGTGGCGGATCTATTCACTGTGGTGCTGTATGGACTCGTGTGCATTGTGGGGCTCTTTGGCAACACTCTGGTGATCTATGTGGTGCTGCGGTTCTCCAAGATGCAGACAGTGACGAATATTTACATCCTAAATCTGGCCATAGCAGATGAGTGCTTCCTGATTGGCATACCCTTCCTGCTCTACACAATGCGAATCTGCAGCTGGCGCTTCGGGGAATTCATGTGCAAGGCGTACATGGTCAGCACCTCCATCACATCCTTCACCTCTTCGATCTTCCTGCTCATCATGTCGGCGGACAGGTACATAGCCGTCTGCCATCCGATATCCTCGCCGCGATATCGCACCCTGCACATAGCCAAGATCGTGTCGGCGGTGGCCTGGTCCACGTCCGCAGTGCTGATGCTCCCAGTGATCCTCTACGCCAGCACAGTGGAGCAGGAGGACGGGGTCAACTACTCGTGCAACATAATGTGGCCGGATGCGTATAAGAAACATTCGGGAACCACTTTCATACTGTACACATTTTTCCTAGGCTTCGCCACGCCGCTCTGTTTCATCCTCAGTTTCTACTATCTGGTCATACGGAAACTTAAATCGGTGGGTCCCAAACAGGCGACCAAGTCCAAGGAGAAGCGGCGGGCACATCGCAAGGTCACGCGACTGGTGCTGACTGTCATCACGGTGTACATCTGCTGCTGGCTGCCCCACTGGATGTCCCAGTTGGCGCTAATCAACTCGAATCCCGCTCAGCGTGACCTGTCGCGCCTGGAGATACTCATCTTTCTTCTACTGGGCGCCCTGGTCTACTCCAATTCGGCCGTCAATCCCATACTCTATGCCTTTCTCAGTGAAAACTTTCGCAAGAGCTTCTTCAAGGCCTTCACCTGCATGACCCAGCAGGATATCAATGCCCAGCTGCACCTGGAGCCGAGTGTATTCACCAAGCAGGGCAGTCGTCGTCGGGGTGGCTCCAAGCGACTGCTCACCCCCAATCCCCAGGTGCCACAGCTGCTGGCCAACAATGCGGGCAACAACAATTCCTCGACCGGCACCTCCTCCACAACGACAGCGGAGAAGACGGCATCGACAGGGGCACAAAAGTCGAGTAGTTCCAATGGCAAATTAGCTTCTGCAGCCACCAAGGAACCGGAGAATCTGATCATCTGCCTGGGGGAGCAGCAGGGAGAGGCCTTCTGCACTATGGCCAGAAGAGGTTCCGGTGCAATGCAGCAAACAGATTTGTAACTAACTTTAAGACACAATATCTTCCTAATCGATGGGCGTAGGGAAAGGCATTTCATTATTTTCTACCCAATAAACAATCTTGTAAACTTTCTCGAGCAATACTACGTATTTGAGTAGAGACTTTGGCAGTATTAATGATTAACTATAATGTGTCCCTGCTCGGAATATTTATGTATAAGGAATCTAATTCTCTACCACACAACGAAAAATGAAAAGAAAATGGAACTGAAATATTTTAATGGGTGAAAGGGGAGAACAAAAAAAAAGAGAATTTCAAGCAATTTCAACTCATTTGTTTCTTAGACACTTTCTCATTAAATCTCCTCCAATTTTCATAATTACTTCACTTACTTTATTTAAGTTCCCTAAGATATTATCATTAAACAAAAATAAAACAAAATATAACATAGGTAAAAGTATTCCCACGCAAGCTTGCATCTTCTTAATTTATTTTTGTATTATATATGCTAAAAATGCGTAAGAAAAGTAACTATATATTTAAAGTTTTTCTTGGGATCGATAAATGATAAGATAGATAAAGTTTATTTTCAGCCATAAACTCAGACGCTGCCACTGGTACTTCCTCGATAAACTCTTCATTCCCCGAAAAACAAAACACCTCTTTACTCATAAAACATAAACCTAAATTAGTTTAAATCTGCGTAAATCTTTTTCCTATTAAAACTTCATACATATTTAACCGTTCGGCTAATTACAATTGGTTATGCAATTAAAAGAGAATAAGAAAGATTTGCATAGTATAAGCAGCTTAGCGGCAGAGTCATCCAGAGTTAAGCCAGAACACTCATAAAATAAGAATTAAAAAAAGTTTTTAAGAGCGCCAGCCACAGTCGACCACTGAGTTGAACTATAAAGATTCCGTGAACCTTGTTTGGCTACCGCTTAAGTTTTAATTGAAAACTTTAGGGAAAGTTCATGAAAATTCCAAAGAAAAATTCAAATGCAATTGGCATTGGCATTGCCTTCGATGAATGAATGTTTCTCGCTCGGACAAGTCTTCCAAAATATTTGGCGTGGCAAAGGAAATTTAATACCTAATAAGTTATGCAAATGTTACTTGGTTGACTGCGCTGATGTGAGTGGATGTTTCCCCGTCTGTTTACCCAGTTGCATATAAATTAATTCAATTAGTTTACCAAGCATCGTTGGTCAGTGAAAACTCATGGATGGAACTATACTTTAGGCTACAAGTATTAAATTTATGTACTACGTATAAATGTGCTTGAAAGTGCGTTAATAAAGTGGAATTTTATAAATTATTATCGAGTGCGGCCACTATATAATTTATTCCCTCAGTTGCCTTTTCCCTTTAAATCCCATTCAACGTTAAACAATTTAAAGATTGACATCAGCTTTCGCCACAAATTCATTTGTCAAATAACAAATCGAAAGGTCTTTGTGAGCCTCGACAGCACTGAGAACGAGAACGAGAACGAGTACGAGACCGAGAATTTCTTTGCTGCTATTGCTGATTTATATCGATACGATTCAAGTCAGGTTAAGAGCTTTTAAGGCCAGCAACACTTTGGAGAACAACCTGCCAATATATTGTATTCTCCTTGCTGCCTTGATGCCGCTGCAGCACCGGCATTAAATCAAGTTTAGGAACTTGGCTTGCTGCCATCTTCCGGCTGGGCTGAACTGAGCTGTTGCTTACTTGATTTTACCCCCATTGATTTATGCGTTTCAGCGCCCCAGAATAAAGAGTTGGGCGAAATACTCGTACTTTAACCTGCAGGCGGCGCTAGGCTGCACTGCACGTCGGAAGGTGAAAAGTGAAAATGTTAACTCAAATATGGTTGAGAAACAGGAGCTCCTCCCCCTGAAAGGTACAAAAAAAAGTGTAAATGGCAAAAAGCTGAAAGCTGCAGAGAGCTGGGTGTTGGTCTGTGTATGCCCTGAACGGGGGATTTGCGTAAGCCGGAGCGAAGCTTGGCAACTTTTTCGAGTGCAAATTTGTGAGAATTTCCCTTGATTTTTTTTTTTGCTTATTTGTTGCCTTGGATTCAGCTTCACCTTCAGCACCAGTATCATTATTACTCTTGACTTTTGAATGCCCTGGCACTTACTTCTGGCTTTTGACATAGCCCCTGCATCTCTCTTTGGCACTCTGCTGGGGGTTTCCATTTTCCTACAAGGATTTCTGTTGTATCTTGTATCTGATTTATGGGTAGAGTTGTGGCTATGACTTGATTCCGCAATTTCTCTATTTGTCGGCTGAAGCATCGAGCCTTATTAGTTGATTAGTTTGTGGAATTTGAGTGCCCACCCGCCTGTCTGGCTGCCATCTGCCTGTCACTCACCCATCTGTGGTCAATGGTGAAAGGAATTGCATTAGAACTGTGGTCAGACTTGTGTCGAATTGAATTTGTGGTCTGCCCAGTGCTCATTTATGAGTGGGTAAATCGATTTTCTCCTACTACTACCAGTCGAAAAAAGGTAAGCTGAAGTGAAGCAATCTTGGGCACTGAAAAGATGTCAGTGTCAGGTCCTGAAAAGCCATCTCCAAGACAATGGTGAAGTGCCATTCAGCCCAACGTTGTTTTCATCAGCGTTAACAAAACCGATTTCTGGTCAAAAAACGATTGGTGACAAGTATGGCTTGAAAGCAATCTGGAACGTGTGTTATTAAAAATCCTGTCCTGGTTATTCCTTAGCCCTGCAGCAGACACACAAACAACGAAGAGTAAAATACAAAACGTGACACAGGATAGAGGCAGATCCAGAGGCAGAGCCAGAGAGACTTCCCTGAGGGTCTGTTGCATTTTCGGTTGGTCGCCAACAGAGTGTTCTGTTTGCCCTACTGGGATGCTGCTTCCGGCCTCTTCTGAGTGCAACTCCAATTGGGAATCTCTGTGTGAGTGTGTGTCTGGCACTTAGCATTTCATTATTGCCAAGATTGGATTACGCTGTAAATGCATTTCGCTGTTGGCTTTCCTGGACCTGGACCTGGACCAGCACCGGACCTCTTAAGTGCAAATGCGTCTTCCTTGGCTTAAAGTCGAGTGTCTCCAAAGTTGCTTGCTTCACGAGAGGTTTGTTCTTAATGGAGTGTTTATCCAATGGATTTCACAAGAAGATTTTAAATCGTTCGCTAATTAATGAGATTTTGGTATAAATTAAGTTCGAGAATACTGAGATGGCCTTTGGCAAGAAAGAGATTGATAATCACCACATTCCTAAAATTGTATGTTCAAATGAAATACCACAGTGGTCGCTAAGTTTTATAATTAATTCACCAAGAGCTAATTCATCACTGAACCGTCAAATTCGATTGGGACAAACACCCCTCAAACATTACAAAATGTAAGCAATTTGTTAAGTAATAATAAGTAGAATTCTCCCATTTAAATAATATAATAAATAGTAAGACATTCTAAATACCAATAAGAAAAGCAAATTTGATTACTTAGAATAAATAAATATAGTACAATTTGTAACTCTTCAATAGTACTTAAAAATACCAGAAATTATGATGTGCCATTGAAATAATAGCTGAGATTTCAGCGCCCCTGCAACATTGGCAACATTTTGCAATCACTTTACAAGTATTTCTTTGATTTATGTCAAATATATTTCAAAGATGCTTTCAAACTGTCATAAAACAAGAAACAAATACCTGCGTATCCACTGAACTGAGAACTGCACCTGGGTTGAAGATTTCAGCTAAAAATATCCATGGCTCAGGAATTGAACCGTTTTTCAACCATTTTACTTCTCTTTCCACGACGCACACACTACTCACAAGGATATAAATTCAATACGAACTTTGGAAACAGACCCAAAAAAGAAGGCGAAAAAAAAACAACTACAAAGGCAAAAGTTCTTACAGCTTCATTTAATATCGACTGGGAGAGACACACACAAACACAAACACACAAACACACAAACACACAAAGCGAAACAGATAGCAAAAAAAGAGGACAACTTTTTGCCCACCTCCTCACAGCAGGGTGAATTTTATTTTATTTTATTTTCTCTTTTTGGCCTGTTGTGCATTTTTTATGAAATTTGTTCGCTTGTTGCCTTGCCTTTTGGCTGCTGCTTTCCATGCCAAAAGCGTAAAAATATTTACGCATTAAAGTCGACAAAAGTAGAAGAAACAAATAGTACAAGAAATGGGGGAGGAATGGGAATGGCAATGGCATAACAATAAGCGAATTTGTTTTCTCTACTTAAACAAATAAAATGTCAAGCAAACACAGAAGAAGAAACTTTAAGGACAAACGAAAGAAGAACAAATAGATTCCGGTATGCAGTCGGAAACGCTTGTCTGACCGTCAAGTTATGAGCCGTTACCCAGCACTGGCTGCAACAAAATGCAAATTAAAAATCCACCGAATATACTACCGTCCAAGAACTTTCGGTTGTTGCTTGCTTTGCAGTTGCAGTTCCAATACCCAGGACCATGGCGACCAAGGCGACGCAATCTAACGAAAACTTGAGTAATTGATATGTGTGGTTTTAACTTTCTAATGGAGCTCACCACCCGCCCACTCTCGCTTCTCAGTGTTGGACAGTGTGGAAAAGTTTGCGGTTTCCGGTGCAAATTCTGGCTGCCATTCGCTTTACGTGACTCAAGATGAAGCATCGACACAATTCCACCCACTAGATTGTAATTGGTTTTGCGGTGTACTGCAGGTGAAGCCTCAGCAAACCCGTTTTGGCAATTAGGAAAATTCAATTTGAAATAAATTAAACTTAGTTCAGACATGGAAAGCTATATCTAGAAAATTCCATAAAAATAAATCTATAAAATTCAATTGGATTAATATGTGGTGCAACCTGCAGTTGTGGTGGATCTGTACGTCCCAGAGTTTATGTTCCAAGACAAATGGTTGAGAAAGAAATACAGAAATGGCTTCCCATAACTTTCCTGTATTAAATAGTTTTCCATTCAAGCAAATTTCTTATCCAAGAGACCGTCCTACATTACATATTCTCTTCTGATTTATCTTCCAACAACCTTATCTAATGGTTGAACTAAATCATGTCACCTTTCACCTCTATATCTATAGATTTTGCAGCATATATCCACTCAGTTTGCGCTCCAGCAATGCGCTCTTTAATCAAGTCCCATAATTTTGTATGACATTCTCTCACATGGAAAATGCAGCACGCTTTTGACGCCCCCAAAACATTTAAATGCCATTTCAATTACACGTTCCATACGTTTGCATTGTGGCATGCCACACCCCACAAAGCCCTCGCAATACCCCTTATACGATGCTGTTTTATTCAGAGGGAAAAAGCTTCTTCCCTTCCCCATTTCGCTTCGTTAGTGCAACGTTTACGCACAAATTAACACGCTGGCAACTGGCAACTTTTTGCCATCCAGGACGACGAGGAAATCACAAACGACAAAGGGTTAAGGCAACACGCAGATGGGAAAGCAAGGGGAGGAAAAATTTAAAAACATATACAAAAATCACATAATTTCAATTTTAATGAGCAACATTCTGCTGCAGTTCCTGTTTTCGTTGCAGCAGAATTATTCGGAGAAATTTCGTTACATTAAAACTGCATTTCTATTTTTACTTGGAATGCAACTGCAATTCCCCTTCGAGGCGGTTAGGTGTTAAATGGATTTGGCCAACATTTCCTCATAACGTGGTACATGTTCAGGCGCTGCTGGAGTGCATTTCCATTTACAATTTGCATTAAAACGAGTCCTAAGTGCATGCTGATGCTGATGGCTGCTAAATAAGGAATAACGACAAGGAATGGACAGAATATAGGGACAGGAGTGGAGTCGAGACGAGCCGAGTATCGAGTACTACTGGGTTCGGTTGTGTGCGGTTGTGAGAGCCTATGCAAACACCCACCCTCCATCACATCATTCATTCTTAGTCATTTAGTGCTAGATTTTACCAACGAGTTCGTTGGCTTTTCGAAGGGTTCTGTACTCCATTTCAGCTTTTTGTACCTTTTCTTTTTGCTTAAGGAACAGGCAACACATTTCTGCTACTCAGGTTTTAAATACGTTATACGTAACCAAAAGAATGGTGCACACATGACGATTACACGTTACAAGTTTGTTTTTTTGGGTTTGCTTTAATCTAAAATTCAACTTGTACACACATTTAATCAAAATCAATCTTCAAAACTCTACCAACGTTTCAAATAATTCTGAATCAATTTTGTAATGTAATTTACACTCGAGAAATTATCGCACAGTTAATTTATATTATCACTGACGTGCATGGTAACTGATTATGGCCATTATATTATATATTAAATATCAAGTAAGTAACTGAAGAAATGCCCTTCAACAGGTAGCAATTATGTTTTTAAATTAAAAAAAACAGACTGTGGCAAAACCTCTGACCCGGTGCGACAGCTCACAGCCAATTATAATCAGAGAAAAGCCAACAGACAAATCATTAAATATTCAACTTAATCTTAAATAATTTAATTATTAATGCTAGGAGTTCAGTGCTCATTTGAGAACCTTTTGATAAAATCGCAGAAGCTTCTTTGAATCCTTGCAGGCGGGTGCAGACAACCCAGACAGAACCAATGTCACACGATGTTATGGTGTAACAAATGACGAACGTGATTCCGAAATTTTGGGGACATCTTTTGCGCATTGAAGGCAATATGGAAGATTTTAAAAACATGAAGTTCCTCGCTTGAGAATCTTTTGGTAAAATAGTTTAAAAACATGCAGTGCCTCTTTCGAGAATCTTTTGGTAAAATCGGTTAAAAACATGCAGTGCCTCATTTGAGAATCTTTTGTTAAATTAATTTAAAACCTAGCAGTGCCTCATTTGAGAATCTTTTGGTAAAATAGTTTAAAAACATGCAGTGCCTCTTTCGAGAATCTTTTTATAAAATCGGTTAAAAACATGCAGTGCCTCATTTGAGAATCTTTTGGTAAAATCGGTTAAAAACATGCAGTGCCTCATTTGAAAATCTTTTGTTAAATTAATTTAAAACCTAGCAGTGCCTCATTTGAGAATCTTTTTATAAAATCAGTTAAAAACATGCAGTGCCTCATTTGAGAATCTTTTGTTAAATTAATTTAAAACCTAGCAGTGCCTCATTTGAGAATCTTTTGGTAAAATCGGTTAAAATCATGCAGTGCCTCCTTTGAGAATATTTTCTTAACATAATTTAAAACCTAGCAATGCCTCTTTCGAGAATCTTTTTGTAAAATAGTTTAAAAAACATGCAGTGCCTCTTTCGAGAATCTTTTTATAAAATCAGTTAAAAACATGCAGTGCCTCATTTGAGAAGCTTTTGGTAAAATAATTTAAAACCTAGCAGTGCCTCATTTGAGAATCTTTTGGTAAAATAGTTTAAAAACATGCAGTGCCTCTTTCGAGAATCTTTTAATAAAATCGGTTAAAATCATGCAATGCCTCATTTGAGAATCTTTTGGTAAAATCGGTTAAAAACATGCAGTGCCTCATTTGAGAATCTTTTGGTACAATAATTTAAAACCTAGCAATGCCTCTTTCGAGAATCTTTTTGTAAAATAGTTTAAAAACATGCAGTGCCTCTTTCGAGAATCTTTTAATAAAATCGGTTAAAATCATGCAGTGCCTCATTTGAGAATCTTTTGGTAAAATCGGTTAAAATCATGCAGTGCCTCATTTGAGAAGCTTTTGGTAAAATAATTTAAAACCTAGCAGTGCCTCATTTGAGAATCTTTTGGTAAAATAGTTTAAAAACATGCAGTGCCTCTTTCGAGAATCTTTAAATAAAATCGGTTAAAATCATGCAGTGCCTCATTTGAGAATCTTTTGGTAAAATCGGTTAAAATCATGCAGTGCCTCATTTGAGAATCTATTGTTAACATAATTTAAAAACATGCAGTGCCTCTTTCGAGAATCTTTTAATAGGCTGATCCTGTATATAGAGGATACGACTGTTGTAAACTTCAGCTGATACGATACGATAGGATACGAATAATAAAAATAAATAAACATGACAATGTATACAATTACAAATTCTACAATTGATATCACGAAGCTTACAATTACACGACCTCACAAACGTTAAAACAGATGGATAGAGCTTGGTTCTGTTCATATGGAACCTTAAAAAACAATACTGCAGATGTTTATGTGGAGTTTCTGGCAAAATCAAGAAGAAACGCTTATTCCCCCTGGGGCTTCTGCCTTAGAGTTATGCACACAAGACCACACTCTGATCAATGAGGCAATTAAAATATAGAAAATATAAAAATAGAATAGAAATAGTGTAGAAAGTAATACTTGTGAAAAAGTTCGCAAAACAATTTAAAAAAAAACCCTAGAAAGAATCACACCAGAAAAAATGTCCGATCAATGGGGCAATAAAAACATAGAAAAGGGAAATATACAAAATATAGAAAATATGGAAAATATAGTTAAAATATAAAAAGAAAATATAGAAAACTCTGAAAAAATCACACCAGAATAAATTGTCTAATCAATAAGGCAATACAAATATGGAAAATATGAAAAATATGGGAAATATAGAAAATATAGAAATATAAAATTATGAATATGTATAAGGAGTACTGAAACTGGGTTAAAAACAATCAAAAACAAAACTCTGAAATATTACATCATAATAAATTGCAGGAATAAACTAAATAAAATAAGGCAATACAAATATAAAAAGCATGGAAACTATAGAAAATATAGAAATATATATATATTTACTTATATGTGCATACATATATGCATAAGAAGTACTGAAACAGGGTCTGAGCAATGATGCAATAAAAATATAGAAATAGAAAATATACAAAATATGGAAAGTATAGAAAATAAAAATATGTTCATATAAAAATAGATAAGAAGGAAATAATCGAATTCAAAATACACAGTATAACAAAAATATATAAATATGTAAAATATCAATTTTAAAATGCCGGTTTATTAATGTCGGTATATAGAGTAGAATAAACAAAAAGGGAGAAACTCACCCACTTCCACAATTCATTAGGAGTTGAATATTATTGTCCTTTTCCTGTAACCTAACCTAACCTACCTTTTATTGCAACGCGTTGGTTTTTATCGCTGTGGAGTTGGTGTTGATATGTCCTTTTTGGTCGTTGTTGTTGTTGTTTCCTAGCGCTGAATCCAGTTGTGCAATGTTGTGGTTTTTATTGTTGTTAACACCAAAAATAAACAATCACCCATGCCTTACTCACATACACACTCCGATTCAACTGATATTTTCACAAAAAAAAAGCTATTTCTTACGTGAGTGGCATTTCATTTATCAAAAATTATTAATTTTATGTATTTCATAGGTTTTTGAATCTATTTAATATTTTTTTTTTCAATTTGTTTCAATTTTGTTTATTATTATTATTATTTGTTTGTATATATTTAGATTGGTTTTTTTATTTATTTAATATTTATTGTAGTATTTTTATTAAAATTCTTTTTTATTTTATTTCGTTAGTTACTTCACAGTTATATATTAAATCTTATAAATGATTTATTTTTTATTTACCTTGGTTTTGTATTTATTTTGTTCTCAAATTTTAATTCAAATTATTTATTTGATTTTAATATTTATTTAAATTTGCGCACAATAACACTCGATTTAACTGACCGCTTTGATTGATGGACCGAAGCGAACACACACGATATAATTGACTGTTATTATGACCGCTTTTAATGATGGACCGAAAATAACTGCAAGCTGTGATAAGAATGCAGCAGCGCCGCCGGCTCAAAGCTTTTCGATTGAGATCGGCTCTCGTTTCTGCTCGTCTTGTCTCTCACTTTGTCACTGATAAAAACGAGAGCGAAGCTTGTGGCCAAATTAGCTGGCAGCGCATATGTATGCGTAGTTGCTCACAGAGAAAGAATGTTTTTTTTGCGCGCGCTCACTAAACAAACAAACACGATTTAATTAACCGATTTTATGACCGCTTTTAATGATGGACCGAAAATAACTGCAAGCTGTGATAAGAATGAAGCATCGCCGCCGGCTCAAAGCTTTTCGATTGAGATCGGCTCTCGTTTATGCAAAGTGCGAAGTCGGAGAGAGTAAGTGGGTGGTGTGGGTGGTGTGGTTGGTGAGTGGGATTCTGCAGAGCAGCGTGAGCGAGTCATATCTCGGCATGCAGATCGGTCTTCGTTTCTGCACGACTCATCTCTCCGCATCTCACTGACAATCGCGAGAGCGCAAGTTTGTGGCCGAACTAGCGCTCCAGCGTTGCATTTAGAGCTCTCTCACGGCACGAACGTTTTATGACAGCAGAACGAAGTGGAAGAGTGTAAGTGGGTGGTGTGGGTGGTGAGTGGGCTTCTGCAGAGCAGCGTGAGCGAGCCAAATCTCCGCTTGCAGATCGGTCGCCACAAACTTAGCAGGGGGTGGTTCAAAGCGGGTTCATTCCCCCATCCCAAAAAAGAACAAGAACATTTCTAAATTAAACAAAAAATATATAAAATACATACAAAAAAGGTGCAAGCCTCCTTCCGCCCACACAAAGACCGAACATCTGTGGCATCCACAAACTCGATGAGTGTGGCCTGCCATTCTCGGCCTTTGCCGTAAGCGTATGAACACGTGCTCGCCCCAAGACCTTAGAGATGCAGAAGTTGCTTGCAGGTATTTTAACCGGATAGATTTGATGACCCATTATGAATTTCTTCATTTTTCTACATACGAAATAATGGATGGAAATAATGAAATAACAACTTAAAGAGCACATAACCTCTGGCCCTGCTGGCTTTCTCTTATATTCTTAAATGTTTCATTGCTAAAATGATTAAAATATTAAATAAGCACGGCGGAATTTGAAATCTCTGAAATGAAACTCCCAAACAAATTTAATAAAATCATGAACAAATGAAATTCCAATCGACTGCCCCGCCTTCTCTGCTTCAGTCACTAAGCTTTCCCACACCTTAACTATATTCAGGGAATACAAAAATTTCATAATCAACATTTTTTTTCTCTCCCTCCGTCCCTGTGTCTGTCAATTTTCCGGCCCCTTGCTCACACTTCTCTCGTATAGAACTCCCCCAGAGCTTTTTGGCTTAAAATGTTAATTGGACGCTGAAATGTTAAATTAGTAAAAAAGCAAAGCGGGACATTAACATAGGAAAGGGAGGGAGCATAGAAAAAAATTCCAGGAAAGTATACGTACCCCCTCCATATAGCATTTATGAAAAAAGTCAGTTGGATGCCAGCCAACATGGGGTGGAGTAGGTGGCGAAAGGAAGACTTCTTCCGGGACTGCCAGAGGAAGGCGTAGAAATATGGCAGGAGGAGTCGGGGGTTCCCAACAACCAACAAAGAATGGAGGACCAGGAAGTCCACCCCACTTCCAACACAGCCATACCACGCCCTCATTTTATTATGCATAAATTATGAAATTACGCAAAAAAAAAAGTAAAACGTCAACCGCCAACCATTTTTATGCCGCGTTGGCAGGTTTGGTCTGGCACGGACCTAGGCCATGGATTCCATGTGGGAGCTGTGGGACAGCCGAAGCAGCCCGGAAACACAAAGAATTATTAAGCCAGTTACGTGCCTTTGTTTTCATTTGATGCATTTTGAAACTGCGATTTTGAGTGATGTGATGCCCGGGGCGTGGGCGATGCAGTTTCGCTGATTGTGGGGTGGCGGTGCACTGAGCCTGGTTTAATCACCTGTCACCCGCTGTAACGCCGGGTGGAAAGTCATCAGTTGGCTTACAACCCAGTAAGCTGGCCATGTCAAGAGTAATTTAATTGCTGCCGTATGGTAAAGTCACCTTATAGGAGTTATTGCGGATTGCACATAGCCAGTGGCACTTTTCGGCGTGGGGCTATTCAGCGCCACCTTAATGTATACCCAATGCTGTCACTGCAATTTATGACAAAATTCACAATCTTTAAAGTTGTCGTAAAAGGTTGGCAACATCACGTCAAAGGGAATTAAGTTAAATCAATTTCAATTTAATGCCGTTGAAATGTTCAACTTGCAAATCGTAAATGAATTTAACGATTGATCGAATTTTCTCATTTAATGAGAGAATAAAATATACAAAAAGGCTAGGAAGGAAAAAAATACTAGATTGTGTAAATGAAGGAGACAAGAGAAAGGAAACCAGGTCTTCGAAGGATTTGGGGATTTATTAAGAAATGCATTGGACTAAAAGCTCTTCGACGATGTCAGCAGCAGGATGCAGAAGCTTGTCCTGCACAAACAGTTAAGCAAATGAAAGGGAACGCTGAGGATAAAGTAATCAACGATTTTCTTGAGGAAAATAAACGACTGATTTACAATGTGCCCGGAAATGATGATGATAAAGTAAAACGAGTAGAAATTCATTTGAATTTAATTAATAAGTTTTCTCTTTCGTTTTGAGCGAAAAATATGTTAATAATTTCTGTGCAATAAGCTGGAAATAGTTTGAAGAAAAACGTTTAGAAATGCTAAGATATTTCTAAGAAAATGTCAAAGATTTTCCCTAATCCATCAAGTTGTGGAATAAGAAAAGACAGATTAAAGACATGCAATTATTTTAAGTTAAAGAAAAGACTGAGGAGTTTATTATTGACAGACTAAATCTAAAATTTCTCGCCATTTTGATGAAATCTCTTGAAAGAAATGACAAGTGTGTGGCAGCTGCTGAATAATTTAATAGCCAAACAGCAGCGTTGACAACTTTAGTCTAAACAACCAATAAGGCATACAAACATCAGCCGGGCAGCCAGTTGGTCCGAAACTCATACAAAATGCATTTCAATTAAATGCAATAAATTAAATAGAATGCTGGCAGAGAGCAGAGCAAAGCATTTGGTCGAATTCCATATTCCAGAGTCCCTAAAATGTTGCATAATTAATTAGCCAAGCAAGTGGCGTAGCAGAGAAACAAGGACATCGAGTGTGGAACTCATTCGTTTGCCCACAAAGATTGCACATTAAGCAGAAAATAAGATGGTGGCAGAAGCCACTGAGAAGAGGTTTTGATGGTTGGTAACTGAATAGTTGATACCCCAAGACGAGATTGGTTCTTATACATATGTTTAAGTTAGATATTTGCGGTAGGATGTATGCTAAGCAGCAGTTAAAACATATTTTGCAATGGTAACAAACAGTTTAATTAACTTATAAAACAGTTTCTCTATTTGGGGGTTTGGGCATTTCCAATAACAGTCTTATACTCCATGTTAAGACCCGGTAAACAGTTGCAACTGTTCAGAGCTAATGTGTCTGCGTATAAGACAAGAACCATGTGCAGCATTTTCCCCATGCCCATACAACCTTTTTGAACCGTGTCTAAGCAGAAACACATTTTGCTTACAAAGCTCTTGCCTGTGTTGAGGAGTTCTGAATAGAATTTTCGCGAGCAAAACTGGCTCATTGGGGGCTTACATCTAATGACATCCATCAGGCAGTCATCCAGCAGCTGTGACTCAATCTTTGACTGACAGTAAACTAAATTCTAAAGCATTTTAATTGCTGTCTCGGTGGGTCCGTGGGGGTTTGGCTGGCTTAAGTTCGTTGCATACAAAATGAAATGGGTGAGTGGTTTGAGATTGGGCTTGAGTAGCAGTAGGAGAAGGGAGCTTGAAAGGGCATAAATATGTTGACCTTGCACCCAGTCAGCTAGAAAGCGAAAGGGGCTTTCGTTTGAAAGGCAAATTTGCATAATTTGCATGCAGCAGCAGCAGCAGCAGCAGCGACAGCGGCAGGCCGCGAGGCGGTGCGAACGAGGAAAATGCAATTGCACTCAAACCGAGCATAGATTTTAGTTGTTAGGAAAACTTGCTGACAAATTGTGGCCCAGGCTAACGGGGGAAACGTCAACACCTTAAATCCCGCCACAGTCTGTGAGGCGTCTGTGGCATAAAGGAGGAGAACGACGGCGACGGCGACGGCGACGACGATGACGGTGAATGTTGACGACTTTTGCCATTGAGACGGCCAAGTTTTTTATGGCAATTTTCGCCAGAGCTAGAGCCAGAGCCAGACACTTGAAGTGGTTGTCCTTGTTGTAGTTGTTTGCCTTGTTGCAGTTGTTGTTGTTGTTAGTTGCATGAATATGAAAATTGTAGCATAAATTGCATAACCAAGTTACAAGTTCTTTTCACCCACACTTTTCCGCATAGGCCTGGGCCTGAGCCTGGGCCCTGTGCCTCCGCCTGTAAAATTAAGTGGAAAAGTTTCTTGTTTAAAAATAATATCAAAAATGGTTTTAAAAAAAGACTACGCTGAGCTTCTTCAACTTATGAGTAAACTGCATCTCAAGTCGAAGCAAATTACATTTGCAAAACAAATCAAGATCTGCTTCAACTGCAAGTTGACCAGGGAAATTTTTGGCAAAGTTTTCCGTTGGACTAAGTTTCGGTTTCGGTTTCGGTTCCAGTAAATTGAATTCATACCAATTATGACACTTGAGCAGCCACTTTTGACTCTAACCATTAGCATTCATTGGAATCCTGAGCTTTCTCCATTGCAAATTACCCAGGAAAACAAACTATCCAAAGCTCGGGTCACAGGTCCACAGTCCTGGGCGGGTATTGTGTAAAAGTAATCTGCAAAATGGAGAGGGATAAAAAAATATAAGTAAAACAAACACACACAGAAAATGTCAACACACTCTGAGATGCTCGGAGGTGCAGAGACCGATTGAGCACAGATTTTATACAGCTCAATTTTGTAGGGTTTACCGGATTGCCGGGTGCCTGGACTTCAACCTCAAACAGAGCCTGAACAGAAAGTGCTCCTCCGTTGGCAGCAGCAGCATCCATTAGACTGGGACCCTTAGCTGAGCTTTTAAGCACCATGCCTCAGGCGGTGCAAGGGAGGAGGTGGAGGTGGAGGCGACTGTAACGTTTCACAATTTTATGACGAGCTACGGAATGGCCAAAAGGTGTGACTCGGTCGATATCTAGTTCTCTCCTATCCTTGGCTGGACTCATCCATCTATCCTTTGGGCTTGTGTGCATCCGCTTGATTGCTTCGCTTGGCTTGACGCTGGGGCGTTTGACATTCGGCTTCACTCTGGAATAGCAAATAACATTTTTACAGCTCGATTTTGAGTGCCACGTTGATGGATGCGAAATGGGATATCCCCTAGGAAAAGGCTATTGAACTGATGTCTGTTTTAGTTCCCAATTAAATCGGCAACTTTGCGGCAATCGGCAGAGCCTGTTTCGTATTTCCACTGGTAATCTTTTAGCTCCGAATCGGGATCGGGGGTCCACTGTAATTTGATTCGCGTTTGCATTTGCCACAGTCTACCCTCTGTATGCATTCGAGTTAATTCAGTTTTGGCCCTCTGCGCGGCGTCCAAATGTGTAGAAATTGCGCATTATATGCCCTTCTCGAATCTCCTACAAAGTTGTCCCATTATTTCATTAAAATGATCCAATAACTCTCTATAGAAACCCCAGCCAGATGCCTGAGCAACTTGTTTAAATAATTATTGTCCACTTTAAGCACCTTCTAATTGGGTTTGTTAATTTTCGAGCATATTTCACTCGAAGGCGAGCTTTAAATTGCATCGAGAAAAGCGCTTGTGGAGGAAGTGGAAAGGAAAACCAAAACCTAAGCCAGAGCAAGGGCAAAGCAGGGGCAGAGCAGGGGCAATGGCAGTGGCACACCGAAAAGGCAGACAATGAAGCGTGAAAAAAGGAAACGGAAATTAAGTGACTGCAGTGCTAGAGACTCTCGAGACCAAGAGAGAGAATGACCAGAGCTCCAGCTTCAGCGCCATTGTCGCCTCACTTGCCACACGCGGTGGCGTCGGCCATTGTCCACTTCGTTTGCATTGTGACAAGGGCTTGAGGAGGCGGATGATGGCGGTTTGTCTATCCCATCCACTTCCTTTGCTCTGTTCTTCTCTGCTCTGCCTTCGGACTAGTGCAAATTGCAGAGCACGCCTGGGCGTCGCTGGTTTATTTTTCATTCGGCTGATCTTTTTGCCTTCTCCTGTCACTTGGTGGATTGTGGTGGCAGTCCTTGTGCTCGATTTGCAGTGGCTTTAATGGCTCAATCCTAGAATTAAGGTGGACAGATGGAACTTAAAGGAGCGACAGGTATGCTGGCAGCTGCTGGAAATCATAAAAGCCACCACAATAAATCGAACACAGATTAGGCAGGGAAATACCACGTGGCAGATGTTTGCAGGGCTTTACTTAGGGCATACCTGTGACACAGGTAAAAGCAACGACTACCTGTTACCCTGTCATCCAGGCATATAAAAACCACAGCAGTCGAGGCAGAATACATCAGTAGGCAACTGCATCTTGTCCTAGACACACGGCACACCAGAAGTTTTCACAGTTTCCATAAAAAAAATTATCATTTTCCAAAATGCCATTCGACATTATGTACGACGAGGAGCCCATTTCGAGCTTTGTGTTCACCAATGAGGCAACCACACAAACATTTCACCATCGTTGGGTGGTCCAGGGTCAGGTGCAGGAGTGCCCCACATGCTACAGTTGCATAGACGCTGATGAGCCGCCCAGCCAGCATTGGGTGCGCGGCGGGGAAAGCTCGCAGGGCCTCAAGCTGAGCAAGCAGCAGCAGGCCGTGCTGGACATCATCGAAGCGCGCCAGATAGACACGTTCTTCCTGTGCGATGAGAGCGCCAAGGATAAGCTGGATCACTTCATGGGCGAGAGCTGTGCCCGCGGTGTGCCCGAACTGCTGCGCTGGATGTTCCACAACAACACTTTCAGCGTGGAGTTCAATCTGGCCTGCTATGTGAACGTGATGAACCAGGTTCTGGTCTTTCAGAGCGGCAACCTCCGCGTGGATCATCACTATGACATTGAGGAGTGTGTCAGTGTGGTGTACGAGATGCTTATGCAGCGCATCGAGAACTATCTGAGCTGCAGCAGTGAGTATGGGCTGGATGAGTGCAGCATTACCAGAATTCGAGTGCAGGTGAAGCGCCAGCGACAGGATGCCGACTCCCCAGCCATGGAATCATCGTTCGCCCTGCCCCTGCAGCTGAGGCAGGAGGAAGGAGGGTGCAATGTCAGTCCCAGTTCCAGTACCAGCGACGCTGAGTTAACCAGCCTGAAGGCCGCTTACCTGAAACATTACCGGGAGTGCCTCGGCTACTTTCCACCCAACATGCGCGTCAATCTGCACGGATTGCAGCAGTGCAAGACCACCAAGGAGCTCTATGTGGTGCCGTACCACATCAGCGAGACGCTGCAACAGCTTCCAAATAAGAATTTTCTCATTCTGAACAACATCATGGGACAGTTCCAGCGTCTGCACGAGCTGCCAACTCCGATAATGGGCTCCGCATCAGGCCAGTCGTCAGCGCCAGCAACATCATCACCGACCTCGCCATCACGTCCGCTCCAGTGTCGTCGGTGTCGCACTCAGTTCACACGCCGCAGCAAGTTGCACATCCACCAGCAGCTGCACTGCGGCCAGGACTTCACCGTGGACAGCATGCACGCGGATATTGTCGAGATTTATGAGCAGTGTCTGCCCATTTCTCGCAATGTCTTTCAATACGCCTGCTATGGCATCACCAAGCCCAAGACGGTCATGCGGAAGGGCCAGTTTGTGCCCATCGAGTGCGACTGGCGCAGCGAGAGCTCCGTGAAGGTGCAGCACGGACCGTGCGTGGTCATTAGCAATGCTCAGCATAGCAGTCCCTGTAAATATTTTTAAATAAAATTATACATCTTAAGGCACAATTTAGTTGTTTTACTTGCATTTTATTTTGTATTTTGATGCCTTGGTAGCGTCTGCATAATCTGTTGTTAGGCACTGCCAACCGAAAAGTCCATTCAAGTCTGGATTCTGGTTCCAACTTTGTGGCCCACGGCATTGACGGGTTGATTGATTGGCTGTAAAAGAATCAATCAAAGTCTTTGTGGAAAAGTCAGACGGCGGATTTTTATATAGCTAAATTTATAAAACAAAATTACAATATTTGGCCTGACCCAGCACAAAATTATCGTTCTTCATCACCCACACTGCCCACTGGCTTAATAAATATTCTGGTGCCAAATTCTGTTCACCGCAACAATGTAGGGGCTCTGGATTTTTGCACACTTGCGAGTAGGCACACTTGCGGCGGCTGCTGAAGCGACTCGTGAGAGTGTCGAGGACCATGTGAACTAAGAAACGGAATTGCTAGAATGAATCATGAAGACTAAAAGACACATAATGCACAGAAAAGAGGACAATCGTAATGGCTACATTTACCGAGAAGTTAAGCTAAAATATTATAAATAAAATTATACCAATTCGAATCTGAGAGCAAAAACCATTGCCAATCATCAAAAATGTATTTGGAGTATGCTCCACCCATTAAAGTAGCCAAAAAAATATAACTCCCCCCTTGGCCAAACAATTTCTAATTGCAGCCACGCCACAACAATCAAGTTGTATTCTCTATAACGACGGACCATCCACCCACTTTCGCGCCCAACGCCACAAGCCATTTATTGCGGTGCCGCTTGGTGTGGCACGAAGCCAAAAAGCAGATGGATAGACAGACGTACAAGTTAAAAATAACAGCAATTCCTCTTCTGGCCACTTGCTAATTACCCAGCGGTCTGTGAACGAATTTGCCAAATTGGATATCATTGAAGATTCGTTGGATAAATCAATTTGCATTTGATTTAAGTGCACTTAATGAAGAGATCTGCGGCTTAAAGTATTTGAGTTTTGCAGTTTAATCTTTTAGGAAGTGTTCGCCTAACACACAACTGCTTCACAAAGACCCAATGCCAAGTGTCACAACACGTAAAGTCAACACGTGTAAATTGGATTATTAGCGGCAGTGCGTGTGCCCCATGCAAGACGAGGGCAAGGCAAAGACAGCAAATTGGTCTAAGAGCAGTGACAGAGACAGGTCCGAGGAGCAAGCAGCATCTCAGCGCAGCATTCGTCGATTGGGTAACTAACGAGGCACAAAACGAGCGCAGTTCATGGAATGTGAACCAAATGTAAAATTCAAGCGAAAGTACTGCACTGAAATACCAAACAAAGGCATCCATAATTCAGTGAACAGACAGAGAGAGGGAAGGGAAAGTTGTCTCAACTAAATTATCTAAGAATTATTGTATTGTATTTAGAGTTTGCTGATGGCATCCACCAGGCTGTGGAGTCACGTCTCCATGTACAGCGCTGGCCAGACGACAAATAGTACAAAATATGGCACTGCCCATCCATTGTAGCTTTAAGTTTAAAGCCGCCTGGCTGTCAGATCGGATATCGCAAATCGATTTTCCTTTTTTCGGCTATAAATTACAAACCAGCTAAATGACATGTCCGTCCCTCTTCAAAGTCTGCCTGCCCCACGCTGCGCGATCCCAGTAAATTGAGTGGCATTTTCGACACTTAGTTCCAGCGCCTCATTATGGCCGACGGTAATCCTAATGCGTTGTAATAATAATTCAAATATTCCATACAACGAACACACATTAGTTCCGCCATTTTGCGCATTGTGTGATAAACGATGGTGTCCAAAACCAACAGGTTGTGACAAGTGGATTTGCCGATGCAATTTGTAGGCACTTCATAAATGTCTAGCGGAGAGTTATTAAATGATCATTTCGTTGGATGTGTTATGGCAGCAGCATGATTGATAATCCCACACGCACAATCGGAAGGCGCGCGCGAGATAGAGCCCATAAAATGCTTTCGGCGAATGGCCATCAAGTAGCGATATAATAAATAGTAGAATAGTCAGAAACATTTGACAGAGCATCCATAAAAGTGCTGGAGAAAGGAGCAAAGAGCGTCACAGACCACCTACCAACCAACTCATTCAAATTGTAGCCATGTTCACATAAAGACCAGACAAAAGACATAAAGTAAATGAAGCGCCATACAACATGCAGAGACGATTGTCATGAGGGAGAGAGAGTGAGATCTGCCAGCCAGACGATGTGACGAGTGTATTTTCATTCCATTCTATTTCCATTTTGCACATTTCTCGTAACTCAGTTGTCTGCCATTCAAAGGCGAAATCCAAATCAATTGTTACACACAATGAAAACAGTTTTTCCTGCACAATAAATGCGAGCCGAGCAGCAGCAGCAGAAGCAGCATAGAAATCCATAAGTCTGTGCGTGTGCAGCAAAGCTCCAGCTCCAGCCTCAACTCTGTTTCGGCTTTAATATAAAAATAATCATTTAAGCAGGATACCCAGGACTCAATCCTGCCAGCCAGCGTTTGCCTGACAGCAAATGGAACAATGGACTGCTGACGGCTACATGTGTGTGATTGCTTGAGTAAATTGTATTACTTCAGAGGAGAGACTGGCAAGTTGTCAAGATAAGGTTTAACATAGCTTGGCAGACGCCTCAGAAAGCTTAACCTTGAAATGCATGAATACCGGAATGGTTATTGTGTCTGGGTTTATGTACGACATGACAAGTGTCAGCATAAGACGGAGTAAGTGAATTCTCAATGTGTCTAAAACGTGATGAGTATTTATGGAGCGAAAGGTGAATAACTATTGAAGGTAACCAATGTAAGAATTTCAATAAAAACAAATAAAATATATGTATAACATGTCCCGCACATCTATCACTCTGATTACTTTTCAACATTTAATCTACAGACAGACTGTGAGCTTCCTTGCAGTTAAAAACGCAACCCATTCCATCCAATCCACAGCCAAATAGACAATGGACCCGTCCAGCCATTTTCAATCCTCCAGCAGCATCAGCGCCATGAATACAAATTGCGTGCAGTGACGCGCACGCGAATGGGTACGTGTACGGGGCATAGAGAAAGCCATTCATACATGACATTTTAATACCCATATGAATGGTAATCAAAGTGATCCAAAATTAAACTCAAAGTTCGCAAGGCACACGATGCAATCAGACGGGACAAAAGGGATTATCAATTTCAAACAGAGCCTTCAGTCTTCAGCTACATTCGTATCTGGCATTCAGGATGTTTGCCACATGCCGCACAATCGTGTTAACAAACAATTGTCGAATTGACGTCCTGTCAAATGGTGTTTATTGGCACAAATTGCTTTTTAATGTCGTAAATTGTTTGGCGCAGAAGCATTATAATCCGCCTACGATTATCACATGGCTTCTGCATTTGATTTTCAGTCGACAGTCGGCTCAAACAAGCGGACCAGAAAGAAACCCTTAAGTGATTTGTTTGCTCAAGAGGAATTGATTGCAACGAACACCGAGACCCGAGACAGACAGTCACACAAAGACAAAAGGCAGCCAAGGCAGCCATCTGTGGCATAAGAACCTGAACCTGAATCCGAAACAGCAACAGAAAACCCAGACACAGACAGCAATACAATATAAATCCATCCATCCATTGGACCGACCCACAACACACACCCACAAAAAGTGAGTGCGAGCGCCAATGCCAAGTGTGAATTTGCCATTTTTATGGTTTAAGTGTGGCGTCATTATAATTCAGTCGGAATGCATGGCATTTGGGCCATTTCAATGGTTTATGGTAGACACATTAAAAGTTCTCCCAACACATATTTGTTTTAGAAATATAATTCTACATATATCAAGGCAAATGGCAATCAAGATAACATGAAAAACATCTGACGCAGTTGATAAAGAAAACTTAAATGACTTAAATGGTTAGCAGACTGAAAAATAGATTCAACCCGATGACAGAGAGATATTACCTACAAATTTATGGCATTCATCTTTAGATATCCTCAGTTTGCATGCAGGATTAATTTACGTAGTTAAAATACATACATTCAAACGATAAATTCGCCTAGATCCTCTCAAGTCAGCCTCTTTGTTGCAACTGAAATTAATTAAAGTTAACTTTTGATACATGCATGTATGGTAGCTTCTATCTGCTCACCCCACATATTTCCCATTATTAGAGGGCAAGATTTATGCAAGACGCTCCAATCCGCGTTCCGCCACAGCAGCATGGAACCCTTCTGCGGTTTCACCTGTAAGCTGAGAAAGGGAAAGACTGTTTCTGCACCCTGCTGCACATTGCTTAGCTGCAAGAAATTAAATGGATTAATAAAATACAACTCCAAAAAGGTTAAAAAATCTTTACAAATATTAAAGCTGTTGCTGCAGAGCCCGCACTGTCTTCCAGATTGTATTTGCCAGCCATGCCATAATTGATAACTTGTAGCTTTTCCTCTTCGTGCAGGTCCATCCCACTGATATCCTGAATGCGTCGATTCACAGTGCTAATGATGTCATTTTTGGTCTGCGACAACTGGGCTATCTTGTAGGTGGAATTCTTGGACCCTTTTGGGCGTTGCAGTTCGGGTCTAGCTAAGCTTTTCAATGCCTCCATTTCCTCATCATTGAAGAGCTCATAATAAATATTAACGCTCGCTTCGTTAGTCAATTGTTCCATTCTGATGGCTGCAAGCTGCAGAAACGGCGTGGCTCGTAGGTAACTACAGTGCACGTCATTTACTTTTCGTGGATATGACTTTGCACACAAGGCTTTAAGCTTCACGTAATTTTCCTCAGGTTCGGCGCCCTTGAATGGTTGACTTTCCAGCAATTGTAGCTTTGGCAACAGCTGCAGCATATACGGATGATCGGGCTGTATGGAAAGTACCTCAAGGGCATGCTCCATAGATGCGGAAAAACGTCCTACGAAAACAAAAGAAAATGCAATTAATATTCATAGATAAACTGAAGTTTAGCATACCAAATCCCTTTGTGGCCTCAACAAGCATTTCCAAAATGGTAATATATTTCATGACCATGGTGTCAAACTGTTTTGGATTGCGATGTGCATCATAGTAGAAGAGTGCCAATTCCAGCCAATATTCGGCTGTCTCGTAGTTCTTGACGTACAGATTTACCAGCCCAAACATGAAGCACTCGTTTGGTTCCCATTTCTTGCGACTGAAACGGAAAGGAATGGAAATAATTGAAGCCAGTCAGCAGAGAGATTTCACAGCCTTACCTGTAGCGTTTGCCACGCAATATGCCGCCTGCCATGTCTGCGGGATCCAAGCTATAAACGGTCTGGAGTCTATAAATGGCGCCTAGGGCTTCCTCAAAGTCAATGCTAGTGGGAAGCTCGTGACATCGTTCTTGGGAAAAAGCAATCTCTTTGGCGCCCAAAACTTTTTGCATTAGCTTCAAACTTTGCTGCCAATCCCACTGCATGTGACGGATGAGTCTGAATTGTTGCCAGAAACTGTTCCCAGTCTTTGCTGTTATTCCTTCCAACAGATCCTCCGTATGTCTTATGAGTCTGTAAAATGTGAAACGTGTTAGTATTTGGTTGATTTAAGTACGCAGTTAATTGTGCCTACCGATAGACTTGCTTCAGTTGAATCTCTAGCGCTTGCTTGTAGCTTTCAAAATTCTGCACATAGGCTTCTTTCAGCTTTATCATGGGTAGCAGAGACTCCAAGGATACGGCAACGTCATTTGTCTTGGTTTCATATTGAAGCTGTGCCCCAGCCGCAGTTAGAAGCAGCAAGAACAGGCACACTTTAACCATGGCAAATTACTGATTTAAACTGGTCGGCACACTCCATTTGAATGGAGCATTTGCTGGGAAGCTTGGCTAATAGGATTCTGGTATGCTTCATGCTTGATTACATTTATTTCTAGCTGTTTCAGCAAGTCTTGTGTCAATATTTCGGCGTAGTCGTAGTGTGGCAATATATATTTTTAGTTTTATAATTTATAAATAAGTATTTATTCATTATTGATGAAAGGATCTAAGGCTTTCGACTACTATTATTCAAATTAAACAGAAGCGTTTTTTCTAATTTGTATAATAAAAATCAGACATTTAATTTTATTTCAAAATTTGTTTTCCAACAAAAATTGAGAGCCATACGAACCTTGCCCAGAAAAAAGGGTATGTGCATTTGTGACTTATGAAATGAAAATGAAGAATAGTTAGTTTTATATATTTGACCGATTTTACCGATCTTCAAATAAGTTATTGGATCCGTTTCGTGGCAACTACAACAAGAAATTCAGTTTTCCATATCAAGAGAAAATGTTTCCCAACTTACCCCACTTATTTCCCACAATGACGGGACACTCAATTTGGGAATCGCCTGTCCTTTGCCACACCAGAAGTGAGCCCTTTTGTGGAGGCACCCGTAGGTTTAGAGAGGCAAAATACGTTTCACCTCCTTGCTCGACATTACTCAGCTGTAATTATACATTATAAATGGTTCCATATATAATTTAAGTGTATAGCACCCACATAAAGCAAGGCAGTGATGACATCTTTATCCGCTGTGGCATGCTCTAAGAAGTGTCCGCCGATGCCAAAGTTTCTGACTTGCAGATTTTCAGACTCAATGGAACTTACACCCGGTATGGAATGGCGTATCCTTCTATTCAATGTGTCAATTTTCGTATGCATTGAGCTACTTAGTTCTGCTGATTGCCATGGCCGGGTGGCCATGTAGTCCGTATAGCTGTCAATTTCCCTGTAGGTTATTTTGTTCCGTTTCAAAAGCGGACTTGCCAAACGCTTAACAATAGAAAGCTCTCCATCGCTGAGCATATCATGATATAAACTGATGGCTGGATTAAGGGAAAGTTCTTCCATTTTAAGTGGGAGCAGTGCCTCACCCCTGACATAACGACAGCGGAGCCTGCCAGCAGGCAATGACTGATTCTGACGGCACAGCTTCTTGATTAGCTCCGCATTCACATCTATGGGCATCGATGGTTCTGGTTTTTGCTCATCTGATTTCGTGGAAAGTTCTTGTGCTTTAGCTTGTATATATTCATCCTGGGGCTGTAGTACCAAAAGTTCTTTCGCATGCCCCAAAGCAGTCTTAAATTTACCTGGAAACATATCATTTTGAAGTGGTAAACCTCTTTATCAATGGGCATGTGCCATACCTAAGCCCATGTTGGCAAGCATCAAGTACTCCAAGACATGCTCATACGTCCAGTGATGGAATGCCAGCTGTATAGGATTATCTTGCCGCTTGTAGCTGTCCTGAGTCAGCTTGAGCCACGCATCTGCGTCCTTGTAGTACCCCTGAAGTTGGCATAGAACTCCAAAGACGAATGTATCAAAGGCTCCCCAACGCTTGAAACTGCAAAAGAATAAATTAAGGTAAATGGACTCTCTAATAACACTGATCCAACAACTCACTTGTATTGTCTGCCGCGTAGCTTTCCCATTGCTATGTCGGCGGGTTCCATATCATAAGTGTACTGTATGCGCTGTATGCCTTTCATTGCCTCCACAATGTCCATATTTGTGGGCATTTGTGGTTGCAGCTCCTGAAGTATTTGTATCTGTAGTCTTTCCGCATCGGGCCGCATTATTGTTAGCCACTTGACCCAATCCAGATGCATGTGACGCAACACTGCGAATTGTTGAATGAAGTTCATGGCATTCAAGCTCGCTCTCCTTTGCAGCTCCTCATACATTCGAATGGCTCTAAAAATAGTTGGTTTATTTCCGATTTCATATTAAATATAAATCTACTCACAGTTGAACATCTGCCAGTTGCTTCTCCAAGGTTTCCGCATAGCTGCGTAGGTTTGCCACCACCTTTTCCTTTAATTTCAAAAGCGGCAGCATGGCCTCTATTGATACCGAAAATGCAAAGGTGGAAGGTTCCAAATAACGCCTGGCTTCCTCAGCATGGGTGCGGCTAGCCAGCGCTGAAAAAAGCAACAAGAAACCAAACCTGATCATGGCAGTGACTGTACGGAAGTAAACCTACTAATTAGACTCAAAAACGATCGAAAAACCATAGCAAAAGCATTTTTCATGCCAAAAACTTCGACTTTGAAGTGGAAAGAATTCTACAAACAGTTGACAGGCGGATGCTTCCCAAAACTAGCAACATGTGGCACTGGTTGTGGTTCTTCGTGGGCTCTCTGCCCCACTGCCAAATGCAATACTTGACAGATCATGCTCTGTCCATAGCTGCCATGAAGAGTCTCGTGGATATGGAAAGTTTCTTTATCGCAGAGTTAGACAAATACTCGAATGACTTGGAGTGGAAAATCAACACCATAGAGAGGTTTTTTTAAGGTATTTCCTCATAATTTATAAACTGATTTCTTCCACTCAGCTTTCTGGAGGAAGTGCAACTGAAAAGGGAGCCTTGGAGGCATATTCCGGATGAATTAGTTGCTCATCCGTTGGCTAGTTTCTCTCTTATACGTCGCCTACATGAAGATTGGAGCCATATGGAGCTATTTATGTCACATCAAGTGGCTTTGGATCAGCTCAATGCTATTCAGAGCGTACTGGATGTGGCCAAGCCAACGGCACAGGATCTGGAAGATGCTCTCAGCGGAATAGAAGCCATTCAGAGTCACTATGATCTAGAGCCAACGGATATGGCCAATGGAGTGTTGAATGGACGGCAATATGAGTAGGTTTAATGCTTATTTATATACCATCTCATTTTGAGTTCCCTTTCAGCGCTAACCTGACAACGCTAGATTGTCTGGCTATGGTTAGATTCCATGAAAATAACCAACACTTGCATGCGTCCTTCGATTGGTATGCGGCAGCGCTACAGCGCTACGATGAGGCCAGAGATGGTCATCTCTACAGAGATATTTTCAACTTTAAATTATCCGATTTTTATGGCGACTATGCGCGTTCTTTGGCAGGAAGAGGTAGGCCTGGTTTTGACCAAACTTCACTGCCTTTCTAAGGATTTTTCTAACCACAAACAGGTTTGGGCCCAGCCGCATTGACGCTACTAAAGAATGTATCCGATTTGCATGCTGATCTCTGGCAACTTCAGCGTGAAATCACGCATCAAATGGAACTGCAGAAATACGATAATAAAGTAAGTTTTTGCATTGAAAGTTACACTATTGCTTCCTACTTTCTTTGGTTTTTTCCCTACAGCATGTCAAAAGTGAGCAAAACAATCAAAGGATCGGATGTCTGGGTTTATTTCCACCCATCCCAAATGGCAGTTGTCATTACGAGACTAAAAGAACAGCCTTCCTGCGGCTTGCACCGCTCAAAGTGGAGATGCTTAGCCTCGAACCCTATATAGCCATCTACCACGATGCCATTTACGATAAGGAGATTTCGCGTGTCATGACGCTGCCACTCTCTGCGCTGAAGGGTACCTCACGCTATAGAGAGCGACGGGAATATAATCTGAAGTTCACTACGGTGCATGAGGAGCCCAACAGCCAACTAAATCAACGCGTTAGGGATATGACGGGTGGGAAAGTAAAAGAAGACAAGGATTTTCGCATCTACAATTATGGAATAGGTGGCTATATACGCTACCATATGGATAACTTGGCCAAAGAGGAGCAAAAGGTATTGTTATGCTTTCCACAAAGTAGAATTTAAAGTTATCATAATAATTTTCTACTTCAGACTGGCTTTGGGGATTATCAGACAACAATCACGTACTTCGTGGGTATTTATAAACTTTCTATTGCTGTCTTTAATCTTCTAGCTCCCAAATTTAGTTGAATGATGTGGAGCTTGGTGGCGCCGTTTCATTTCCACAACTTGAAATCACAGTATGGCCGCGTAAAGGCAGTGCTCTGGTCTGGCATAATCTGTACAATAATTCGGAACTCGATTTACGTGTGGCACACATCTCATGCCCTGTCATTGTGGGCTCCAAGTGGAGTACGTTTTCGTAGCTTTTACTTGAATTAATTTAATTTAACTTCATTCTTAGCGCTCGTCAAGTGGCTGCATCAGCACACCCAAAGGTTTGCACAGACCCAGGAAAAAACCGCGTGACTAAATCAGCAAATGATGACCGTGAAATGCTGAATTTTCCAAAGCTTTTTGCAACTTAATGTTTACTTTTCTTTAACCAGTTTAAGTTTGTTTACTAGAGTAAAATGTTCCGAATTGTTGGCTTCATTTGTCTTATAGTTTTAGTCCCGAGCTGTGACTCTGTGGATCCAGAAAATTATGGTAAAGATTACTACAGTTCTTCGGTTTCGGGTTTAGTACATCTTTTGGAGCTTGAGCGTCAGTTCATGGAGGAGTTTACAGTCCATGCAGATGTGCTGCAGGAGAAGGTGGACAACCTGCAAATGTGAGTAAAAGAAAGACCCTCGGGAAATTGGAAAACTGATGGATTTGTATCTACTTTCAGGTACATCAACTACTTGGATCGTGGCCAGCATGAAAGCCACAGGGAAAGAGAAAAGTTTGTCTCCAATCCACTCAACGCTTACGGACTGATCCGTCGCCTGCAACAGGATTGGCCCAAATGGAAGAACTACACCCAGAAGCCACTGGGCACGGCACAGCTGAATGCAATAGAAGAGCTTCTCTCTTATGCTCCAGATTCCTACGACATGACAGAGTCGCTCAAGTCAATGGATCGCATTGAGAGAACTTATGATCTGCCAGCCAGTCACATAGCCAGCGGTCTGCTGCAGCAAAAACAATACGAGTGAGTGCGATCGATCGAAAGGATATTCCCAAGTAAATATACAACCCTCTAAACAGCACTCATCTGTCCGTGAGAGACTGCTTGGCCTTGGCACAGCACAAATATGAAACTGGGGATTACATACGCGCCTCCATGTGGTATCGCGAGGCACTGCGCTACGAACCAGAGCCCAATGCGGAGCTCATCAACGCAGTTTTGGGAGATCCACGCGAAGGTTTGGATCTACAGTTTGCACGAACCATGGTCATACGCGGTAAGCAATCAGAGGGAGCATGCTAAGTGCTATAATTTATAGGCTTTCTATTGACAGGCCTTGGTTTATCGGATCAAGCGATGAGCAGGGAAACAATTGACGCATCAGCCAGCGACTTTCTAAACAAGTCCAGTCCACGAGATGTGGAGGAGTTCATTGGCTATTATCTCGCACAAAGCGATGAGGAAATAGCCAAAGATATGGGCACCCCACAGACTCCGCCTACAGCTCACGAGTTTGGGTGTCGCGGACTCTTCCCAAAGCGCACAAATCTCGTCTGTCGATACAACTCAACTACGACACCTTTCCTGAGACTGGCACCGCTGAAAATGGAGGAGATAAACCACGATCCTTATATAGTCATGTACCACAACGTCCTATCGGATCGGGAAATTGAGGAAATGAATAATCTGGCGGAGCCCATGTTCAATGGCCTGTCGGGCTCGGACATGGCGAACAATTCGGAGCCCCTCGAAATTGTGGCACGCGTTGCATGGCTGGTCGATCCATCGCCCTTCAGGGAGCGACTGAATCTCCGCATCAGCGACATGACCGGCTTCGATGTGAGTGACTTTGAAGCCCTGCAGTTGGCCAACTTTGGTGTGGGCTCGTACTTCAAGGCTCACTTCGAC
Source organism: Drosophila guanche (assembly GCF_900245975.1). Classification (NCBI taxonomy): domain Eukaryota; kingdom Metazoa; phylum Arthropoda; class Insecta; order Diptera; family Drosophilidae; genus Drosophila; species Drosophila guanche. The sequence goes on along the minus strand of NW_022995744.1, from coordinate 8,695,324 downwards.
TACCTCACCGATCGCATCACAGAAGCGGACTCCTCCCCGTTGGGCGATCGCACCGGCAGCCTCATCATCTATGTACGTCATTAAGCATTATTTTTCGCACATAAATTAAGACTTGAATTCCCTTGCAGGCCAGCGAAGTGCCACAAGGTGGTGCCACGATATTCCCCGATATTCAGGTGACGGTCCAACCGCAGAAGGGCAACAGTTTGTTCTGGTACAACACATTCGATGACTCGACACCAGATCCGCGCTCACTGCATGGTGTGTGCCCTGTCATAGCTGGTTCTAGATGGAGTAAGTGTACGCTAAACCCTTCTTCTCAGTATTCAGCTCATTGCATTGCTTGCTTACAGCGGTTACAAAATGGCTACACCAATGGCCACAAATGTTTCTGAAACCCTGCTGTCTGCGTCGACAGCTAGTGGAACGAAAGTCTTAAATTGTAATTTTTCCTGTCTCAATGGCATGCAAATAAAGTTTAAACTATTTCCAATCTGCGTAGCTAATTTGTTGGCTTAAAATTATATTTTTTAGAGCCTTTAATCAGTAATAATGCAACGTTGCCTGAACTTGATCACAGCTCTGCTGATTTTCGGTCAAACTGTGGCAAATCCACGCTACGATGAGAAGAAAGAACGTTATAGCTCCTCCACAGTGGGATTGTTGAAGCTGCTGGAGTTAGAGATGCAGTTTATAGAGAACCTAAAGACCTACACAGAACTGCTATCCGCGAAAGCAAATACTTTACAAGAGTGAGTGAAAGTGATGGAAACCGATGTAACCATTAATTAATTCCATCATTTCCAAAGTTTTATAGACTCTGTGGATCATGGCAAGGAAAAAAGCGTAGCTGAACGCGAGAAATACGTATCAAATCCGCTGAATGCCTTTGGACTGATGAGACGCACACATCAGGATTGGCCCAAATGGCACCACTACATAAATACGACTGTAGGGAAGGGTAAGAATTTCTTTCATGACTTCTAATAAGTCTAAAAAATACCTTTCCTACAGACCAACTACAATATCTGGATAATCTACTGGCCAAAGCTCCGGATAGTCAGGATATGAAAGAGGCTCTGGCGGGCATGAAACGAATAGAAACAATCTACGGGCTGCAGGCCTATGACCTAGCAAATGGACGACTGCAGGACAAGCAATACGAGTTAATATCGCATAACAAAGATCACGAAACAAAGGTTAAACCACAACTCTTTGCAGCATTCAACTATCCATTCGGGACTGCTTGGCCCTGGGGCAGCACAAGCACCGGGAAGGCGACTTTTTACGTGCCTCTATGTGGTATCGAATGGCCATCAAGCACGAACCCGAACCGTATGCTGAGACATTCAATGAGATTCTGGGCTATCCGCTGAAGAACTTGAAGCGGAACTATGCCAGAGCCACAATTATCTATGGTATATGCTAGACAGTGCTTACTTTTATCCACTAACCCCCTTGAAATTCCAGGACTAAGCGCAGGAAATCAATCTCAGAACATCCAGCAGGTTCTGGACATAACAGAGGAAGCGATACACAAGTCTAGTCCGGAAGAACTGGAGGCACTTGTGGCAGAGTTGCTGAATCAAACAGATGAGGATATTGCCAGGGAAATGTCTGCCTCTGAGCCTTGGCCTACCCCCTACGAAATCGGTTGTCGCGGAGGTTTCCCGAAGCGTACGAATCTCGTCTGTCGCTACAACTCGACCACGACACCATTCCTGAGACTGGCACCACTGAAAATGGAGGAGGTAAACCACGATCCATATATCGTTATGTACCACGAAGTTCTTTCGGATCGAGAAATTGAGGAAATTAAGCGGCGTTCCAGCCAAATGAGCAATGGCTGGGCAGACGCGAAGGAGCCAAACAGTAAAACGATCAGGGACATAGTATGCCGACATTCCTGGTGGTCGGAACGGTCAACCATTAGGGAGCGCATAAATAGACGCATAACCGATATGACTGGCTTCGATTTCGCACCGACAGAGGATCTACAGGTGGCCAATTACGGCCTGGGCACCCACTTCAAGCCACATTACGACTACACTTCCGATGGCTACGAGACGCCCGATGTCCTAACCTTGGGCGATCGTTTGGGCAGCATTATCTTCTATGTAAGTACGTACATTGCTCCGGGAGGGAAGCTTCTACAGTTCCACTTTCATGCTCCACAGGCTAGCGATGTGCCGCAAGGCGGGGCCACGGTGTTTCCTCGCAATCGTGTCTCAATTCTTCCACGCAAAGGTAGCAGCGTGTTCTGGTTTAATTTATACGACGATGGCAGGCCAGATATTCGCAGTCAGCATTCGGTGTGCCCTGTTATCGTAGGGGATAGATGGAGTAGGTTATTAACACTATTTTTTATGTTTTTATGGTATGAATTATATGTGTTTTCAGCTCTTACCAAATGGCTGCATATTGTGCCTCAAATGTTTGTCATGCCTTGCAAGCCCAGGAAGAAGTCTCCAGGTTATAAGGAGGACATCTAAAAATGATAAAACAAAAGATAACATCAAGCTGAATAAATATATACAGAAGTTTCAGAATTTAAATTAGAGAAATTAAAATGCCCTTTCTAGGAACAAGGAAATGCCACAGAATCTATAACTAACTCACCATGGAAATTGCAATTTTCAGCTGTGGATAAATTACAACACAAAAACTGTGCAAGTTGCAAATCAAAGTACAGCTAAAGATGAAGTTCCTCTGGCAACTCAAACTTTTAATTTTACTCCTGCATCTATGTGTTGCCATGGAAGGGCCAGAGAAGACGATGATCTACAGCAACTCTTTGCTGGGCATGGTCAAGCTTTTGGCTATGGAAGATGCCTTAAGGCACAACCTGGCGACCTATATCCAAGCCATGCAAACGAAATTGGATGCCTTAAAGCTGTAAGACATGCCAGAACTTGCTCAAATTTCAATCTGTCAATCCTTTTGCAGTTTCCAACAGATGCTGCACAGGGAGCCAATGAAAACTCTCGAAGAAAAGGAGGAATTTATTGGAAATCCGCTAAATGCATTGCCCCTGCTGCGACGCCTCAATCAGGATTGGCCCAAGTGGTTGAATTATCTACGAACGGATATTGCCAGCAAAACAACAAAAGCAATGGAAACAAAATTGAAATTAGCACCAAGCAATGATGATCTGCAAGTGGTACTCAAAGGTTTCGCGCGCATCGAAAGTTTCTACGATCAAGAGGCAGCGGACATGGCCAAGGGTTACCTATTGGAACAACACTTCGAGTGGGTTAACCTCTACTTACTTTAGCTTGAAATTAATGCGGAAATTATGTGTACTCTTAGCTCTCAGTTGACGGCACCCGACTGCTTTGCGCTGGCCGAATTTCACTACAATCAAACGCAATTTTCAAGAGGCACGCCCTGGTATCGCATGGCCCTTCGACTGCACCAGAGATCCGAGGGTAAACTCTATAAGAAGGTTTTGGGACTGAAGCGAAAGAGAATCTACCAAAAGTTTGCCAACTCGTTGGTCATGGAGGGTGAGCAAATCTTATAAAACACTTAAAACTCTTCCAAACTCTCTTCTTAGCCTTCTCTTTGTCTATTCCAACGGAGATAAACCCCGAATGGGAGACACTGGCCAATGAAATGGTCGCCGAGGACAAATTTCCCAGCATCAAAAGCGCCCTAGACGAATACCTTAAGGGAGATGAGGAGATCTTGAGGCAGGAGGCAGCTCAACACAAGCCCAAACCCACCAGGCTAGAGCGCGGATGTCGTGGATGGTGGCCCCGGCAGTCCTCCGCTCAACTAACCTGCAGCTACAACCGAAAGAACTCTGCCTTTCTGCGACTGGCACCACTCAAAATGGAAGTTCTTAACGAGCAACCGCTGATAGTGCTCTACCACGAGGTGCTCTACGAAAAGGAATTGAAGTCAGTGCGGGAAATGGCCAACATAAATGACAGCATGTATAAACAGTCCAGCAAGCCACAGCGCGAAGATCGATTGGCAAAGCTGAAAATCGCTGAGCCTGTCGCCTTGAGGATCAATCAACGCATAGCAGACATGACGGGGCTAGAGCTGCAGGGTAACACAGCCTTGCACATGTCCAACTACGATCTGGGTGGAGACATCAAGCGTCCGGTTAGTGGGAGATTCCGTCTTGGCAGTGCAATTTCATCCAGTGAATGGGGAGGCGATGTGCTGGCCACAGTTGTGCTCTTTGTAAGTGATCTGCATCCGCATGAGCTGTTAATTTAGAAACATTTTTTAGGCAAGCGACGTGCAGCTGGGTGGAGCGAATGTTTTTCCCAAATTAAAAATATCTGTGGCGCCCAAGAAGGGAAAAGCTTTGATCTGGCACAACCTAAACAATGCTGGCGAACCCGAGAAGCTCTCAAGTCATGCGGGCTGCCCCGTTGTCATGGGTTCACGTTGGAGTAAGTTTGAGGTTCCCAAAACTGCAAAGAATATTCAATGTTAATTTCTTTTTGTATCTGTTATTTTCAAAGCAATTTACAAATGGATTAACGCAGAGCAGCAAATGCTGAAGAGGCCTTGTCTGGCCTAGTTTCGAAATGTATATCTTTATTAGCGCCTCCCATTAGGATGAATGGCATGCAAATAAATTTAAATCTTTCCACAAGTGGAACAATGTCAATGTATATGGGTTGGGTGGTGGTGCAGCTGGCACACATTTTGTGCCCTCAGTGTCTGGCCTGGTGTCTCCCTTTCATTGTGTGCCATAAAAATTGCAAGTGCCACTAAATTCAGCGCCAGTATTGGCCGAGAGCGGGGGCACACAAGAGTGTGCTGGGCAGAGGGTAAGCTTATGTGCTTGCCCCAAATACCATTTAGCGGAAGTGCACACTTCAATAATGGAAAGAGGGCAAGCTGCAGTCAAGCAAGCAGCAAGCAGCACCAGCCCTGGACACGCAACACAATGGCGCAGGCGGCTCAGGGGTACTCAAGTCCCATCTTTGTCTATTCTTCAGTGAGGAGGAGTAGCATAAAGGGTGCAGCCAGCCGATTTAAAGGAGGAAGCAGCAGTGCTGTGAACTAAAGAACAAGCAGGAACAAGATAGAGAGTAAAAGTGTGGTAGAAAAACAATCACTTGGTGTACAATATTGCTCATGAAATTGCCTCATAAAGTGACAATGGGTTTAATATCTATCATAAGGTACACAAAACATAAACTTTCATCCCAGCTACCATCTATACTAAAAACAAGGCAAAGCACAGTCAGACTTCCATGAATATTTAAAACAATTGCATTATTCACAGACACTACAACTAAGGAAACGAAATCTCTTGGACAGCAACACTAATTGGAATATTTAGCCCTGCACGCAACCCTAACAAATGTCGTTGGTTGGCAGCCTCTAAAATAGTGCTAATACATGGTTAAGCTGCCGCCATCAAGAGGAACTTTAAATGAGTTTAAAAGCAACTTGTTTGGCCCGAGACACTGACTGAGAGAGAGGGCCGCAGCGAAACTAAACGAAATCAGCATGAAAGCAATTGTCCAAGTTATTCCAAAGTGCCCAGAGGCCAAAGACACTCGGGCGGAGGGACACAGGGGACTGTCAGTGAGACCAAGTCTGAACTGGTGTCCAGTTGGTTAGCTGCTGTCGCTCTCAATGCCGCCAGCTTTGGGGATAGGGCGGGCAGGCCACTGTTTTTGAAACGAGTTACAAAAGGAAGGAATTGCAGGGTGTTGACGTGCACTGGCGGAGGAAGTGCTTTAGATGTTGTTTTCTTAGATCTATAGTTAAGCATTAACAACTAAAAGCTGCTGGAAACTTGTGGATTAGCTGACAGTAATAAGGGGACATTAGCAGCCAGATGGAGCTCAAATTAAACACTATTAACATTAGCTCTAATATCTGTTCAGAAATACTATCAGAAAGACCCACTTAAAAGTCTCTTAACTCACTCTACAAATCCATGCATAAATCCTTCACTTCTTGGTCTTACTTTATGACTTCCACTTGTGGCAGCTGCAAAAGCATTTGTCAAGACTTTCCACCTGTAAAGTACATATGTTGAGCCACAAAATGCCAGTACAAGAGCCAGGGGCTTACCTCACATATGTAGATCATTATAAAGTTATATACAGTATGCGCAGCTCAAGTGCTAGCCAAATAAAGTCCTGAACGGACTTGATAGCAGCCATTGCGACCCCATTCAAGTCGAAGGCAAAACGAAGTCGAGAGCTGCAGCAACCCGACTCGAGCAGGTCAGAGGCTGCAGCATCATAGATTTATCAGCAGGCAGGCGCCTGTTGAAGCACCAGAATGCGGATCTCCAAGAAGTGGTACAAGTTCAAGCAGAAGTGAATCCATTGAATGGCTTTGCAAGTTGTTGAGAATACTGCTGCAGCAAAAGGGAAAAGGGAGAAAATAAGCAGAAGCAAATGCAATCTAAAGCGTCCGCACTTACCAGCAGGAGTTGGGACCAAGCACCAACACCACCACAATGTGTCCGTCCGGCGGGTGCAACTTGCCAGTTCGACCCATGGAGTGGGTCGCTCTAGGGGCGATTGTAAAGCGATTCCAAAATGTGTTGAACTCTTAAGTGATTGAATTGTTATCGGTGACATGAATTTGTTCGCTGATTTGAATGGAGCCCTGCCGCTGGGAGTTGCGCATAGAATCCGCCACTGCAATTGAGATGACAGATAGGTTAATGCCAGCGCACAAACTAGATGCACGACGCAGCTATGACTCAGCTGGAAGACACAAGCTTCTGCTGATCTCATCCTGCAGCAGTCGTTCTGTTCAAAAGGTGCTGCAGGCTTTTAGAATTCCTCACTGGAAACCCAAACAAAAAAAGTAGAAGCATAAAAACGTTAGCAGCACTTCAATTCAATGCACTTACTTAGTGTTAAGTCACTCCTCCACTGGGGTGTGCTGATGCTTCCGGTGACGGTGGTGCTGCTGGTGTCAAGCTGGTGTGACTAGGCCATTTGGTTTTATGGCGGTCATGCCCATGTGCTGCACTTCCTTTTTTACCACAGCTTATGTGAGCTTCCTTCAACGATGACATTGAGCACTTCATAAATGTCGCCCTGAAAAGTAGATGCCCTGGCATGTGTGCTGGTGTGTGTCTTATGTTTGGTTTTATAGGGAAATATTAGGCAAAAGAGGCAACAGAAAAAGACCGTCAAATGTTTGAAGAAAGATAATTGTAATTTCATGCACAATCGATACATTATGGTTATGTAAATTAATTATGCTGTTGGCGAGTATCAAACTCGCGTTTATAAATCATCATTGGGCAGTACGGCGTCCTCGATCTTGCGGATCTCAGCCCATGTCAATTTAGATTCCTTGATTTGGTCATGGTTAGCCGTGCAGTAGGGGCACTCGCGAAAGTCCATCAAGAAAGCCTCCTGTGGACACATCTTATACCGTAACCGTAACCACAACCATAACAGTAAAAAATGTCGAACTCACCGCTGGATGCTTCTCGCATTTTGCGGCAATGCGGCCATGGAAGTATTGGTGGCAGCGGCCACACTCGAGCGCCTTTCCTGGACGATCGCAAATGCATGTCTTAATAATGACCTTCTTCGATGGCACATTGGACTCGATATTGTGCTCGACGTACTCCAAATTATTATTAGCGTCCACGTACTCGTGTGTGTTCCACTGCGTTTCGGTTTTCTTCTGAGCAGAGGGCTTTATTGCCCGCTGGTGTGTGACGCCGTGCGACGACGATCCGTGCAGATTCGCGTAAATCGACTTCAGGCGTGCGTGAATTGCGTTCTCATCAGTTCCTTCTGGTACCGGAATGTAAATAATCTTTAGCCGCACTTATCCCACTTGTTGTAATTGCTAATCATACCCATTTTTTCTTTATATACGATAATGACGCTTTACTTTTTTTCAATTTCAAGTAACGGTGCTTACCAACAGTGTGACCGCGGATTTATCGATTAAATATACTACTAGACTCTCGATCAAATACCGAAATATATCTTGTCATTTAAAAAATATTCCGAAAATATACCGTAAATGTTATACCCTTTCCTTAATTTTGCTATTCTAAACAATATTACCAACTAGTTAGGAATCCTAGCGGTAATACTATAACTTTATCAAATTATTAATGGGCGCACCAGGACATCCTTGATACCCTATCCAATGCAAGCAGGTAAAAAAGGACGAACTTTTCGAAGCTCCCACCTTTTTCGCACCTGTTGAAGGATTCATGTAACATGACTTGATGGTATTTATTTTATATATTTATTTATTTCTTTATTTTCGATGTAGAATTTCAAAGTACATGGCGGGAATGGAATGTAATAGAATGTAAATAGCAAAGTCCGAAAAAGAATATAATTTTATTTTCGATAATGGCGGCAATCGAATGTAAATAGGAAATAGAGTGAAGATATGTTGGAAAGTTTTCTTGCTCCCTGTGTGTCCGTGATGCCCGCCCTCGAGCCTGATGTTTGGCGGGGCTTCGTGTATGCATGGACCGCGCCTTTGCAAATGAATTATTTCAATTTAATGTGAACAAACATTCTCTTTATTTATTTTTCTTACTAACTAAAATCGATTCACATGTTAGAATAACTTAATCAACTAAACCAAGTTAAAGGTCGTAGATTAATAGACTTATAATCAAAAATCCCAAACGAAAGATATTCCTAAAGATGTGCAAATAAATGTATTCCTAGCATAACCCAAAAGAGCACATTGTCAACACAGCGTTTACAAGTTACTACTTTCTTTATATTTAAAATTTATTTCATTTAACGGAAAGCACAACTCTAGCACGGACAACAACCAAAATTACATTTCCACGCTTTCCAGCACTTTTGATTTTTTAAAACATGTTGATTGGTTGAAAGTTGAAAGCGCGTTAAAAGTATTTATTTTTGAGTATTTATTTCAAAGTACAGTGCTGTGCAGCGTCACGTTTTGAAATAGCACCCAGTTTCGCACTATAGTCATCCCTTTCGCACTCGCATTGCAGACGCATGAACAAAACATGCACCAACAGAGAGCGAGCCCGCGCATTAAATCCACAATAGGGCGCTCCACCTTCAACCGGCTCGTTGGTCTAGAGGTATGATTCTCGCTTCGGGTGCGAGAGGTCCCGGGTTCAATTCCCGGACGAGCCCAAGTTGGACATAAATTAAATTTTTTTTCCGCTCTAACCTTCAAATTTCTTAACATTTTGCAAATAAATTGCTAGACCCAAAACCACCTGTGCCTAGATCGTTGGTTTTCGCCTATCAGTGTTTGCATTGTGTGTGTGGCTGTTTTCTTGATCGCGATGTAAGATCTATTTCCCAAATCGGAATCGAAATCTCTGCGTCTCGATGTCTGTTAATCAAAATGTTGTTTAGCATTTGTTTAGTTTTTATGATTATGGATTTTCGAAATACTTAGAACAATAAGGGCATTGCCAGGATTGATTCAGATTACACATTAAAGAGAGTTGGTTGGGCGCACAAGTTTTTGTTTTTTTTGAATTTTTTTCCCCCCTTCTATTTGTTCAATCCGCGGGCTTACTTTTATAAGTGGATTTTCCTTATTTTTTTTCGTTAAATTATAATCTTAAATTGTAAACGCTGCCGCGGCCTTGTCTGTGTTTCTGTGTGTGTATTTGTTATGCTAATTGTGTGTGCCTATGGGTCTGTGCGTTTGTGCTCCCTCTTTACTCGTACTCCAGCACATTTTTATGGTAGAACAATAAATAGCTAAAAGAGAGAGAGCGAAAATTAAAGTTTGCATAACTCGGTGGACTCCCGCACTCACCCCTCGCTGTCCAGCACCTGCTTGAGCGATGCCATAGTTATCACATGATCATCGCACTTTACCCACGTGTCCTTCTGATGCCGCACATATGCCGTGTAGTGGCCCGTGTCAATGGTGCCCACGTGATTGACCACCGCGTACAGAGAGAAGCGAAAATCGCCGTAGGCATTCTTCTTCTCGGACATAAAGGGCGTCATATCGAACTCGACGGGGAATTGGATGAACGATGAGATCTTGCGATCGATCAGCGCCGAGTGTTCGAAGCGCTTCAGGTGAAAGGAGACCACGCTGGGAAGAGTGCGCAGGCTGAACTGCTTGGTGGACTCCTGGTAGGACTTGCAGGTTGAGCATTTTATCTTGGCCGCGGAGCCCAGGTGCTCGGCCCGTGTGTACCGCTCCAGGCAGTCGATCAGCGTCTTGGGCGTTACCCCGCCGTGCGTTGTGGTCTCGCCCAGGTCCAGCGAAATGTCCCAGAACGGATCGAATGTGGTGGAGACGCCCTTGCAGGCCTGGCACACCACATCGCTTTGCAGCATGCCCGTGAAGATCTGATCGATGATGCAGTTGCACTGCCCAAAGCTGGACGTTGTCGAGCTGCTGGTGGAATTGGTGCCGCTGCTCGAACCCGAGCTGTTGCTCTTGCTCTCGTGCTCCGCCTTGGCCTTGACGCAATGCCGATGCAGCACATCCAGCGTGGCAATGAAGAACTCGTGCGCATCCTGCTGCTCGTACCCGGCCAGATGCTTGGCATGGTTCCAAATTAAATGCAAAAGGCGATGCAGCGACAGCGGCGAACGGGAGCCCGAATAGAACTCCTGGCAAGGGAAAAAGAGTTGCAACATTAGTGGCAAGTGGCAAGTGGCAAGCGGCAGGTTGTGCATCACCTGGAAGAGACGCGACACTTCGCAGACCAGACACTTGTGCGAGGACTTGCCGCAGTCATGCCGGTCCGACATAAAGTAGTCGCTCAGCAGTGGAGTGTGTACCAGGGCCTGGGGGGATGACAATTTGGTGATGCGGGGGGGGAATTTCTTTCCTGGAAGTCACCACTCACCTGGACAATGCAGTTCATGAAGCAGGTGGCACCCAGATTGAGCAGACCCCTCAGTCCGATTGTCTGATTGGGCCGCACCAGTCGGCGCCGGGAATTAGCCAGCAGCAGATTCGACTCCTTGGCCGTGGGTATCCAGGGCTGCCAGCCGAGGCTCTTTTGCAGATCCTTAGCCTCCAGCTTCCGGTTGATCAGCGCATACTCCCGACTGCGCGAGTCGTAGATAAAGTCTCGACACGCATGGCAGTAGAGCGTGCCGTGGGACAGCTCCAGCGCCACATGATGCTTCTTGGCCCGCAAATGGCTGTGGATGTGTGCGCCCCGACAGCCAAAGTAGATGCAGTGCAGGCAGGCGTACAGCTGGATGTTGGCACTGCCGCACTCGAAGCAGTAGCAGTGTGTGGCCTAGGGGTGGGGGTTACAAAAAGGGTTACACAAATGTCACTGCACATGTGCGCTCAGGGGATGGCCAGGCCAAGATTTGAGTTGTAACGGTTGGCAGTGTTTAAAACACACACCAAAAGAGTTGGCCGCCAATCAAATTTTGGTTCGGTAATCACTTTATTGACAGCACACACACACACGCCGATCTTCTTCTTCCCCCGTCTCTATGGATTGTGTGTCAGTGAACCCCACCGCACACATAACCGTAACTCTCTCACTCGCGCTCTCTCTCTCTTTCGCTCTCTTCCCCCTCCCTCACCTTCTTCAGACGCGCATCTTGGTTCACGCAGGCAGAAAAGTACGCATCGATGACCCGATATGTATCATATCCGTGCTCCTTCAAGTAGCTCTGATAATGCCGGCAGCCCGTCTCCGACATGACACCGCTCGCCTCCCTGCTGGCGATGCTCTTGGCGTCAGTGCTGACGTCAAGTTCAATGGCAAGTTTTTCCACTGTGCGCAAACAGGCCGACAAATGCGCCCGATTCAGTGGGCCCTTTCTTAGCTTTGCACCGCTCTCGCTGTCGCTGTCGCCGTCACTGTCCTCCTCTTTTCCACCCTCAGCACCTCCGCCACGCCCACTTCTAGCAACAGTTTCGTTTTCCTCAGTCGCCACACACCGGCCGGCAGCTGACTCTGCAGTTGCCTTTGTTGTTGTTGTTGTTGTTGTTGTTGTTGTTGTTGTTGTTGCTGCTGCTGCTGCCGCTGTTTCGTTTTCGGCCGTTCCCCGGCCCTCCCCTGGCCCTGTGTAGAATCGTTTGTTGTTGCTGCCGCTGCTGTTTAGGCCGCCGACAACGACGACGCTACCGCCGCTGTGGGTGCTGCTGCTGCTGCTACTTATTACGCTTGTAGTACTATCAACACTATTCTCTTTTGTTTTCGTTCGTTTGGAACACGGCTGCGGCACGAATGCTTTGTCACACTTGCGCTGTTTTCGCCGAATTTTGGCCACTTTTGCTATGAACACACACAAGTGCTGTAAAATAGGAACTCCGTTTCACTAAATTTGGCGTTTGTTTAATTTTAATTTTGTGCTTTTTCGCTTAGTTTCTGTTTCTGCAGCCAACACACACACGCGCACATACCAAACACACACACACGCACGGGCAGAGGGCAGAGCAAACGCGTATGTGTACGCGAAAAACGCAGTCGGCAGCGACAGCTGAATCGAAACAGGGTTGCTGCGACAGCTGACATGCTATCGATTGAGTGGCGCGCACTCCGAAAATACTAAAATTATTCGAAAAGCAAATAGTTGCAATAAAATATTGAAAAATAAATAGATAAAGGCGCATAGACCACTTGAAAGAGTCACAAATCTATTGATCTTCCCTTGAAATATATATTTTTTAAATTCTATATTCAAACAGCAACGTATTCGATAGGTCGCTAGCGGTGTTTGCCAACACTGATGCATTTGAAAATACTGACATCTGCCTGCAGTCGAAGCAGGCGCATTTTTGGCCATCAATTTTCAAGAAAATTTAACTAAATTGTGCTCTAAAAAAATATGTACACAGATGAGGTGCGAACACCTCATTCCCTCAAGAGTCGATACTTCTCCAATCTCACCGAGCTGAAATGCCGGGTGCGCAGGAACAGCGCCACGGCCAACAATTCCGTGGCGTCGTCTGGAACGCCAACTAATGGCGGCAAGCAAAATACGAGATGTAGTCCCCAAATGTCCTCGCTGGTGTGTACGCCACCGCCCAAGCGCTTCCACAAGATACGCAATCCCTTCGAAGGTGCCCTGGCGGATCGTTTGCACCTGCCGCTGATTGCCAGGTGAGTGCCTGCCTCGCACATCCTGTCGCCCGGCCACGCCTTCATAGAACATTTTGTTATTCTGTCTATTTGCAGTCCTTCGCTGTTCCGGTCACGAACACCACAGCTCTCGTCCACACAGTTTGAGTGGAACATCGATGAGGTGGCGCAGCTGAAGCCCGCCGATGTGGAGCCGCACGAGACGCAATTCCACGACTCGCCCGACCCTGAGGTGGAGAACAAGGCCCAGCTGGCAATTAGTGCGTTCTTCAAGGAATCTCTCATAGTGCCCAGCCCCGTGGACTGTCCCCTGCGCAAGAATCGCATCATACTCAACGAACTCAACGAGGATCTCACGCCCATCTCGAAGAAGTCCTCGAGCGGACGACGGCATCGGGACTGCAGTGTCCAGACCGAGCTGTCACTGCCGCCAATTCTGCCCAAGGCCCTGGAGGATGCGCTGCGCCCGTACTTGCAGCCCCATCTGGCTGGCAGCATGTCTGGCAGAGCCATGTCCCGCTCCAGCGGCAGCGACATCTTCAACAGCTCCATGAGGCGCAAGTTGTTCGATCTGCACAATGTGATTGTGCTGGGCGAGCAGGAGGCAGCGCAGTCTCCCCAAATGGTGGGCTCCAGTCCGCAGGGCAAGCAGACAATGTTCGCCGGCAGACTCTCGGACTCGGCGTCGGGCGAGGGCGATGGCAGCTTTGGTTCCCTGTCGCCCATCAGGAATCTGTGCGGCCTGCCCACGGGCACACCAGACGACGGTAATCGTTCCTCAAAGCGGAAGCTTCTGCTGATGCACGACCTGGACCTGCCCTCGCCGATAGCTCCGTCTGAGCATCTCAGCCGTCGGCTGGTGCACTCCAAGGTGGAGGTGAGCATCAGCACCAGTGAGCAGCACGACACGTTGTCGGAGCTGACGGGTTCGGGGCGACCGGCCTGCAGATTCACACCGGATCGCAGCTCCTCGCCGATGCAGGCACTGGAGCAGTCGGACAGCAGCATCAATCAGCGTGTGAGCCGTCTGAGGGTGAACAGCACGCGGCAGTTGCCCAGCCAGTCGCTGCTGGAGACTGTGGAGCAGGCGGAAACGGAGGACACGGACGAGCCCGAGGCTGAACCAGAGACGGACGATGAGGAGGGGGAGGAGGAGGCCGAGGCCATGCAGTTGTCCACGCTCAGCTTTAACTGCAGCTCCTCCAACTCGGACACGCCGCGTGGATCCCGCCGCCGGCGCTCTGCCAATCGTAAAAATCTCTCGCAATCTTTTAGTGCCAATTTGGATGAAGTGGAGGAGCCCCAGCAGGTGGAAACGGCTCCGCCTGTGGCCAATCCGCCGGCGCAGCGTGTTGGTCTCTATAGGGCGGACAGTGGCTTCAACGAGACGTCGAGCACCTCGACTTTTGCCTGCTCCCAGGACATATCCATGGCCTGCTGCTCGACGCCTTCCACGCGCTCCTGACATCACCAACAGCTGTACATCAACTTCAGCTGCAGTTGGAAATATTTTAATGCAATAACTCATCTTCCCAGGCTACAGAGGAAGACTCGCTTATCTGCAAAGCTACCCACCGATCCTAGGGCCTTATATTTAATGTGTGTGTTTATTTTTTAAGGTTTTCGATCAAAGTTTTCACTTGTTTATGAACCACCCCACCGCATAGGTATGTAATTTGCCAAAATAGTTTAGTGAAATGTGTATTTTCGTCGTTCATATACATAGTTAATTCAATTGTGTCATTTATTGTAGTTTCTCTTAGAATAAATTAAATAAAATGTTCGCTTCTTGAAGGAATTAATTCTGGCTGCGAAAAGTGTGCAACAAATTATAAATACCTTGAATAAAAAACACAGAAAAGGTGAACAGCATGTCATTCTAAGATAAAGTCAATATTTATGTTTAAAATCAGCTTTTAAAGCAAAATTTCAATATAAATTAATAGAAATAGGGTAAAAAAACGACCGTACTATACCTTGCTGCCAGTAAACAAGCAACATGTTCTCAAATTGTTGGTTGACCTTTTAGTTGCAACCTCGTGCAACAATCGGATAAAAAGAATCTTGAAAACTAGTCAATTTTGTGAAGAATTGATTGTTAAATGGAATAAAATTATAGTTTTAGCGATGAGAATCCTAACTAGCTTTTAATATTAAATAGAATAGAAAAATCAAGGAAAATGCTATGAATTTACGGTATATTTGGAAGTGTGATCGCAAATTCTTTTTGGTATATTTATTTTCAGCGCTCATGTTTGGAACGCCAAAATGAGGAGAGAAAGAGAGGAAACTGCTGTTCTAGTCCTCTAGTTGACAGGTAAATGGCAAGGTGTGTTATGCATGTAAAAAGGACTAGCTTCTTTTAAGGACCTCTCCTTTCTCATACCTGGTGAAAGCTCCCCAATAGTCGTAAAAAGTCGGTATTTAACATTAAAAGTGTTTGTTTTCGATATCGAATTCAAAGTTTCTGGCGGGTTAACATCAAATTGGAAGAAGTCTTAAATCAACAAGATAAATGGTAGTCCCGGGAGTTCGACAAACTAACCGACATGCAGACATGCTGAATTTCTGGATGAGTTTAATTTATAGTCCTGAATAGTTGCAGCATATTTTTCAAATATCAGTATTTTTCGATAGGTTATCGATAGATAAAAGAAGGTAAAGCCAAAAACAAATGCAAACGGTGAACGGTGAACGGTAACAACAAAAGTGAATACAAACACAAATAAAAAAACAGCAAATACAGCCGCTATTGCCATCGGTGGCAAGTGGCAGCCCTGTTTGAAAACTTGTTGCTCTCGCGCGCTGGACAAGTAAAGTTTGTGGTACGCATGCGAAGCCAAAGTTGTTATTTGTACGATCAGCGCAAACAAATCAAAGATTTCTGCACTAATTTTTACCTGAGCGCAGGCAGTGCAGTGGGTGTCTCTGTGTGCGTGCGTAGGTGCTTGCGTGTGTGTTTTGGTGGTGGTGAGCTGCGTGTGTTCTGTTATAAATAGCAAAAGAGAAGAGGAAACGAAACGAAAAAAAAGAAGATCACCGTAAATAAATGCCAAAAGAAAGTGCGGAGAAAAATAAAATTTGTTTGTGGGCCAAGTAAATAAATTAGAACAACTCGTAAATAAGTCAGGTGGATGTGAATTCCATTTCAATAAAATTAAAGGCGGAAATGTGAAAATTAATGAAAATTCAACACGGTCATGGTACCCACGTCCCTGTCTCTCTTTAGCCGCCTACAATACCTCGGCAACGCCAAAATTCCTGTTACAAGAAACCAGTTAGGCGGCCGACAGAGTGGTGCCCCTTCCACCGGCCCCTCCAACTAGCATTTCTTATTGGCCAAGCAACTGGGCGGCTGCATCCGTTTTTGAGCGAAAGTTTTTTACGGCCGGGTGTCCGTGTCCACTGTGCGAAATGTGTGTTCAAGTCGGGCCAGCTGTTCCATCGTCCGCCGTCGGAAGAAGCAAAAGAAAGAGAAAAATCTAGCCAATTAATTTGTGCTCTACTATCTGTGCTGTGAAGAAAGTGTGTGCCAAGTCAATGTCTATAATAAATACAGTTTTTTACAATTTGCAGTTGTGTTTTTTGTGTGATTTGATTCAATTTGATTGAAGGCAGCCCACTTGCCACTTGCGCTGCAACAAAAAAAAGCAAGCGGAATAAACGCAAAAAAAAAAACGAAGGAGATTGCAATTGGAACTGAATGGCAGCTGTCGGCCTTTCGTCTTCTTCTTCATCTTCGTTCATTTTGAAGGTAAGCTGCTCTCAAACATGGAGAAGGGGAGGACATTTGAGAAATTTTTTGTTTACACTTGGGAATTATATGCATACATATTTGCATACATATGCATGTACATGCATGCTTACATGCATGCAAATGCGTATGTATGTACATATTTACACTACAAAGTAGTGATGAAAGCAGCTAGTACCAATAAGGATGTGGCATATTTTCATTACCATAAAAGGAGCACACAATTTCCAAAGCAAACATACACTCAATTCTCGGAATATTCGAGAGAACAATTTAATTAGATAAGGTTCTCTCTGCCTTTGGCCAGGCTATAAATGTAAACAATTGAAGCAAACTTATATTGTTGAAAGTCCCTGCAGGCAATACAATAGCCGACAGCACTGGAATTTTTGATGATGTTGCATGTGTGGAGTGAGGGGTATATTTGACATAAAGAAAACGATGCTGTGAATAGAGACGGGACCTAGGGGACAATTTTTTGTTGCTGCAATGGGCAATTTTTCATGGGTTCTCATTGGGTATGTTATCTGGTAGTCTATGGAAATCCGCTTATGTATGTTGTATATTTCCCTCATTATAACTTGTGTGTATAACAGCCAAGGAACAGTCTGAAGAGAGCCGTTATATGTTATTAAACCTGTGTTCTCGTCTTCCCTCCGTCTTCTTTGTCACATGTCATATGCGGCTTAACTTCTCTTCTGTCTTGCACTCCTCTCATTCCGACCACATGTTCCATGCCTTATCTCAACCCTTGTTGTTGGGTTTTTTCTGTGTTATATAGCCGGTTCTGCCGCTTTTGTATAACTTCCGCTACTATTATTATTATTTTTTATTTGTTCACTGAAAAAAAGTGTAATTAAACAGAGGCGGACAACGCAGACAAAGAGTGCGGCACAAATAACCCTCGGCAACAGAAAATGCAGCGGCAGCAGCAACAGCAACAAGCCAGCCAACAGCCTCTCATGGGAGTTGACTGTCGAAAACCGGTTACAAATCATTAAACTAAAGATTCTAAAGCGTGTTATACCCTATACAAGTACCTATGCAGGTCTCCCACTTTATCTCTGTCTCTCTGCCCTGCTCTATGTACCCCTCCCTCTATCTTCATCTGTTGCATGCCTCACTGCACAGGCTGCCGTGTTGCAAGTGCCACTTGTTGCTGCCGCTGTTTGTTTCCAGTTGCCACGGCTGCTGCTGCTGCACTTTCATTAAAAAGAGGATGGGCAGATATCACACATATGAATAGATGGAAAGAGTAAAGAAAAGGTATCTAGATATTCACAGAACTCTTAAAAGAAGAAGTAATATCATTACTGAGAGCTGTTGGAGTTAATTATATCACTATAAGTCGTATGCTTGATTCATTTGAATCATTTAGTCATCATTTGAATCATTTCCTTTCATATCTATCGACTATTTCCACCACAACATCGTTTATATGAATCACAACTCTATTTGTGGCTCATTTATCTGAGGTTTCCTTACATTAAGCAACGAAAAGAAAATCCAAACTTCATAGCTCATTATTTCCACCACAAGTTTAGCTTTTAACTACTTTCCAAATAATTATAGGGAATCCTTGGGTCGTTCTGCTCATTGCGTTTTCTGCTCTTTCTTGTTTTTCCTGTTTCACTCGCACCCAAACAAACATCAATTTGTCTAATATTCAAAATCGCAAGAAGAAACGAGAAAGAGGAACGGAACGCAACGGAACGGAACCCGTTTATTGGCATCCTTGTGACACACTGACATCTTTTGCTCACTCCCTCTCTCCAGCTCTCACTTTAGTTAATTAATTTTGCTTTCGGTTGGTTTTCCCCCTGCCCTCGCCACACCGCTAAAGCATTTGCATTGATTTGCACATTTTTTTATTGGCCCATTCCGATTCGATTCGAGCCTGACGTAATTTGTTCAACTCTGTTATTTACCTGTCAATCGGGAGACGGCGAGTGAGAGAGAGAACACAATAGCTAACTAATCAGCGACGGCCTTTTGGCTTGACTTTAATTTATGAACTAAGCGACGGGTTAATGAGTGGGGATTATTGGTCAAGGACTCTCTCTTTTTCTGTGGGTTTTGGGAATTTAAGTTTGTGGTCCCCAGTTTGAGACATCTGCTGGGAAAAATACTTGACATTTTGTTTAAGCTTTCAATGCCTTGCTGGGAACTTTGACATTGAGGAAGTCTCTCTTTACTCTGTCCACCTCCTTGACTCCATAAACGCAGCTGTTCAATTTATGTGCACAACGCGACGGCAGCTGGACTGGCACCACAAACCCAGTCACCAAAACCAGACCTGACCAGAACCAACCAGACAGTCCCCAGTGGAGAAACCCTTTAGGTTGTCTGCCTCAATACCCTTTCAGAGGGCATATGTGGTATAATGTGAGAGAAGTTTGTCAACGCAGAAAGAAGGTGATCAAGCCTTTACATTTTTAAAGTGCATTTAATGCTCGACTTTTCTTTAGAGTGAGTTGGCTTATTAACCCGTTATGTACCCTTTTCACTCCCACTCCAGCCCCAGGCCGGGGAGCGCTACAAACTTGTTAATTGCGCACTTGGCATTCTATTGCAAGTTCTTACCCGTTTAACGGTATCATTGCTACGAAGATGAAGATGATGAAAACTGACTCAAAAGTCAGTTAACTAATTCAATTAGTGCCGTGTGAATTGGCTTGGCCAAATGCAAAGGAGACTACGAAAGAGATCAAGAGAGATGGAGAAGGGGAGACAAGCGTAGTGGAATAACTGGACACAAAAGACTTTTGTCAGTACTCTTTCTCTCTCTCTCCATTGTGCATTCTTGAGAGATGATGATGACGTTGATTGGCCCTCAGGGAAAATGAGGGTGAATTCTGAAAGCAACAGGAATTCATATCGCATACAAATTTGAACAATTCACGGTAAAATAGTACTCCAAAGAATACTTTTTGATTAGATAAGGTTTCCTAACCGCCCATGGTCGCTATTGTTGGGGCAAATATTCTATGCACACAATTGAAATGATCTTTGTATTGTTAAGAATTCATACCTGTACTCCCAAAGCAATAGATGGGTTTAGTTTCTCTTCAAAATTCAGTTGATTGACATTTTTAATCTGAAATTGTCTAAAAAAGGTGAATCGCTAAAAGTATTTTAATTATAAAAGTTTCCTGTCTATTGCCTTTGGAAATGTTTAAATACAGAATGAATTGTATGTTATAAATATTAAATAAAATACACAGCTTTTCAAGCTCTGCCAATTGAAATTCATTCCTACGACCTCCAAAATTGAGTACATGGCATCCTCTGGGTTAACTTTCTATCAAATTACTGTTATCAAAATTCAGCATCTCTGTTGACCTTCTTCAAAACTTTTGTCCGCATCTTCATGGCCTCTAATTTAGCCATATCAAATTTCTATGCGAATTAGCCGGCAGCATCACAAAAAAATAAATGGACTTGTTCTTGTGTCGGGGCCGGGGCTTGGCCTGGCTCGAAATTGATGCTACCGAAAAGAGTACAACTTTTGAACCAGTTTCCACTCGGGCATTGTTTCGTCTCTGTCTCTCTTTCGATTCTTTTGGATATCTTCTCTCTCTCACGCTATGTTCACCATCTGTTTTCTGTCTCTCTGTTCTGCTGTCTTTTTATCTGTTTACTATATACCCTGTGATCATAAGGTAGCAAGGGTATATGGGAGGAAAAGGGAATAGGATCTCAGGAGATCTCTGAGTAAATCTTCTAAAAAATCATAAAATGAAACATTTTTAAGATTTTTCTTTGGTAATTAATTAATGGGTATCAAATATTATTTGACCCTCTTGTCCATCTCTTTCTCTGTATTGTTTGGCCTGCTAGTTTTGCGGAGCCCGAAAATTGCCCAACAACCCAGAACAACAATTGACAAAAACTTTTAAAGTTTGACATTTTTTCCGACGGTAGGGGGTGTCAAACGTTGTTTTTTGGCCAAAAGTCTCACACCCACGCCTCCGAAATTCGCACCGCCATTCCCGCCCGCCGCCACGCCCTTAAACAGAGTTAACAAACAGTTGTGCTTTTGTTTTCTAATTTGTGTGGCTTTAACTTGGTTTTGTTTTGCTTTGGCTTTTGTTTGACTTTTGTTTTATTGACTTTCTTTGGCTTGGTTTAGTTTTTAGGCTTCTTCTCATTTTCTTTAATTTCTTGTTTTGTTTTTGTTTTTAGTGTTTTGGCTGTTGTTGTTTTTTTGTTAGAGAGTTGAAAGTTCATTTTCCGTTTTAATTGCCGGCTAATAGCTCGAAAGCTCCCAAAAGTTGTGTATATTTTCTGTTTCTGTTTTTGTTTTATTTGATTTGTTTTTTGATTCACAAATGGAGAGTGAGAGCGAGAGAAGGTTCAGAAGGGTAGAGAAATTTGACCTTTGAGTTAAGTAATTCGTTTAAATAATGATATTTGGATGGTGTTTTTGCCATATGTCTATGGAGGATACTTCGTTAAGGCAACAAGTAAAATTCCAACCCAAATCACAAGATTATGTTAGAAAACTGTTTTCCCTAGCTAAGTATGGGTAGAAAACACCATCGATAAATAGCATTTCAAACTATGATTTATTGTTGGTTTCTCACATCTTCAGATTAGATTAAGTAAAAACATAATTGAAGAAATATTATCATAGACGGATTGGTCCATGTTTGTTATGCATAGTATCATAATATCGTTTATACGTGAATTACCAATTCCCATCAAGAATACATTACATTTTGCCTATAATTAACACTTTCTCTTCTTTCAGCTTCTATTTCTAGTTTCAAGTTTAGCAAAAGAATCCAGCTATCTATCAATCTATGTATTTATCTTGAACTGCCAGAAGCAATTTCATCTGCTGTAACCTCAATTTCCAACGAGAGTAAACCTCTCTCCCAGTCTGTGTGTTGGCTAAGAGAGAGGCTCAGAGGCAATTAGCCTGCTGGCAGTCGGTAGAAGTTGTTTGAGAACAATTTCCTTGTTTTAAGAGCCAGTAACTTTTCCATAACTTTTCATTCGTTTTTCTTTCGTTTTGCCCGACCTCTGGAGAGGAGGCCATAGAACTAAAAGCCGGCTTTACTTATTCTCTTCTCTCATCTCATCTTCTTTGTTACGTTATGTTTACCCCTCTTGTAGGTACACCCCTTTAATCTCCATTAATCAAACTTCTGGTCTTTTGTTCAATCCCATTCCATACCTTCCAACCCTCTTTACACTCCACTCTCTTGAGCCTCTGCTGGTTGTTTCTCTATTATTTTTCTAAAGCCTTTTTTTCTGTTGTTTTTTTTTTCTTTGGGAGGCTTATTATTGTTGCTATTTATTATTGCGGCTGCCATAAAGTTTGTTGTTGATTTTGGCCCAAAGGGGGGTCTCTCTCAAACAGTTGATGACCCCGCCGTGGCACGCCACGCCACGCAATTTCTACTGTCTGCTGCTGTCTCTCTCTCTAGCTGGCTGTCTCGATCCGTCCCATCGTGCACGAGGCATATTTCACGCTTTTTTTTAAACGACTTCTTTCTTTTTTTCCCCCTACATTTTTGCTGATTTGTGCGATAGCAAATATAAAAAACAGAACAGAAAATGTCAACGCAGTCGTTGGCAGATAAAGACAGAATTGAATAGAGCGTTTCCTTCCACATACTCGTATATTTTTTCGTTGCCACTTGGCTTCGTGATTATTTAACGGCATGTGGCATGCTAAAACAAAGGCTTGTCTGGCAGCTACACCAGTCATATGTTCCACGAGATATGATTAGCGAGACTCCCGCCAGTCCCCCACCACCACTTCAAAAGGCAAACAAATTATAAAAAATAAATGAAAAACATTTCGAATGGCATTCGTATGGAGCGTATTTGTAACCATTTTTTGTGGTCACGGGGTTTTAGTTTAATGATATTTCATATCGAAGTGACCACCAGGTGGCTATCACGGGAATGACACAGAAGTATGTTCAGTGATTGGTGTACATTAAATACTTTGAAATATGTACATGCATATCCGTAAAAATATCACATAAATAAATAAAATAGGTATAATATTCATACACATGAAGAGATTACATAAATATATATGTATTACATTTAGTGCTTACATTCGCTCAAAAAATACTTAAAAAATACTTTTACATAAATAATATCCATTAAAGTTTTTCAAAACCTCGGAATTACAATGCTGCCTCTGCTATCTATAGATAGAATTATCATCCTCCATAGATATCTTCCTCTAGAACATTGTTTATGACCAAATGAATTCAATGAAAACTCAAATGAAAACAAATATTATATGTACACCGAATATTGGGTCAACAAGCGAGCGATGTACAGAGACTTAAAATGGAATATCTATAAGCGCACACGATCAGATTTTGGGGTGGTACTAACGACTATATATAGATGTTGTCATAATGCCTCTGTTCTTTCCCCCCAAGTTTGCTTCTCTATATGACTGTCCGTTGCCTTTGATTCAAAGCCAACAAAAGCAATAACAGAGGCAACAGGCAACAGCAACAACAATTCAAATTCAACTTGTTTTTTCATTAGATCATTTATCGAGGCGAAATGTCAGTCAATGAAGGGGGCTACGGGTACGGGTGCTCACCCGGTCCAACCCTCGGCTTAACCTGCTGCTGGCGCTGCTCTGCTCTGCTGGTGTGTGCGATAATTAACTGAAATAGACCCGTGACTGTCAGTCAGTCGGCCAGCTATGTACAAGAAGTTCTACATACATAGCTGTACATACATATATACATTCTCGTGCATAAGTACAGTGCGTTTCGCAATGAGTAATCTCTAAGTGTGGTCACAATTTTAGAATCTGAAGAGGAGGTACATAAATTATGTGCCTTGTGAATAAATTAATCCAGAAAGATTTTCCTTTATGGAATTTATAAAATACTACATACGATCCAGCAAATAAATCTCTGTCGCAGCAGTCTACCACAGAAACTTAATCAACTGTGTTTAGCTATGCCTTAACACTTTGACACGCACTGTACTTGCTTTATGCGAATTCTTATTTGTGTCTGTTTGTATGAATTTGTGACGTTTTAGTACTTGAGTTGCAATCGCATTTCCATGGTGCGGCGTAACTGCAAAAGTGCGCAAGTAATAAAAAAAATCCAAAGAGGCAGAAGCACAGGTAGAAGGAGAAGCAGACGAAGTAGAACTGTACTCAAAGCCATAAAGAAGGGGTAGAGAAATGAGAGATAAAAAGGAAAAAGACATAAAGAGAAGTAAGGAAGCCAGGAAGGCAGGGCCACGCGATGCAGAAGTTAAAACTTTTTTCGGGCCCCCATGAAGGCAGACATATAGAGAGAAGCAGAAGGAGAGGTGCAAAAAAAAGTGCCAGTGGGGGGGAGCAGAGTGGGAAGCAGAGTGTTCTCATTCAGTTTTTCGCTAGAGCCGTGCACCAAAGTTTCACTACCGCCCACCGCTCTCCTCTCTCTCTCTCTCTCGCATCAGCAGCCTCATCACCCAGGTGCTCTCAAGACCATTCACTGACTGTTTTCTCTTCTTTTCTTTAATAACTCACGACTTTGGCCATGGCTTTGACAAGCTGTTAATAGCCTTAAACGAGTGGCAAAGAGTGGGGCCAAGAGGAAGCAGGAGAAACCTAGAAATCTCGACTAAAAGGGAAAAAGTAAAGTAAAAATAGAAATATTCTTGAAAATTGTTGGTCATTTAACAAATAAGAAAAAAAGAGCCATTCCTTGGCTTCAGACTCGAATGAGAATTGAGAATGAGAATGCTTTGAGAAATATTTGCCGGCCCCGTAATTGGTTTCAATTTGAAATTGAAGCGCATTTCAAAGAGACTTCTCTTTGGTTTTCACCTCTCTCTCTCTCTCTCTCTCTGTGAAAACGTTTTTGTGTATATTTTGTTTTGTTGCGGCTTCTAGGCCACATTTTATGGTAGAAGAAGGAGGGACCAGGCGAAACAGTTTATGGGATGGCCACTAATTGGCCATAAAATGTTATAAATTTCATGCGTCGGGTTGGTTTTTCCCCATCGCTTACGTTGCCAATTAGTCACCTCAAAATGTGGCATGGGTCAATATTTGGTGGTGCCCTAGAAAATGTAATTTGTGGAATGTGTGCTTCCATGTGTTACCCGAAACTAGGTGACGAAAATATGCAAAATCAATTTTGAGTGGTGGCTTCAGGAGAGGAAACCATGGGATAATATTTCATAGAATTGAACTAATTTAAAGGTGAAACCACAGCAAACCCACAGGGCACACAGGGCATCCATCAAGTCGTTCCCCTCTGGTTCGTACTATTTTCTGATTACTCTTTTCTTGTCTCCCCCAACTTTTGTTTGATAAGCTTTAAAGCTGATATAAAGTGCTGACCATGCTGATAATTTAATGCTCCTTCGACTGGCAATAAATCATAAATGATATTCTCATAGTCGTACAAAAGCAAACGTAATTATTTATAAATACAATGAAAATACAAATAAAATCGATATCAATTCAGTGGAATATTGTGGGTGCAAATGCAATTGGAAAATGTGAATAAAACAACAAATAAATACATCAGCATTGTGGAAAAATTGAATTAATTCGAATAAAGGGGAATAATAATGCGTTAAAAAATATGAAGAAAAGGCCAACAAATGCACGCAGAGCAAATAATATTATTAAAGATTAAAGCTTGAATGTTGCTCTTTTTCACCCAAGAACTCAGAAATGCTTTAGAGTCTTTAAGGATCTGTTTAAAATGCAATTTTAAACTCTTTCGATCTTTTATTTTAATAAAATGAATTCCATCTCTATTCTCACGCTCCCTCTTTCTTTGTGTAATTTGGAGGGGCATATGGAAACCATTAAAATATTTTTATACGCACATGTATTATTTAAAATTAGCTGAGCGACAATTGACAAGACAATAAAAAAAGCACCCAACAACAATCTGCTGAAATATTTATGTCATTAAAAATGTAATTTCAATAAAAACGAAGAGGAAATTCAATTAAAGCAAAAATTGTGTGCCAGTAAAACCAAAGAAACAAAAACAAAACAACACACGCAAAAATCTCAAACCAAAAAAAGCGAATCATTAAGTGAGCGAATCCCCAGCAGAAAAATAACCCAAAAATAGTGCGAAAGTGAGTGGTGGTTGAGCTTTGGTTAGCTTTTTTCACCTATGTGTTTGTGTTCCATGTAATTGTGGGTTCTAAAGGGTATATTGGTGCTATTTCTCATACTCATATGTAAATATGCACAATCCTTATCCAAATCAGAAAACAAATGGTTCAATTAATTTCCAGCAGGGACAATATTATTGGTTCGACCATGACGCCCACATATGTAATGTTTTATAGATTTCCATTGGCATTGTAATACATAGTGCTAGTGAATCATCTACCAATTTACAAAAATGTAATCCGATTGGATCAGAATTACCATAGAAAATGGCAAAAGAAAGTATTTAGCAATAAGACATGTAATAGCTTCTCCTCTCTATGCGGTATTCTTTAGTCGAAGTAAATATATTTTTATTTGCTATTTTTTGTTGTTCCAGGGGTTTATTTACTTTTTTTTGGCATTTTAATGAACCCGCTGTCCGCTAAATAAACACGAAACTGCGATAGCCACAGAATATTATATTAATTACTGGTCAAAAAGGTTACAGCCAGCAGGGGTCATTAAAAACACTCAAGTGAGTTTTAGGGGGGCAGTTCTTGTTTTTATTTTTTGTCCAAAAGGTAACCCATTTGACCACCGTACCTTGATATATCTGCGCAAAAAAAATTATTCTAGAGAGAGGAGAGGAAGACACGTGAAACAAAACTAAAACCATTTCCCTTGAAGCAACGCGTGCCGGTGCACAAACAACAAATTTACCCATCTTTCGTACACGGGGCCACAGAGAAACAGACAAAAGTTTGTGGGGAAATTTTACAAAATGGAAATTCATCCCTCCATCTCTCTCACTGTGTGTCCCTTGGATGCTTTTCCCCTGGTTCTGTGTTGCAATATTTTCGCATTTCCTGCAGTACAAATATTTCCCATGTAACAGCTTTTCCACTTCCACTTTGTTCTGGCAACGGTGCAACAACTGTGCAACACAGTTGACACAGCTAACTTTTTGGCAAAAAATAAACAATAACACAAAAATGTTGGATGAAGGATACACTTTTGAGCGGAATGAGGGATACTCTTGATTTTTATGCTTCCTCTCTTACCAATTCCTGCAGGTGGATTTCACTTCAAACTGATTGATCGTTTCGATTCTTGATCGCAAACACTCTCTTCCTCTTTCCTATTGCCTTTAGTTAGTAAGAAAACTAAATTAAGATAATTTTTGTTCACATTAAATTGAAATGAATTAAATTGAAATGTTTGAAACAGAGTATTATTTGGATAATTTTGTACAACAATTATTCTCCATTTCGCAAGCGTTTCTTCTCGCAGACACACATTTTCGCAATTCTTTTTCTATTGATGTCTCAGCACAAATGCCGAGGCGGCTCTCTCTTGCTCTCAGTGAATACAAACGCCGCTCGCATGAACCTCATGGACTAAAAGAACGGGACTCTACTTTTCAGCGCAGTTTTTGCCTTTTCCTTGATCTTAGCTTTGTTACTCTACAGTCCGACTACAACGACTTGAGAATATCCTATATTATACAAATCTTTGGCTTTTTCTTATATATTTTTGTTCATTGCCATAATATTAATAAATATATCTTTCTTTTTATTTCTAGGTAATAACATTGTAATTATATTGTTCATACAATCAAAAAGGTATATACTGATATATTGATATTTATTTATATATTTACATACTTACATTTGTACATTTTATATTTACTTTTTGGTAACTTCTGTAATTTAAAAATTCGCAGCCTCTTCTATACCGTTCCCACAAGCCCATAATTGCTGAGGGAATCTATTTTGTTAGTAGAGTTTATTTCAAAATTGTTATACCCTTCTCCCCGAAGGGTAATTCTGTTAAAAATGTTTCCTTGTGAACTGGATGCATTCCGTGCAGGGGTGAAGAAGAGTCGTCGCGCAGTGGCACAGGAAGCTAAGGAAGTGGGGGCAACACCTAACTACCGTTAAAACAAAAAGAAAACAATGTAAAGCCTGCAACAATAGCAACAAAGT
Organism: Drosophila guanche; assembly: GCF_900245975.1. Classification (NCBI taxonomy): domain Eukaryota; kingdom Metazoa; phylum Arthropoda; class Insecta; order Diptera; family Drosophilidae; genus Drosophila; species Drosophila guanche. Next base: position 8,667,470 of record NW_022995744.1, on the reverse strand, counting down.
TGTGGCATGCCACAAACAAAAGAGTTAGAGAGAGGGGATGGCGATTGAGGTTCGTTGTAGTGGCTGGAGCTAGAGAAGAGATTTGACTGTCAGCAACAGACACAGCCACTGACGCGAGCATCAGAGAAAATAAATACCAACGAAAAAGAGGCCAGGAGACAATAGATACAATAGCAGCTGCAACGTTCCTCTGGCATCACTGGAAAGGGTATCAAACGAAACAAAAAAGATGAAAAGTAGAAGCATACCGACGTGTTGCGTTTGAAAGTTTATTTTGGGATGCAAGAGAGAGAGACTCAAGGACAGCATAAAACAAAGATTGACCTTAACTCGCAGGAGCACGTGGTGTCGGAATTCAAGTCCCATGCTGCCATGAGAAGGATCCGGTTGCCAGAAATTGGTTGAAGTTTTACTCGTATTTACTTGCGTGTTTTGGAATTTTTGCAGAAGGAGCAGATTATCCTGTGTGCGCTGGTTGTCACTTGGTTGATGGTCAATGCATAGTTGGTACAGAGTTTCAGTAAATAAGATTCAAGGGGAAGCTTCATTGAATATGATAGATTATTTAGTTACAGTACTTAGAAATGCAGAATACAGCAAAAGGACAACCAGGGTGTACATATGTACATATGTGTACGTATGGAATTTGCGGAGCTGCTAGATTGAAGATTAAAGTAAAGGGTGTTAAGAAATATTTCAACAGATTTCTTTCGTTTTTCATTAAATTCTATTGACTCTATAGATAATCGTTCTCAGTAAAGGAAACATGGGTAATCTTTTAAAGAATTTTTAGCAGTAATATCAAAGAAAATATATAAAGTTAGGCATTATTATTTTCCTTCAATAAATTTCAAATTACAACCTTGAAAAATTTACAAGCAATGCGAAATAGAAAAAAGATAAGAATCTTGTTAAACTTTTAGAAAACTTGTGGGAAACTTCTATTAAAATAGAAATATTGAAGAATCAAAATCACAGACTTTTATTATTCAATATTTGTTCATACTTCGTAACTTTTTTGTTGCTTTTAAAGTTTAAAGTGGAAACTTTACAGGAACTTTAGTAACAATCTCTTTCCACCCGTTTAAATCTGTTGGTGACTAAGCCAAAAGCCAGCTGTTTTCCGCCACAAAAAACAGCAGAACCGAGCACAAGAGCACTTTCCTTCCACTTTGATTAGATTAGGGAACGAAGACCATTTGGAATTCAGGGCACTTAGACACAAGCCCCACCATACACCACAAACAACCACATTGGCCACCAAAAGTAAATGGAACTAAAGGGAAAGGAACGACCATAAAGCTGAGCCCATACTCAGGGGCCAGGGCCAGGGCCATTGTCATCGTCAACCATTTACCTGGTCGAAATATTACACAATTTAGCCCAGACTTTAGGGCCCGGCCCGCTTATCGACAATCAAATAATTATAAAAGGTAAAACAGGCAGAAACACCCGCCACAAAATGCCAATACAAATTATAGAAATTGCTCTTTTTGGGAGAGAGAAAATGAGATAGGGAAGCGAGAATTTCGGTTGGGGAAGGAAGAAAGAACAGCTACGAGTTTGTTTAACAAAGTGGTTTTCAACACCCCATAAAAAACATTCGCAAAAATGAAGCAAAACACACACAGAGAATCAAGAAATGGCAAAGTAAAAGGGCAAGAGGAAAAAGAGTAACAAAAGAGCAACAGCCAACAGCAAAAACCATGCCGATATCAGGCAGCGCTGTGCCGGCGAATTTCCCGTTGGTTCTGTACGTAAAAGTAACAAGTACGATCACCAGAGACATAACGACTAAGGGATACCCATTCATCAGGCAGTAAGCATTTAAACAACGAACTGCTTATGTTGTAGAAGAGGGATATTTTTGCAGGCTCATATAAACTTTATATAATGAATCAACATTGAGTCTCTAATTACAAAGATGTTGTGCTAACTAAACTAAAGTCTGCTTTGATACCATTAAAGAAACATATCCTCACATTTGTCACATACACCACATCCCAGCTGGGATTCAGAAAGTACCAGGGTATCAAAAAGCAAATAAATAACCGTAAAGTGAGTGAGTGAAAGAGAGAACGAGTGAGTGCGGGGAAGAGAGAAATGTAAACAATGCAAGCAAGACGAGCGATGCACAGTAGCAGAGCAGTGCAGAGCAGAGCAGAGCAAAGCAGCCGAAGGCAGCATCAAGAACAAGCAGAACAAGGAAAAAGGCACAACACAAATTCCAACTGAAGTTCAAGTTGAATTTTGTTCTGACGTGAATTCCGTCATTCGACCTCACTCGCGTGTACTTTTTTCTCTCGCTATGCGAAATATTTCACCAAATAAGTGCCAGGCAAAGTGCTAAACTTTGTGAGGGTGGCATGGCAGACAAGGGGCCGGGAGGAGGGGAGTTATGCAACTACGGTATGTCCTATAATGAGCGAGGCGAGGTAAAAGGAGAAGATGACACGCAGGTTATAATGAAGCTGTGGGGACGGTGAGGAGCTTTTTGGTTTTTGGTTCCTGAAAAAGGGCTGTCGGAGGCTCCGTGGCTCCCATATACTATGAAAATATGATTTAACATTTAACATTTGATGAAACTGTCTTATTTAGATATAATTTTACTTAAATGTACAATCTATAATATAGGTTCTATATTTTAAATGTTATTACCCAAAGTCATTGAATGGCTGAAGCAATGCCTAAATATCTACTTAACTTTTATGATCCGAAGCTGATCGATAAAAACCCCCAAGTTTCCCAGCAAATATAGGGTGCTCTGTATAAACAATGATGAAACCAATGGCAAATGGGCGGCAAACAAATATATGTATGGGCGGTACGAGCAGGGCAAGTGAAATGGAGCAAATCTTTGTGCAAAATCTGCGGAATGAGGGGCGGGCAATTGATAAACCGGACCAAGATAGAGAAGCGATAAAAGTGCCAGGGGAAAGGGGGAAGGAAGAACCCACTAAACCGACAGTTCCCTTCGTCTCCCCTGTGCGATACATAGCCTTCAATGGCGCAACGTTTCGGAAACAATTTGATGGCCATAAAAGTCGATGTGGCGGCGGCTGTCATAAAGAAGGCGACGGCATCAGCTCCAGGCGGGGCTCTACTTCCATGGGAGAAGGCAAAAGTTAGGTGAAAACTGCGCCAGCAGCAGTCAAGATGCGGAAGCAAGATCCGGGAAGCACCCAGTACCAGTACCCGTAAGAACTTTGGTGGGGGGATTAGGCGGCGGGCGAAAACAAACAAATAAACATCGAGCAGCTGTTTGTGGCGCCGACACAGAGAGACAGTGAGAGCGCTCGAGAGAACACCGCTAAAGAGAGCAAGTAAATGTGAGAGAGCATAACAACAGTCTAAATCTCTCTGCCGGTTGGGCCAATGCAGGGTAGATTTATGTGGGGTGAGCACTTGCCAAAAAGGTGGATTGGGACATCTGTCGATATTAATGTACTATTAATCATTTTTCGTACATTTAAACACCTTTTTCAATCTAGATGCATTATATGGGTATGCCCAATATTCCGGGCATCCACTGTCACATCATTCGGCTTTCAGTTCGTGACTTGCTCTCTCTACCTTCCTGGCACTCACTCGCTCTCTCACTCTTTGTCTCTGGTTGTGCTCTCACCCACCTCCCACTTATCAAACGACACTCACTCATTCATGGCCAGACTGCTCCTGCTTTACCCTGCTCCCCTTTCCCAGCCACCATGTCTGCTGCGCCTATTGGCAGGGCGTCGAAAGGGGAGTGGAGTACTTCGTGCCCTGCCACGAAGGGGAGAACGACTACGATGCGGCATTTTGGGCACGCTTTGGCGCTTGGCCATATTTCAAACGGTTTCTCGCTTTCGTTAGCGTCCGCCGTCTTTCAGTCGCAGTTCTGTGGCTGCAGCGGCAACACTCGCCACCACCCAGCAGCAGTTACCTTCGCACGCGGATACTTAATACGGGCTCCAGCAGTTTATTACGTATACGCTACCGTGTGCCGTGTGTTGCCCGCTCGTTAAACGTTGTTTGTGTTACCCGGAACGGCATTGCAAATGCGAAATCAGAATGTAAATGAAAATGAAAATTATTTCAGAACAAAATGAGATAAGAACACAGCCGTACGGAATACTAGAGTAAGAACTAATCGAAATCAATGTGTCGATAAGGCGGCAAAAAACAGTTTGATCGAAAAGTGTGTGGCCCTCAAAAGCGTTGACAAAAAGTGTGCACCAAAGTAAACGGAAATTGTAATTTCGTTCGCTCTTTGCCTCTCTACACCCTCTCCCTTTTGCTATATTTGCCTCTTCACGTGACGTGTCGCACCGCATCGCATCGTATGGCGGCGTAAGATAAGCAACGGTATAAAAAAGGCGATAGATAGATTGTATGCATGATTGCTGCTAGTCAATCCCGTATGACATTCGCTTAAGGGTACTAACGCACCCGATGTGGGACAAATAATGTGCGTCTATAAGGATATGAATATGCAAATAATTCTCATACTTCCATTTATAAAGCCTCTTGAAAAATACAAGCTAACTTTTATAAAAAGTCTACAGCTGTAAAAGTTTTGTGTATTTTTCCTGCTTCTTGGAACTATCTGCGGACATTTCCGTCTTGCTTGACAGTTTTCACGAGTGGATTGGATTTCCTGGAAAAATGTTCCCCCTTCAGGTCCTTAGAAAGTGAAGTGGTAGAAGGTGGGATTCTGCTCAGAAATCATCCACTTGTTAAACCATTACTTCTAGGTATAAGCTCTTTTCCGGAGACTATCTCAGACTGGTTAAAAAAGCTGAAAGCAGTTTTAAATTAAAAAGTGTTGGTAAATGTGTTGAAACGTGTATTCATTTGGTTTGTTGTTGACAACAGTTGACAACAAATTCATCCGTTCAGTAAATGTCATACTGGTTTTAGGTACTTCCATGTGGGCGGGAGGGTGTAAACGGGAAATTATTCGTCGTTTTTGATGGCATGCGATTCCGATGCGAAGCGATTCGATTCCTACGTAAGAGTATGTAAGTGAGCGACGGGGCAGGAGGCAAGCACACAAACAAACAAACAAAAGAACAGAACAATAGATGTCCTCCTCCTCCCCCCACTCACATTCCATTCAATTCTGATATTTTCCCTTTACGTTTTGTTCTCTTTTTCGTTTCCCTTTTTTGTTCGATTGCTGCAGAAAGTGCAATACAAATATTAGCACTGCAATACAACAATAAAATAATAAACTTTGAGCGTATTAATTGCAATCTTGTGATAGAGATTACTTAAGCGAAACACGAAGGAACACGAAAACCAATTAAATAAACACAACAAAAAGGTAAATGAAACTTTATATTCACAAAAAATTAAGAAGCATAAACAATAAATATTTTAAATAAATAGGAAGCAATCGGCGAATTAGCATACAAATATTCATAAACGAGAAATAAACAAATCAATAAAACTTACAGCTAAATACTAAATATACATTCGAAAATGATTGAAAGTTATAATAGCAAATAAACATAATTATGCACTAATATAAGGCACTGCTCTATCAGAAATTTATTTACTTTTTCAAACTTACAAAAAAATACTTGCAATAAATTTGAAGAAAACAAAATTTCCATCGAATTTTAAACCCCAATTAATAATCTAACATCTCCCTAAAAATTCAAATTTCAAATTTGACGCATGTCGCCAGTTGTCCTGGGTTGAATTTCCACAGAATTTTAATTCCCACCTTCATGTCTGGTTTCTCCACTACAACTGACATTTTTGTCATTTGAAAGGCAATTATTTTGTCTATGAATCGGATAGGATGATAGAATGATTTCGATGACAGATTTGAGAATTTTCGCAAAAATACGAAATTACATGAATTTGAATTATTATTATTGCCATTAAGTAAAGGCACTTTAATGGTTTTTCAAATATTTGACCCTTTAAGAATACATGGCATTAAATTCATTTTACTTCTATACGTACTGCCACTCCTCGATCCTTGTTCCCCATGGACCAATCCAAACACAGACACCTCCTATTTTCAGAGCAATAAATTATTTTGCCTCTGGTACGAGGCATTAAAATCTCTACGGTTAACAAATTCCCTTCGAAACTTTTAATTAAAATATTTATTTATAGTCCTAGTCCTGGCATTGAAATCCTTCTCAGCATTAACCACAGGGAAAAGCAGAAACTTTAACAACTTTAATTTACGTTCGGGTAAAAGTTTTCTTCCATGTGGAATGCCAATCCATTCACAAACATATCCGAGTGCCAATAACAACTTGTGTCCTTTAGCCACCAAATTGGCCTCAATGAAAGTTCCAGTTTGGCAGCAAAGAAAAAATATCACGAAGAAGAACTTTTTGTGTGGGCGAAGAAGAAGGAGTGAGTGGCTCATGTTTTGGGATTACTGAGGCTTTTAATACCCTCAAACGATCTGAAGGAGGAACCAAATTGTGGCTGCCAGAAGTTTGATGTGCTCTGTGAGTGGGTGCCGAGGCACTCGAGGGTCTCTCGATGGGTTTTGTTGAAGTTTCTACCATTAAACTTTAAAGACGTTAGCGAATGATTAACTTATTTAGTAAATTTATCATTTCTGGGTTTAATTTCTGGGTTTAATTTCTGGGTATACATTAACCTACATTTACCTCTGGCCCTACAGAAAGGTTGTACTCACGCGAGAGTAAACTTTGAAATAAATAACTGATTGCTCTATTGAATTTCCTAGTCCATACATCCTGAACGATGTGACACATCTAATGAAAAAATAGATAATACCCAAAAAGCAAAAAAGGAGCCACAAAAAAACAATATCAAGCAGCTGAAAATAACTTTTTCAATTGGCTTTTGGTCTTACAAGATTTACTATAAATTTATGTGTGTTGATATGCATTTGTGTGTGTAGTAGTTATTGGTGTTCTTATTTCCTTGGTTTCTCTTAGTTTTATATTTACGCCCTGCAATTTGTGATGACAGGTTGCCATAAATTATGACATGCCTCTTATTGATTATACCTCTAGAATCTTTCACATTCTCTTTCTTCGTTAAAGAATTTTCTTATCAATGAAATGGAAACTGAATTGAATTCTCTTTTGTTCCGTACTCTGCGCTTTAACTCGGCTTTTCCGCTGTTATGGCCATAATTTGTCCATTCAACCCGCTCTCGGCCAAATTGTATTTTCATTTCGTACTCTGCCTCTGCCCAAACGGAAACGGTGGCCTTACTCCGCTCTCTTTATTTCACTTTATGCCAGCAGCATCCAGCCGTTTCCGTTTTTCGCTCTGTTGTGACATTTTTTGGCCACTGGGGGAGGCGCAGTGGAAAACCATTGACGGGGTTTCTGGCTGCAATCGTTTTGCAATTTAGTAGCCGCACCGCAAAATGGCCAACTGTTTTTCGTAGACGGCTAATCGGTTGCCAATTTGTTGCTTTTTTGGTCACTGCGATTCCCCGCGCCCACAGCCTGTACGGCAGGTTGTACGTTTGGCATTAAGTCCTTTAAGACTTTACTTTTGGGATTTACATAGATTTTGCTTCTGCCCTCTGCGCCCTGCAATGTCTTTACTTCCTGCTCTGTCGAATTATGCTAATTGTGGAGGCTGCTGCAGAGGCCACTCCCCTCCGTTGTAGGATTTATTCAAGAAGGGAGATTTCACTTTAGCATTTCTTTCTCTTTCTGTTTTTCCAGTTTTTACATTTCATAAGCAAATTTCTGTTCTTTAGAGTAATTTTCTGTTGGTTTTCGCTAATTAGAAGCGTGCCAGGCGTGGCTTTTGCCAAAATTTATGCAGATAATCCCAGCTTCAAAACATAAACAAAAATAGAAAGAGAATAAGAGTGGAAATAGGAAGCAGAGCGAGCTGTGTTAGGTAAGGCAAATGAATGAGGAAACGTATGAGAGAATTAAATGAGAGAAATGAGTGTCTGAGGCTTACTTGATGGAATGTGTCTTGTTTGAGGAATTACTTACTATATCATGTAACTACCTTCCTTAATTTTCCTTCTCCAGTGACTCACAGAAGTACTATTAAATGACACAAAGTAGTGACAGACAGAGGCATAAGCTTATACTCCTGTTGCTTGTTAGCAAGCATTTGTGCTATTTGATATGCTATTTAAGTGGCAGAGAGTGAGTGAACGGATTGGCTATGAAGCAGAAAGCATGGGCATATCATTCAAGAAGCTTCTTGTTTTGTTAGATTTATTTACGGAATGGAAATAGCATATTAAACAGTGTGTACCAATCATCAGAAGCACAAATACTGCTCGCTCTTTCTAACACACATTTTCTTCAAACTCTTGTCTTTTCTACTCATGAGATGCAAATAGATAGAGAAAACAGAAGCTGAGCTGAGCTTTAGATTTGTATTGGATCGTTTGTAGCCTTCAGAAGCTTATCCACTTTAGAGACTAAGCGGTGACTGAGCAGCACAGAGAAAAAGACAAAACAGATAGAAAATGCCAAGTGAAAAAAGCTAAAACCTGCGTTTGCATATTCATCCTTTGCTGAGCTTTGGATTTGTAATGGGGATCCCAATGAAAACATTCGACCTCTCCATTGCCCTTTGTTTGTGTGTCTGTGTGTGGCAGACAACCAAAAAAATGCCATCCGTAAGCATTTTTTTCTACATTTTGCAGCATTTTGATGAGCAAATTTTCTTTATGCTCGGGCTATCCACAGACTGAAATGAAAAATAAAACTCAAGGCTGAGACTTGTTGAAGAATATTAATGCTCCTGCAATAAACCGTAAACCCCCCGCTCGTAAATCGAGCAATTTCCATAATATTCGCCTGATTAGGGGTGTCCCAGGGCTTTGTTGCCGCAACAAAATATCGATTTGGGCCAAAGAATATTGGCTTCTTGACGGTACCCGATAGCCCTCTAGTAAGTGTTAATGCAGCTGCCTGTCTGGCTGCTTGGCTGTCTGCTGTCTGGCTGTCTTGCGGGTTATTAAAGTTAATCCAGCGCTTTGTTATTATTATTTGGGGGCTTCTTCAAGTTTCATGGTTGGGATTTGTGGGCGATGCATAAAATTGACAGCTCATTCACTGCGTTATCCGAAATATCTCCGAGGGATGATCAATAAAGTCAGTCAATTGACAGGTCTCCCTGGTCCAGCCTTCCACGCCCTCGCTAGCTGATTTTCCTTTCACGTATTCAGCAACTCAGAGATTATGAAAATATGTACGTACGTTCCTACATTTTTTACGATTCAACACAAAAATTGATTCAAAAAACTCATTCGTGTGTAAAAATGTCAAGAAAAGTTGAGGAGAGAGACATTGCTTTAATGGATGTCGTTGCCGTTGTCGCTGCCGCTGCCGTGCCATTCCCATTCCCCCTCCATTGCCATTTCCTCTACCCCGATGGCTTTGGGAAAATTCATCGCATGGAAAATCCATTTATCAAAAACGACGGACCATAAGAACAACCGCAAACGCATCGCACAATTTGACACAACAACAAAAACAAGAAGCAAATGATTTAAATTAATCCACTTAAGGCCACTTAAACCCCGTAGATGGAGCCCAAAAATGTGTGCTATATATTCCATTTCCAAGCAGGCACAGAGAATACAGCGAAACATCCAATATACCTACTTCTATTCGTCGTGTACAGTGTACAATGTACTATGTTCTGTGGGGATAAGTGTAAAATGTCAAACGTTGCAAGTTGAGTGGACTTTTGGACAATGGAACAAAATGCCAATTGAGTGGGCGAGTGAATGGTAAAACAAAGGGAGAAATGATACGGCTTGTGGTTGGCAGTGGGTGCAGTTTCAATGGGAGTATCCGCACCTAAGTGGATCATGATCTAGGGAACTATGTAATACTGAATCTTTGAGAGTTAAATGGTTCAGATAACTATTTTTTTAACACGAATCAAAACGTAAATTCAGTACATTTTCTTTTCTCCAGGAACTATTTTATCAATGCATAAATATCCAGCGTTGCCAAAAAGTTATTTATGCAGCCAATCAGTTCCACCAAGAGTAATTATGTTCCACAGATAGATGGATAATTTTAACAAATGGCTACGCGTAAATCCCATTCCGTAAGGTTCAGCCAAACCGGAATGCTCCGCAATGACACAAAAATATGTTAGTGGGGGAGCTGCAGAGACAGCAAAACCCCCTGTGACATATTGAAAAGCTACAAGGAAGGGAATGAAATATTTTTGCAATTTCAATATAAAGCCTGGAGGCATGGGCTAAAGGCAGCTAAGGACAATCGTGGGCGACGGCACGCCTTCAAATGTGGGTCAAACCGCACACACACACACACACACCAGACAGACACATACACGCAATTGTGTTTTGTGGGCGCCTCTCTTTCACGAGAGAGAGAGAGGGGTGCTGCGGAAGGTGGTTGTCAACGTAACGGACCCACATGCCGACCCGACCCGCTTTTCTGCCCAAGGCGCCGCGGCAGAACAGAAGCGGCAATAAAAACAATCAAGTCCCCGGCCGCCGCGTATAAGGCTGGACTTTTGCCTTCGTCTACCCTTTTGGATGTCAACGGAGTGGATGTCAAGGGGTAGTGGCAGTTGTGGTGCTGGTGTCAATCCTGCGGTCGTCGCACCGCTCTGCGGGGCAACTTTTTTTCTTCTTCAGATTTTCCCCTACTTTGTTTCTGTTTTGTTGCTGCTTGTTGTTATTGTTGTTTAACCGTTATGGCGGCGACATTTTATTGGTGCATCCTTGCAACTTTTATAGACCCATCGGCACATTCTCACACACCCACTGGCGGCCCCTCTATCGCACCCGCCTCTCTCTCCCTCGGTCCCTACCGCTCTCTTTTTGACATGTGTCTGAACGCCTACAGCATGAACCTGCCAGCGTCATGCATGTATGATGATATTTATGTGTACATGGAAGGGTGTGTGTGTGTGTGTTGTGTGTGCCTTTCACACACACTTTCACAAATTCGTTATTTACTGTTATTTTAGTGCATTGTACGTCACGGCGGAAGTGAAACAAGAAATGAAGGAAGCAGCAGCAGGGCTGAAAGTGGGTGGAAGGGATTGGGATTGTGTGCCAGGAAATGGGGAATTGGGTCTGGGATCCACCCTGCAGTACGTGTTTAAAATATACATTACGCACACAAAACCAACAACACATCTGTACACAAATATACATATGTTAGCGGTCTAATTTGATTTAATATCCCGAAAAGTCTTTTAAATTGTTGAAAAATGTTCAGCTAACGCTCAAAGAGAATTTATGGGTATTTTTGGTAGTCATTTCTGGGATGCACTCAAAGATGGCACCAACTCTCTCTCTCTCTCACTCCTTTTAGTCCTATAATTTAATCATAAATTGCACAAATATGTTCTTTGTCTGTAGATTTTTGCACATTCCTGCTATGCATCGCACTAATGTCTCTTCCACAAATGTAAATTTGGGAGTTCCACAGCAATATATTGCCAAAAACCCAATAAAAAAACCCGAGAAAAGAGGGACCAAAGAAACACATCTAAAAAGAAAAGGAAGAAAACTTGCAGGAACGTTTTTCTTCGCAGATATCAGGAAAAAACTTGCAAAAAAGAAAACACGAACACACATGGCTCTACCTCCCTACCTCTAAAGTGGCATCCATATGCTGCTCCTTGCGTCGTTTCTTGGGCGCCATGTGCTTCACGTTTTGTTCGGTGTACTACTTTTTGCGCTCCACTTTTTTTTTTGGTCAATACAAAGTAGAAAAAGCTAGCAGGGAAAGTCGATAGCTTGAGATCTTAATACCCTTACTTTAATAGGGATTTAGCAGAAAGATGCCTTAAAGCTTAGAGCAATCCATTCGACTGAGGTAGGAAACTTTTGTCTTTACAATTGTATTACCACGAGTCGTAGGTACTGCCATCAATGGAATATATGAGCCATGATACCCCTCATACTCTTAAGGTATAATAAAGAGCGAGCTCGTTAGAGCTAAATAGAAAGCAAGAAGATAATCGAATGGGATTTTTTTTGTTCCTCTACATACTCCACCGGTGTGTGGGTTTGTGTTCGCATTGCATTAGATAAGTGTATTGATATGTGAGAGATAAAAGAGGAAAATGCAGATAATTCGAAAGATAAAATGTGTGCGGCGTGCGTAGGTGTTGTGGCACTGCAAAGGTACAGAGGGTACTCCACTAGAGTGATTGACGAACAATTACTACGACGCTGTTGCCAGAGTAGATTTAGGATTCAAAGTTGTCTTAATATTTACACAAGAATCTCTGCCAATAAATCAATTTAAATTATGCAAATTTCAAACACACTTTATCCGCAAATAGAGAGAGAGAGAATTTACATATTTGTGGAATTATGTTATTTAAACAGGCGTGAAAATATACTCCACTTTTGGGCGGAAAACGGAATGGAAAATTGATGCCGGTTTTAATGAACTTTTCCGAAATGAAATGCCAACAATCGATGGGAAAGCAGGCTATCAAATTCAGGCCCAAAAGCGATTTTATTTTTGTTGAATATTACTTTCGGTTCGCCGGAGATGTCTGCCTGCGCCACACAAATAATGATAGCCCTGAAAATTTCTGTGGCAGATTGCAGGGCGGTGGGAATTTTCACACAACAATTGACAATTTGACAGAAAATTATGGAAAAGCTGTAGGTAAGCAGAAATATGCAAAACAGGGGAAAATATGAAATAAATTAAACTGTAATTAAGGCCTATTATATGCAATTGGATAAAGGAACAGAGGACAGCCTTGAAAATGGTAAATACTTGGAAGTTCTTCAAAGGGAAGATAATAGAGAACGATGTCCGATTAATCCTATATTGAATTTCCCGTTCTTTACTTCAATACTTCCCCAAAGCTTGCCCACAAGCCGTGTTCCCTGAAGGCAAACAAGCTGCCGGCAATCATCATTGACCGGAGCAGGAAGTACAGTCAACCGCAAGGACAGACATTGTCACACGGCACACGCACTGTCTTTGGTAATAATTGGACCCCTACTTGTACCCCTCTCCCAATTAGGTCACATTTCCCTGCCCCCTGGCTACGTGCCCCATGGTACGGGTTGTCGCCTCTGTCTGTCTATCTCTCGCATCGGTGTTCGTTTTAAGCCCATATAAGCCGCTCTTAAACCCTTCTTCTGTGCGTAGCCTTTGCCATTTAATACAAATTTGCCCAGTTTCGTGTGACTCCGTGCTCCGTGTGTGTGTGTTTATGTGTTTGTGTGTGCTCGAAGTACACTCTCAAAAGCCAATTACGTGCCTCAAAATGTAACCCAAGGAAGGAGGCAGCGGAGGAAACGGGACACTGAATGGCAGGAGGCTGGTTGGAGCCAAAACTGGTCATAACATTTATAAGATCACGTGCTCAATTATTAAGCTACTAAATAAATAAAGAGCGGTCCACCGACACGTGCCGTTGACTGTCGAAATCAGCTTCCTCGTCGCCTCCAGCTGCCGCTATTATGACATTTATGGGCCTGCCACACACACACACTTGCCCCCAAAACAAACGCACGCACAAATAAACGAAAATATCATTCAGTAGCCACATTGCTCATACGCCACACTGGAGCGTTAAAACGTTCCGTGGTCTCCGCAGTTTAATTAATCACGTGGATAACTAATGGTGGGAAACGCTGTAATTGTGGATGGATGGTCGGATGGACGCTAAGTAGGAAGAGGAATCTCTGCAGGAAGCTTTTTATGGCTAATAAAGTTGGAAAATATTTTGCACCAAGCAAATTCAGACAGAGACTTATATGGCCAACATATATTGGGAGCTTTCAACCAACTTTCTGTAAAATCGAAAAACTAAAGGTGGTCTTTGTTTGGGCAATTACCTTTCCCCTCTCCCGTGGGAAGTGGCGCCCTCATTTATATATTGGCGGTGATAAAAATCGCGCAATTAGCTAGCGTTGATTTTTGCACACAGGACAAAGACCCACCCATACACAAAGCCTGATGTGTATGTTTGTATGTATGTGTGTATTTGTTATGCCGGTCTATGGAGAAGTAGAACAGAGGAGCACACCCGCGTGCAGCACCCACCGCAGGGACCTGCAGCTCCTATCCGTGAGACTAATTTACGAGCACGGCGCAAAAATAATTTACTTTTTGCACGTTGCTGTGGAATGAGAACGGGGTGGAGGGGGTTCGGATTAGGAGGGGACACTAGAGCGTTTAAACGAAGGTGCAAATTAAATCAACATGCATATCCGTTTGACACCGTTTCGCTATATTGCAAAAGCCCCCATAGGAGCCCCTAATGCCCCATAGAGCATAAGGGGAGAAGCGGTGGAGGGGGGCTCTACAAATGACCGAAATGGCAAAATAAAGAGAGGGAGAACGGTACAGTAACAGCCACAGAAATAGCAACAACACTGGGTGGGAAGGGGAAATGGAAAATGGAAAAACTTTCGGTCATGTGTGTGTCGGTGTTTGTGTATCTGTGTGTGTTTTAACCTTGTTAAAAATCTGGGACGCATAGATATTTCACCTGACGAGCGGGGGTGGCGGGACAGCAAAGAGTTTTCATTTTTGGTGTCGTGGGGTGGATGTGGGAGGGTACCCATCGAAAATAACAGCCGCAGCAACAACAGCAAAAGCCGTAGAGAAGCCTGCAGCCTGCACAACAAATAAAAGAAAAGTAGAAGCAGCAACAACAAAAACAGTAGAACAAAAGTTAACGAATTTTCGGGTACAGGCTGGACAAGGTAAAGGTGTCTTATATTTCTAAGTGCTCAATTTCCACCGTACTATCCAGAAAAAAATTCGCAAAAATATTTAACATATTATGTTCATATTTTAATAATATCTTTTATTACCATCTGTTACACAGATTAATTGTTACACAATTAATACGATTAAATAGTTATATTTTTCATTCAAGAATGTACATATGTACAAAAGATGTAACCGTTCTTAATGTCTTGATGTCATTTCAAATAATAGTTTACTTCACTTATGGCTGAAATGAATAAAATTAATATTTTTAATGGCAACAAGCAAACTGCATTAAAGCTTATAGAGCGAGAAAAGACCATATGTATACATATTTGTAAATGTGGGAGAGAGTGCAATGCGGAAGAGTGAAGAAAGTGCACTGCTGGGAGGATACGGTAACTATTAAAAATGCGACACCTGTCTGCGAATGGGTAGGATGTAATGTACATACATACTTATGTATACATATGTTTGTATGTTTGTAAGTGCGATGTGGGGACATCTCCGTTTCAACCCCCAAAAGGACAAGAATCCGTCATTCCGTGTGAGGAAGACACGTGAAAACCCTGAATAATGTCTAAAAATGGAAATGGATATGGAAATTTGTAGCTAATGATTTTCTTTTGAATTTCGTTGCGGCTGTTTAATGTGTAAATAATTTGACAGCCTTGATGTTGTTACAGAAAATGGAATAATTATTAGTAGACTTGTGAATAATGTACACTCGTAGATATGTAATTTGTTGTTATTATATATTGATTTTACATTAATTAATTAAAGTTAATCTCTTTCATTATAGGTAAGATGATATAACAACAGATGCTTGAGCCATTTACACAAAATAAGTGGAGCATTATTAAGTATTAAGGTAACTAAATAGCAAAATTTAACAAGAAAATGTATAAGAATATCCCACGTTCCACACCGTTCCACCTTTATCCACAATCCCTGAAAAACCACTTGCAATCTTAATCCAGAAGCGTTTAAAATAGTTAATAAACATTCGCCCCCACGCATCACACCCATTAAGAAAGTGAAAATAGTAATAGGTGAAACCCATTTGTTGTTTGTGCATATGCTAAAAGTATTAACATAAAAACACTGAAAGGCAGGCAGGCGTTGATGAGGATACGAAAGGCTTGACGGTCGCTTAAATAAAAGATTTTTTAATTAAAAATATTTCACCTGCAAGAGCAAAAGCTCAAAAAAAAAAAATTAAAAATAAAAGCGAAAAGCAGCGGGCGGTGTCGACACAATTTTCCTCTTTGCGCTCACATAAATAAATGCAACCACGCACCAGAAACGGCAAAAGAACGGCAGCAGCAGTAGCATGAACATTATGAGTGAGAAATTACGGAAACTTTTGATACCCTAGGGATAGGCATAGCTACGTTTTAAGAGTAGGTTTGGAATTGGAATATTTGGATTATTGTCACAGATTTGTTTGTAATCTATTGTGGCTTTTGTGACCATACGATATTATTCTTACAATTCGATTATCTTCAGAAATGCAAGAATTATCACTCAGAAAGAATTTTTTTTCACAGCAATCGTACCTCTAGATTTGTGCAAAGTGTTAGAGAAGAAGTTTTAATAATAATAATATAACATAATATACTCCTACTAAATGGCAATGGAAATTCCTTATTTATTTCGTTTCAATCTCATAATACCCCACTTCAAGGGGTATAAATAACTACAGCAACATCAACATAAAGAGCAATTTAACAACAAAGACACGTGCCAAATGGGCAAAGTTTGGGAGCGAGAAAAAGAAGAGGCTGGGGAGTGCGAACAGAAGGCAGGTGAGAGGATGAAAGCATCAGGGAAGCGGCGAAAGAAAGGGCAGTGCCAAGGGGAGTGTAGAAGTGTGTGTGAGAGTGTGAGGTGGGAAAGGGACATCTAGCAGTGGGTCAGCGAAATGAAAATAAGCCGCTGGCATAAATATAAATAAATGAGCAGCAGGGGCTGTAGGCGCCGGCAAGGCAAAAAGCGTGGCAGAGTTGGATACAGTGGCGGGGAGAGAGATGGAGGAGCAGCACAAACAGAGCTTGAGGGAAAGAGTAAGAGAGCAAGCGAGATACGTAAAATGGGCACTTAATGCTGGGACGGTGGGTGCGAAAGGGTGCGAATGACAAATAATTAAACCAATACGCAAACAATTGAGCTGAACTGTAGGTGGCGGTGGCGCCTTAAGGTCACCGAGAGCTCGTCATTGCGGTAAATACACAACAACAAGAACTACAGCAGCAGCCAGAAAAACAACAACACCAATGAAATAAACAAAAAATGACGCATTTAATGTGAAGCGGAAAAAGAAGAAAATTCATGAGAAGAAGGGTTGGAAAGGGAAGGAAAAAGCAGAAGAAGTGGATGGTGATTGCCAAGGGGTAAAAAGAGCAGCGCTACACTGAGAGAAAATAAAATTAACAAGAACAAGAACAATAAGAATAACATTAAGAAGAAGCATAACAAGAAGCTGAAAGTGTTTGCCAAGGGTTAAGAAGATCAGCGTCACATAAAAAGAATAAAATGTCACAGAAATATTCGAGTGTGTGACAACCCATTGGAATAGGAGTCAATTATAAACACTTTTTGATTGCAAGCCAAAGCCACTTGTTGGTTAGTGGCAATTTTTGGCTAGCTGGAAAAGAGTTAGAGGATAAAATAAAACCAACACAATTCCCATAAGAATAAATTCCTGCAGACAATTTTGTGAGAAAACGTTATGCATTTTAAAGTGAACTTTCCCAAAAGAAGAATCTCCTTTTGTGGTTTTCTTCAGATTTCCCTCAGTGTCACTTCCAGTACATCGTTAAGCTGTTGAAGAAAAATTACAAAAATGATGGCAGGCGAAGCTTAAACAAATGAATGAAATTGATGGAGAGGAGAGGGAAAGGAGAGCAGCAGTGGGATCAGAGCAAGGACATGCCACGTCATGCTGACAGGAGGGGGCGTGTGGCTAGGTGGGTGGGTGTGAATGAGGGTTTCTCTACATGTGTCATCTGTGTGAACTTGATTGAGTAGAGGGAGGAACAAGAGCCAGAGCCAGAGCCAGAGCACACGACGACGTGCTAAATTTTGAGAGATGACCAAAGCTTCTGTTAAATTGCTCACGCCAGTTGGTCAACGAATCAGGGAGGAAAGCATGGGAGAAGGACCGGAATGAACACATCAGCAGTGGCAGTGGCTGTAGAAAATGGGATATACAGCACTGGCGCACTCCATGATAATCAGTTATGGACACTTTGTATCTGTGGGTGTGTGGCTCTGTGTTTGGGGTCGTCTCTCATTGTGGGTGGAGTGCTCCAACTGTCGCTCTGTATGGAGCCAAAGTTTGTCCAGTAGCAGTTTCCTGTTGGTAATGTTTACTCACTTATGCTTATGCATATTCGGTTGCAAATTATCTTTTTGCGCCCAGCAGGAAGTTACAGTTGGAAAAGCACTCTCAGACGAATTTCCTGCAGGGTGGGGTGGGGTTGAAAGGGCTTCCCGTTTTCGGAATACGATTAAAAAAATTTTGCTATACAGCGAACCGGACCCCCGCTCTCATAGTAAATGAAACTTTTGTTGAACAATTTGCATTGTTGCATTTATTACAAAAGAGTTAAAGCGACTGATCTCTGGTGTTGAATTTGTTGAAAATACTGCTAGACAGTAACACTGTTGGTATTCCTTTCTGAGCAGCATTTAGAGTCCTTAAAATTCATTTAATCACCCTCAGATCCTCTTTATGCTGCCAGAATCTGTCGGTTGCCAACAAACTGTGTCCCCAAACTCGCTCGAACCTCATGTGGAAGTCCTCTCATTATTTTGTGCTTGTTTTGTTTCTGTTTTTTTTTTGGCTCGTAAGCATTCCTCTGTCGCTTATCGCAAGCCGCACTGCCAGGACGGTCCCAGGACATGGGCCATGTCCATTTGGCTCGTCTCCTTGGAGACCATGTTGGCAGGGACTGGGCCAGGGAGGAGTCTCAAAAAAAAGGAACCCAGAAACAGGCAACCAAAACGAACTTTAACTGGCACAAAATACTCGTACACCTGTGACCCCGTTTGTGGGGGTTCCAGGCTGAGAGACGCGACGCGACGCGAGGCGACGCAGCAGGCAATGCAGACAAATCAGCACTGAAATTTAATTTGCATGGGCCTTCTATTGCTCCATCCTTCCCAAAACGGGGCGTTGGACCGGTCAGGCCCCAGAGTTAACAAAGCGGAAACAACAACAAAGTTGGAAACCCAATTCGCATTTCCCCACTCTCGCCGCTTCAGCTTCAGCTGTAGCTTCAGCTCCGACTCGAGACTTGGCTCTCACGTGCAATCGCTTTATTTGATTTTCATTTTTGGGGCCAACATACAACAACAGTGGCAAGCAGCAACAGAAGGTAAAGCAGAAGCAGAAGCAACAGCAACAGTGGCAACAACGAAACCCAAAGGAGGTGGTGGCGGAGGAGGAGGAAGAGTAGAGGCGGCAGTAACTATAATTTTCAGTGCCCTCGACTTGTGCTTATACAGCTGCGGTCAAGATAATAGCAGTGCTAATGGGTGCACAATTTGGAAACAAAAGCAAAGAAATTTGCAGTGAAGAATGGCTTACCTGCTTCCTGGTATTTGCCTAGACTAGAGGTCCTTTAAAATTGAAGGAAAATATTAGTTAATAGAAGCAAAACATTTTTTTTGCATATCCATCTTATAAGTAAATATGTGTAGCTTACAGCTAATTTCCACTCAAATATCCATCCCAAGTATATCCTGTGGTAGCGCAACACTTTCCACCACATCCATTCCCATTCTCCATTTCGTGTATATGTGCAGCTGGCGAGCATTACTTTGAAGCAGGGACTCCTGCTTATTATTACGGCCGCAGCTGTAGAGATGTGTTTGTGTATGGTTTTGTGTGTTTGTGGCATAGTTTTTGGCAGTGCCCTGGCTGTGCCATGGCTGTGAGGCCTAGTCAGTGGCAGAGATGCCATGGCCTCGCCATGGAACCACTTGGGCAACGGTTAAGGCAAACATCCTGCTCATCGCTCTTTGCTCTTCTCGTCTCCTCGCTGCTCTGCAATGCAGCATCAAAATCTTATCCGCATCCGCATCCCTCAGCCACGACCATGAAGGGAAAGCAACCCCCTCGAAATGGGTGCTAATGCACTTGCACTCCGGTGGCAAGCACATAATTCGCTGCCCTCGAGCACACATGAGAGCGGCGGCACCGACACTCGTAAGCCCCGCGCCACAAGTGGAGGACGTTCTGACACCCTCTTCATGAGGCTGCACTTCCCATGCCTCACCTTTGCTGCTGCTCCTGCCCCTACAGTGGGTGCTAATTAAGTAGAACTAGAATTGCGAGACGCCTGAATGGCCATCAACTATGTGGGCAGGACAGGTAGGGCCAGGGTAGGGCGTCTAATGAGCAGCGAAACGCGAAATGCGGAAAAGGGAAATTAAGTTTTTAATTGGAAATAAATATTGATAGGGGCATTTTAAGGGAAAAATGTATGCACTTGTGTTTGATTTTTTTTATTTGCAGAATTTGCACTTGAATTATGTACATAAAAACCTGCACAAAACATAAAATTTGCATAATTAAATATTATTATCCAGTTTATTAATTAACATTTAAATTCTCAATAGCGCGAATTTACGACAGGAAATGATTAAATTGCAATTAAATACACATAAAATGCTCATAATAATATTAATTGTGATTTCTTTATTAAATGAAATTTAAATATATTGATGTTTCTATGAAAAAAAGATATTTACCTATTTTAAATATTTGTCGAAGCTTAAAAAGTACTTAAAATATTTTAATTGTGTCGCAAACTCGTTCATCTTTCCTAGGGGACAACCCCTTTAATTTCTCTAATTTCATCAGCCCATCTTTGCCCATAGCCAGGTACGACTGTAGCAATCAAGTAAAGCAAAGCCATATGCTCCCCAGATCTGGTCTCTCTAGGGCTGTTGCCTGGTGCTCTGGCGCTCATTAAAAGTGATGGCCGTTGTCCGTCGCTGAAGGATCCCCTGACCGACCCCTGACCCCTGCTGGCAGGACAGATGCGTCGAAGGTATCGTTGCTGTTACTGCTGCTGCTGTTGTGGCTGGCCGTCGGATTCATGTTGCACATGGCGTCCGTCGAGGGCCATTCATTTGTAGCCTCTGTACTTTTCACCTCTGCACCTCTCAAGTATTCCTTACTATTTTTCATACCCTGTAGTCTTCGTCTCCTTCTCACTTGAGCTCTCTTGAGGTCGTCGTCACTTGCCTTGATGTTCGGGGAAGCGCACTTGGTTGACAGCTAAATGTAGTGTGCTTTGACTTTCGTTTTGTGGCTGCCCGGACCGGCTGGCTGGGTTGGCTGGCTGGCAATTCTGCTGAGCTGGCGCTATCTTATCTACTATCGGTTAATGCCTGTCTTTGGGGCTGTAAATTATTTGCTGTTTGCGTTATTTTTTCTCGTTCTCTTTGCTTCGTTTCGTTTTTGTATTATTAAATAGTTGCATAAATATCCAACTAAACGCCAGGCGTGCAAAATTAATAACGGAGGGCTTAGGGCACGCACGAATCGGATGGGGCATGGCCTTTGACTGACCGCAGAGATAACACGCATACGCCTTGATGTACGGACATGAGAGCGGGAAAGGAAACAGAAGTCTGACCTTCCCGCCCACCCCGTATTGTTACTGTTATGAAACACATTGATTATACAAGGGGTATGCTAGGGTATATAGTTTTTATATCTAAACTAAACTTTCTACAAAAGATTTCCTTTATTTTCGATCAGTTTTTCAGATCTACCCTCGCATTTTTCTCTCATTTTCTTCGGTAAACTTTCGTTTTCTTTCAATACCCATAAAATTCATAATGATTGGGCAGTTCCTTAGTCCCAAGGACTCAACTTTGAATGGTTTTTCGTACTTGTTGTTCCCATCTGAAGCTGTTATTATCGACAATTTTTGGGTCACACAAACAGGATGGGGGACGGAAGGAAATTCCTTTTGTATTTCCATCTCTGGCAAAACTCATAAATGAACATTTCCTTAATGGCTGTGCTGCCATTTCAATCCACTTGACTGCTGCAGTAGCAGCAATGGCAGCAGCATCGTCAAGGAAACCAGGACATGCATTGGATGCATCCTGAAACCGTTATGCAGTAACCGGATGCCAGAAAGTGTACTGTTAGTCACAGGCCATAATCGATATTCGATTTAAATTGTTCTTTTGATGACTATTATGGCCTGCAATACGAAAGAAGATACGCAGGAGAAACACAAGCACCATATTTCATGGCCGAAAAATAAGAGTAATTGGAAAATGGAAAATGAAATTTACCAGGGAATTGAGAGCTTATGTGGAGATTATCTATCAGCAGATGAAAGCCAAGGAGAGACAAAAGAGATGAGCCTTTTCATTGCATAGGGAAAACAAGAAGCAACAATATGATTGATTGTTTAATTTAACAATAGTCGAACTTTTTGCCTTTTCTCTGTTTGAGGGTAAATGATGCATAAAGAAATTTGTATTCATATTCACCACAAAAGCCAAATTAAGTACAAAGTTAACATTTCGGGTTTATTGAGCGACTAAATATTGCAGCAGATAAATAATTGATTGATTATTTCACAAAGAAACCAATATTTATTCCCATTATTTATTTTTGCACCAGTAAGTATTTGGTAATTATTAAGAATTATGTAGTTGCATATTTCGAATGCCAAAAGCCTTCAACAAAATTTCCAATGAAAATAAATCAGCAAACATCACTGTAAATAAATATTGTAGGTAGATTTTGTAAATGTTACGTTTATTTGTTGTAGTTCCTAACTAGTGAAACGTGATTGGGCATGCATTTCGAGTTGAAATTTACTGTGTGAGAGAATAATAGCTAAATATAGTAGAGTTCTTTGCATTGCCAAGAACATTTTGTGTTTGTTTTAAGTGCTGTGGTTCCATCACATCCGCGCACTCCCACACCCATACCATTCGAGGAAGTAATATTGGCTGAATTGATTTCCGTGCCTGGTTTCCGATTTCCTTGGGATTTCTGTTAGTGTTCTGGCCACCAGATTATTGCATGTATCGGTTTTGCTCTGGGTTTACTCTTTTCCGGTTATTATTTGTGTGTTTTTATTTCATCTTTTTCATTTCCACGCCAACAGAGAATTCATTGGTGTTTAGGAACCTTTTCTGCCATTGATCAGCATTTTGCTGCAGTCAATGCATTGGCCATTCAGTAGAGGGAACGGAGACATGAATGATTATGTTCGTTGCTGATGACACAGTCGCTGTCGTAGTCGCAGCCTCTCTCTTCGCCAGCGTTGCTGCTGGTTTCATTTGAGGTAAAGCGCCGCTCTCGATTTTTGTGTGTGCATACACATGTACACATGAACATGCAAAGCCATGCAAGCTTCTTTTGTTCGTTTCAAGCTTCCCTCCCACTCGCACACACAATGCTGCAGTTCTTATCGCCTCTTGCAGTTCCCCTCTCTGAGCGAGGCTCTCAATAAAGCAAGCACACACTCTCTCTCACTGAACAGACAAATGACATCAACCAACAGCCAGCAAAGCAACGGTGATAAAAGCTTTGCAAAATAAACGAAATAGTATGCACGGCAAACAGCAAACACTGACAATAATCTTATGATTAGAAACTGTTCGTTCTAGAAGATCTGAATATTCTAGCCAAGAGGTGGAGTTGTTTTCTTGAACTCTACATTTTTTTTCAGGGGTATCAAATATTCTATAAAGAAGTTACTCTCTACTCAAACCCTTTCTGGTGTCACAAATGCAACATGCGAGGTAGTCGGAGGTACATAATACAATGTGCATGTAGAAATAAATGAAATGTAAATAAAATAAGCATTTGTTGCACCTTAATCGCACCCCCTCCTCTCCTCTCTCTTTCTCTCTCTCTCCTTGTCATGAACTTTACTCGTATAATAAATCATTCAAGGTAATCCCCTAGTCTTTGCGCATTTCTCCCTCCTTTCTCTTAAATGTTTTCGCCCCTCGAGGAGGGACATAGAGGGCATAGTAAATTAGCGACTTAGTGCATCGCAGAAGAGGAGGAAAGGCATTTCTTTTTCACTTTCCTCCACTCTGAAATTCTCTTTGTAAGCCTTTCCATCCGCCATCAGCCTTTCCTCTTCCGCATTGGCAGGATCAAGTTGGCTGCACATGAGATTGGACGTGTGGCTTGTGCTTCGAGTTAAATAAACTTAACTCGATGATGGTTGATGGTTGATGGTTGATGCCTGATGGCTGCTGACGGTCGGATGGTCTGTCTGATGGCCTCTTGACATGCAATTTAAGGCAGTGGAGCAATGGCTGAAACTTAAGGCATTGGCCAGGCTATCGATGGCAGGTCTTAGCCTTGGCAAAAGAAGGGAAGGAGCAGATGGGGAAAGGGAGAGCTAAGGACACAATGCGTCATCCGCATTATTCTTACACTTCAACGCACCCAAAAAGACAGCAAAATGATTGAGAAAGTGCGCATTCACTTTTGGGCCAGAAGCACATGTAACAATGTTGTAATACTCTTTGTGTTGCGTTTTGGTTTATATTGTTCAACATGATTAATTGATAAAAATATAAGTTCAATGATTCCATGGAGATGTATTTTAAATCTAGTCTAGCTAGAGCAAGTAGTTTCTTTGGTTCTTTGGTTTTCTTTACAATTCCAGGCAAAACCAGCCACTCACAGATTTGTATATATTCTCTTTAAATGATGTAGTTAGCCTGTGTAGAATTACACGTGGCTCGACATCCAGATAATCGTTACTCTTAAAGCACTTTCTTCTGCTCCATATACCTCTCGCACACTTTCCGCACAGGGTATAAATATAAAGAGGATAAGGCGACGACGAATGAGGGGACTGAGTCGTACGAGTAGCTGGCTTGTGCGATGATATGTATGGGGATCCATTAACGCAATTGCCTTGACCGCGCTGCACCTACACCTCCAGCTCCCGTCACAGCGTAACTCATAAACCAGGGAATGGGATCATTTATCTTAGTTTATGTTTTTATCCGCCAACTAGATTTAAGGCTTGAGCTTTTACAGCTGCTGCTGCTGCATTTGCTATGCAATTTTATGGAATTTTACATATATTTTATTTGAGTTTTGCGTCTGTTTTTCTTTTGCACAGAAACACAACGAGCATTTGCTGTGAAAGCGAATGAGAGCTTGGACAAACATAAACACGGAGCACGGGAGCACGAAGGACCAACCTAATCATAAGTAAACAGAGATAGCGTGTGGGCAGAGAGATAGCAGGACGAAGGATAAACGTGGTCTCGTTGCCATGAGTGCAGCCTCGGGTGTTGTCCAGGAGTAGCAGGAGACGCGTGGCACAACCACAATAGGCAGCAGACACAAAACCTTCTCCGCCCTCCTTCCGGGCTTGCAATCAAATCGAATTAAATTCAACAATGCAAATTACACTTTGCATACACAAATGCATGGACAAACACGAAAGAGCAACAGCAGCAGAAATTTGCTGTCATCAAATGCTTTAAGTTTGCGTGTGAAAACAGAGAACTGAGACGAAACATATCATATATCCGTGAGGAATACAAGTGTCTGGCTGTCAAAAATGATTAAGGGTATTCTGATACAACGCAAGAGCCAGGAGGATGCCAGCTACGCGAAGCAGCTCAAGATGGAGCATGCCGATCTGGTGGCCGAGATGCAAACGGTAGAGAGTCTGCCCACCCACGAGCGCCTACAATTGGCCAGACTGTAAGTACATAGATACCAAAAGCAATACCATGTATCTCATTCATAACTCTGTTCTTAATTAGACGGCGTGCCCAGCAGTTGAAACTATCTCGGCAGAAGGACAAGGAGTGGGCAAAACTGCAGCGAGCGAAGGGCAATACAGGGAGCGCGGCAGTGGCAGCCAGCGTTGCTGGGCATGGGCACAGCCTGATGAATGGAACTGGTGATACGACGCATCATTTTCGGCATGCCAATGGCTCCGGAACGGTGAGCGGGCGACGGCACATATCCTTTGAGAACAGCGTAGTGCTGCTGGAGGCGGCCTCGCGCAACGATATGCCCGAGGTGGCGGCTTTGTTGCAGCACGGCATTACGCCGGATGCGGCCAATGAGGATGGACTGACGGCCATGCACCAGGCGTGCATCGACAACAATGTGCAAATGCTGCAACTGCTGCTGGAGTACGGGGCGGATGTGGATGCCCAGGACAGTGATAAATGGACGCCGCTGCATGCGGCTGCCACCTGCGGCCACCTCGAGCTGGTGCGCATCCTCATCCGGCACGGTGCTAACCTGCTCGCCGTCAACACAGACGGCAACATGCCCTACGATCTGTGCGACGATGAGAACTCGCTGGACTTTATCGAGGGCGAGATGGCGCAGCGTGGCGTCACCCAGGAGCTGATCGACGAGACGCGCTCCTCCACGGAACGCATCATGCTGCGAGATCTCATGGAACTGGCCCGCACTGGCGGGGATCTCGAGGAGCCGGACTATCAGTGTGCCACCCCAGTGAGTGTCTGAAAGTTATGCTGAAAATTCTCTATATAACTTGAGCGTTTTTATCAACTCTTGCAGCTCCACATAGCTGCCGCCAATGGGTATGTGCGCGTGGTGGAGTTCCTGCTGGAGCAGCACGTCAATGTGGATGCCATGGACAAGGATCTGTGGACGCCAGTGCACGCGGCCGCCTGTTGGGGTCATGTAAGGCAAACTTAGCGAAAGTCTAAACCAAACGGAATAATAATAAATCACTTGTGACTCTATTCTTTGCAGCTTGAGGTGCTTGAGATGCTGGCCCAGTGCGGTGCCGATTTGAATGTCCGCAACAAAGACGATGAGACGCCCTCAGGTATGTGCATATACTTCTATCTGTGTATAAGCAAATATTAACCTTCCATCTGCTATTCCCTTGTAGACATCTGTGAGGATCCTGAGATTAGGGAACGCATCGAGCAACTGAAAACGGAGCAGGAGAGCAAACGACTGGCCGAGGCGCAACGAAGGCGCGTTCGCCGCTCCCAGAGCAACAATACCAGGCATGAACCCACATCCTTGACCCACAGTCAATCCTCCAGTGATTAATCTATGTATTTGGCATTTCTGAACAGAGCGCAATCGGTGCGTCGGACCAGTTTGCGGGACAAAACGCTGACAACCAAAAAGGATGCCGTCGAGGAGACTCGCCTACGCCTGCAGGCCCAGGAGGCAACCGCAACAGAGGGGGCACCTGCGTCGCTGGATCCCCTGTCGAATGGCTATGGCTACGGTAACGGCAGCAGCGGCAGCAGCAGCAGCAATCACAACGGTGAGAAGCGTCCCTCGACGGCCAGCCAGAATGGCCATGGCCCTGGCCAGCTACTGCCACACTCTAAGTCCGCCGATGCGCTGGACAATGCCACTTCGATCACTTCATCCACATCCACAACAACCGCAACACATTCCTTCCAATCGCGTCGTCCACCCGATGGCCGCGAAAACGATGAGCTGCTCCGCCTTAAAGGAGCCCAGGACGGTGCCGTGGGAGAAATGCAGCGTGCCACCTCGGCGGCGGCCGTCATTCTCACCGACAAGGGTACGGCGGCCAGTGCCGAGGCCGTGCAGTTCCAGTCATCCAAAGAAGCTGCTAACGGCAAGATCAATGTCCAGGTCACCGTTCTAGTGGGTGAGTGGTGTCATCTCTCTATCAATGGCCACGTGCCACGCATGCTTTCCAATCATCCAACCATCCATCCATCCATCCATGCAATCAACTGCTGCCACTGCACCCACCTGTGTGCCAAAGCGAATGCTCGGCTTAAGCGCTTCTTCCGCCAGTGTCAATGTCAATGTTTAATGTGTATTTAACGACTCTACTAAAATGAAAATGAAAATGAAAATACGAGTATCCTACCCGCCCTCTAAGCGGCTAAACCAAACTAACAGAATATTTAGCTAGTCGACTGGGGATATACCCTGAAAGTGGGGAGAGAGTTATGGTTGCTAAAATGTACAGACAGCGTGCATGTGAATGAATTTAATGAATATATTTTATCAATCATATTGGAAATTAGCTTCAAAATACATTCAAATTATTTGCTTTTAATGTTTATTTCATGCTGAAAAATGAAAAATTGTATAAATATGTGGGATTAGATAAATGCAGATTTACAGAAAAAAATCGTAGATCTACAATTTTTCTGTAGATCTTAAAACGATTTTTTCAACTCAGAACCAGCAAAAAGTTCTTTAGATTTATGCAATGCTTAGGATGCTCCAACTTCAACCCTTCCCTACGATTGCTCGTCTTCTATCCTCTAAAATTGCATGTAACCTTAATCCACATTGTAACTAACAATCCCGCACTTGGTTATAGGGTATTAAAACCTTAAAAAAGAGAAAAGTTAAATAACATTTGCTTGTTTCTGTTCTATTCTTTTTTGTTGTTGTCGCTCGTTCTGTGTCGTCTGCCTGCTTGCCTGCCTCATCATCATCATCATCAACGCAACCCAACCACCCACACACACACACTCGCAACACCACACACAGACACGAACAGCACACATCATCAGCAGCAGCTACAGCAACATGCAATGCTGTTGCAGCAACATCAACAACAGCAACAGCAGCAGCAACATGTTGCCATAATGGATGGCGGCTTCAGTGCTGCGACCTTGTCGAACTTAAAGAAACAACGCTCCCTCTCACGCACCGCGAATGTCCTTAGCAATTTCGAATTATCATCGACCTCAAATCACACTGCGACAACGACAACATCCACTACATCGAGTCCCATTGTAGCGGCAGTAGCAACAGCCACAGCCACAGCAACAACAACTAATGGTTCTGTTTTAGGAGCCAACAACAACAATAACAACAGCACCAGCAACAACAACAACAACGGAGGAGGTGGCGGCGGAGGAGGATCAGCTGCAGTTGGCGCAGCAACCGCACCGATCTCCACCCAACCCCTGGGACTGGGACCCATGGGCGGCGGAGGGCCCGGCAGCCTGCTGGACTTTGAGGTCGCATCGCCGGCAACGAGCAGTTCGGTGAACAAATTTAGCGGCATCACCGGCGACGTGGTCAGCGACAGCACCAGTTCCAGCCGCAAGTGTTGTGTGCTCATGTAGGATGAGCACTCAGCACGCTCCAACTGAATAACAGGGTATTAACCAAGAGGAAGAGGCATTAACGTGAGGAATGTCATCGCAACGATTTGTCAGATAGATAGATTCGACCATTTTTGGTATGGGATTTTGTGTAGGCAAGCAAAAATCAAATGTGTCTTTTTTTTAGAAATGTAGTGAGAGAAATTCGTTGAGAATTATATTAATTTTATAAACCACTTGATTCAACAAAGGGTTCAATTCTGTGAGCTCCTATAAACAAACCCCATAAACGGCTCAAAGTCGTTGCATTTTCCTAACACACACAGAAACACAACAAATATACACATACACACACACACGTACATATATAAAGATTTATCCAACAAAATAAATGTGAGCAGTTTACCTTAGTTTAGTCTACGATTAAATATGTTAAAGGAGAAGCAAAATCAAAAAAAAAAAATCACAAAACTATTTATATAGAATTGTTAAGGACTCTTGTTTATTGATGATTGTATTGTTCAGAGTGTGTGTCGTGTGAGAGAAATGAACAAGACAAGCTAAGTATTATGTTAAAAGTATGAAATATATATATAATTATATTTAATTATATATATAATTAAATATACGATAGCAACAATTGTAGTTAAAAACGATCAAGTAAAGCAAAGCAATGAAACGAAACGAAACCGAAATGAAAATGAAATGCAAAAACAAAAACATTTAAGCAATTTCCAATTCAATAAATAAATGTGTAAACGTTTGAAATTTAATCGTTTGTACAGCCATCCAGCATTAGGATTTTGCTTTGTCTACTCTAAATGTACTGCTAAATGTATCTATTCGAAGTACTTTGTTCAGCATGCATGTGAATTGAGTTGTTTTTGAGAGATACAAGAACATTTGTATTATTTATGTACATATATAGTAGTAGTAAGAAGAGTTCGAGGAGAAGATAAAGAAACAAAAAACACTGAAATACAACGTGCAATTAGCAAAGATACTTTGTTCGATTTAATTGACGAGTGTCCAGATCGAGCAAGGCCCGGTCCACGTCCATCTAAGATCAGACAGGGTGGTTTCCGAATTTTATTTGAATGGAAAGCTTGGCGCCATGCGAACTTAAGAAAACTAAAGGGTATATTTCGGTATATTTTTGTGGATCAGACGGTATATTTAAACGATAGCTCCGCAGTCATACTGGTTGGCAACAGCTGTTTCTAATTTGTATTTGTTTATAATTTACACATATTTGAAATAAATGGAATCTTTGGCCAACTACCGCTATAGCTTAGTGGCTGGCGCTTGTGCAGCCGGTGGTAGCTTTTTTGGTAAGCTGCCCAGCCACCTAAGCGCCCAGAAGCTGATGTATTTTCCAGATTCAGGCGGATCAAACTTTTCAGATTCCTCGTATTTGGGTAAGCATATTAGATGTGTCTTAAAAATAGTTATAAACTAAGTTTATGTTCAGAATTTGGTTTGCTGAGGCTTCTACCTTTAGTCCTGATGGTGTTGTGCAATGTCTGTAATCTGCGCTGTTTCCTTAAAGCACTGCAAATGACCGAGCAGACCCTCACCTGCGTTGTGTTGACTGCCGCGTCCAACTATGTGCTGTCTGTATGTGCCCCACTGCCGTAAATTGTTATGGGCATGACTAATTGTTTGCTGATAGTTTCTTTTAGGCGTGCTGGTATGCCAAGAGCCACTCACTGCACTCTCTGGCATTGGAATCACACTAATATTGGGTGGTCTTTGGTTTCTTTGTGATGCTGGGGCAGGGGAGAGCAGTAAAAAGGAGCCAGAAAAAGAGTCATAAAACATACAAAACAAAAAACGGATTGGCTGGCTTTTTATTATGGTTATTTTATTTGAATTGCATCGGTACCACAACGCGGCGAGTTTTTGTCAGACATTACGATACACTCGATATGTCGTTTCCTATCGATAGGGCTCTTTTTGTTTGCAGCACTGATTAGCAAGAAATATAAACAACGGCGTATTTCACAAATTTATGGGGCCATCAATTAAAATAACAAAGGCGAGGCCTTACAACTAACAAACTAACTAAAAGTTGATTATTCTATCTTATAAAATTAAATGTTCAGTGTTGAGAACATGTTCAACAAGAGAATGTATATTTCGGTATACTTCTGAGGGTTACGCGAAATATTTGATCGATGAAAATGCGGTCACACTGCAAAAAGAACATTCCGCAATGTTTAATACACAAAGTTTCAACTTTATTGTAAAGCAAAAAAAAAGGACAATTTACCATCAAATACTTAACTCAACCGATGAACAGTCACGGAGGATGCAGCTGCATTTCAATCGCAATACGATTACCAGGCGAAACATGCCTAACAGACAGCACGGCAAGTATTCTGTCACCCATGCGGTCTGTTCTATCATTTTGATAATTATTTTGCAAATGTAATCAGTTGTTTGTGTTTTTAGAATTATATTCTAGTGCAGCAAGACACGTGACGATTATGTTCCAGATGAGGAAGAACAGACGCGCAGTGATTCGCGACACGCAGAGAATGTGAGTGTGTCAGCGGTACGCATCAAAATATGAAATTGATGGTCAATCTTATGTGTATCTTCCTCCACAGTTGGCCATTGAAGAGGCTGCCAGCAAATATCGCATCATGCATATCCCGATCGATGCCTATTGGCTGCAGTGTTTTCTGAGCAAGATCTTCAAGAGACCTTGGTGTCGCAAAGCCAGTCTGCCGATATACTTAAGATACGCATAAAGGCCGCCGCCGATCTGGTCTGCTTTCCCATAAATAAGCGATGCCAGCTCGCAGACAGCGACCCAGGACATAAGCAAGGATTCGTACTGGCGATGTCAAGCGATACTGTGAGACGGTAAGGTGTATATTGACTCTTCCAGCAGCTTCTTTTTGAACTGTTCTGGTTTTGTGTTTTCAGAAATTCGTAACAGCTTTCGTATTCACAGAGCTGAAGGATGAGGATCGCCCGCTCTCCTATACACAAATGGCCCATTGAACTAAACCATGTCCAGTAAATTCACCTTTTTTTACTGCGAAAGATCGAGGAGGGCTGGCGGGTCGTTGTTCCCGGCAACCAAGACTATACCTTGTCCAACATAAGCGACTCCTACGTGGCCTGCGATCAGAAGTAGAAGGACTACAAGGATCAGGAGTCGAAGTGGCCGAT
The DNA here is from genome assembly GCF_900245975.1 of Drosophila guanche. Classification (NCBI taxonomy): domain Eukaryota; kingdom Metazoa; phylum Arthropoda; class Insecta; order Diptera; family Drosophilidae; genus Drosophila; species Drosophila guanche. The sequence continues at coordinate 8,635,545 of NW_022995744.1, read as the reverse complement.
TTGCAATCTGACAATCAGACCGAGTCGGATTAATGCGTACGTTAAGATTAGTATACATAATAAATACTACCATTTTTGTACAAATATGAATTGAACCAAGTTGTTGTACTAATAAAACATGTAGCATACTTTTGGGGCTATCCGATAATACCATCAATATTTTAAAGTATCTTATCTGAACTGGTTTGATTCAAGGTGGTTAAAATTGCTTTAAACCGCCATCTCCTGCAGTCCTTAAGGTCCTTGATGGACTCTAACTATACAGGACATTGTCCTTACCCTCAGCGTGCTGTCTGTTAGGCACGTTTTGCCTGGTAATCGTATTGCAACTGACATGCAGCGGCATCCTTCGTGACTGTTCATCGGCTTACTTAGGTATTTGATGGTAAATTGTCCTTTTGTTTTTGCTTTTACAATAAAGTTAAAACTTTGTACTACATTGAATATTGCGGCGTGCTCTTTTTGCAGTGTGACCGCATTTTTATCAATCAAATATACCGTGTAACCCTCAGAAGTATACCGAAATATACATTACTATGCTCAAAATATACCGATGAAAATCAATTTTGCTCGATTTTGATATTCTGATCAATATTACCTGCAAGGTTACACTCTCAACGCTGAATATTTAATAGAATATAGTAGAATAATCAATTCTTTAGAAGATTGATTTCTTCTAATGACTCGCTTATCTTATTTTAATTGTTTTCCCAATAAATTTGTGAAATATAGTGAAGTGTTGCAAGCAAAACAAAGCCCCATCGACAGGAAACAGACATATCGTCAACACTAATGGTGTCTGACAGAAGCTAGCTGCGATGATACATCGATGGTTCTGATAAAAAGCAACAAAGAAGCCGCCAGGTGGCCATTTGAATGACGATTTGTTTTTAAATTTTCGTAAGCCTTTCTTTCGATTATTTAAGGGCTGATCCAGTTGTGGAATTTCTTTAAGTTACCGGTTATCCTGCCAATCGATTGCTACCAAAAGAGGGTATCCATTAATATACACAAAGCTAGAAATAAATATTTGGCGATCTGCCGTTGTTTGGCCGAAATTGTAAAAGGATAAGGATATGAATAGCCATAACATTCTTTTGAGTCTGTAGATGGTTCCTGTAGATGGCGTGAGCTGGGTGAATTTTATAGAATATGTTCTAAATCGTATATACGATAAAACTTCTTGTGTGAGTTTGTGTGCGTCTTATACAACGCATACAATCAAATCATTTTATCCAACCGGCTCACACACGCAAGGTAGGAAACGTTTAGAAGGAACATAGAGCTGCCATATCTTGAAATTTCATTTCATTTAGTTTCAAATATACACGAACTCAATGTGGTGTCGCCACGGAGCATGTTTGTACATATGTTAATTCAAATGGTTTGTTCCATTCTCTCTTCTTTTTGTAGTGGATCAAACAAATACAATATTTATATTGTATACATTGCAACACTACTTTTTATATACATATTATAGGCTGATTTCACCAGGATGTTGCCGGGACTGTGAGCCTCACAACCAGCTGCCGGAAGTGGAACGAAGTTCATGTTCGCACAAGTTCTGCTTGCATATGTGGGACAGCACGGACGACGACCTGTTATCGCTGATCCTGCAAGTGGTTGGGCTTCGGTCGTGTCACGACGACAAGTAGCTCTCAGACCCGCATTGAAATCACTTCCCCGACCAGATTAATCCCACTCAACGCTAAGTGCGTTGATTGCTGCTGAAGGCGAGCAAATATGCCATAAGTTCATAGTTCATAGTCATACTTACGCTGCTGGCACTAAGCCTTATTTAGGGACGGAGCGCCATCATTTATCATGACACGTATCGCATATCTCGCATCATCGCGATACCGACGCATCGCATCGCATCGCCAGTGTCTGCATTATGACGGGTCTGACAACAATAACCACTTGAGAGTCAAACAAAATTTTCCTGCCATCCAAACACTTACACCGAACAGACCACAACCAGGAATGGGGAAATGAAGTTGGAACTGGAACTGCTGCCAAGACCATTGAAGCGTGTACGGCTGTGGGTGGTGCTTGGGAGATTTCGAGTGGGTTTGTCAAAGTGTTTGTGTGTTTCTGTGTATGTGTAGCACTCTCTGTATTGGCGAGTCGGAGAGCAGCTGGCTGCAGGGTTAGATCCTGTTGGAGTTTAAAGTTTATGCGACATCTGTTAGGTTCCTCCCCCCCACCACTTCTGCTTTATTTCGCTCTATTCGGGGAATGCACGAAAAGTGCTGGCAAATATTTGCCCCATCTGTCCGGGGTGATTCATAAATTATGGAAACATTGCATTTATCGCCGCTTCAAGGATTGCCCTGAATGCAAAATGTGTTTATATTGATATCACGCATACGCCGTGTGTTACTTTCCATACGAATTGAGCATCGGTGGGCGAGCCGCGCGGGTCTGCCAAAATGAAATGCATTCATAAAATTGGCGATAATTTGTACAAATTATAGTTGCAATTACAAGTGGCCCACTCACATACTCACACACTCTCGTAACCATCGCTCCCCAGGGATGGCTCTGGCTGTGGCAATTGTTGCCAGAATTTATTTCTATTGTCGACCTAGCGAAAACAATTATCTGGGAATGGAGTGCAAATATGCAAACAGAAATATGTTGGTTAAATTTTCGAGTATTTCCACGCTCCCCTTACCCATTTTACTTCTGCTGTTCCAGCCTCTTCCACTGCGAGAGTATTTCTGCTCTGTTGGCCGCAAAAGTGGCGAGCATTAAATGAGATTGGGCCAATAAGTGAGCCACATTTTACTTCAACCACCCTACGCCATGGGCACAGGCGCTGCCTCTGCCGTTGGCCCATCCTGCAGTGCACCGCCCACCGCAGCATTGTTGAATTTCTGGTTTGGCTGCAAAGTGATTTACGCAATTAAAATAATTTCATTCAAATGGTCTATAATTCAACTGGCATTTTCTGCGGTTGCTGTAGCGGCCAGTTTATGCCTGGCCTGCCACACTGGCCATGACCACGCCCTCAGAATGCAAACACCCGTTGACAATGCAGGAGCCAGAAAATGCCATTACTTATATATATGTACGTACGATATATGTATTTGCATACATATGTGAGAGCATAATGGCTAAACGCATTTAGATGCTCTACAAATAACCACTTCCATAGTGTGATCTCGGGTAATAATGGCTTTGAAAAGTAAAGAGTTTGTGGTAGCTTATTCTCATTATAATTAACAACAGTTCTCAACTGATAAAAAATATATATATTCCGATGGATTTTTGTAATTAAATCAAGCCTCCAATTAATCAACATGTTTTCCGTTAGTTCTTTAATGGATTTTCGTTTTTCTTGGGAATCAGTTTCCCATTAGGATCCAATATAGCGAGGAATTTGCGGGAAACGATGCTACTCCTTCGCAGCTCGTATTCGTCAGATGCAAACACACACACATGGTCCTGCGTGCGTGCAGAGGGCATGCCCAATGGGTTGCTTCAGTACTAACTCGTGCCCCACCCGCTGATGCATGCATTTGTCATTCGAGGAATTCTGTGTGGATTACATGTAGATGCCATCTAAATTTACAGTCAAATTAGCGGAAAATGCTGGGAAAGAATGCGGACGAACGCGCTTGTGTGTGTGTGCGAAATGTTTTGTCAAATGGAAATGCGAAAGCGAAAATTTGAGTTCCGTGGGACGGTGCGGGATTAAAGCCCATTCAAAACTGATTTTCAATGCCCCGATGAGTTCAAATCGATTTCCAGGCCCAGGCCTAGGCCGTGGCTGCTGATGTTTCGCTTTCTGTTGCTGTCGCTGTTGCTGTTCCTGCGGCATGTGGGGCAGGACAGGCAACAAATGTGTCTAATGCCATGCCATTAAGTAGAATCTATCAGGCCAAATTACATGCCCATGTCCGGGTCGGTTCAGGTCCAGCTACAGCTACAGCTCCCGCTCCCGCTCCCTCTTCGAGCATACAACAACAGCTTGGCACTGCGGTTGCTTAGACAACCAAAAATTTGCATACTCGTAAGCAGCGCGCATCAATTTGAACTCAAGCGAGCGTATAAATATTTTTATGCCAACGCAGTGGCGAATGGCCTTCAGGAACAGCCTTCGCTTTCGCCCAGTCCCTCTCTCTCTTCGCCTTGTTCCAGATTGTTTGCAACCTCAACTTTCCCGAATGGTTCGTTCAATTGGTACTATGATTATGATTGGACTGGCTAGATTGGTCTGGATGTATGCGGTCAATGTGTGGTAGCGCCGTCGCAACATTATTATTGTTATTCCGAATTTCGGGGCAGACATGCATGCGGATAATCTGGGATTTTGTGGCCCATTTTTAATAGAATTACAGTTGCATTCCTCCATCTGGCAGTAGTCAGGAAACCCAAACGCAACTCCTAATTAATGAGCTGGGACCACAGTGCACTTCGATTGGCATTTGACTGCGGTTGCGGTTCATGGATTATCAAAGTTTTCCCCAGAATGGTTGATGAGCTGAAAATGCCCAAACAGAATACAGAACATGAGTAATTAGAAGTGTAGGTAGGTAGGGGATTAACCAATAATTATTGGTGGACTGTAAACTTAAATGAAAGGAACTTAAAATAACTAAACTTAAATAAAAGGAACTTAAAATGAAACATAAATTGCAAGTAAATTTCACAATGTGACAAGTTACCGGTGTGTCCTTTCACTTAATTTGCCCTGAGAGCAATTAGAGACTGATGCATGTTCTTTGTTTTTACAACACATCGCAAGGACATCAAATGCAAATTGTTGTATAACTCACATCCGTGCAAATACTTACTCATTCCATGCCCTCTGCCCATAGCCTTTGCATACCCTCTGCCCGGGAGCAATCTGTTCGGGTCGCATAAGCTATGGCTGTCCATAGCTGTTCTATGGTTTTTCCTTCTCTTGTTTTAAGCCTTTTCGATTTATTTGCTGACCCAGTTTTCAACACCAGCCCCACAGCCGGAGGAGTTCCTTTCACAGCTCCTGCTCGCCTGCTCTCCTGGCCCAAGCTGTCCATAATCCAGCGATTACATGTGACACACGCATACGTTGCAGCTTATTTTTCATTTCTTGGAGCTGTCGCTGAGTGTTGGATGGTGGGATGGGAGGGCCAGGCCAGCTGTTGTATTCCTTTGTAGTTTGCATAAATAATTCAACAGTTCATAGCGAAGCCACCCACACTCCCCCCCGGAGCCCATCTGGAGCGGCTAATCCTCCGAATAAAAACGCCACGATTGACTTACTTTTTAAATAAAAAATTTTAATCGTATCTCATTTCGCTGTTGTCCTGTTCGCTGTTGGTTGTTGTTTTTTTTCTCTCTCTCTCTGGCGACAAACAACAATTGTGTTCTTTAGTTATTATTGCTATTTGTTTGTAATTGTAATGCTTTGCTATGTTTTTATATAATGTCAAACACGTACGTGCCTGACGTTCTGCCCTTGCAAAAACATCCATTCGACTAGTCTGCCGCTTAGTACAACTCGTAGTTAATTCAACAGTTAAAAGTAGTGGGTTTTTATCATCGTTTTATACAGTTCGATTGTTTTATTAAAACTATTCAACTATGCAGTATGGTGTGCCTGGGGGGCTAAATGCATAGTTATCGGCTCTCTCTAATTAACTTTAATATACAGGAATTACTTAGTTGATGTCCTACGATTACATAGATTTATGTACTGCGCTCGAAATGTTTACGGCAAATGCCTGCGGGCTTATGGCATTACCATTTCAGAATTACAAGTTGGCTGGCTGGCTGGCATATGTATTTATTCACACTTAACTCAAATCTCTATGTGTAGCTGTTGGCCATCTGTGTATGCGTATCTTTTTGATTGGTTTGCTGCAGTTTCGGATGGATAAAACAGTACCCGAAAACCGGCAGGTTGACAGGAAAACTGCGATAAGAATGGTTTGGTATTTACAAATGTATTTCGAGGGAAATGCTAGCTTCGGTTATTGATACAGACAGACAGACTGGAAGATCTGCGCTATGGATCACTTCTCCCATTAATATGAATATGAATCCTGTGCAACTGCTTTACTGGCATATATGGGGGGAATGTCCATTAACATTTATGATACAATTTGCCCGATAAAACACACTCACACATATATTAAATCGGCTTACGACTAACATTATTTTTACAGCTTAAATGAAATTAATATAATTTGTTCTGTCCTTCTACGGCCGCAGAAAACACAATGGAAATGCATAATTTGGAATTATGTTTCAGTATAAAAAGTAGATGGGAAGCAAACACACATCAGTGGCGTACATTTTAATTGGCCAAACGATCTTAATGGGTTTTTATGATGGCCAGTTTGGAGTTTGGTTATTGCTTGATTTGGCTAACAAATTGTGTTTGATTTATCCCCTGTTAAGGGCAGCGAAATTGTTGTTTTTTAATTATAACAATTATGAAACTTATTATATGTTGTGTGTGTGTCAATCGGATTTTTATTGCAACATTTTTTGCACCACCAATCGAAATTGTATATTCTTTTTTCATCCACATTTCACATAGTTGGAGTATCATTGCTTAATACAATCAATTTATGCAATTTGATAGGGGGACCAGGGGAGTTTTGTTACGTTATGGCATACTTATATGCTTTGCCGGCATTTGTGTCAGTCGATGTAATTATCTGAATTTTTTAAATAATTATGAAACATGATTATTCATGGAATCGGCCGTCTAATAGAGACATAAAAATGTAATTAAAGTTGGAAACGGAAATTAAATAAACTTTTAAGCTGCCAATATTATCGAAGAAAACATTGAAAAATTCTCTCTCTGCATTTTTGGAACTGAAATCAAATGTTTTCACCTCACTGTAGAACCTCGTGAAATTATTGAATAGTGACACTAAATGCCGTTGTAATAAGAAATAAATAAATGGATTTGCTTTCATTTTCTGCCTTTTAGTTTTTGTTTGAGGGAGGGGTAAATTGAATTTACATTTGTGTTGGCGGAAAATTGCGCAGTGCAAATATTTGCATGATATTGATATGGCATCAAATTGAATGTTTTATGGCTCGATGCTGCTGCTGCTGCTGCTGCTGCTGTCTGCTGGCAGGCAGACAAGGCTACGTTTTTATCTAATTATGGAATATGGAGCTTCTGCACATTATTTGATTATTCATTAATATATTAAAAAGAGTCCACGCCGCTGGCCAGAGATTACTCACTCCTATCGTACTTTTGTGATACATTCTGTTTGCCTCTCTGCATTTATGCAATGCTGCAATTACGTTTAAGTTTGTTATTTACACTCCACTCCCACCCACCACTATGGTTAGTTTTGATTTCTGTTTTCTCTTTTTTTGCTGTTTAAACATACACATTAAACGGTAATCTATTGGCTTACACACATACACATATTTATATAGACGCTTACAATGCTTTACAATGGCGGTGGCAAATGGAAAGGGAATTCAGAATTAATCCCCCTCGCTTGGCTAATTATATTTTAATTAACAGATTTCAATGACGGTTGAAAAATATGCTGAAAGTCAAAGATTTTGGAGCTATCTTCTGATTGTTTGTCTCTTGGGGAATGCAGATTTTAATGTAGAGTTTTTATAGTTGCAAATACTACGCCATTGTGCCACATTGTGTAGCAAATGCTGAGTGCTTCGGTTGCCACTCTTCCACTTTGAGTTCTTTCTACATAGTTTAAAACTGACACACTTATGACGGAATAGCAAACACTCAATTGCCCATTCACTCGGAGACTCGCTTATACTCACTTGCACGCTTTACACATTTCATGTGTCTCCTTACATTACGCTATATAGTTGTGGTTGCTGCTGCTGTTCGCCTTTGTTGCCTCCATTCGATCATCTGTGACAGTGGCGTTTGGCCTGGGATTGAGCCTGGGTCTGAGTGTTGCCGTGGCTTGCGGCTTGGCGGCAGCTGGCGACCGCAGAGCAACGCTTTCTCGATGTGGCCGTGGCAGTTGCACTTTCACTGGCCGCTGCTGCTGTTGCAGCTGCCCCTGGCAACTGAGGTGGCAATGCGGCTGTGCATTGTTGACTGTAGGACATTACGAGGGCCAGCAGCAGGACAATTGTCAGCCAATTGTACTGACAACCGGATGAGCCAGTTTGCATTGCCTCCGGATGTTCACCTGAAATTATGGCCCGAACTAATTTCAACTTTATTGCATTGTCTTCAGCTTACATGTTAAATTTGTACTTTGAACAATACGACACACACACACACACACACATAGAGATGGGGGGTAAATAAAAGCAAATTATGTACGAGTACGGGCAGGAGTTCAAGGAGTATTTCTAGGACTCCGGAGTACGTTGCTTGAGTCGAGTCAGCGTGCCGTAACAGACACAGAAATTGACCGGCTTCAGCTTTCTCTCGACCGTCTTTATTTGTTGCGCTCTGTTTGGCCCCTGAACAGGGAACATGTTTGTGCATAAATATTTAATTAATGCTGCAGTGTTTGGTCGATGCTCGAGTAGAGTCGGGGGAAATCGCACAGACATCTGTGATTCCACATTCCACCCACTCTATGCCCAGCACACACACAAAGTCCCGGTCGGTGTCAGTCGAGGCGTATGAAATATTTAAACATCAAACTGCCGGCCACCAAATAATTAGCTAATTTCCCCGTAGCAGGTCAGAGGTCATTAATAAATTGATTGCTCGGCAGGATGAATAGTCTGTGCTGCCATTTGCCAATTTCCCAACCCAGATTTCTTTGGGAGTATATCGCTTAATTGGCGAAATGAAGTGGCAACAGTACACACTCGTTGAGTGGTCGATCCATTGGCACTCCATTTGAACGATGAATGTTGAACGCGAGGTCGGGCAGATCAAACAAAACGGGAAATAAATATAGATAGTCGGGAGTTGCCTGTACCCTGTAATATGGCTCCTTCGAGCTTTAACTTCATGCATCGCAATGAGAGCAGGCAGACAATGTTTGGCATAACCCTTGAACCATTTAGTCCCTTGGGCAACATTCGAGCGAATACAATATACCCCGAAAAGTATCTACTCTCCAGTTGGCAGGTGTAAAGCATTTGTACCCACCCCTCCCACAACACCTTGACGGACCTCAGCACAAGGACATGTATCAATTACATGTGTATGCACAGTGCGCAGTTTACAGCTCTTCCTGCCATTCGCCCTCCGCCCTTGGCGGATCCTCGTGTCCTCGTAATTGATTGAGTAGCATTTTTCAAGCAATTAACTTTGGTACTCCACTCGTCAGCTTACAATGTGCAAACAAACAGCTTAGATTCAGTGGATGTGTTGATTCCCACTGATGTAATACATCTCTGATGTATGTATGAAAGATGCAAACAGATGGTCTGCTCCCTCACCATTCAAATTCGGTGGCTGCGGTTTGGGATGTTGCACAACAAGAAGGCCAATAAATTTGGGTACCGCATTTCGCTATCTCCATTTATCTATATATTTCCGAGGGGCAGCAACATATCACGCATACGCAATGTGGGGGAGCAGCGTGGGAAGCAGCAGCAACACCAGCAATGGGCTGTGTGTGTGTGCCACAAGACAATGTATTTGTTGACAGCACAGGAATTATTAATAACGTACGTGGCCCACATAATTCATCATCATGGGGCACAGACACAGTGAAGACAGACTCTCTCTCTCTCTCTCTCGCATATGACCCTGTGCTCTCGCTGTGACTCTGCTGTCGCTCCTCCCAGCCACTTCATAGCTTAAATATCTTTGGGGGCTCAGGCTGTAAAAACACAAGTCAGAAGCCGGCTTAGCCAAACAAAGGCGAATAAAGTGCACAGGCGATGGGCGGATGAGCAGAAGCAGCAGGAAAAGCAGTGGCAGGCGGAAAGAGTGAGCGAGAAGGAAGTAAATCGTGTAAGACGGAGAGAGGGGGTGGATAGAATCACAAAAAAATGGAAACTGAAATATGCAAAATTAGCGTTGATGGATTTTCAGGAAGGAAACCGGTCATGGGGCTTGGCAAGAGGCGGCCGGAAGCAGCTAAGCAACTACCAAGCTCCAGGCACACACACATCTACAGACATTGAGAGACAGAGAGCGGGAGAGCGGGAGAGCGTGGGACAAATAGAAGCTCAAGGACGCAGGACGAAGAACGACTCCTTACTGCAGCAGGCAGCCTCTGCCTTTAAGCTCCATGCACGTAGTTTTTGAGTGTTTTTACGAGCAGCTTTGCATACTTTGGCAGTATTTTTACATTTTGTTGAATGCGTTTTGTTTGTGCCAAAGGAGCGCTGTGTGGCAGCCAGCCACTTGCTCCTTGCCACTTGCACCCGCAAAAGTGCAATTGAAGAGCGACATAAAGCAGCGATTTGACTGCGGCTAAGCGCCATTCAATTAGGCCACAATTGCCTCGCTTTCTTTCATCCAAGCTTACAGGCTTCGCTTCCTTCCTTCCAACTTCCGTCATGCTGCCTCCACCCTCTGATAGCGCACTTTAAAGGGACTTCTTTCAGGAGAAACCAAATCAATCATACAGTTCATTAACAGCATTTGTTTCGTGCTCAATTGAGCCGATAAATGTTAAATAATTCCCATTATCAAGTGCAAACAAGTGCGAAATAGAACAAATATGTTGATTGCTTTTAATTTGTGATTTACTCTCACTCTGCTGCTGCGCCTTCTCCTGTAAGCCTCCTTGTACTTGAAGTGCAAAAGAAACCCAATGCCACCTAACACTAAGAGGTTCTCAAGTGTCCCGTTCTATTTATTTGAATATATTCTTAGAATAGAACAGCACAAGCAAAATATTCGGTGGCTTTTTCAAGTAACTTTGTGCCAAAAAGTCTTAAGTGGTTTCTGCTCAAAATATAAATAAATCTCTCATAAATCCATCACTCACTTGGGAGTTGTAGAAGTCTTTAAGATACTTTAAGGGAGGAGTGTGCATTCCTTTGTATTGCCCATAAACTGTCTTTCCTCGCTTCTGCTTTGCTTTTCCCTTTTCCACTTTTAGTGGCTTCGTCCTGGTCAAGCATGAGTTCGACTAATCTATTCAGAAATGTTTATGCCATGGCAGCCAATTTATGGTGCAGTATTTTTCAACGAATATTTTCACTGCGCTCCACCCTCGCTCCCAATGGAGTGGACCGTTCGGAAACGGGTTAAATGGCCTTGCTGCTGCTCAGTGCAGCTGGCTGGCAAACAACTCCCCCCGTTTGGTCTATTGTTCCACTCTGCGTGCTTTTCAATTATGCATTAAACTATCGTATACACATCGCAGCGGATATAAAAACGCTTTGCCGCGGCTGCTTGACACTGTGCACATCCGGCTGGGCCGTGATAAGCATTTTACGGGCTTTATCGCGGGCGCATGCAACGTCCGAAGTGGGTGGCGTGGCATGGCCCGAGGGCTGAGAGGGCTGGCTGGGCTGCCTGCCTGTTGAGGTGGCATGGCATTCCGAGAAGTTGACTGCTTTTTATTCTCCACTTTGCTGCAAGTTTATAAATAAAATGTGCATATGTGACACTAGCGCACGCAACGGTGGCAGTTACAGGGCAGGGCGTGGCAGCAAATACCAGCGCGTGAACAAAAACCGGAAACCATGCATCGCAGGCAACTCAACTCCGCTCCGCTCAGCTCAGGCACCACATCCATGTCATCCTTCACTCGGCTTTAGTATTGTTTTTGGCCACACGTTGCGGCTGGCTAAAAGTTGTGCCTCGCCTTCCGCGCTCTTGTTTTTCATTCCTCGCTGACATTTACGTTGCTGTCATTAATTTTAAGCTGCCTGCTTTTTGGTTGTGGGATTCCTGCTGCTGCTACTGCTGGTCCTGCCCTCTTTGCCCTGTCCAAATTACAAGTTATCCGGCTGAAAGAACTCAAGCTCCAACTTCAGATGCAAACTGCAACTCGCATTTACATTTACATTTTCATTTGGCATTCAGGATTCACCTACGCCGCTCCTGCCAGCGTGCGGGGTGTGTAAAATTGTTGTGAAAATCGAGCAGAAACTTTTCAACATTTAAGTTATTTTTTTACACAATGCCAAACATTTGGATTACAGCTTTAGCAGCGAACCCTTCAGAGATTTATTTAAGTACGTACGAGACGTGATTATCAGACAATCCCGAGAGGCTGCCAACAGCCACTTAGCCTAACATTCTGTCATATTTATACTGTGACATTCCCAAAGCTGTGAATGCCAGAAAGTCAATCAAAAAGCCCTTCAGAGATTCCTCTATCAGCAGTTAAAAAACAAACAACTAATTTGCATCAACAAGAGTTGGGAAAAGTGAACAACAAACACTTCTTGCACTTATCATTGACAGTCCTTGTCCAAAAGAAAGGAGCTATAAGGCTATTCAGCAGCATTTCTGCAGGTATAAAAAATATCTTTTTCTCTTTTAGGCAAAACTTTCAGAAGAAACTCCTGCCAGAGCTCTGGTTTAATCAGTTAGAACGCCTGTCTAAGCCCAAAAATAGGGAATGAGTCGTCGTGGCACTGTGTAGCAGCATTTCGCTTGCAAAATGCAATTTCAAAGTTTTCATTTTCATCTTATTATATACAAACTCTTACATATATCCGAACCAATTGCCTTTTATTTTTCTTGTACATTTCGTTTTGATTTTATTTGGCACAAAACTATTTGAAAAGTTTTGAATTTAATGCGCAAATACGTATTATGTGCCCCTCCAACTGTCAGGAGATCGCTACGCTGCTCTCCTCTCCGACTATCTGCTTTCCCGTCTGTCTGTGTGCTCTGACTGTCAGACCTGACTGTCGTCCAGCATGATTGTAATACATTCTAACAATATTGTAGTTTGTCGCAGAGACTCGTTCCGTTTCGTTTCGTTTGGTTTCGTTTCGTTGGCAAAGTTTGTGCAGCTAGCCTGGCTGAAATAATAATTGAATGTCACTTGAACGACAAGTTGGTGCTTGGGCTCGGGACTGCGATTGGGTTTGGGGCTGGATCTGAGGCTGAGGCTGAGGCTGAGACCAAGGCTGAGAGCTTCGTGGCCGTGGCAGCTACCAGCCAAACTACCAAACAATTTTGTCAAAGTGACAAAATGCCGTACGGAGGCTGCCAGCCATCCGGTTATCCCTCTATCCTTCCAGCTAGCCAAAAAACTTGTTTTCACAGGCTTAGCCAAGTCTCTATGTATGCATGTATTTTATCAGCGGTTATACTGGCTTTCTCGACTTTGTTCGGCTGCAAGTGAATTCTCGGCCCGAGGATGGGTGGCCTGGGGTGGCTTTGGGGGGTTGGGTTTTAGAATTCCAATTGAATTTTGAGCAGCTCAAGGGGAATTTTTAATTGAGCGCAGGCAAATCTTTCGCCCAGAGCAGACCGCACACATAGTTTTGTTAGTTGCAGCCAAAATCCAAAGCCAAACCCACCAAAACCCAAAGCCAAAGTCGGAGCCAAAGCCCAGGCCAAGAATCTAAGCCAAAGCCAGAAAGCTGTAACCACATTTTAAGTCCCCGAAAGCGACTCATATAAATCACGAATGAATTAAGTGTGGCCCGACCTGTGCTCCATTCCCTTTGGAGCAGCGTCCATTTGTAGCTTTTTGTGTTTGGTGTTTTTCTGCTCGCCTTTTGCCGTTCCTTTCCATTCCTTTTCCTTTGATAAACTTGAGACGTGCGTCCTTCTACGTGGGTGTGCACACACACACATGTGTGTGTTCGTTTGCGTAAGCCAGAGCCAAGTCAGAGCATGGGGCGTGGAATGGCTGCGGCTCTGACTCTCGCCGGGATGCCCTTTGCCGTTCGTCATTTGAGTCATTGCGGTCAAGGCTTTCGCCCCATTCGCAACACATCTCTTCCCCCTCTCTCTCTCTCTCTCTCCCACTCTGTTTCTCCCCCTGTCTTGGCTTTAATACTCGTCTGTGGCTCTTTTAATGCTTTATTTGCACGTGTTGACGTTTATCTCGGTCCACACACAGATACAATTCTCGTTTATCCCTTGCGAACATTGGATTATCGGGGCCAAAAAAGTTTTACCAGGCCAAAAGCCGAAATGGAAATGTGGCCTGAACTTGGTGCCCCCCCCCAAGGAGATTACCCAACAAATTGTCCTGCTAATGCGACGCTCTCAAAGGGCTCGGGGAGGGGGCTAAAATCAGAAAGTGTAAAAATGAATTCCGCAAGCAAAACTAGCACAGCAGGACACTCACTGCACACATCCTTCGATGCAAAAGTTTCGTCTATAATGAAATTAATTGAATGTCTCAACCTCAATCCATCCTCCCTACCATGTTGTGGCCCACGCAATTTGGCAACTGTTTGCTGATTTGTTGAAACGTTGATGAACATTAGGCCACGTTTCCCTTTCGAACAGAGGCGAGTGGTGGGGTGTGGGTGTTTGTGTTTGTGTGTCCTTGACGACGCCTTGGCTTTGGCAGAACGACATGAATTTGGATTGGGACGCACACACATGTGGCCAGCAAATGAAAGTTTGTCTATGCAGCGCCCCAACGCCTCTAAGCCCTGACTGTGCGGGCATGTCAGGGTGTGTGTTTGGGGTGTGTGCTGCTAGTGTGTGTGTGTGTTGACCTATCAGTTTACGTGCCATTTAGCACTCAATTAAATTCGTACAGCGCAAACACACAGGAAGGAACACCCGAGAAGGAGCAACCGAAGCAAGAACGTTTAAGTAAATGTCCGCTCATCAGCAGCAGGGAGAGAGGGGGGGGGGGGGGGAAACCGGGGACCAAGGAAAGAACCCAAGGGAGCAGGNTGAACCCAAGGACACAGAGAGCAAGGGCATTGAAGTAAAGAAGGATTTGCAATGGTAGTCCAATCATTGGCCGCCCTGGCATCCCTTCGTCTTACTTCCACTTCCATTTCCTGTGTGTGTGTGTGCTCTCCTCTCCGGCTATTAATCAAAGCACTGCTGAACATTCGTTGAAAGCAATTTATTTCGTTATCAAATGGATGGATGTACTAAAATTATGCAAGCAAAGCGAAATAAAGAACATATCCAGTGCTGCAGCTCTGCAGCTCTGCAGCTCAACAGCTCTCTGCTGCCTCATGTTGCACTCTCTAGGAGTGGCATCTCAATTCAGCCTTGAACAGGCTTCAGCCTCAGTGGAAGGCGTCTGTCAACCTCAGAGTGTGCTGTTTGCTCTAATTAAATGTGTGTGAGAATGTCTGTTGCCTCTCATTCCAATTCCACATGGAACATAATTCATATTTATCGATCAACCCATCCATTCAAATATTTTATTATTTAAATTGAGATTGCTGCCTGCTGTTTGCCAACTCTGGCCGAGAAATAAATGAGTTTCGGCTTAGTTTTCAATTGGTTTCAGTTTTTCCTGTGTGCAGCCGCCCTAAGATGACACAAGCTGCTAAGTGCTACACACTTTCAGTGCCACAAACTCGACCAATTGCTGATTTATCTGTTCGGTTTTTATCAAAGTGCGTCCAGACATGGTTCTCCCAACACCAACCTCCCGTTCGCACGGCACAAATTGCGTATACGCATCGTATACGGACTGGACTGTAGCCAGAATGTTTGTATGGGCCTATTGATTTTGCGACGCTTGATTAAACAACGACAGCAAGCGCTCAAATCTGAACGCGCTTTGCAATTGAGTTTCATCCTCGTGGCCATTGCGAGTGTAACAAGCAGCCGGTAATCCAATTACGATGCTGTTTCTGGGCCACAAACGTAGGCCGACTACGACTCCTCCTGATGCTCCTCTTGCTCCTGCTGATTGGCTGGCTGTCTGAGTGAGTGACTGACTCACTGACTGACTAACTGATTGGCTGGCTGAGTGCCCAAATGATTGCCAAATTAGCCAAAAGTGCACTTAGCATTAAGTTGAAGCGAGCTTCGTCCCCCACCCATCGATAGATTACCCAATTTGATTTGTTAACTGATTTTCCCTAGCATTTTTAAATAATATCTCCCCGTTCTGCCATCGAAACCAATTTGCATTCATTTATGTTCAAGGCCATCTGCCGTTCTGGGAAGGTAACCCAATCCGGACGACCTTTCATTATTGGACATTTTACAGGAATTTAAAATTCAAGCCCTTGTGGCACGAGCCACAAGCCCCTCCTGGGCTGCCCACTTAAATTTTGGTTAAAGTTTATGCTGTCGATGTGCGCACCATTGAAACCTGAAACGGTGACAATTTTGGTTCCAAGAACTTTACCGTTTGCCGTAACAATATGTTGTGGGCGGGTTCTCTGTCCTTTTCCGCTGCACCCGCTCCCTCTATCCAGCTCTCTATACTTCGAAAATTGCGAACAAAACTTGCCAACAGGAAGATATTCTCGTATCGTGGCCATGTTGAGCATGGCGCTTGCTGCATACAGCATTTACCTGTGTGCGTGCTGCCTCAAGTGCTCTCCATAAGTAGTCCTGTTGTATCCTGTATCTATCTCTGGCCAATCCACCGCCCCAGCACCACCTCAACCGCCATCTGCATGTGCCTGTGTCTGTGTCTGTGTCTGTGTCTGTGCGAGTGCGTTTAGTTACAGAATTTTGTGGTAAGTACATTGCTGCCTCGCCTCGAGTCACATGACACACGTACGTACAGCTCGCCTGTACTTTACCTTTACACACATGTGTAAGAAAAAACCAGGCAACTAACCCACAAGTTGCACAAGTTGCATTCTGGGTCATCTTTGGACAGGCCGCCCCCCGGGGATGGAGAGGAGGAGCCAAGCCAAGCAAACAGCGTGAAACCGGCGGTGCAGCGGATACGGTGGCTGTGGCGGCGCACCTCAAATATTATTACCAGCATTCTTACTGATATTGCCGCCCCGTGCAGGACTGTACAGGCAGCACTGCTGCCACTTGCATGCCAACTGGACATGTATTTGGACCAACTTCAACTCGTTATCGTTGGCCAGGACACGGCCAAAGTGGTAGTCGGCGCACCACGATTATGGCATCAGGGAATGGAATGTTGTCTGATCAAACCTCTTTCAAGGGTTTGCTCATACGTTGGTGTAATTGAATTGTGTTTTGCTGGTAGGAGGAGACTTATGCTGCAAAAGTGCGGCAAAGATGGCACAGCTTAGTTTTCAAGAACTACATGGGTTACTGGCATTCAATTCTTTTACTTTTTCCATGAATTCTGTTTTGATTTCACTACCGCAAAAATATTCTGGAATTTATTAAATGACTCCAGGAAACCTTTGATTAATCACAAGACACAATTTTTTTGGTGTCACTCTCTGCTTTTCCCTTTTTTATTCAGACTGGGAATATTGTCCTTGTATCTGTTGCAATTATGGCATTCGAAAAGCTGGCTACTTATGGCGGTCAAGCAGCGCCAGAGACACATAGAATGAGGAGTGTACCCGCAGAGAGCCTTCAGCATGCAGAATGTTGCAGTTGATAATGATGACGATGACGTTGAAGGATACGCGTAAAAGTGCCAAGAAGAAGTACAAATTTAATCCAATTTCCAGCAAACGAGTTGAAAACGAGTCCCGCACTTGAGGGTGGAAAGTTCTGTGGTTAAAGTGCCCGGCAAAATGATGACATATTTACAGTTGTGGCAGCAGCAAATGTGGCGCAGGGAGTGCAGGAAGTGCAGCAACATAATGAAATATTACGTACAAAATGTTGGAATACAATTACGAACAATAAGTCTGCATATAATGCAATATGCAATGTATGTATGTAAGTAACTCATACATATCGCCATACACAAAGAAACGTGCACATTTTTATTTAATTTTTTGTTGCAGCTCCATTTGTTGTTGTTCTCTGAAGCGCTCTTGAAACTTTGTACAGCCCACGCAGCCGAGCGCTTAATTTGCAACATTTCTTTGTCACAAGAGCAAGAACATGCAACAGCAGCAGGCGGCAGGCGGCAGCGACAGCGACAGCAACAACGCCAACATGTTGTCGTTGGCACTCCTTCAAGGCGGCAACGGCAAACGGCAATGGCAACGAGTACGACGACAACGACAACTCGCACATTGTAAATAAGATGTAATAATTTTAAAACGCAAAAACCTAACAAAAAAGAAGCAACAAAATCGTTGCCCAGATGCTGTGCGGGGGAAGGAGCGGCCTTTACGTATAAATGTCTGGGCGCAAAAAAAAAACACACGACAGAACAGAAAGGAAAGATTTGATCCATGACGAAGCCAACAATACCCTCATTTAGAGGTGTTCTTTTTTTATTCTGTTACTATATTTACAGCGTTTGTTAGTCTATTGTGTCACAGATAATATCGATATTCACTTTGATAATATCATAAAAATTCGCCGACACAAATAAATTTTTTTCAATTTTCAATTTCGACATTCTGGGGATTTTCTGCATTGGACTCGCTACGAGGGTAAGTAAAAGAAAGGCAAACCTATTAGGCCACGAGGGAGAGAGGGGTATGGCGATGGTGTCGTCATCATTGGCACACACACACACACATGCGCAGGCACACAAACACGAACACACACACACAATTCATGTTGCAATTGACAGCAAAATGGCAGGCAAAAGGCGCAGCTGCTGTCGGCTCTCGTGGTGGTGCAGCAAGAAAAGCAAGGCAAGGCGGTATCCACACACTCCCCCCTCTTCACCCCACAACCCCCCTGCAGTCAGTCGGAAGAGGCAGCGCAGCTGCTGCTCATGCCCAAAAAACCGTTCCGTAATTAAGTGCTGCCGGCAGCTCATGTGTTTGTGTGTGAGCGAGAGTGGGTAATGAGAGAAGCCCCCCAGCATAGTGGGCGTGGTCTTGAGTCCTGACCCACAAGCAAGATCCTGCTTAGCCATTTGTTCTCCCATTTAGTTTGCGTTTTTACTCAGCCTCGAATGCAATATATTTTCAACTTTAAATTGGAAATTCCTTGAACAAATACTCGCAATACTCGAAGTCTTGCTTGCTGCTGCCATCAGTTTGTTCGCTTCATTATCATCCCAGCTGGATTGTTTCTGCTTAAGAAGAGTAAGTAGTATCTTTGCTTTCTGGAATTGAAGGGCCAAAACAAATTGGAATTGCAACTTTGAATGGGCTAAGCCCATCCCGCGGGGATGGCCAACAGGCAGACCAACAGCCAACAGGCTCTCCGTCTCACACTCCTCACTGCGCTGAGACCTGCGCTGACATTTCGATATCAACTGACAGAATCCCAGAGAAAAAGTTGGCCAGCAACGAAAAGGGAGAAACGAAACGTCTCTGGAAAATAGGGACAAACTTGGCAGCGATAAGCGGCTAAGCGAAGGACAATTGGAATACGGCCAAGAAGCCCCCTTGGACCTGTCCGGAGTTACAAATCGGTTTCAGTTTCACCTGTTTTCTTGCACACAAATCGCAGCGAACTTTTCGTGTCACATTCTGTTGGGCATTTTCTCTGTAAAATATTGACAGTTGATTTGACCTTACATTTGATTTTTGTTTCCCTCTTTCAATTCTCCTAAAACAGTTGCCTTGTGTTTTCTTTCATAGTTAAAGAACATAATTTTATGGTGGAGTAAAGTTTTGCGTCTGATTAAAACAGTTTGTTAAATCACACAAAAGAATAAACATGGACACACCTAATTAGAGCTTGATACCTTCTGGACAATTAAACAGGGCTGAAAATAACTACAAGGTAAGAAAGATTTCAGTTCAGAATGGATTTTGTACCCTTTCATTGACTTTTAAAATGTTTTATGAAGAAAACACCCATGGAGATAGACCAGGCTAACAACTGCAAGACCTCCGCTGAGGTGCCACCCACACCTGAACAAAGCATGAGTGAAGAGCATGAGAAGAAGATGAACACTTCCACTGAAGAAAATATAACTAAGGTAGGAAAGGTTTCTGGGCCCATAATTATGCATTGATTGTTCAACTTTTTCAAAAAGAAAATAACCGTGACCGAGGAGCGGCGTACAAATCAACAATCTGAGACGTTGATCAACGATTCGGCGGATGTCTCTTTGAGTGATACACTCGTGAGCTCTGCTTATAGGCGTCGGTGTCTAATCGAAGGCTATGCACAAAAAGAGATGGATGCCATCATGCAGTTTACAACGAACTACAATCTTAAGTTTGGGCAGCCTTATCCCAACTTCTATATGGGTAAACTGAAGAATGCACTGAATGAGATCAAAATGCAGCCATTTTCGCAGGTTTGAACTCGTTATCAATAGAATATATATTGCACATATTGCCTTGGTCTTTTTTTGTTGCAGAGAAAGGTGCTGGCCATATTCTTGTACAATGGGCAGAGTATTCGGTCCAATATCTTTTGCAGCCAAGTGATGAGAGACGACTACATCTTGAAGATATTCAGCAAGTACTTTCTGCTCTATGGCTGGGACGTAACACAGCGAGGCCATGCAAAAGAGATGTACGATCGCTTGTTAAAAGTGGAACGCAGGGCAGCCAAAATGTTGCGCAAGATCAAGCTGGACGACTTCCCTGCCTTAATGTTCATTTGTGTGACACGCTCTGATGGCTTTTGCCATCGCCCGAAAGTGATAAACGGCACTAACGAATCGATTGCGTTTGAGATCGAGCTTATAAAGTGTGTTCAAGCCTTTCGAAAACTCATGAAATAGCCCACGAGATTTAAATAAATATAAAATAAAATATCTTTGCCTACGGAGTGCAGCTCTTTCAGATTGTACCTAAATCTTTTTCACAAGCTAGCCAAATTTAGGTGAAAGGAAGCTCCACAAAGTACTCGGCTTTTATGCATGTAGATATGTACATTGGTATGTATGCATGTGCATTCCATTTAGTTGAAAAGAAAGCACCGCCCACGCAAGCACACGAACAAAAAGCAAAACCAAAAGAAATGTTCATTTCAACATTTGAACAAACGAGGAAAAAGTGTGCAGAGGGTTTTATAGTTGGTGGCAAGCGTTTATTTTCAATTTGCTAGCGAATTATTTCCCCGCATACACACCCGCACATGTGAGGTCCTGCTCTTAGCCATTGTTTTAGCCAGCAGCTATATTTTAAGGTTATTTTCCAGCGGCAAGTCCCGAGTCCTTTTCGCGGCCTTTTTTGCTGCTCGCGCTGGGAGCATTCTGTCGTTGCTGGTGGCGGCAGGGCGGTTAAGCAGCTTAGCCTGAGCGCTGCCAACCGACATAAATTAAAATGGCCGACGTTGCTTTCCGTTTGTTTCCTTTTTCTGCTGCATCCGCATCCGCATCCGCATCCGCACACACACACACACACGAACCCACATACACACAGGCACACACAGACACATTCACACCTTTGCACTAGCTATGTCCCCCTGGTTGTCCCTCCACCATTTGTTCATTTGCGTGGCAAACAAATCGCTCGAGCGGTAACAAATTGAGTTTCTTTATGATGTCCCATTTGTGTGTGCCGTGTGCAGGTGTGCGGCGGATCACTCTACCCCCAAAATGCTAGCATAATCGCATGGGTGTAGGCTTTATTTTGGGACAGTTTCCCCAAAAAGATTTTTCATCCCGCCTTTTCAGCTTAGCGGCGCCCAGTCTGGCCTTCCCACCTCCCATCTGTTTGCTCGCCCGCAAATAATTTCTTATATCAATCACAATTAATTATGGAAGTTGGATGGCCGCGGGGCATATACCTATACAGGATGTACGCTCTGACATATTTCCTTATTAGATTATTGTGAAAACCCCATCGCCACCTCGGGGCACAATGTGTAATTTCACGCTGGCAATAACTGATGCGGTTGCCACTGCACCATTTCTATTCCTGATGCTATTACTGTAATGCATGCTACAAGGCTTTCCGAGTCTGCAAAAGCATCAGCAAGACTCGAGTGAAAATTGTTGCTTTTGCGGCCGGGCGATCCTGTCAAAGTCAGAGAGAGCGAGAAGAAATTTCCATTACGTGCGAAAAGAGAATCCAAATAATTAGGACTTCCATCAAGGCAACGAATAAGAGATACCTTAGAGTGTAGAATTTGGGTAAGGATTATAAACAGCTCTTTAAGATAGGTATCTACATATGGGTCTTCGTTTTTTCTGTTGTAGAACCGAATACCACCTGCCCGTGGCATGCCTTGCACTCTGGCCAATCACACCCTTGATACCCATTGGGTTTGCATTATAAAAAAGGTAGGAAGGATAGCGGCGGCAACAGCCAGCGCGTAATGAAGTGAAAATTGTCCTTAAGCATCAATTTGCAGCAGCGACAGCCGCGGCAAGGAGCACCACGACAAGGAGAGCCCTGCTGCTGCTGCTGTTGCGGCTGTCGGGCGGTGTACCCTCATAATTTGATGCTTTCCGATGCGCGATAAATATAATTTGTTGCACGTCATGTGTATTAACTTTTTGCAGACACTGTCTGTCACTTGCCCCCGAATGACATCAGTGCACACGGCACACAGAGGGCAAGGGACAGTGGTAGTGGCACTGGCATTGGGGCATTACCGCGTTCTGGGACTTGGCAGTATTTCCATTATGCAGCCATTTGCACACTCTATCGCCTTTCATTTGCCCCCCCCTCTGGGTGTGTGTGTGTGTGTGTGCACTGACCACGCCCACAAATTGTAATTAAAATTGCGAAGCCAAATTGATTATGTATATAATACTGCTATTTTTTCTGCGTGCTATGATGTTCCGCAGTGGGACAGGAGAACAGGCGGAACCTCTGCTTGGGTATCTGTAGTACTCGTAGTTGGGGGAATAAGTAATTTCCAGCGGGTCCCCAAAGTTCACCAAGTGGAAATTTTTAATTAAAAGCAAATGCTTTTGAATTTGAGTAAATTTCTGAATCAGAAACCCGGGACGCTTGCGGTGCAAGACTGCGGCACAGATTTCTCCTCAGTCTTTTTGTTTCGAGCTGGGCGCTGGGTGTTCGCGGCTGCCCTTCAATTAGGCAAAACTGACCGCCAAAAGTTAGCTTTCACCTTGACGATATTCTGGCTGGCTGGAGTGTGTGTGGATGAGTCTTTTGTGGGCGCATCCACTGTCAGAGAGCAGTCGTAGAGCTGCCGGATTATGGCTTTCAATCTGGAAAAGATTGCAGTTGGCCGCCGGGCGGGCATGATAAGCGAAAAAACATAAGCATTTGTTGCTGCAGCACAGTGGTGCACCCCTGCTTCCTGGGCAGCCCCTCTCAACCTGCCACACGTCATATTTCGTTACATGTTCCATGTGGGATGAAAATACACAGCCGAAAAAAAGATGCAGAGACGCGCAACTCTGCATGTTTCAATTTTGAATATGCTGCACCTCTGCTCACTTTCCCATTTGCCCAATTTCCCCAATTTCCCCTCGACTCTGCAGCAGAAAAAACAGCAATGCTGTTGTGCACCGCACTCAAAAAGAAATAAATGCAATCCCACTGCTGGCATCACAAAATAAAGGATGAGGATGGCATGGGCATGGCATGGGCGGTATAGTGTCAGTTCCGGTAATAGACAGGTGAATACGGGCACAGGCGCAGTGTATGGGGCTGAATAAATCCGGTAACAACTGCGAGAGTTCATATTTCAATTCGGGTTTTTTTTCCAGCGAATCAAATGGCAAACAATGGTCGGTGAGTCCCCTTTTGATTATGGACAAACAAAGTCGCAATTATGTGCTTAAATAAATTCGTGAAAATTGGTAGAATAAAGCAATGCGATTTCCACATAAAAGTCAAGAGACTGACTTATAAAAGGAGCATCCTCTTCACTCTAGGAATCTATGTGGACACAGCATTTGACATTTATGGCTAGAGCTAAGATATCCAACAGGAAATAGTCATTTTCAAAGATCGATCGATACTTGCACAAAGGCCTAAAAATTAATTAATATCAATTAAAAATTGGATCTCATTGTTTTCTTGTCAGCATTCAAACTTCAATATTTATCCGTGTTCATGTTTGGGATTGGCCAAACCCCTGGGGCATGACATAAAATATTAAATAAGCATCTATCTGCATGTGGCAGAGCAGCATTTTGTTTGGAATAAGTGTGGATATGGGGGAACGGGTTGATCGGGTATGTCATAATTGAATTGCCAGCATAATTGGTGTTTAATTAATAAACCAAATGCAATTTTTGGCACCGCCAAACCCAAGCGGCAAGCATGTTCAACGCAATCATGGGCATGTCTGGCAGACAAATTACCATTTAGCAGGGGTGCCACCGGCCAGAGCGACAAATTCCGAATGGACTCTCGCTTCGTTTGAAATAATCAAAGCATCCAACAAATGAATGAATGTCAACTGGGCCAAAAGCCACACTCCCGCACACAGCAGGGGAGTAGATGTCTGGCAACCCCCACCCACGCAGCCAGCAGTGGAGACTTTGGAGACAGTTGGGCAATAAGCCAATGGTAAAGCCCACACCGGCGAAACATCATCATCATGGACTACCGTATGGACATGGTGGCAAATTGAGGCAATGCCGCACAAGCAATATGAACAACTAAACACAGCACAGAAGGCGACACGTAAAAGGGGAACGAAATTAAAGTTTATGCCATGGAGAATGTTCATGAATTTTCTGTTTATGAAATACCTTCATTCCTATTAGTGCCACGAAAGTCTCATTAGATACGAACCAAATAGACGAAAGTACCCACTGTGATAGCTTAACTCGGTTAATGCTCTTACTCTCACACAGATGGTGGGTTCTTATGCCACAGAAAGGCAAGTTCGTAAAAGGGATCGACGCATAAATGCAGGCACACACAGAAACACCATTCGGTACGGGGAATGGCGTATTGAGCAGAGCGCTTAGTGGCCAACGGAAATGCTCCGGCAAGCGGAAGTGGAGTAAGTCCACTGGACAGGAGCCTGGACAGGCCCAATCCAGGCACAGGATTCTAGGCTTCCAGGGGAACCAACCTGCGGCACTGGGGCCCCGCATTAGCCAGTCAGTCGGCAGTCGGCAGTCGGCAGTCGAGTCCATGGCAATGACATTTACTATACACTTCAGCTCACTTGATGCTCGACTGAATGATTGATGCCTTTTATTCGTTTTCACAATTTGCGCAAAAACTTGATTTCCAAATCACATTCGTTAAAATCCCCAGAGCGACCCCGGGACCACGGCAGGGACCGAGACCCGTATCCGTATCCGTACACGAACGATTCAATGGCTATAGCAAAGGGAATTAGAATGGCAATGGGAATGGGAATGTCATGGGTATTGGCTGACATGGGAATGGGAATGTGTTGAGGATTCGACATTAATGCCAAAGCCAACATTAGGCGAGTGTGTGTGTGTGTGTGTGTGTGTGTGGCACAAAGCTACCGTCCAACGTCTACCATCTCCCGACTCCCTTCAGTGCCACAGGTTGAAGTTGACAGACAATCTTGTCGTTGTTGTGGTCTCTTGTCGGTCTTGTTGCTGCCTCATGTCATGTGACAAATTTGGAAATGACAAAATGCCCGATGAAAAATGCTTCAACTGAACGTTGCACCCACGATAATCGACATTTTTCACCGATTTCCTTCTTTGTTTTTGTTGGTTCTAGAGGTTGAAACACCACCCGCCCTCTCTGTAGCTGGGGTCTCAGTTGTCATAATTGAGTTTGCCCTCGATGTCCTCGATTGGAATTTTAGTGTACGGTCAGCAACAACAACAACAACAACAACAACAACAACAACAACAAATGGGGAGTGCTGTCTGCTACTTATACACACCCCCACAATGTCACACACACACAGGATACACATGAGTGGGGAGAGAGCGAAGAGTACTTAGACTGGGATTCGGATTCGGAACAGAACCGAAATTGAAAATGAAATTTAATTAAATTTTGATATCCGTTTTGGCCATAAATGAGTTCAGCTCTAATTTTTGCAGCCAGTTTGGCGAATGTCCTCGGTTGGGATGGGGACTGGGATCCATGGCCAGTCGGGTCGCATTCAAATTTGATTTCAATTGAAAATTCAAATGGGTTGCAAGGGCGAAGTGCACCATACCACAGCACACCAGCAGATGCATTGACAGAAAGCCAATAAGAGTATGCTGGGATGACTTTACCCTGGACGACACAGGACACACGGCATTCGCATCCTTTGAGATTAGCCATGGAAGATTGGCAGAGACCGACCAGACGTTGACTATGTTGCTGTTGCTGTTGCTTTTTCCATGATTATACTCTTGCCCAGTGACCTGTGTGGGCATGACACAGCAGGGATGGACTGAACTGACTTTCGATTAGATACTCGACTACTATGTGGTGGTAGCCGCTGCTGGGCCACTCTATAACTTAAAGTTTGATTATCCATTTCAGGGCTTATGGTGTTGCCCTCTGCTGTTAATTGAATCTATTCAAGTGCAGCAAATGACTGAATAGCAGTTTGTGGAGCAGTCTTTATCCCTCAGTGATTTCACTGGTCTTAAATTTCTATTTCATTTATGGCCCTAATCATGGACAAAAGTCTTTTGCTAGTTTTGATGATGTATTTGGCAAAGAGTCTTCGGAGAGCGATTAACATAAATAATTAGATTCGGGTCAAGTCGGGCAGCAATAACGAGCCACAGGGGCAGCAGAGGCAGCAACCTGAACAGAACACTTTCAGCTTAATAGTGCAGCGGCTTAGGCTGACCTCAAACTGTTCCACACTCCCACTAGAACAGGCATCCTACACATATGTGCCTATAGGTCGGACCTAAGGATACACAAAGCGTAGGGGGAAGGAGAGGGAGAACAATACGTTTTTCCATGAAATTAGCTTTTGGCATAAATCTTTCGTAAATATTCGAGGGAGCAGCAAATGGAGGAGGCGCAGGTTTGTGGCCAGCAGCAGGATCAGGACCCAGACGCGGCCAGGTGTGTCGCCTTTTGTGTGGGTGTACATGTATCTCTCTCTGTGTGTGTGTGTGTGTGTGTGTTTGTGGGAGCTAAGTAGCCATAGTTTACACGCCTGTAGCCATGTTGCTAGTCTCTCCGTCCACGCTCCTCTGGAGAGTGTGCGTGTGGCCTGCGGTTGTTGCGGCTGCAACTGACCACTGACCCCCCGAACCCACACTGGCCTCCTTTTGCCTGGCAACGAAATTAATCTGGTAAAATGTACCAAAGTAAAAATGCAAAAGCAAACAGAGGAAAAACAAAGGCATTTTGGGCCTAGAGACTCAACGAAAGTGTGGGATGGGAGCGTGTAACTATGGCACCCATATTCCCCTCTTATTTATATGTACCCACACATATGTCAGGAAAAAGTTTCGTATGCTGCTGCTCATGTAATTTATCAGTAAATTAAGCAATTTATTTTATTTATTCCATTACGTAAATCATGCAATTTGTACCCGATTTCGTCATAGGTCGAAGGCCGAAGGCCACACGAACGAAATATTTTGTGCCAACGGCAGCGATTTCTGCCCAGGATTTACGTAGAATCATCTCATATCTCCTCTGCACATGCTCTACACTCTTCCTCTCTCTCACAAAATCCCCGAGTTGTTTTTACCTACACGCTTTGGTAATTTTATTAAAATCACTTCGAGTGGCAGCCGGGAGATTTGGGAATTTGCTTTTTGGGGACTCAGGCACGCAGCGCTCCCATAAAAGCAAAACGTAATGAGCCTCACAAAAACACAAACACACTCACACAGGGATACTCCACCACTAGCAGTGTGCTACACACACACACACACACACACATACATCTGCGTCAAAAGTTGGGCTAGAAAATGTATGAATCTAATAAACAAAAGCCGTATATTATTAGCTGCGGATTTGTTTGCTCCCTCCTCTGGCGCAGGCCGTTGCGAAGGAGTTATTCCCGGACTACACTTATGAGCTAGCTCAATGTTCTCCCCACCTCGGGCTACTCTCCCATCGCCTTTTGGTTGGCTTTGGCTTTGCTTGCGGCTAAGTCTGGTATCGTACGGGAACTGGCTGCTGCCTGTGGCTTGCTAGCATCTTCGTCATTGTCCCCCGGCTCCATTCGCAGCCTGTGCCCGGCTTTGCTTCCTTGTTGAACATGGCACAAATTATGTTGGTCGTCGGCAATCTCTGAGAATTGACTATTCATGAACTGAAGGCAGTAAGTGTGTCCCATTGCAGGGGAAGATGTGCGTACACACGGAAATGTTATCATAAGTTATGGCCAAAGTTTTCCACCCAATAGTTTTTGTAGCAAAGCGTCGCTTGACAGAGAAATTAAGAAAATAGATCACAGTCCTAGCTGGCCTTAACGTTTCTCTTGGTGTACTCTGCTGGCGCCTATCAACAGACAGGCATCATTGCCATTTAAATACACACATTTGGCCCAGTGCCTGTGCCTGAGCAATTTGCTGTACGAGTTGCTTGTATTAAATTCTGTTGCGTTGCCGGAATGCCACCGCACCACATCGGAACCCACGCAGGGGGAGGTGCAGAGAGTCGCACAAGCGACAGGACGAAACAGGAAGTGTTGGCTTTGTGTGTACTTGTAGCTCTAATGCACAAACTAATGGAGCAGGAGCTGAGTCCGACTGGCTGCCTGGCAGGTGTACATTTTGCTGGCTGCTCCGTGTGCTCGGCATACACCAACGATGCCAGTTGTACACGTACACACGATTAGAGGCGCATACCTGGGGGCTGTAGGTACAGCGAACTGGACCCGGAACAGAAGCTGGACCTAGGATCAGGTCCGGCACTCACTCTTTCCCTCTCTCACAAACGCGCAAACAATGAGACGAAATTTTTGCGCTCCTCCATCGGTGGAGCATCTTTAAGGCGAAATGTAATTTCCTGTGACAAAATACAAAGCTAATCCGCAGCACACACCGTTGCCGAGCAAAGTAGGGAGAGGCTTCCCTACCTTCCCTCTATACGAAACTTGACTAAAGGATTTTCGGTGTGTGTGTGTGTCGCAGCGACTTCGACTTCTACTTCGATGTCGTTGTCTATACGTGCAGCGAGTCAGAGGATTAGGAAGCCATAGATAGCCACAGCCATAGCCATAGCCATAGCCATTCCATGGGAAGCAGTAGAGCAGGTCAAGGCTTTAACTTCTCACACCTTGCGTGCGCTGGCCAGCGTAAGTCTCGTTTGCCATTTGATGAGCATCGCCACAGGACACACGAGTGGCAGGACAGCACAACAAAAGAGCCACACAAATGGCCAGGGAAACTTCAGCTGACAAAAATAAATCGAAACTTGAACTTTTCCATCCCAACGCCCCTCCGGTGCGGATCAGCTGGCATTGGACGCATTTGTCGTGGCAGGATTCTGTTTGATTTCTCAAGTGTAAACTGCGAAGGATGCGCCCAAATATCAATATGCCGGGCCACGAGTCACCTGCCCAGCACCACACCCTCCATCTCCACCATCAATGGCATCCAACAATAATTGAATGGTGCTTGCTGTGGATGGAAACACGGACCAGATTTTGCAAAGATTCATTATGGAGGCAGCCCTGCAAATGCATCCAAATCATAGCCAGCAAATGGGGCAAACAACCTGCTTAGGCATTCCAGCCAGGCGCAGGCCCAGGCACGAGCACGGGCTCTGATTTACCCAATTGTTACCCCTGATTGACGGGCACATCCAGACCAATGCCACCCCGCAGGCACAGCGCACAGTGGTCGCCGATTGTGGTTTCCATATCCCATTTAATGTGGCTCGTGTCTTTGGACGAGTTCGCATATTCTAATAAGGACGAGTGTCCTGTCCGTTCGGAATTTGCTTTTGACAGCAACAGTCCCTGATGCCCAACAGAAATCTCAAAATAATGGAACTGAGAGACAGATCTCAGTATCGTTGCATTTTGCTTCGTTCACCTGATTTGGCGCTGCTAACCACTGCACCGAGATACTCGTGCCATTAGGAACTCCGACAGCCAACGAGGAGATGCAGAGCAGAGACCCACAGCAATGCTGCTGGACAGCAGCACGAGAAATGGAATACCATGCATAAATTGTCACACGGAGCAGCAATGGACAATTGATGGCCCAACAAGTTGGCCTCTAGCCCGCAGCCCCTCCATGCCCAATCTCTCTCAAAATTTCGAGCTCCGTTTGCCTGTGCATGGCACAACATGGAGGATGGGGCTTGTTGATGCCCTTGTTTGTGCCATTAACGCTTCAATTCAAGTGGCCTCCGTCTCACAACACGGACAGCGGGGCACATTGTTGCCAAGAGCCAAGTGAAGGTGGAATTTTAGTTGGAAATTGGATCCAATGTGTATGGATTAGCTGCTGACTGTTGGCCAAAATTTAAGTGCCAGAAAGCCGCACAGAGACAAACACACGAAGGACACCTTACCGCAAAAAACATAGAAAAAACTCACACCGAGAGAGTGACAGAGTGAGAGATTGGACACACATTTTGGATTTGTTAATCCGCTTTGGGAAGCAGAATCAGCTTTTTCAATAACCCTAATGGATTTGCCATTAAGATTAAATCAACAAAAAGCCAAGAGGCAAAACTTTTAAGGCCAAATGTGTGTTGTGCAAATTATTGTTGGACAGATTAATATTTCGAAAAGCAATGAAAATAAACAAAATGGTATATTCCATCAAGCGGAATGAATGGTTGCACATCGTTTGGGGACTAATTTACTACAATTTACGATCTCCTCCTGATCAATGTATCAATTTATTGAACAACCATCCCAACATCTATCAAAGTTCTTATCTGAAACTCGCACTTTAAATGCAAATGCCAGCCTCAATATATTCCTGGGGAAATGCCCAAAAAAGTTTATAGTTCCGATACGCATTTTATATCGAAACTAAACCCAACATTCCTCCCGCGGCTTATCTCCCTTTTCCTCTCCCCGGCGACTGTTTAGTGGACCCGTGACCATTTTGTGTGTTTTTGCAGGGCGTCACGGCCTTTGGTTCACTGTTGCTTCATTATTTTGTTTGTTAACCTCCTGCTATGGCCTCCCCTCTGCTCAGTTTCTATCAGAAGCACCTGCATGCTGCACCAACTACCCTTCCCGTCTCTTTCCTTATCTCTCACCCTATTCGCTACTCTGTTCTCAGTTCTCTGCCTCTCCTCTCCTCTCCCTCCTCTTTGCTGCTTTCTATTTCTATGCATTCATGCATAATGGCAGGCAAACGTTTAGAATGGCAGCAGCATGGATTTCCGCACGTTACCATTTGCGGTCCATTTGCGGCTGTCGAATGGCGGAGAGGGGCAGCAGACAGCAGGGAGCAGACAGCATGCAACATGGAATAGGACACTGGGAACAGGAAACAGGGAACATGGAACAAAGAGCAAGGGTCACCGTGGTGCTGTTAGCATGATTGAAAAACGTGCCCCCTTCATTTCCGTATCCTGCTGGCTCTGCTGCATGCCGTGCCTGCCCCCTGCCCCACGAGTGCCATCACAGTTAGAATTGTATAGCTGCTGCGGCTGCTCTTGGGTTTTTCCCCATTGTTGTCGTTGTCCTTCTGTCCCTTACAATTACGTAATTTATTTTAACTGTGTCAAATCCACGCCGATCGACAGCGATTATGCTGGCAAATTGCAACAATTCCTATGCCGCTTCCACTGCCATGGCCTCTGGCTGTGCCCACAAGTCCCGCCTGCAATTTGTAAATGTCGCCGACATCCGTCTTTGTTTGCGCCCAGTGCGTAAGGGGACAGAGGGAGGTACAGGGCGTAGGATCTGGAGCGGAGGAGCGTTGCCCAGGCCTGGTGCCACTCACTTGACTGCAATTAACCGCAGTGTGCTAATTAATTTGCTCATAATTGATGCGATTATGTGTTTCATTTGTGGCCCCAGCCCGCCCCAACACGATACAAATGAGCCAAAGGCCCCGCGGGTCACATCCAAAACTTCAACCGTAAATGGAACAGGAGTTCATTTTAGGAATTGCTTCTCCAACAGAGCTCTGTCCTGTCCTGGTGGAAATCAAGCGAGTCTAAATGGGCCAGTCGAGCGACAGTTCCTGCACAATTTATTAATGGTAAAAGAGTCACGGCCAGCCTGCAGCCTGCACCCTGCACCCTGCAGCCTGCAGGCGGAAATGAGCCACAAATTGCAATCGGAAGTGGCTTTCGGTTCGGTTTCGCATCGGTTCGTGTCGGTTTCGTGTTTCGCTTTCAGTGGGTCAAGGCGGTGGTCACTGGTGGTGGTGGATCTACATTGCATCGAGTGTGCCTCGGACCACTAGCATTTGACTTCATAAACTTTATCCCGCCGGGCAGCATCCTGTCACGGATACATGTATGCAGATGCAGATGGAGATGCAAAAAGGGGCTGCCAGGACATTTTACAATTTACCCCGAAACCCAAACAAAATGGCACAGCGCCATAGAGTACCCGGCCGGACCCATTGGTCCGTTCATTTATGGGGGGAAAGGGGCGGTCGGAAATGTTAACGCTGCTGCAAAACACTCCTTCTATTTCAAAGGTTGGGCATGGAGGCATACACTCGTAGCTACACTCACTGGCAACACTTTTGGGCCATCTATTTGCGTTAGGTAAAAGGGTGAGGGGTTGGGGCTTGTACTTACCATTTAGGACATGGACACGCACACTGGCCACATCTGCATTCGAGGGGGCACAGGAGTATTTGCCCGAATCGGCCAGATCTGCATTCTGTATGAGCAGAAATGAGGTTGTCACATCGCCCTTTTCGGTAATTACCGACACGCCGCCTCTTGATGAATCATAATTAATGACCTGCAAGTGCGTAAGAGAGAGAGAGAAGGGTGTTAGTTCCGTGACTACAATTGGTGTGTAAGAGAGGGGTTTGTAACAGGGGGATTGTTACAGGTGTAGGTCTGTGTAATTTCGATGTGGGGGCCTCGGTACACATAATGACAAAACAATGAGAACATTTCTTGTTGTTCGATAAATGATGGAAGCCCCCAGGCATATTGCTTTTCAATTCACAAATTCCAGTGCAGTTTTTGACACACTTTAAAGACAGATCAAGTATTCAGATCAATTATTTCCAGACTTATGCCAGGTGTCGTTTTTCCAATTAGTTCTCAATAAATTATTAAAGAAATCCCCGTAATTGAATATATTTTTGATTGGTGCTCCCGGCACCTCACATCAATGTGTAAAATATTAATTTAAATTGCAAAATAATTGATGTAAGAATTTTCCTAATGGTATGTTCGGGAGACACACGGCAACAGCTGCCATTGAGTGATGCCACAAAGGAGGAAATTTTGATTTTAATTGGAGTTTGATGACTGACTCTCCTGATTAAAGGTTATCTCAGGGACATGCTACTACATCAAAGATCCCGACGAAACGAAAATGCATGCAGGCTGCTCCTGGGCCCCATTATGATTATTACTTTCCCTCGTTCGATTATCGATTTGTGCTGAATGGTAGGGAGGCCTGTCGATGACGAGACCTGCTACTAACAGCAGCTGAACGCATATAAAGTTCCGAGAAAAACAAATGCCGGAATAATTTGCCAATACAGAAGAGCAAGAGCCAAAGGCATAGCTCTGTAGAGGCAAAGACTGAGGCCAAAGTTCAGCATAGCAGAGAGCAGGCAGAGAATTGATATTAACACATAATGCCGCTGACAGGGCAAAGACATTGCTAGTACCGAAGAAAATCAACAAGAACAAGAGGAAGAACGAAACTACCACGGAAATGAGATGCCGACAACCCTTGGCCCCGAGCTTAGCTTCTGCTCCTGCTCCTGGCCATGGCCATGGGCCCTGGGCCCTGGGGCAGATTGTCTGCATTGGAGGGGCGCGCATAATTTGCCTTCTAATCTCAACTAATCGACAACATTTGCGATAGCTGCCTGAGGCATGAAAGAAAACTTTGCTTCTGAACTGATAATGATGACGATGGCTAAATAGATAAAGACATCAACAAATATCTATGTACATGGAAAATAAAGTGGGATAAGCCCAACAATTGATACCGCTGCAGCGGTAGAATATTTATATCGGAACAATATATATTTATTTATAGATTTATGATTTATAGATTTGTGGCAACTCAGAAATTACTCTAGGCTCTGCCTTATTCATCTCATAGGCCAATGTACCCCGTTGAGCTCTCTCCCAATGGGTATCAGTCGGGAAAAACAATGAAAATGACACAAAAACTTTGTCGCAGAAACTTTTGGCAAGTGAAAAGTTTTGCCTATCAGAAGGCACACGATATCCACGATACATATTTCCCCCACTGGCATTACCATTGCTGCTGACTCCTGCATAAATTTCATATTTGTATTATAATATTTCACCATTCGGCACAAATTAGTTAATGACTGCGAGGGGTCGTGGATGGGAAGGGTCTAGCAGCGGGGCATGGGAGCAGCAGACAATCAGCGAATCGGAATGAATGCGAATCTGCAGTTTGTCATTTGATAAATTGAAAAAACATTTTGCCACATACAGAGGGCACAGAGGCCCGTGGCTTTTTAAATTCATGCCGTGCCTTTTGCAATTTTCATGACAACTGCAGCTGGTTCTCTGTCGAAGGTAATGGGATTGGAGATTGGGGATTGGAATTGGGATTCGAATTGCCAGAACTGTAGCAGCCACAGCAACAGAGACAAACCCACAAAAGACACAAAGGAAATGTGCAAATGTGCCACGACAATGGCCAAAAAGTGAATATAATATTTGTGTAAAAATGTTTGTAGCTCATTGAAAATGCGCATATATCCAATTTATGTGGCACTTTCAACGCAATAATCGCCCGCATATTTCGTGCGTAAAAGCGTAAAAGCAAACAACAACAACTGCCGTAAAAGGCCTCACCGAAAAATACATAAAAGTCACTTGAAGGCGTCGGACAGACATTGAAATCCGAGAGACGAGAGGCGTTGGTGAAAAAAGAGAGAACAGATTGAAATTCCACTCGAAAGAGAGAATATTGAAACTGAAACTGAGGTTGAGCTGGGCTGAGGAGCGCCAATCCTGTGCTCAGCCTCGAGTGGATGCCAGCTGCTAGGGAAACGATGCCAAAAAATTTCAAGAGATTAGAGATTGTCCAAGTCGGGCACCAGCACATCCTCCACTCTATGCTGTGCCATGCCACGTATGCCACGATTGGAATTACCTGTCAAAGCGATGCCTTAGTGGCAGGAAACAGGACGTGGGATGCAAGAAGCAGGAAGCAGAACCTAGGCAGTGGCGATGGCGATGGCGATGGTGAAAATATGTAACACGTTAATTACAATTAGCGAGCGGAAGTGCGAGCAAAAAGTGTTGCCAACAGTGTTTCAGCGGCAAGGAAAACTCTGCGGCCAGCTAAAAGAGAAGAGAAGGTTGTGGATCCCCAGAAAGGTGCACGGAGCAGGGAGCAGCGACCATGTAGCATGGAGTGGTGTGGAGTGGAGTGGAGTGCAGTGCATCAACTGAGTTTATCCATCCATTAAACTAATTAACAGCAAATTTGCATGGATCGTAAATAATCCGTGTGCAAAGCAGAGCACAGTACGACACGGCACGGAACAGCAGGGTAGAGCAGGAGTTTGCCAA
This sequence comes from Drosophila guanche, assembly GCF_900245975.1. Classification (NCBI taxonomy): domain Eukaryota; kingdom Metazoa; phylum Arthropoda; class Insecta; order Diptera; family Drosophilidae; genus Drosophila; species Drosophila guanche. The sequence goes on along the minus strand of NW_022995744.1, from coordinate 8,600,313 downwards.
GCCTGCAGCAAGGACGCGTTAAGGTTCCTGCGGCCACACACACACACACACATAGCGGCAGGGACAGAGAGAAAAGGGACATGGACAGGTGGCCAAGTGCACACAATTGCGGCAGAGCTGCAAGGATTTTAATTAGAAAATTCCAGGAATACATTAAAATGCGCCAAGTGGCAAGAAGGCAAAGAAGAAGTGAGCAGTCCTCGAGGATCCGCGAGAGCAGGAGCAGAAGCAAGAGCAGGAGGCAGAGGCAGAGCAGCAGGATTTGTGTGCTCCGCATTTAGCATGTTGCCACCAAGTTTATACGGGTATTCCATCTTTCTTTTTTTTCAGCTCTGCTTTTTTGTTGATATTTTGTTTGGCTTTTGCATTGCAATTAGCGTGTCGTGCAACTGTTACGGACGCAGATCCGGACGCGGACGCGGAAGCGGACTGGAGCGCTGCAATTAGCCAGCATTGGATGCTCCTCCTCTCTGCTGCTTAACTTAACTGGGCTTGGAACAACAGAGCTAATTGGCAGATGCAAATGCAGATGAGAGCCAGGCACCGGATGGCAATCGACAAGGACAATGACAATGAAAATCCTAAGCGCAAAGAGCGATAATGTGGCCACCTGATGGCCTGATCCCAAAATCCTCCGCTTAAGTTCTCTCCGCTTTTCTCTCTCAACCTCTGCTCAACCTCTTTTTTTGTTGTTGTCACCCATGGCGGTAATTTAAACATAACCTGTCCGCCAAAACGCCATTGACCCAGTTCCTTATCCCCATCGCAATCACATTTGCATTTGCATGTGTGAAGGACGAGAGCGCAGAGAGCGCAGGCAGGACGCCGGATACGCGGGCGATACGCGTTGATTCACTCATTAAAATAACAACAGCTGACGTTTAAATAATGCTGACGGCTCTTACCGTAAGCCACACGCAGAGAGAGGACAGGCTCTGATGTGGGTCCGCAGACAAGTGGCGGCAAAAGATGAAGAGGGAGCGGGCTAAGGAGGTTGCTGAAATTCGGCTGTCACCAGGCGCTGAAGGAGATTGAAGTTTTCGATTATGGCATTCGTTTGCTTATTGGATTGTAAATTTCCATCGGTGATTGCAGCAGCGACTGCATCATCAAAGCGTAATTCAAGGAAAAGATTTACCGATGGATATGGGATAGCCGTTTCAAAGATACAAGAGGCCGGGACAAATGTCGAATTATTCAATGAATAAATTAGGCAGTTTGTCTGCAGTTCAGGCAATCAATATAAGGAAAAAGCCAGAGAGATGTTTGACATTTGAAAAAGGAAAGAGTTCATTAAATTAAAGAGATTTAGCTAATTGTTGTCGTGTCCGAAAATGATTATTATCCACTCCAGGAGCGGAGAGGACTGGTCAGATTCTCTCACTATTCATGGAGTACTAAAAGGTAAGGGGGAATGGAATGGAATGGGAATGTAACAATAAACTTTAATTACCTCCTCGTGATGATACCAGAAGATGTAGGCCGGTGGTTCGGGGCTGAACTTTACAGTGCAAGTGAGATTTATGGTGCTGCCTTTATCAACGTGAAGGTCAGGTCCTCCCAGGATGGTAGCCGTTGGCACTGTCGACGCGCAATGGAGACACCGAAAAAGATATAGAGCGGGAGGTGGGAAAATGAAAAAAAAAAAATAGAAAAGACAGAGAAAAAACGTAAAGAAGTGCATGAAAAACGCTGTTAAAATGAGGAGCAGCACCGGGGAACAAACAGGAGCTGGAGCAGACGTAGGAGCATGAGCTGTAGGAGGTCGACTGGGTTGGCACTGTGGAATAATAAACTACGAGATAAAATGGAATTATTGTCGTATAAAAACCAAGCCCTCGACGCTCCATCGACATCGCCTTGGCCCTCGCAGCCCCCTGCTCCATGCTCCGAGTTCCGTGCGTGCTGCTCACTCGTTTTCTGTGTGTAATTTATTTGTTCAACAACTTCGTTTTTCACTCCCTGTTCTTATGGCCATCTTTTTCTGCGTTTTTTTTTACTGATTCAACGAGTGTCCTTTGTTATTTGCGACGACAAATGGTTGATTTTTTATGAAGCTCTGAGGCTGAGGATGAGGCGAAAGTCGAAACCGAAGCCGACACCATTGGAGAGGTGTACCCAAAGACACGCCGTGCGGCGTCGCGTCGCTCTACTTACCGACAACATTCAGGCGGACGAAGTAACTTCGAACCGGCTGCGTTGATATCTGGCACTCGTACATGCCCGCATCCCTCTTCTGGGCCCACTTTATCTGCAGCGTCCAGTCGTCGGTGTCCTGATGGTGGGTGGCCTGAAACCGCTGATCGGAGGTGTAGGTGTACGAGCCGACAGTCAGTATGTGTATGTCGCGGTGGCGTATCCACGATACCTGCAATGGGATGAACGCAAAGAATCATCAAACAGTTGTATCGCACAGGTGTGGCTATAGTCCAAATATTAAATGAGACACGACTGTGGGATACGCCATGGCATGTCCTGTCATACATTGAGTACAGGGTACGGTCTGTTCCATTGGGCCCAGCTGATGTACCCATTTTTCCAGCGACAATCCCAATAAAACGCGTCATTAAAAATGCAACAATTGAAAAAAACAAATTGCCGACGCAGTGCCATCAAAATCAAATAAAATGTCAAAGTTTACTAAGATTAAATCGCGATGTACGGGACAGAAAAAGGGGGTAAAAAATAAAAAACCTTTTGCATCTGTGCTGGGTGCGACTACGTGACGTATGCGCAACGTGACACGTTCTGCCTGACTTTGATTCTGTTTGGGAGTCGTTGGCTTTGACTTGCCAAATCCCGGGATATACTGGCGAAGGAAATCTGTTCCTGCTGCTGCTGCTGCTGCTGCTCCTTCTGTGGATCGTGCTCGAGATGTTTTGGCTTTGCTTAATTATCGCAAACTTTTTAAGTAGTTTGCGGTGCACAGAGAGAGATAACTTTGTAAGCTGGCTGGCTGGCTGGCTGGCTGGCTGCCAGGCAGAGCCACGCCCACCAAACGTTGGCTTATGTAAACTTATTAAGTCAAATGTAAATTCAAAATTATCGCACTTGACAGGCACACACACACACACAGGGAGGATCTAGAGAAAAGCACAAAAATGATGAGTGCGTGCGTTTAATTATACCAAATTCTGTTGCACACTTTCAAGGGCCGCCTCGAAACAATGACGCTGGGACTAGCAAAGGAAAGGAAGGGGTGCGAGGGGTTTTGGGGCAAATTTTGTGAAGTGCATATAGGGTGCAATGAGTACCAGATACATGCTGAAGACCACTGACTGCAGCGAGTGGGCGGGAGTGCATAAAAGTGAGCAAAAACATGTCGCTCGCACTTTTGACAACACACACAGTCAGTCGGTCGACAACGGGAACGACAACCCTGCCATTAAACAAACATTTTACGCAACAAATTAAAGCGTAATTAACAAGTGCACGCTGTGCTGCATGTGGCGATGTAATGGAGCCACCCCTGGGCACTGCCATCAGTGCATCAGTGCACTGGCCCAGCCCCAGCTCCAACCTCCCATTGCATATTAGCAGCAACACTCCTCTGGAGCCATGCCTGGCCATATGAACACCAACTACGACATCCACAACAGCCATTTCAGCTGTAGAAGCAGCAGCAGCAGCAGCAACAACTGCTCGACATTCCGTTTCAAGTTGCAAGTCCATGCCCAGTGATGGGGGAGGGTGTAGAAGCCACACAGGGGAGCACAGAGGGGTTAGCAGGAGGTGGCGCACAACTTTTGGGACCGTGCAACTCGGACTGTGAGCCAAGTGCTGTTGACGCGTGCGGCGAGTGCAATTTCATGAAATTGTTTAAATAATTTCGCGCTCAAATGCAATTGAAAGTGCTGCAGGGCGGCGGCAGCAGAGAAGCGACGGGAGCTGAGAGGGCCGAGGGCTCAAAAAGGCCCGCCCACTTGAGGTTGAACAGTTGATGTATGTGTTAGCCACTGTATATGTGTGTGTGTGTGTGTGTGGGTGTGTGTGTGCCACTAGCAGGGGCTGCAAGTACTGCTGCCACTCGTCCTTCTTTTGTTTGGCAAGAAATTAAAAGTTGCGCCTGCAAACGGCATCCTGCAGCGGCTTCCATTCACATCCCCCCTCCCTAGCATTTGCAGCCCCATCTCCGGCAGGATCCAATTCCTGTCCTGCGAGAGCTGCTGCCTGCTGCTGCCTGCTGCTGCCACCACTGTTGGTGCATTTGTGTCAAGTACTCGCGAGCGTGTTAAAAGTTTGTTGGTTTTTGGCATTTGAGCAACGCCAACGCCGATGCATCCTCTCCGCTATTACATGTTTGTTTTAAGCTAAAACTAGCGAGAATCTATATGCAAATGGGATTGAATGAGGTTCTGGTCCTGCGCCTGGTTCGGCTTGGGGCGCCTCATTAATCGTTTCGGGCTGTCTAATTACTCATAAACCTATCTGCTGGGCATATTAAAAAAGTTAAGCCCCCTTCGCGCACAGACACTCTTATCGTAATTATACATTTCATTAAACACATTTAGCAGAACGAGTGGCATTCAGGGATCCAACAAATGACACAAATTGCCCTCCCACTGGGATCGGTCGGTGTCAGTCCCGTTCCCAGTCCCTTCCACATTCCCCCAAAATTAAATGCTACAAAGTATATAAACAGAAAATTGAAAATGTTTCCTCTTTTCCACCCGGAACATACGTATGCAAATATTTGTGATTCCTTCGGCTGTATCTTTCTGTCTCTGTTCTGTTTTTGACAGCGGGGACTGAAGATTAAGCTGAAGGAGCAGCAGGTTGCCTCCGGCTGCCCTTTCGTCTTTGTGGCACGGAGATAGAGGGGAGCCTTCCACAGAGACATTGGCACAGGGCAGAGGCACAATTAAAACAGATAAACAAAGGAAACAATAGCAAAACAACAACAGCCAAAAATTAACAAAAAAACAGAAAAAAAAGAAACGAAACGAAATTACTAAATTTCCTGCCAAAGACAAAAACAACTTAATGCCAAGTTGAAAGTCGCCTCTCGGCTCGCCCTCGCCGCAAAAGGAAAACAGACACAAGCTGGGGAGGGACGGGACACGGAGGAGCTTGTCTAACTAATTAAAAATTTCGCCGTCATGCTAGGGGAATTACATTTTTGGTCTACGCGTCTGCGACCAGGTTAGGAAATCAGCCAAGAAATCAACGGACGGAGGAGGAGCCAAGGAACCAAAAAAATTATTCCCCGCATGGAAAATAAACGAAGTTAGGGTACAGCGGCAAAACTTTAATGGCAAAAAGTGTCTACTTCGTATAGTCCTCGTTGTCGTCACGCACGACAGCAAACTTTTCGACACGAGCACGCTGTTAACCCCTGGTAAACCCCTCGTAACTCCTCCCCAAAGGCACCCACTCGGGGAATCTTTAAGCCAAAAAACTCACCGTTTTGTTGGCCAAATTGCGCACACGGCAGCTGAGATAGGCGTTCTTGCCCATAAGGGCGGTGACATTGCGCGGTGTCGAGGGATCGAAGTACGGCTCCAGCCATTTGGGATGCGTGTAGGCGACAGTGGGCGCTGTAGGCAGGAGCATGGCTGCTTGTGCTCTGTCTGTCGTTGTCATCATCATCTCTTCCAGCGTATTGTAGCCCTCGATGGGACCCTGCACGCCGCCATTTGTCATATCTGCAACGAGGGAGAGACAGAGAGTGGCAGAGAAAAATAAAATGTGTGTGTGTGAAAAAGTCAAAAGCTGCAAATAGACACAAATGCTTCTAAATCCTATGAATATGCATGGGGTTTGGGGACAGGGTTAGGGATAGGCGTGAGGATAGGGTTTGGGGTAGGGAGAGAGCTTTTATCTTTGTGCGGTGCACCACAAAAAAATATTTTAAAAGAGAACCCAAAAGTGCAGTTGCTGGAAAGAAATTTGTGCACTGCAAGAGCCCGCAAAATGGTTGCACACACATTCACACAAAATGACATTTGCATTCATTCAGAATGAGTAACACTCATGGCGACAGGGCAGACGTCAAAGCATGGGGTCGATGGTCCATCCAACCAACCAACCATCCATCTACATATCTAGGCAGCCACGCACAAAACTTTGCTCATTAAAAGCGTCGAGCGCCCTGTGTCCTGCGGTCGAAAGGTGAAAGGCGCAAGTGGCCCCTGGCAATGGTATTAGGTTCTGTAAAGCCTTTACTCTCAACTGCAATGGAATGATGACCAGCCAAGGTCCAAGCAAAATCGTTTTTAAAGCCCTGCCACAGTGTAACGTGACGCTGCTCTGTCCCATAAAATGTTGCAGCACTCAGAGATGGCAGTGCATTTGTGACATTTTAGTTCTTAGTTGACAAACTGAGACTTATCCAGATTATATTTCAGATTTTTGGTCGCTTTTATTTCCCCATTTTCTCTGATTTTATTATGATATGCATGGGAATATTTATGAGTCTCCCAAGCGTTGGGTTTTTGTCAGCTCTCGCAGCACTGTGCGTGGAGGCTGCAGCTGGGGTCTGACTCTGCATCTGCCTCTGCGTCTGCCTCTGCTCTGTCGCTGCCTCCTTGCCTTGGCTGTGGGTCTGCCCGTGCAACCTTCGAGCGAGTGAAGTGTTTGCGGTTGGCAAGTACAAGTGCATACACACCACACACACACTGACAGTACGCATGGCAGGCGGAATTGTGTCACAGCTCACAGACGCGCACGGCAGCCGCAAGTCTCCATTTCTTGCCAGAGACCCCAACCCTTTTCACTGTCGAGCTCATGGTTATGCAAAATATTTGCACTCAAATCATATTTCAAGGATTAAAACTTGCATTCATTTGAAAACGGTTTTTCCACATGCACACCCCCATTACATCCACACGAGGGGTAGGGCAGGGCAAGACACGCCCACAACTTCAGCTTCATTTAACAAAAGGTCCGTGCCTTGCCCCCTTCTCTGTGACGCCACGCATTTGCATGCATGAGAGAAGGCGGTGCCAAGGGCAAGGCAGGAGAAGGAGCAGCAGGATGATGATGAGGAGCAGAGTCTCAGTCTCTTAAGCTCAATATGCTTAATGTCGCCTCGGGTGCTGGGGTATTTTGAGCGTATGTGGCATTTAAATTAAACTGCTCCACTGCAATTGGCATCTGCTGCCCCACCAGAGAGTGCCACTGTCTGACTGACTGACTCATTTTGTATGGGTATGGGTATGTGTGGTGTACTGTGACGCTTTAGTGGCATGTTAACTGAACCCTGATCGAGTTAATGTCGCTTTTGTTCCCATCCAAACCGCTGCATTTCCATTAGGGATGCAATTTGTGGCATTTAATGTGGGATATGCAAATTAAGGGGAATTATTATTGACAAGAACGAGACACGTTCTAAGTTAATTTTATTTAAATCATTTCCTTTTTCTCTATCCGCATTTTCTGTTTTATTTTACTTTACTCAAAGAAATTTCATTTAAAACATTTCCCATTAAAAACCACATCTAAAGTACGCTTCCACCTTTAAAGTTCCAACAAGCCATCCATTTTCTATGGAAAATTGAGCCTTTAAGAACTGCCTATGAAGAAAAACCAATTCGATTGCCGCACACACTGAATGTGCCTCATTTGTGGGGCTCATGGGAACGCTGCCGAGTGTCTGTGTAGGTGTCTCTTCCTCTGACGCCCCTGTGCCGCCATGTATGTAGGTCTGGCTTAATCATTGCGTTGGCTAGGCCCAAACGGCAGACCCACCACATCAACTCCATTTCCATCTCCTCCTGCTGCTGCTCCTGCCCCGACCGCCCCCTTCCACATTCTGCCACACAATGACTTTGCATATTTGCCCTTAATTTTCGACAACGTTGACGAGCCGCGTGGAGCAATTAAGAAAACTTTTGCAATTTTCACGCTTTTGTTTTGGCATTCATTTTTTTTTCATCCGCCCCCATTTTGGTTTTTTTTTCTCTTTCTGCCTATAAAGGGGTGTGATGCCGTTGCCCCAGGCCTCGTGCCACATGGCCCATGCCACGGCTCGACACTGCTCGAAATGATGCGTAATGTGCAACACTTTGAACCGGCAGCTCAATGAATTTTGCTATCCTCCCATCCTCCTGCTGCCACCCATAATTGCCTGCTTATTTTGGTTTCCGTTCAGATGGGGGGGTTTCAGTGCGGAAAAGTGGTTCTGGGGGGGCAGAAATAGGGTTACAGCGGGGGCGGCCGACGCACTTAATTGTGTTTAATGGCATTGAATTTCATAGTAAATATCGTTACATTTCGTTGCCTTCTGCCATGCTCGATAATTAACAAAAGAGAACGATTTGGTAGAGCTGATCGACTATTAGATGCCCAGTACTTCGATTTTGGAGTTCTCAACTGATGATAAGTGAGAGTTGTTATGCCTTTGTTTGGGAAGGTGGAACACTTTTGGATTTGGTTATTATACATCAAAACATTCCTTCGTTAAACCTTTAAGTATCATAAGTATAAGTAAGTATAATATATTGATGGTCTTTTTTTTTCTAGCACTCGAAATACTCTTCCAGTACAGGGTATAAAAATCAACATTGGCATGGAATTGAGTTACCCGCCTTCTCCCGTTCTCTGTATCTCTTTCGCTCTCTCCTTCCATGCTCCATCTTCGCGTTTCCACGCCTTTCTAGGTTCTTCGTTTACTATTTTATCCCACCACTCATTTGAGATGACGAGGGCCAATCGGTTGCTGGGTTTTTTGGGTTCTGGCTTGGGTTTGGGTTTGTACGTGGCCTGTCTGCCTGGCTGACAGTGGTTCCGTGAATAATGATGCCTTTTGACATTGTCTAAGCGATTTAATGCGTGGAATCGTGAGTTGGCTTGAAATCAAATGAGCAATGAGATGATGATGCTCTCCTCCTTGAATATGCATGTGCCATGGTTGGCTGCCACTCGAACACCGCTCAACCACTCAACCACTCAGTCACTCTTTTATTTATGTCGAGGGCATGGTTGCAATTGGGGGTCAGGGTGCTGGGCTGTCTTGTTTGTGGCTGCCTCTTTACCTTTGCTACTGCTCCGCTATGCACCATGCTCCTGGCCTGCGGCCAGGGCGTCTTAATTAAGCTTAAATGATGCTGCAACATTTATTTCATCTCGCACCCCGAACAGGAGTAGCAGGAGCCAGAAGGATAAAAGCAGAGGCATCTTCTATACGCATGCCATGCATATAAATTATCCACGCAAATTACAGGGCACGAAAATTGAAATTGAGTGTGGAGGTGGAGGCGGAGGCGGAGGTGTCTGTGTGCGTGCCTGAGGTGGGGCGTGGCAATCGCAGCAGCTCCTCATATTCGCACACCCACTCCTCCACCGCCACCCTTTTTCTTTGCCTCACACATAATAATTTTTAATTCTGTTCATTAATTAGCGTCAATCGAGTGGAGCTTAATTGCTCGCATGATTACACACGAGGAAGTAAAAGGAAGAAAATATTCGTACTACCAGAAACAACTGAAATTGAAGCATAGTAATGAGCCTCGACTCGCGCCTCTCATCATGGATACATATGGATAAATGGAGTATTTGGCGAAGTGTGCGTGTCGATCCAATTAATAAGCAATAAGTGATTTACGAGTGGTCCATTTTCTCCTGTTTATCATTATGCTAATTACACTGCGCAACAAAAATAAACCCCATTATGTTTTTAATGCAGAGCGCTCCACTTAAGAACCATTTTCAGGCAACTCCGCAGGCAAACAGAGTATTAATTCCTGACAGAGAAGAATGCACACGAAATCCATTGATATTTAAAAAGTATTTGCTCTCAAAATTAATTTCACTGAATTCCGCAATTCCAATTCCCTTGCAAAGCAAAATGCGAAAGTTCTAAGGGAAACTCTTTTTCCCCACCCCAAGAAAGTGTGCCGCGAAAGTATGGAAAACTTCGCTCATCTTGAAAGAAAATAGTTTTCATATTAGAAATTTAAAGGGTTTACGCTTAAATTGTTTTTTGTCGGATATGCCTATGGGTCACACACACACTTGTACTAATAATCAAGAAACATTTCCCCCGGCTGTCGAGGGCCATTTAAGAGCTTAGTCTCGTGTTTTTCCTCTGTCGGCTGTTATCTTCAACCTTGATTGACAACATTTTTGTGCAACGCTTTTGCTGTCGTTGTTCTTGTGGTTGGCGTTGTTCTTGCTGCTGCTGCTGCTGCTGCTGTTGTTGTCGTTCTCGTTGTGACTTGTTTGTCTTTGCATAACCACTTCGTCTGACAAAACATGCGATACGACACGACAACAGGAACAGGCAGGCAGCGGCAGCGGCAGCGTCAGCCGAGAGGACAGGAAGCGAGCGACGAAGTTCTAGATACCCTAGAGGATGGATCATTCATTCATCTTTTAATTACAGCAACTGGAAGTTTGCTGGGCGAGTTCTTACAAGCCTCACTGGCAGCTAAATGAAATAGAGATGGAATCCTCGTACGCGCAGAGAGTTGTCCAAACTGTGGTCCAACTTGTTGCTACGAATGAAACATCTATGGAGTTAAAACTTCTACCTTTTCTACTATCCAAGCACCTGCTAAAAACCATCATCCCATATTTTAGGGTATATTCACCAGCACACATACTAAAGCATAATTCTTGTTATGAAATATTCGTAAAATTTCATACAAAGTACAAGCAAATGGCATGTGAGTAAGTTAAAAGAGCTATGCATGTCTCTCTCTTGCTCTCACTCTCACTCTATCCATCTCCTCTGTGTCTCCTTCCCTTTCTTATCCCTCTCGCTGTCGCCTTCACTCTCTGTACTTGTGTCTCTGAGCTTGTGCGTGCTTGTGTGTTTGAGGCATTGAAAACCAACAACAGTGAAAGCATAAAGTGAAGTTTATACAAGGAGTTTCGGCTGCTTCGTTGAGTTTTGGGTTGAGTTTGGGTCTGTTCATGGGTCTGGGTCTGGGTATTGGATGTGGCTCTGGGGCTAGTGCTGGTTCTGTTCCTGGTTCTGGCATGGCTTATCACCTCTGGCTTGGGTTGCAGCTTATAATGAAGCATTGTTTGCAGCTCAAAGTTTGGCCAGAGCAACAACGAGCATCAACAGAAAGACCTGATCCAGGGAATGTACGAGTATTATCCACAGCCTGGCTATGCCATGCTCTGGCGAGAGTGGAGGAGCGGAGCGGGAGCCCCCTGAGTAGATATTAAAACAATATTTGCCGTGACTAAAGTTGGGCGCATAAATGTATGTCCCTGTCCCTACTTACACACACACACACACACACACACAATCTCAGCCAGAACACTCTCGGTGAGCAGCACTTACAAGAGAATTTGAATGGTAGTTCGGCAGTCCTCCTGGCAGTCTCCCCTCTAGTCTCTGGTTTCGGGGTTCTTGGCCAACAATTTGCCTGGTGAGTGCTTGATTAGAGCCGGCCACGTTTTCATCTATTATTACTGGCTGTTTTCCACAATGTCGTCTTGATTTTATTAATGATCATCATAGATTTTCCAATCAGAATGTGTAATGCCTTTTCAGCCCTAATGGGGGGCCTACAGCACATGCCCCAAACGACTGCAGTCGTCCCTTTTCTCTCAATCTCTTTCTGGGTTTTTGGGTTTTTGTGTGAATGAAATTCATTCAATGACTTGGAAAAGGGTCAGCCATGGCCTTGGGCCTACGACTGTGAATGCTAGACCAAGCTGTGCCTAAGCCTGACTGACAGTCAAAATGTCACTGGGCCATTGAGTTCCTTCCCCCAGAACGACGCTGTAGAATTTTAATTGCGTGTGTTAATTTTTGGGTTCGTTCATTCAATTTTAAATTTATGGTTCTCACATAAATTGAAGTGGCACCAGGATTCGGGCAAGTGGGGCAGTCGACCAGACGGCAATTTAAGGCACAATTTATTATCATTGTGGAGGCAGAGCAGGACGGCGGGCGGCGGGGCATCTCATCGATTGGATTGGCCAGGTGTTGTGCGGTGGGTCTTTGCATTATACATTCAACTTAATCAATCAGCTGCTGGGCAGCATCTTGATGAATGTGGATTGATTTTGATGTGTTTTTTGCAACCAGTTTCCGAAGCAACAGGAGCATCAGGAGGAGACTTCCCCCGAATAACCACAATGTAGAAATTTTAATTGAAGCCATGCAAGTGGCATGACACAACACTCTGCAAAACCACAAAAGGCAAACTGTATGGCAATTGCTTTTGTTGCCTTTATTTGGGGCCTGCTGTTGCAGCAATAAAATATTAAATTCAAATGAAAACACAATAGATTTTCTCTGTTCCGGGATTGTTGTTTCTTTTAACGTTTTCACCCATTGAATTATTTTTGCTGGGAACAGTGGAAATTTCCAAGATTTTCTCAGAATTTTCATCACACACATGACTGGATTTCATTTTTAATGAAGAGGAAATGGTAAAGTTATTTCCGATAGTGGAAATTGCTTTAATCTCCGTTCGTGGTGGCCAGTTTTAATCACATTTTATTCCACAGTACTGCAGCACAGCTGCTGCTGCTGCTGCCGCTGCTGCACGAGTGCAGTTTTGTTGCACAACCGCAGGGCAAAAGTGTAAACACACTTATAATAAATCATTTTTAAATAATTTACAATCTGGCCAAATGGCCAGACCAACAACATGAGCAGCACCGGCATCAATGTGCAACACACCCCCAAGATCAGCCCAAAGAGGGGGTGATGGAGAGGAGGGAGGACTGGGCATCCAACCAAAAAGCTATGAAAAAAACTGTCGCTTTTTTCTGGTGTTTGGGCCCGAGTAATGGCTCAGCCAAAGCTTCACTTGTGGCCATCACGAATTCGATGGCAGAGCCACAAAACGTGCGCTGCACTGAGCGGGTGGATTGGGGCTTTAAGAACTGCCCCCAGACCAGACGGACGGGCTCTTTTTTTTAGCCATTCCATATGCATGTAAGTGTGGCACGAAACGGAACGGAAGGAGCAGAGCTTAGGGCTGCGGACAGACATGTTTGCCGAACGCGTGTTGCCTGCCAAAGGATGGAGACAGGACAGAGGAGCTCTGGCTTCTGCTTCAAGTTTGATTGAGTGCTCCTCTGGTTGATGGCCGCATTTCGAATCGAGTTAAAACGTAGCAAATGACTTAAAAGTGCCAACTATGCGATGCTTAGCCATGTCTCTGTCCCTCCATCCTCCGTCTGCATCGTGTTGCATGCCACATGGAGTGGGTGTGGGTGTGGGTGTGGGTGTGGGTGGGATCTGTGCAGTGACAGTTATTCACTTACATAGTGGCACTTAGTTATAGACGAATGTATGGCAGGGAGCATGGAAGAGGGGTCATCGAACGAACGTGCACAATCATTGCGTCAGTCACGTTTCGAATTGAAGAAAATTCATCAGACAATTTCGACTGGGAGACACGAGAGAACAGCTTCTTCCTGAAGCTTATTTTCCACTCAAAACACTCACACACTCTCCACTTCATTTGGGTTTTGGGTTGCAGCTTAAGTTAGAGGTAGGAAGGGCTCTGGCCCCAGGGCAATTTGTATTCCGTTGAATGGGTCTTACCTCAGAAATAAGCCAAATTGATTGAATTAAATTGCGATTTTTATGCGTGCATGATTGCATTGATGAGCCATTTCTCCCTTTTCACTTTTTATCCCCCTTCCTGTGTGCAGCACTTTCACTCACTCACTCCGGCCGCTCGTCATGTTTTATTGTTTGCAATTTCCAATTTATAGTTCCTGCCACATTTTTTTTATTCATTTCCCTGCTGTTTCTTGATGGTTTATTGTGCGCATCAAATGCATTGAAATGGCAGCTTTAAACCGCTATATGGGATGCTTTTGAGCGCGAATGATTTGCACATACTCGCAGCACTCGTTGCCAGCAAATTGAATAGTCAGGAATAATTTGTGGACGATTCTTTTATGGGTTATGATGTGCGAAAAAACTGCAAGCTATTATTGTGAAAGGAAACGAATAGCTGCGAAGAGTGAGTCGGTACTTCATTGGTTGATTAATTCAATTGCGAAATGCAATTAATACTTGCAATTTAATTGAAACCGACTTGAAAGTATACTTTTTGTGGTAACAATTACCCATGAAAAACAGAGGAGCCCACATTAAGGACCAGCTCTATCCGCAACGTAAGTCTGTGGCTAATTTTCTACCTGGCTAATTCCATGTATCCACATGACACAGGAAGCACACGTTCCCTCGACTTCCATCTGATTGCACAATCCCTACTGCTATCCTCGTACAGCTAAGCCACTTTTTTTTTGCTCCCTGTGCGATAAGTCAGCGGCAGGGAAGGACTTCTGCTCCTGTCTGATAATATTTTAACTGTAATTCAATCGAAGTCAGGTGCACTGGACTCTCACGGAGGGGCACTGCGATTGGTGTGGGAAAAATGTTAAAGTGAAGGGCCAGCAAAGAAAATAAAAGTCCACAATGCAGTGGTAATTACAAGTCAAGTCGAATCGCGTGGCATTGGAGTGGGTGTCGATTCTTATTTGCTCTGCCAGTTGCTAGTTGTCGGATCTGATACGTGGCGGCTGCCGTCTGGCGGTGGCCATCGATGACGTGGCGCAGCTGTTGGTGCCGCAGTGCCAGGCACGCGCTAGAATAGGGTTTCTAGGAGCAGCTTGGACTCCCCGTTCAGCACCTCCCCCCGAAAATCACAACATGGCGTATAGCAGGTCCTCTTCCCTGGGGCCATGCCATTTAACTGGCTGTCGGGATGGCTGGGCCCATCCCCGCGGGACATTCTGCAGATAGAGCGAGCACGAAAGTACGAAAACGAAAAGGAGTGTATGAAATACATTTCTGCCCCGCAATCCTTTTGTTTTTCCTGCCTCTTGGCTCACATTTTCTTCACCTGACTTCGTGCAGAGCTTCCCTTTTGTGTGTTGTGTGTGTTATAAATTTTAAAAGTACACACACGTGCTCATGTACGCGAGATAGCAGGTCCTGGCATACATAGCTGGCTGCCTGCCATTGCTGCCGCTGCCTGCCGCTACCTGCTGCTGCTGCTGGGGCTATCTCCTGGGGGCAACTCAAAGTGGAAATGTTTGCCTTATTAGTACATTCAGCAGTAAAAATGTGTTAATCTATAAACGTGTGTGCGCCTCACTGCCCAAAAGGGTCTCTACGTCTACCTCTACCTCTACCTCTACCTCTCTCTCTGTCTGTCTCTGTCGTATCACTATATTATTTTACATGGCCCGCGAGAATAGGAAGCGGCCAGATTTCAGGGGTTCATTCGCTCGCTCGCAGTTCTTTAATGAATTTATCGCGTGTCGGGACCACGTTCCACATGCATTCGCCTCGTATGCCCCGACGGCCGTTAAGCATGCGGCAAGTACAAGGACACGCAGACACTACAACTCTCGACACGGCCGCACCTCTACATCATCTACATCCTGCCTGCTTCATTAAAACTATGTGCTTTTAATGTTTACTGCCTGGGCAGAGATACGAGAGATGGCTGCCACAGCCAGTGCTACTGCTCCTCTGCCACCACCTCTGTCTGGCTGTCAGTTCCGACAGGTGCCACGGCCATGCCCAGGCCCAGGCAAATGTTGATGATGATGTTTCTGATGGTGGACGAGGAGCCGGTGCCACTCTGAGCCTCCTGCCATGTAAAACATTAAAATTTGACAGCTTTTAATGGGAAGAGCCGAAGCGGCTGTAGCAGTGGCTGTGCTCGGAGGCAGTGGGAGCCACAGCTGCAGAATATTTCCGCGCTTCCTGCTGATGACGTCTTTTAATCGCTCGCTGCATAACTGATTACCGAACAGCCCTGCCATGCTCCGATATAAATCATCTTGCAACCAGAAATGTCACTTGGCATGCATCCAATACAGGGAAGGGGCAGGGGCAGGAGGATCAGATCTAGTGGCAGTGGCGGCAGAGCAAGTGGAACCCTTGGCACTTTGGCAGGCGAATTATTGTTTTCCAATTAATAAATGTCAATTACGTTGGAAGCACGAAGGCGCACACAAACAAGGCCAGCGACCAGCGGATACAGCAAACCCCAATCCAAGCCAGCAATCAGGGTTTATGCGAGTCACAGACTCACGAACTAGCCGAAAATATGGTCACATTTTAAGCGGAATAATATTCATAACTCATAAGAGTATAAGCCGAAAGAGCAATTTATTTCCACCAAGATGTAATCAATGGACTCCATAAAATGTACGTACATATTTCCCTGATCCACTGCCTGTAGATATACATACTCGGATGTACATACACATATATCCAATCCATAAACGTACTGTGACTCGCACAGTGACTGCAATATGTTTTGTACACTTGACCGCTACTGGGCAGCAGCAGCCTCTGGACCGATGCTTTTCTGTTTTGGGTTCTGTTCTGTTCTGTTCTGTTCTGTTCCGTTCGGCTGCTGCCTCTGCTGCTGTCATCTTAAATAAACGACATGGCTGCCGGGGGCTTAGCCCGAAGGTCTGTCTCCATGTCCTGCCACTTGCTGCCCAACTGTCCACCCCACATTCTGTTCCCCTTGGCCCACCCCTCCTTTAGTGACCCTCTACATATTATGTATCCCAGTATGTGTGTCAAGCGTGTGCCTCTTGCAATGAAGCATAATGGACGCTGTAATGGCCCCCAAATGTGCGTGCGTGTGCCTGTGTGTGTGTGTGTCTGTGCCTGCTGCACTTGTGTGCGTGTTACTGCAGCATATGTAAATGCAATTTGCAACATTCTTGCACAGTTTTATGAATTGACAATGATTTCATTTTCGGTTTTGTTTGACAGTCAGGCGGCAGGCAAACTTGTCCCGTCCCCCAGCTTGTGTCAGAGCGTAAACTTATGCCACCTAGTGTGTGTGATTGTGTGTGATTGTGTGTGCCATGCCATGCCGTAGAAATTGCGTATTTTTATTTACTTTTATGCCACCAGCAGCAGGCAGCAACACATCCATCCATCTCTGGTTCTTGGGCCCAATCCTTGGCCATAATTGCATTCTCACAATTTTTGTCATGCTTTTCCTTTGCTTTGATTACAGTTCGGATTCCTATACTTAAACGCAAAAGTATTCGTGTTCCGTGTCGGCATACAGTGTGTGTGTGTGTGTGTGCGTGTTGCAATTGCAGTTGCACTTGTTGTAATTGCAATTTACGCTTGTATTTGTGTACCCAGGAACGCTGGCTTAAGGAGGGAGCGTGTGGGGGGAGGAGAGGTGAGGTGTACTTTTCTTTCGCTTTTAGCGTTCAGTTTGGATTTGGATTTGGTTTACGTGCAGGTCTCGTGCCAGGGAGAGAAGTGGTGTGGGTGTGGGCGCTGCTCCTTGAAAATTTCCGACTTAAATTATCACCAACTATGAGCCGGCAGCTGCAAATTTGCGAGAATTTGTGGTGCTGTGCAAACTTTTGTGCGGATCCCAAAGCCAAAGGAGTAGGTGTGTGTGGCAGACAGAGGCAGCCGGAATCCAGAAGCCAGCACGTAGCCACAGCAGCAGCATCCGAGGGGCATATACATAAGGATTTTGGTTTTGGCTTCGCTTTCGGGTTTGCTCTTCGTCCGTTTCCCTCCTCTGCCACGGCAAATGTTGTGCAATCCACTAATGCGCAGCTTGTGGCCAACATAGTGCTACACAAACTTGTTGTTCATATGCCTCTGGATACAAGTGTTCGTACAGGTAATGGTACAAGCAAAGCTACAGCTACCGACGCCGGACAACGACCTGATCCACAGACAACCAGGCAGTCAGGCGGCAAAGATGTACGAGGGCTTTTTATTAACGGTTGCCACAGCAGTAACAGCGACCGATGGGAGACCGCCGTGACCGCTAACAAGGCCTGGGACTGGAGCTGAACCACGCTGCGTATGCGCAACGGCGAACAGTTTATTTTCCACTTGCGAAATAATTAACGACACTACAACTAGACGGAAGCCAAACCTGGAATACACTTCATTACTACGCGATTAGATTTGAAATGAATTCTTTGGAGGAAATGAATTTCTTACCTTCCTTTGTTCAAATGCAGAGACAGGAAACTTATGAATATTCCAAGAAATAACTTTCAAACAAGGTCAAAGCAAAGAATTATTAATGCATATTGGGAAATTGTTCAAATGTTAAAGGGGAGAAACAATAGAAAGCCAATTTTGCATCACATTACTTTAACAATTGGACTTGGAGTATGCATAATTAAGCCAGCCAATATCCGTTGATGTGGAAAGCACTGGTACGCCTTTGGGCGTGGCTCGCATATTTTCTTTCAATTATGCGCAATTTGCCTGTTGAGTAAATAAATCTTGGCCATGTGGGTGGCTCAGTGGAGCGCACCAACCCGAAAACTTATCCAATGCCACGGCGCACACAAGGGAGTACAGAATTTCCCAGCCCTCCACACACATATCCCATGCATTTGCCACAAAATATATATGGGGCATGGGTATGGGTGGTTTGGGCATGCATGTGAACACAGATGACGTCCGTAGTATAGCCTGTTAAATCATCATGAAAATTTTAAAACCTGCACACACTTCATTGGGCAGGCCTTGGATGGCTGGCTGGATGGAAAAGGGACCGATCTGGACAACTTTTCTGCTTTAAAATGCATGAAACTGGGCCCGCTCCCAGCCCATATCATCTCAGGGAAAGGCAAACAAATGCTGCAATCTTAATGGCCTGCTCCTGCTCCAACCAACCCACTTCACTCCACTCTCCAGGACTCTGTTACACCTCCTCCTTTTCCCCTTGCATTCGACTAAAGGCGTAAGTTATATGCACATTAATTTGCCCCGGCAGCAGCGAAAAGCATTTGTCTTGCCATACGTTAGGATGGGGGCCAGTAACGGCAAATGGGAGAGATCTCTTCTAGAGGAGAGACTGACTCTCCGGCAGATATTGGGGGAAACGGAGTCGGAGACGGAGACCGAGACCGAGACCTTCGCTAGGTTGTCGCCTGTCGCCTCTGTCTCCCTGTCGCCATTACGCGTACGCACAATGGCGCTAATAAATTAAAAACGAAAGCTAATTTCTGTAATTGCGCACACAACGAGTCAACATCCAGCAAAAACACAATGTCGCTCGGAAAAGCGGGAAAATGATTTTTTGCACCATCTAAAGATACAGCTCTCGGCTTCAGCCCCTCCTCCTGTTCTGGGTGGGGCGCAATAATGACGGCAAAATGTCATTGTCAATTGGGGCTAGAAGCTCCTGCTTCTGCTTGCCACTTAACGCACCGAGATTTACGCACTATTGCCGCTCCGCTCCATTTGACATGGAGTATTTTTCACCCTCCCTTCTCCCTTCTCCCTTTTCATGGCAGCTGTGATTTTTTCAGTAATTAAATTGTGTTATAGGGCACTGGCACAGCCACTGGCAACGTCTTGTCCCGAGTTGTTTTCCTGCGCGCGGGCGACATGGTTAAGCGTAAGCTCCTCCTCGAGTGGCAGCTCTTAAGTAGTTGGATGGGGCATAAGTAACTTACACGTAATTAGCTGCATATTTTATGAAAATTCCATCTCTCGAATGTCCCATTCCATCTCTCTAATGTCCCTCCTTGTCTCTAGCTCTAGCTGCGAGTTAACAAATAGCGACAACAAAGGAACTTGAGCAGCTCAGGGACCCAGAGTCGTGCCAGAGTGGGTCCTTCGAGCACATGTATCAAATAAATATTTGACTTACATTTCAAGTTTTGACAACAATTTTCGTTTTCTTTCGAGGCAAATTGCTTAAACTAGGCGCTCAAACATGGAAATATTTGCCCTGTGGTGCGTTTGGAAATTAAATTTTCTCCTTAGCTTAAGTTAAATTTTGTGCATTAAATTTTGTAGGCGGTGAAAATGTGTTTTTAATAAGTGAAAAGCTCCATCCATTATCACAGGATAAACGCTTTATTTCGGTTGAATTGTGTGTTCAATTGTGTGCCGAGGATTTGCCTTAAATGGAACATAGCTATGCATTGTGCTCCAGCCAGAAAATGCATTTAAATATTCTCCGCAATACCAACAGCATTTAGTGAAACTTTGAACTCTGAAGCCTCGAACTCTGAGGCTTATACTCGCACTCCCACTCATTGTATGCAGCAGCAACTGAAATTCAATTTGAAATTTTGTTTGTGTCGAAAATAAATTGTATTTCTAGTCAAAAGGCAAAAAGGATTCGATCTATTTTTGTGATTTGACATCTGTGAAAATGTAGATTTTATTCCCATGCATTCTCCAATGCGACCAATATTCGGAAAAGACTTTTACGTGCCATCCGCCTAAATGGCTTCAATTGAATTTAAAGTTGAACACACAGACACACGAACTGCAATTGTCTAATTCTCATTGTTATTTCATTAGCAGCTAGTCAGTCAATAGACAGAGATGTGTACTCTGTGTGTGTAGTTTCCATTTGCGGCTTAAGCCAATCAACCAGATACGCCCAGAGCGGGCTGCAAGTCTCTTGAGTCAGTGGCCGTGGCTGTCTTAACAACGTGGAACAGCTGTCAGCTGCCATAACAATACCCCACATTTTGGTACACGTGTAATCGTCGCTTAATCAAGATGCATTTCGGGGCGCGCAACTAATTGCAAGGATGCCAGCAAACATGGCCACCTAGACTCTGTGCAGCGTGGCAGGATTGTTCGGTAAGTTATGAACTTGTAATTGAATATACTAATTATTTACAGCTGTAAGGCTGCTGTTGCTTCTGCTGCCTCTGCTATTCTGTGGCGTTTATGTGCTTCGCATTCCAATTATTTTGCAGAGACTGGACTGCATTGGAATTCTGACCACAATGGAGCAGAAGACCACCGCATGCTGCTGCTGCTGTTGCTTTTCAGATCTCCCTTCGGTTGGTTTCGGTTACGGTTTTGGGCTATGGAATTTGCTATCTTCAACAGACTGTGGGACTCATAAACATCTCAATTTTCAGGCGTTTTATCTAAGCGACAAGTTAAATGCTAAGAATTAAGAAAGACCTGGTATCATATTGCGTCTGACTTTAGCCTGGTTTTGGCTACCTTTTGGCTGTTGAATATACCCCTGGAACTGTACGTTTACTGAGTACAAAAATTAGGCATATAAATTTGCTCATTTCACGCTGTTTTGGGGCTCGAGGCAGCTCGACCTCGTACCTTCACTACACCTCCAACTCTAGCTACAGTTTGGCAAATACACAGCCGCAAATGGCGAAAGCCTAAGCGAAAGAGCAGTCCAGAACGAAACGGAAGGGAACAGACCTGAAAAAGACCCGGAGGCATGTTTTACTCGTAAATATATAGAGCTAGGCAGCGCTGCTCTAAAAGAAAACTAATATTCATTAAATATTTGAGCAGCAGTAGCAGCAGCCGCGGAGGAGCAGAAGGAGGAACAGGTTGGAGCAGATCCAGGTCCAGGGTGCAGGCATTTTACGTTTGAGTGCTTCGAGAAATTTATTTGAAAGATTAATATCAGCAAATTGCAGAACAGTTTGTATACAATATTTAGTTGCTGTCATGCTCCCTGCTCCTGCCTCCCTGCCCGCCACAACGCCTTGCCTCAACCGAAAATATGCATTTGCAATTGCATTAAATTAAGTTTTCCCAGAAATATGTACTCTGCAGTCAAGCCACACTTTTGCTAGGGTTTCTCCTGCTGCTGTGCTTTCCTGCTGATGATTTTTGAGTTACCTGCGGAATGTGAATTTTCCCTGAATGCACTTTCCAGGATTACATGCAAAAAGTATACGTAAAAATATGAAGGATGAAGGGAATGGGAATGGGAATGAATCCCTACAACCATCAATCTATCCAGAGAGGTGGCACATCCTGTAGGCGTTTCACTCCCATTTTCATTGCTTTTCGCTGCGACCTCGAGGACAACAATTTGATTTGAATGCGTAATCGAAACGTATTGTGAGGATGGCAAATGCGAAGCTCGTAGATGATATGCAAACCACACGCAAGCACACAGACCCAGGTATCTGTGTGTATATCCTTCCTGCACACACATAGCTGCAGATACAGGAGATTCACAGAGATTCTAGCACAACGAATGCGAATACTCGCACAGAACGCTGACAGCGCGCACGGCTGGCGTGGCAAATATTTTTGCTGCGATTTCGGAACGTGCAAGAATAATCGTTTGAAATTCAATTGATGACATGATTTGGCAGCCAGCGAACAGTAGTCGCACAGGTGAACACTGGAACAGTTGAACAGGTGAAGCCCACATCATACCTGGCTGTGGCTGTGGCTGATGCGGAGTCAGCGGAGACGTGGCTCTGGAAACGTTTTTCATCAATCTTAGTGGAAATTGCAATTTTGTGGCGCATCGCATATTCGAGTGCGAAAGCATAAGTGTGTGAAAAGAGAGTGCGAAGAGTGCGGAGAGGCGGGAATGACACAGCAGGTGGTAAAAACAAAACGCCAGCATCAGCAGCATGCAGCATGGAGCATGGAGCATGGAGCAACCTGGTTGTGGTCGTCATTGGTTCTCCTTGCTCGCCGGTTTGCAAAACAAAAACGGTTTTTCAGCCACAAAAGTTTCCCTCCTGTCGTAGTGGCATTTAGAGTCATCGGCATCTTTGGGCAGTCTGTGCACCAGTGCCATGTGGCAGAGCATTTTAAATGCTCGAAAACAATGGCAGGGAGTCGAATGGTCCATGAGCTATAGCTTTTCCATTTGCATTAACACATATTCAATAGAGTAGTTCAAGGGCTGCCCCAAGCGCAAATCAAAGAGCAAATCTCTGCCTCAGTCCCATCATGCTCTTGCTACCCTGCATTTCGAAAAAAGGCAAGCCACATGCAGCACACAGAGCAAAAAAAAAACAAAATAAAATGGGAGAATGCAGAAGGGAATGCTCGAAAAATCGACATTCAAAAATGAAACGAAACGTGAGACAACGACTGCTTGTCGTTCTCCACCTCACACAGATACTGCAGAGATATGCATCTGTGTGTGTGTATGATAGGTATGTGTGTGCTCTGCATGAATTGCAATTGTTGTTGAAAGCATTTGCATGTCACTCGTTTGCATTGTGTGCACCTGTATTGGCGTTGTCAACGCGTCCGCGATGCGCCCTGCGTCCACTCCCTCACCCTGTTTGAGGAAAACACTGCAGCTTGCCCAACTAGTTCCCTCCTTTGCCTTGCCACAGCTCCATTGTTACCTGTGAACAATTTCTAGTGGCACATATTTAATGCTGCATGCTGGCGTTCTATATGCATGAGAATATGCCAAGAATATGCCAGAGACCGTACATGGCGATCGCCCATTGTTGTGTGGCCCAAAAGACGATGCGAAAATGAATTGGCAATGTTGTGAGTGGGGCACCATATTGCGCATACGCCACGGCAGCCATAAAAGCAATAGCCGGGAGAGCGATTGATGGCGGATGGGGAGACAAACACAGTCCCAACCCAACCGGAAACTGACATCAACAGGCAACAGGCAACAGAAGACTTAAGTAAGCTAAAACTTAACCGAAACGTAACGAGGAGCAGCCGCAGCAGCGGCAGCAGCAGCAGCAGCTGTTCCGAGGCAGCTTGCTCAGGCGGAAGGCAAACAAAGTACGAGTATAATGCAATAAAATAAAATATGGGCGGAGGTAAGACAATATGCCAACGCTCGCAAGTCAAACACTTCCTGGGGGAGTACAGAGTGAGCAAGAGCGGGAGAGCGAGAGAGAGAGTGGTTAAAGCTCAAGTTGTTGCAACACAGAAAATTTGCACATTGCATACGATTTGCATTGCACATCATCCCAAAATAAAGAAGATGTGGAAGCCCCGCCCCGCCCCGCCCCGCTCCACCGCTATGGTGGAAAATCACAAGAATATTATGAAGCCAAGACCGAAGCGGTTACAAACAAGGGGGAAACCGTACTCCTTTGGCAAGTTTTAAATATGGAAATAAGCAACAAAAGTTGCACTCAGTTTTCCCTCAGTTATGGCAGGGAATGATGACTAAACTTTCTCAAACCAGCGCTCGACAAGTCAACTGAAAGTTAGCCCAACGCTCAACGAGCAAAGTGCAGGGGGCGTAGTGGAAAATTGTTCATTTAGTTGGAGTTTGTATTAAGAAATTGTGTAGATATTTAGAACGGATAGAAAGAGTAGAGAAATTAAGCAAAATTTGGTATATAAAGTGTGTACAATGATTTCAATAAAGTGTAATAACTTTTTTAGCTGTCTACAATTCGATGGCATTTCTCAGTGCACGATAAATAGAAAAGAAAATGCCTCCATTCAACAGATAGCTTTGACATTCTCTGGACACAATTAAAAGAGTTTCTGTTTTCCCGTGGAAAATATCTCTCAGTCATTTGATGTCACAGCTCGCTGTTGCCACATTTTTCTATTGCATTTTTCCAATAAACTTTGCAAATTGGCTCCAATTGCATCAATACGTTTGAATGTCAGTGCTAAATGTTATTGTGCTACGTGAAGTATTTTTGGGGGTACGGATGCAGCATTCAAATTGAATTAGCAAACAATACAATGCGTCGTGCGTCACGAGGCAACAATAGCTCAAGTTTGTTCCGCATAACTTTGAAGGCAGCCTGTGGCTGATGGTGGCAAAGGCCATCACATGCCATGCCCTGCTGCTGCTGCTGACTGACTGGCTGGCTGGTTGGCTGGAACACAAAGCAAATGCAGTCATCGCGAACTGAAATTAATTAAAAGCATGTCTAGGCCCAACTGCAACGGCACTCGTCATCGTCATAGCCAGTACCATTGCAGCAACTCGTGTTACCATTTCGGGCCAGAGCCAGGGTACCAGGGTGCCTTGCCAGCAGCCTCCAGCCCCATCATCGTTGCTCTTCAGGTTTGCGCACTGTTGGATTTGGTTTTCCCGGGAATCGCGAACGCACAAAGACAAAGTCTTCAACACATGTCGGATGTCAAAGCAAATTAGAGGGAACGCTTAAGCCCTAGGACTTGTCTAAGTCTCCTCCAGCTCTCCTCCAGCTCTCCTCCCTCCCTCTTGCTGTCGAACCCTGCGAGGCCATTCTACTGCCATTTGCGAGCGGGGCTGGGGATCGTTGAATTTATGCGACTTTAAAAAAATCCGCCATAGCCATAAAAAATCGTCTCGCCGCACATAATTTTTCAGTAGTTTGCCCCTCGAAATTGGCTCGAATCGCTTTCGGTTTCGGCTCAGGCCCAGCCTAGACCATCATTTGCGTGTTCTATCTGGGCGATCTTAAATGCAAATAAAGAGACCAGGCAAATTGTATTTATTTATCGCTTATTTTCTTGCAGGTCCTATGTCCTGTGTCCTGCCTTCTTCGAACCGTAAAAAGGGACAAATATTTGCCAATGTCAGAGGGCCGCAAAGTATGCAAAACAGCTTTGACTAACACCTACAAAGAACCGAACAGCACAGAGCAGTGCACAGTGGGCCACGGCTGTTGACATTGCTTTATCTTCGCCCACACACACACAGATACTCAATGTGCAGAAGTGTGCGTGTCTGTATGAGGGTCATGATGATGACAATTGTGCAAAAAGCATTTCACTGGCCAACCAAACAAAGTGGAAATCCAAAAGAAAAATTGCTCAACAACATTGAAAGAGCGGGCGGACAATAAATGCTGCAGACAAATCCAAATCTTATCAACTACACTGACAGAGGTTGGTTTCGTTGCTTGGTTGTTGTTCCCCTTTGGCCTGCGAGACAGAGAGAGAGAGTGTTCCAGGCTCCTTGGGGTGCCCTTTCAATCCCTATCCAGTCTTTAGCTCTGGCTTTGAGTAGGGATATCAGGCGGATAAGCGAGACAAAGCTGTTGGAAACAAACACACAGAGATTTTCATGTTCAATTGGGTGTCGCTTTGTTTGCAAAAGGTCGGTCGATTGTCTACACGGTATTAGCTGTGTCTAATCCCCGCTTTCTGCCTGCATTCACACTCGTCCCTGTGTGTGTTCTCTTCTATTATGCATGTGAAGACAATGCTTGCGCCTTGTTTGCACCGGACATGCATGCATCAGAGCTGCCTCTACCATCCACTCACCCACTCATTCATTCACTCCTTCATTTGCACATTTATATGAGGCATTTTCATAGAATTGTATTTTCTTTCATTCGTTTTGGGCCGCCTCGGTACCGCTTTTGGGATATTTACGCTCCATTGTTTGTCGCTCAGGCGGAAGCATAAAATTGTTTGCTAGATAACAGTGCGAGACATTCAGAGAAAAGGGACTCGAAGGCACACCAACACACACACACACACACACACATAAAGACCCAAAGAGAACGAGCGACATAGAGACATCATTGAGTAAAATGTTTTCCCCATCCCAAGGCCCTTCCATTGAAACTTATTTTTATAGCAGCACTGTGGAATAATCACATTGAAATTGTTGCAAGTTCCCCTGTTGCCTGCACCACATGCACAGCCCCTGCAGCTTATCCACTGACGATTGTTGCCGCCAGCAGGTAAACGATCATCGCAAATGTAAAATATACTTTCGGTGGAAAACTTTAAACTTTTTGTTGAGTTTTTGTTATTTTTTTTCGAACAGTTTTCGGTTTATTTTCGGGTGTTTATCTGTGCCCTTTTCGCCGTCAGACGTCTGACGGTGTCGCCGTCCCGTCTAGCTGTGCGGCACTTTCAAATTTATGGTTCATTGAATCCGCATGAAAAACAGTCAGACAGATGGAGGGACAGTGCATAGAATGGGTTGGGGTAGATGGAGGATGGTCGGCTAAATGGCAAAACCAAAAATAAGAATTGAATTTATTTCTGCTTTTGCCAGAACAACAGAAACATCAGCAGTAGCAGTCGGGAATTTGTCTGCTGACTTTCTGTGAATCTCTCAACTTATTTCAAAGATTCAAATGACAAACAGCAGTAGCAGTAGCAATAGAAATAGAAATATAACTTGCAACAGCAATAATAAAATCCACAAACTGCAACAATCATCCAGAGATAAAGAGAGCGGAAGAGGACGACGACCATTTTTAAGTTAACATAAATATTTCCACAGAAATTCCATGGGAATATGATGGCAAAGAAGAAACCTCATCCGCCCTGGATTCTCCTTCCCATTCTCCTCCTCGCTGACGAATGCAGCGGAAAATCATTAAGGTAAGGGAAAATAATGTCTCAAAGGGAAAACTAATGCAATAAAGCAGAGCGTGTGACAACAACGTTCAAAGCAAATGGCATCAGGCGAATGGTGAATGTAAATGAAGCTGGGGATGGTACAAACAGAAACGGAAAGGGAATCAGATTGCAAATATAGCGGAAAATCAGAATAAATAAAGCCAAGAGAAGTTTTAAAATAATTAAATCGTCAAAAGCGATACTTGAATCAAGGCGATTAAAGATATTCAATTATAGAACAACTTGGAAAACTTTACTGTAAACAAAAAGAATATCTGTGAATGGTGGAAGGAAACAATGGCTAGGGAGCTCTTTCAATTATCCGCAAAAACTTTAAAGTTAATAGAAAAATCACTTTTCTTTGATATTTAAGCTCCAATCAAAAACATTGAACCTCTCAAATTTCAGTAATTAAGCAGGAAATTGCAGCTTTCCAGCATTTCCACGAAAACACCTCTCCCGAAAAGGGTAGAAAAACAAGCCAAGTAGGGCCAAAATGGTAGTCCTGTTGCCTGCCATTAGCGGAAATGCATTGTTTGTGTGTGAGTTGCAAGTAGTTTGGTTGGGCAGGCAGGAGAGGGTAGAGGAAAGTGGCAAGCATTAGATGCGAAGAATTTGTGGCACAAAGGGCACTCACAACCCGACAAGTCCATTCACCGCTGTCAGTTCACGCTGTTGGCTCTGTTGGCAGCGAATTTTGCCTTGGACACTTTTCTCCGCCCATCGACACGATGTAGTCAGAGCGCTACGCCACTCAAAAATATCTCAAAGCACAAGGACTTTTTCGGGATATCAATGTGAAAGGACTGTGCCATAAATTTAGTTTCAACGAAGCAGCACTCAAGCAGCACTGCAGAGGCAAGAACAACAATGATTGAAACTCAAAAAAGAGTCCAGAGTCCAGAGCCCAGAGTTCAATTCTGATTTTTCGTTAAAATTCCATTTCCGTATTTTTATTTGTTTATTTATTTATTTGCACTCTGCGTGTTTCCTTCCCCCTTCTATTTATGATTTTCCACTTCGTTTAAAGGTGTGCCTCAAGGAAAATACTGGCACTGCAGATGCTGCCACTTCTACCGCCGCTTCCACCATTTCTTCTGTTACTGCAGACCAATTACAATTACAGCCGGCAGAACGGAACAAATTTCATTATATTTGCAATTTCCAGTGGCAAAAGTCAGACACAAGAAAAACAATAAAGTTTACCGGGAACTTCCTTACCCGGCAGCGATTGACGGCAGAGAAGAACCTTTGAGCCATTGAGTTTTCTGGCTTGGTTAAATGAAAAATTACGAATTATGGCTGGGATAGGCAGAGAGAGAGAGAGAGAGACAGAGAGAGACAGACAGGGAGACAGACACCTGTGCAAATATTTGACATCTAATTGAATTTCCCAACATATACAAAAATATCAACTTAAGAAATTCAATTGGAAATGCTGCAGGCAGGCGGCATATCGATATGTGTGAAGGGAAGTGCGGGCACGATGTGTGGGGTGCTGTGTGCCACTTTCTGTATAAATTACATCCTTCAGGCACCGAAAAATAAATCCACACAAGCATTAATTCAATTCAATTCAATTTCAAATGAAATTTACAACATTTTGTGGCTAGCAATTATTGGTAGAGTTTTTTTGTGTGCCCCTGCAACTTTTAGCTGGTCATAACTTTTGGATGCTGAGCTGTAAGTTTATCAAGTGGCAAGCGGAACGAACAATAATAACAGCCCAGCACTCGACATCAAAATTAATAAAGCGAAACTTTATTTGCAACTGCAAATTAAGTAACTAACTCGGCCAAAAGCATTATGGCCAAATTACTTTTTATGAGTTAATTTCCTTTTCAGTAGTACGACGGGAAGAGAGCGAGCGAGCGTGGCATAGGATTGGATATTGGATTGGAAAAGCGATGGCAAAAAATGTGTTTGCCATTTCTCTCTCTCACTCTCTCACTCTGCCACACAAATAAAAAGCCACTCACTTCAATGAATCGACAAAACTTGAGAGTGAACGAGCAGGAAACCAGCGGCCAACACAACTCAGCAAAAATGTTGGCCAAAAGGCAGAAGATTGGGTTGCCTGTGGGTGGGCACAATGGTCAGCAAAATGTGTGGTCAGCCTCGGCTGTCAAGTACCTGGATGATGTTTAGCTAAGCGCCAAGCGTCCGTTGCCGTTGCGTTTCCGCCCCATAGCCATAGCCACAGCCAGAGCCAGAGCCAGAGCCTGTATCCAGAGAGTCAGGTCCCAGTGCCCCGCCAATGATGAAATTACAACATTAGCAAACTAATCGCAGCCACTTTAGATGCCAGAAACGTTCTTCTCTGCCGCGTGTGCGTGTGTGTGGAAAGGCCGACACGAAGCAATATAAATGTCTGGGAAAACAGGGGCGGAAAAACAGGAGCGAATGAAAAGCAAACAGCCACAAAGTTGGTTCCAGCACTGGTTTGGCTGCTCGCTTGAAATAAAGCAATTTGAAGCGTGCTGGCCAACTCTCGACTGAAATTAAATAAAATGAAATTCATCAATAAATCTACAGAGACGCAAACTCTGGGGCACACGCACCGGCACAGGGAGAACCAACCATAAATGGCAAGACCCGTGAGTCAGTCAGCCACATCATCGAATGTTTTAGTTGCGGAAATTGTTTGTATTGGCACGGAAATTCTTCTCGTTTAACAGGCCTAAATGAGAGGAGGACTCCGAGGACTCAAACCATTGAAAGTTCAATGAATAAATTCTCAATTGTTGTGTTGGCCGCTGCCTGCCCTGCCGCACAAGTGCGCCTCATGAGGCAGCGTGTAAAGTGCACTCGTGGGAATCCAGACAGCAGCAAACGATGTTGAAGATTCAGTTTCCACACCCCCCCCCTTCAAAAGTTTCGTTGTTGTTTTTTGGGTACGTGTTTTCCCTCACGTAGCGGCAGGCAGCCCCAAAAGACACACCATTTTCCCTCCCCTCCCCTACGTGTGTGTGTGTGTGCGTGGGCCGTAATCACTGCTCATCAAATTTACACTGGGGAAAAAACCATCTATCCATCAGTTCTCCTTCTATTGATTCAATTGATTAGTTTTTTATGTTATTTCTGGCCCTTTTACATTGTTTCCTGGAGGGTCCTTTTGTTTTTATATGTGGGCCAACCTTTTTGTTGTCCTTTGGCTCGTGTTGTTTTTTTCGGGCATTCAGCAGTAACCCCAACGCCCGTTATGTTTAATTGCTGCTCACCGTAAAGTTTAACTAGACCTATAAACAGGGGACTAATAGACGCCATCAAGTCGTTTGCATGATTTATACGCTCCTTCGTGCCTCACTTCAGCTTCTTTCCCCGTTAACAATCTATATATATATATATACAGGATACATAAAAAGGCTGTTAAAACCAGGGCAGGGACCAGACAGGATTCTCTCTCCCACATGTGTGGACCATAAACTGATGCAGTAATTGAGGCGGGACAGGAATGCTACTCCCACTTCCCCCCAATGGCCGCTTAATCAATACCCAAATCGTAGAAACGAAAGAGCAATAGCAAAATGGCACTGCAATATATGTAGGTACTATATGTATAAATATTTGACGTGTGAGAATGTTTGCCCCATGAAATGGGACAGAAACACAAGGACTACACACACGCAGGCAAGTGTCGGGGAGCGGGTCTTTTTGGCAGGCAAGTGAGTTGTTTAGCAGGCGACATAACAATTGCAGATTTAGTGAAATTGCTTTTACTTGGAGTGCGGAGTGCGGACTGCAGACTACAGAGTGAGTGGAGTGTCGCACAGAGTGTCGTCTTCTACTTGCCATGGATGGATCTCAACGGTTGTGTACAAAAGATGCGATGCCCCATGCTGTGTCCTCGTCAACGTGTTGTAATCAAATGGAATTTGACGTTGGAATTGCGCAAATTGCGCTTTTATGTAGGCTGTCGATTTGTTCTCACGTCCTCCGTCTCTAGCTCCCTTTCTCTTCTACTTTGCACAGTAGAACCTGCATAGGTGGGACATATATCTATTCTATTAGTTTGAGTATCAGTTGGATGATGATTTTCGACCTGACTTGGTTGGGTTGAATGGCTCGAACTAGAATAAAACATACTTCTTGGGGTTCTACTGTACTTCTGGGCCCCCAAACTTCTGTGCAGCGCATCTGTCAAATGGTTATTCAGCCTTTGTTCTAGAAGGGCGGAGCCACACTCCTCCCCAAAAATTAGCGCCCAGCCTTTCAAATTGAAAACGTGAACCATGCGGTTCATTGGTAATTCATTTATGCGCCACATTTGCTATGCCATGCCCTGCCCTGCTATGCCATGCCATGCCAGGCGGTGTTACAGTCCTCAGGCGGAGTGAGTGAGCCTCTCTCTGTGTGTGTGTGTATCCTGACGACTGGTCGTAGACCCTGGACTGCTGGTCCTGGGCTCTCCTTGTGAGCTGCAGGTGTTTCGCATAAGAAATGGCCCTGATGCCCGTCGATAGCAGGCCCCGGCATTGGATGTAATTTATACTTTTCGCCAGTCGCTTGAAGTTCCAAGAGATGGGCCAGGGCACAGGATACAGAACGAGGACTACGACCACGCACGACTTGACGTCATGATAATGTATCGAATTCATTTTCCAGCTATTTTGCTTGTGCCTTGTCTGGAGGAGCCGTGGGCCATTTTGTTTGGCAAATATCACAAAACGCTTTCGACACATTCCCCATTCATACTCAATTACCTACGTGGGTCCTCCTCCTTCTACGCTTCGCCTTGTTTTTTTTATGGCCAGGTGCACGTTGCCAAGTTTCTGCGAGAGAGAAACGCTACTCTGGTAGATCCTGCTCCTCTCCTCCACGTACAGCTCCTGCTTCAGCTTTTGTGTGTGTTTTCATGTTCTGTTTGAGTTGCTGGCCCTGCCAGCCGTTCAATGACTTGGCCAGAACGCAAAGTTTGTTGCAAATATTTGACCAGTGGCCAAACGCCATCATTCCTCGTTTCCGCTCCTTCCCCTTCCACTGGCATTCTGCCTGCGTTCTTTCGGGCCAATGCATTTATTTATTTGATTTATTTTTTCTTTTGCTCCAACGGCAAAGGCAAAAGCAAACACAGACCAAAAGTTTTCCTCAAATATTATTCACGAGAGTACATGCAATTTCTATGCACCAGACCAGTGTCGAAAATATTCATATTAAAACATGTGAGGCAATTACTTTTATGAAGTGTTGCACTTGCACCACCGACACCACCGCCACCACCGCCACCACCACCACCGGACAACTGCCATCGTAAATTCGACTTTTTGGTATAATTTGCAACGCTTCGAAATTGGAAATTGGAAACGGAATTGCGACTGATTTGAAGTGCTGGGCCCCAATGGACAAAATGAACTCCAACGAGCCGTGGGTCAAAGCTAAATAAATATTGCGGCCTTTTCCACTAAATCAATCATAATCAATATTTAAATTGGCAAAAACATTGAATGCGCGCAAAGGGAAATAATTGATTAGTTCCCAAAAAAGAAAAAATAAAGGAGAGGCTCCACACACACACACATTTCAGCGATGCTGAACTGTTTCCGGCAGTTTCCTACGAATACGAATACTGAAAATAGAGAGCCGCGGCCATGCCCCACTATCAGGTGCCCAATTCGATGCCACAAAACACGCAAATGCACTTAGAAAGAATTGTCGGGGCACAGCAACGGCAACAGCAGCAGGCCGGCAAACTGATTGATTGATTGACGGCTGGATTGATCGAGCGTGAACCGATTAGTTCGATTCTAAGCGAAAGCGATGCTAACTCCTCTTGTCGCAGCCTATTGTCGGGAGGTTTATTTGTGGCTAAACTCTTGCTAAAAATATAAAAGCCATCGTCACAATGTATCGGGAGGGATTAGGGGATTCCCTGTCCCTATCAATCCATCTATCTATGTTATACCAAAAGGCAACGAGACTCGTTTTTATCCATCAGAATCTTCCATCTGCTTAACCATTTTTTTCTTTTGGCTTCTGATAAGGACAAGAAGTTAAGGTTTTTACCAGTCGTTAAGTCAGCTTATTTTCCATCGACATATTGGCGTTATTCAATTGAAAATGTTGTGCACGTCGGATGCAGAAGTCAGCACGCGCCAAATGTCAAGCGGCAAAATCACTAAAAAAAATGTGTGTGGTTTGTTTTTTATACACTTCTCTGCAAGAGGGTAGTCATATTTTCAAACCTGTATATTTAACAATTAAATATGATCAACGAACCTTTCTAATCTCTCAATAAATTGTTAATGGAATTCCCAGAAAAATCAATGTGAAAGAGTATCCACATTCTCCGTCCAGCGAAACAATAGTTTTCCTCTCTAGTTTGCGTTGGTCTCTGTATTCTGTGTGCTGTGTGCTGCGGCGGCAGCTGCTGGGACAGGTTTGAAGAGTATAGTTCGGAGAGCCGCTGGGGCGCCATCGCTTTGGCATTGTCGTCAATGTTTATTTGGGCGAGGTTTAATTATTTTTACGCCCACCTGGCTGGCAGTGGCACGCCCTAAGCGGAAATTGCATAGTGTCGCTATCGTTGCTGTCGTCGTTGTTGCTGTCACAAGTTGCCGCCTTTTTGTTTTATTTTAATTGAATTTTGAAATATGTCCTCGCTGTCGATCCTCTACCTGGCAGTCCCACACTGCCCCTCCTACTTTTTGTGGCTCCCTTTTTTTTGTAGCCTGTGTTTTTTATTGTTATTTGTGTGTTTTTTTGCTCATGTTTCATTCGATTCGGTATGTATCTGCTGCACCGAAAATGCAATTAATTCGAGCACTTTTTGAATTGTGCAATGGCTTCCCCACCCCAGCTCAGCCCTTTTCCCAACAGTTATTTGTTGCCATTGCTGCAATAAATTCTCGAAGCTTTAAAAATAAATCAAATACATTAAGGGCTCTCTCTCCACCTATCTCTCTCTCTCTCTCTGCATGTGACAATTGATAATTAAATCAGACTTTGGGTTTGGCAATGGCCTTCATTCCTCTGAATTAAATTGTTTTAATCTGCTGACGCACGTGTCGTATTCCTAATTTGTTTTATTTTCTACATGATTGATCCGCACGCCTGCTGCACAAATATTTAAATAAAATAGAGTATATTGTCATTGACCGCAAGGCAAAGCAAATTTGCGCTCAAATGCCAATTAGATACGAGGCCAGGCCTGCAGTTGATGCAGCTGCCAACATTTTGAAAGCTTTTTGAGCTGCCTCCTAAGGGATGATAAACCATATTGATGGGTGCGACTGGGCGGACAACTTGTTGAGTGTTTTTCTTTTCGCCAAAAGTGGGTTCTCTTCGAGAAAGAGCTTCATACGAAATAGCTTTTAGATAAAACATGCTTTTCCGAAGGAAAAGCAAACAAAAAATACAACAAGAAGAAGAAAAACTATTCCCCAATGCAGTGAAAGGAAGGAAAGCCGATTTAAGTTTCCAGCCAAAACTCTTCAGCTTTCAACAGTTTATTGAGTTTTTTCTCACACATCCACCCGCACATATTCGTTCATTTATTTAGTACACACTTTTGTGTGTGTTCTGATGGAGCGTTTCGAGGAGAATTAAGTTTTCATTTCGGCCAAGGCTTTTCGGCCACAGGCGTGTACGTTCACAATATTGTTTCAGGCCATAAATTGTTTTGCGGAGAAGAGTTTTGCACAAAACTAATTGTTAATTGAAAGAAAATGCAGTCCACACAGAAAATGCAAAAAAAGGGAATGGGAATGGGAATGGGAACGGGAACGGACGATTATGTGGCATGGAAAGGCAGGCACAAACAAATGCCCAACAATTAACTGTGGCAACAATATAAAGCGGAACTTGACTTGGGGTAGCCGAAGCCCACCCATCGTAGTTTTGCCCCTAAGGGGTACTTACCGCTCATCACAATCACGACGAGGAGCAGCACCCTGGCCACGCAGATGCTGTGTGCCTTGTGGAGTGGCATGGCGATGGCCACGATGCCTGGATGATGGCGGCGACAGGAACAAGATGCGGAAATGCAGTGAGCCTGGACGATGGCCTGCTCTTGGACGAGGGCTGTCGAGTGGGTGGCAGCTTTATCTTTTTGTTCTTGTTGTCTCTCGCTGTGTCTGTGCCTGCGTCTGCTTCTGGTTCTATGTTTTTGTGTCTATGCCGACAGCAATAACCAAGTTAGCAGAATCATCATCGGGTTGCTGGCAGAAGCAGCTGGCTGCAGCTGCAACAACGTCATTATCGGGCCTCCCGGCTCTGTCTCTGGCTTTCTCTATTAACTTGGCCAATTGCCAGGGCTTCGCTTCAGACAGACAAAGGCTAGATGGCGCTGGTTGCCTGGATGGCTGCTTACTGCTTGGCGTTTGCCGTTTGGCTTTTTCTATTTGCCGCCTCTGTTTTACGGCCAGGCTCGTCGTAGTCCTCCGCTCCTACACGAATTGTGGCCTGTAAAGAGCAGAAAAGAGGGAGAAAATGAATTCTGTTAGTGGACTGACGCGAAAGTTATGGCAACTGACAAATCTGGCTAAATGAGGGATGGGGGCATGGTACCATGGCAGCATGGGGGCTAGAGAACTGCTTCCTAAAAGTCAAATGCACTCATGGGCTGTCTACTGCAGCAACCGTTTTGTGCAACAAAATTAAAAAACGACAACGGAAATGAGCAAACGATAATGGAGCCAGCGAAAGAGGCAGCATAATGATGGGCAGCATCTACAGTGGAACCTGATGGCACGAACAAAGGACAAAGAAATCTCTGAATGCCGCCACTGAAGCAACAATCAAATGCATAAATATCGACTTGGTTTTGTGGCTCCATATTTTTAAGAGTAAACAAATGTGATTCACAAAAACAACAAAAGTTGAATTGTGGAAAAACAATGTGCTGGAATGGGAGGATGTATTTTTTTAAGGAAAACCCAATACAAAAAGCAATAACAAATAACAGACAATCCTCAGAAACTGGATGTATGGGTTATCGTAGTGCTCAAGGCATAGATACAACTGTTTTGGGTTTCATTTTAGGCTTTTTAAAGTTTCTCAGACTAAGTTTCAGTCGGAAAAGTTCGATAATAAATCTTCGGGCTATATCTTAATTTTAATCTGTCAACAGTATTGTGTTTGCTAAGCATAAATTCCAGTATTCTAATAGTTCTCTATTCACTACTCTCTCCGTTTATATGCAATTCAAAGACAACCTCTTAGCCCCCACAAACAGTCCCTCTCTCTCAACTCCAACATGTGCACAATCTCTGGCCGAAACTCTGGGAATTTAATTTGCCAAATAGAATTATTTTTTAGCTTTCTGCATAATTTTCACAACCGACTGCCGTCTGAGCGACTGGCGACTGGCGACGGGTGGGCTTATAACTTTAAACAGTAATTAAGTTAATTGCCTGTCTGCCACGAGGCTTAGTGCGCCTCTGCCTGCCTGCCTTCCACATTAAAGCTCACCGATTCCCCGGGCATTTAATGTCATAATAATGGCAGCAGGGCGGCACATATTGCGCGTACGCCATGTGTGCTCACGTGCAGCCGAAAGAAAATTTCGATAAAAATTGTTTCGGCATTCGTTGCCATTATTCCAATGATAGAGGGATTCATAATTCAAATGCATGGATATTTCTCCCGCTCATGCAAATTACGAGTACAACTGAAAAGAAGAGGCTGCTGGTAGGTGGAGCGGTGGGGGTAATGTACTGTAACGGAAACGGAAGCGAACAGGCAGCAGAAGCAGTCAGCCAGCCAGACAGCAATTTTTTTCTATTATTGTTAGCTATTGGTTACAACAACAACAAGAGAGGGTAAAACCCCGCACTCCGACTATCCCGGCGTTTCTATGGCAGACTTCAGACTTTGGAAAGCAATTTGCCACGCACTGTCAGTGGAGTTGAACGCAGTGTGGAACATTTCTAATTTTCAGCTACGAGAAGAATTTATACAATAAAAGAAGTAAACGAAAACGAAAGCCTGTGCCAAACATTCCCGAAAAATGCAGAGAGAGACAGAGAGAGAAAGCTGCCAGAATTTACATAAATACAGCACACATTCAGCATACAAACAGATACAGAAATATGTAGAGATACACTCGCAGATGCGCATATAAATGTAAATGTTATCAAACAAAGATTTGCTTTTACTTTTACGTGTCTCTCATGCTGCAGTGAAAGTGCTGCTGGTTCCTTCCGCCATTGCTGCTAACCAGCCTCCAGTCCCTCTGCATCCCCCCAGTCCTTAGCTTCCTCCCTCAGTGGCAGTCCTTAGCCTCCTTCCCCCAGTTGCATCCCTTGGCCTCCTATTCTTCATCATAATCATTAAAAATGTTTGTGTATAACTCTGAGTATCCTTTGCCAATGCAAATGCAAATGAAAATGTATGTATCTGGAATACCTCCCGTATTCGTAATAGGCAGAGGGGTCATTGAAGCAAATCTTTAACGATAACTACTGCTAAATATGAGTGTTTCATGCATAAAACAAAAGGCGCTTTTAAGAGTGGATTCTAAAGAGGCATTGCATCAAAGAATACAGCGTTTACAACAACAATTTGTTCAGCAAACAGAGAATTTAAGTAAATTCGAACTGCAGTAACATGGAAGCCCCGAGCAAACTTAAACCTTTATGGTGAAGAACACCTGAATTGAAGATATTTCAATTTAGAAAGTTCTCAATGATGCACAAATTAATGTGTGCCAGAGGCAATTTTCCATGAATCCGTGTGCAACATTTGATAAGATATCCGTAAAATAATTTATATAACATAGATTTTCTGGGTTTAAATAGCACAAAGCACCAAGAATATCATTCTCATTAATTATTCAAAGCGATTCTTCTAATGATAAGCTTCAATGAATGGTCAGGGCACAGAGGTAATTTCCAAGGTGGAAATGTAGGAGAGGAAGTAAGCATTTTGATTTCTGAACTGTTAACAACGTAATGGAATGCCTAGGCCTTCGAATTAATCCATTGGATTAGGAATGCCCCTAAATTATGATTCATTTTTCCTGTGAGTTGAGTCTTTCCTTCTCTTGTAATTACTGGAAGGCAGGCAACACAATCAAGAAACCACAACAAAATCGGGAGCCAAATGTATATAACATTATAAAGCAATTTGCAGTAAATCACCCAAAGCGACGCGCGTGTTTATAAATCACAAGCAGCTCCCGAGTCCTTTGCCACACAGTTCTCATCCAGTTTTTGTGGTGTTTTTTTTTTCAGAGTTCTCTTTGTATCCCGCTGGTAGAAAACCAAAATCGAAATGAATAATTAATATGTCGCGCCTGCTGCAAGGGATGAAGCAGGCCAGACGCAGACATCTTCCATCACGGGACCGACGCGACGGCACAGCGAGAGGGCCTAAAAACAGCCAAAGGAATGAAGAGAAAGTCCGTGAGTGAGGCAGAGCTTTTGATACCCTTCAAGTGTTATCTTTTCTTTACGGAAACAAAAGAGATTCCTTTAGAAAGAAAAACGTTCAATCTGTGGGATGTTTTACACCGAAAATGATTATTATCTGCATGGCAAAACATCTTCTCCAATTGATACAACCTTATCTTCCATGAAGAGTAAACAATTTTTGCTGGTCTGCTGCGATGGAAACTAAACAAAGGTTAAGTGGGGGAACAACCACTGTGTGGCAGCCACACAGTGGCAACGGAATCCGCTCACATGAGGCCCGGCGGCGTCTGAGGATCCGTGGATCCAAAGCCAGAGCCAAAGACGAGACATGAGCCAGAGCAAAAACGCTGCCAGAGATTGACAAATTTGCCAGAGCAAATGAAATGCTTGACTCGACTGCGCCTCGTCGACTGCTAAAATTTTTCATTTATGACAATGTTTACGTAATTCGACAGCCAAAACAATTTCCCCAGCTACCGCCCCACATCAGGCTCCATCTGCTTTTCCTCTCTCCCACGCCGCTCTCTTCCGTGACATTGGGATGGGGACGATGCTCGTACGCAAATGGGCGCTCATTTATTGTCATTCCCCGGGAACGGAACAGAGTTTCCTCTGCCCCACAGCCGACAGGCAACAGCCAAGAGCCCCGAGCCTGGCTGTTGTCTTTTGTGGCAGCATTGGGTAGGTGGGAGGAGGAGATTCATGCCACCGTGTGGCTGTTACGGGCTGCAGCAATGGCTTTTAAACCGTTTTAAATGGCCAACGATTTGTTTGAATGTTGTGACATAAAACTGCAATCTATGGGCCATTTCTGGGTGCGGGACGAGCACAAGGTGAGCTTTGGGGTGTGCTTAAATAGCTGCTCTATGAAGCTCCGGCTGACGGGAAGTCTGCAGAGTCCATTAGGTAAAGTATCCTGCTGAAAGGGAAAAGAGCAAAAGAAGGTATTCTCCTGCTTTGTCTCTCAATAATCAAAGATCTTGGACAAATTGTGACAAACTGCTGAAAGGATTAGGGTTAAAAGACGATAGTAAAAGAGACAAGAGAATTAGTAAGGAAGTAGTGGTAGCAGCTGCTTAATTAGACCTTAGTTAAAGGAAATTAGCCAAAGGCACGGGACAGAGCAAAGGAAATTTGCCAGTATCTTTAGCTTCTTTCATTTTTATCTACAATCATTTGAGTTAGAAAACAAATCACTTCTCCAATCAGTAGCTACTCGTAAAATTCATCTTAAGACAATTCCAAGCTTCATTTGCATTCCCATAAAGCACAAAACAGTCCACATCCATCAGATAAAATCCTGGCTGGGACAATTTCCCACTCGACTGACGCTCGTTATCCCTCGTCAAACTTTATGATAATGATAATTATGCAAATGTAGCTCCTAATTGAAAGCCCACCAGCAAAGAGCAGCACCCACGACGACCTTGACATCCAGTCATTAGTCAAACCATTGCAACAAGCCGCCAAAGAAACAAAAGGCAACAAACAAAATATGAGAAAATTATTGTTTTGTGCAATTGTTTGGAGGCGTACCCTGAGTCCTGGGGATTCCTGGGTCTGGGCCTGGTCCGAAAAAAGCCTTGCGCTTCACGGCATATTAAGCAAAATGAATAAATTACAATTGCAAATAGGCAATTTCCTACACTTCCTTCCTTTTGGCATTTCACTGCTGCAGCCACAGCCACAGCAACAGTGGGCAAATGGGGCGTGGCTGGTCGAGTCCTTATCGTACTGCTGCTTGTTGTTTCGGGGCAGGTGCGGGGGGTGGGCCTGCAGGCTGTCAACTTTTTGGCGAATGGAAGTGAGTTTTTGGTCTAATTTGCAATTTTGTTTAATTGTTTTGTGGCTTTCGGATTTTGACATGACTCCCACGTGCCTTCCCCTCCTCCCCTGTTTGTAGATGGCGTGCAGATGGAT
This sequence comes from Drosophila guanche, assembly GCF_900245975.1. NCBI lineage: Eukaryota > Metazoa > Arthropoda > Insecta > Diptera > Drosophilidae > Drosophila > Drosophila guanche. Next base: position 8,560,092 of record NW_022995744.1, on the reverse strand, counting down.
CGTAACTGCTAACTCTTGTGTGTGTGCTTTGTTTTTGTGTATTTTGTGGTTTTTAGTTTGGGGTCATCGTCAAATGAATGAAATCACGCACCAGCAAGCCACCCATTGAGACCGCACTCTTCCTTTTCTCCTTCCACTTTTAGTGGTTTCCGCTCGAGCACATCCAACATCCATGTCTTGCCCGAAATTATAATAAAAGGTTACCATTGCGACCAACGAGTCCACTCCAAATAGACGGCACAGCACAGCAGCACTGCCTTTGTCATGCCCACTGCCACTGCCCTTGGCTTTTGAGCAATTAAAGTCAACCAAATATACAAAGGACAGGCTAAGCCCATGAAAATTGTGCCATGAATGAAAGTGATAGTGAAAAGTGGATCCTAATTTGAATATGTGTATGCGCAGTGAATGAAAACGCGCTATGAAATGTTAATTTATACATGGTAGAAAGAGTTGAACGCAATGAAAATTCATCCTTTAAAAATGAGGCAAAATAATTCTGTAACTGTTTTCCATTTGGGTTCTTCCCTAAGCTTTTTAGCTTGTATACCTTACCCCAAACTGATGTTAAATATTTCTTATGTATTCGTTTCCAATTAAATGTAGCTTAAAGAGTATCTATTCCATTGCCAAGGGCTGATGCTGGCAGGCAGACGACAGCCAACAGTCGACAGTCTATTTGGAGATGGGAAGTAATCAACCGAACCTCTGCCTCCCACTGACTTTTGGCCCAGTAATGAAAGCCAGCCAAGCACAACGTGAACGGCATTGTCGAAGGGCATCCTCGCCTCCTCGCCTCCTACACTCTGGGCCAAATTAGCTGTGCGAAAGCGAGTGCCTTGCACTTACATTTTGTCTGTGTACTTTTCAAAATTGGCTTTCACACGCCATTTGCATTTAATTGCAGAGGAGAGCCCAGCAGGCCAGAACACTGGAAAGGACCTACACAAAAAAGGACAAGAGACACCAAACCTTCTGCCTTTCGTGTTGGCCTTGTTAACAAGCGAATTTGCCTAAAACTGCGTACACAGTGGGTGGGTGGGTGTGTGTGTGTGCCGAACGGGAATTTAATTTGCCAAATCAAATATTATTGTTAATACCAATCTGCAGTTGTCCTACGCCGATAAGTGGCAATTTGGACAAAATGGGGCATTAAAGTTTACACCATTTTTGGCGGCATGAAAAGAGGCTTTAAGGCATCATCTATCCTCATCATCATCATCATCAGCATCAACATCTATCGCGTTCTATTTATTGTCAATAAAGTCTTTGACAACAACAAAATGCGACACAGAAAATATTGTAAGTGTGCATTGAATGCCATCTAAATGTCTATATATGCGATACATTTTATATGGATTTTCTAGATTGAATTGGAAACTCACATCCCCACACCACCAACACCAACACCATTCCTATCCGTATCCCTGTCCCCCCCTGTTCGCATCACTCTATGCCACTTCAATTGAAAATTGTCTGCGTGGCAAAAGTGAAATGCTTCAACAGAATAGCGGAGAACCGAGAGACGGAGATGGAGAATCACAGAAATGCGGAATCGGCGTCTCCTTCACTGATTGTCCGGGAAGTTCCACTACGATACTCCTTGTGCCTGTGCACCTCCTGTGCTCCCAAACTCGATTCTGATTCCGATTCCGATTCCGATTCCTATTGCCGATGCCATTGATGTTTTGCTGCGCACTCGAGTGTGTTTTCTTTGGTAATGGAATTTATTAATATTTCATTGTGTGGGCCCGTGAAAGACGCAGGCGGAAGTTGCTAGGCTGTTGCTGGATGTGTGCTGTCGAAGCTTGTGGCTGACTTTAAGGAATGTCAACAATTGCCAGCACTTGGAATGCCTCAGCCCCAGCCCCAGCCTCAGCTCGAGCCGCAGCCGCAGTCAGTCATTCATACCAAACGCCTCTCTCTCTTTCCTTGCGAATATTTCAACATTTTACCCAAAAACTTTTACGCCCGGGTTAAGTACATTTTGAGGTTTCCATTTATGCAATAGGCAGAAAGAGAGAGAGCGAGCGAGAGAGTGAAATTTGAATTTTCAAAGGGAAAGGCAGCAAATGGATGCGACAAATGTTCTAGGAACAGTTTCCTGATTGAATTTCCATCGAAATTGTTTGTCAGAACACACTACTGTCCTGATTTGTCCTTTGCTGTCCTGTCCAGTTCTGATTGCATGGTTATTTATCAAAGTTTCAATGCAATTTCTCCATGTCCGATGTGTGTTTACGGCTGATTTGCCTAATTGCTGATGCTACGGAAGAAGAGGGACATTAGCCATACATTTTCCAAATGACTGGCATTTCAGAGAATGCATACGACAAACACTTGAAGCTCTCTCTCTCTCTCTCTCTCTCTTTCTGTAGCTCTGCCCGGAGTGATTTGGTCTCCCCATCCGGAACTTCAAGTCCGAGTCCGGCGTCAGCCGCAGGCATGCATAATTCATGCGTAGAGTAAAAGTTAGCACCCCCCAGCCACCGCACCCCTTGAATAGTATTATTGTTGACCAACAAAGCGCATAATGCAACTTTCCAATGTGTGTGGAGTGATGGTGGTAAATGGAGGGGGTGGGGCTACCCGTAATCATTTAAAATTCCACAACAAACAGCAAAAATCAAATTTCAAAAACTCGTAAGAAATCTTTGCACGCCATGCACTAAACCAACCAAACTCTTTCGTCTCCCCTCACTTGCTGCTCCGTCACTCTCTGTAGCAGTTTCTCATCTTCTTGCTGCCATAAACTTTTCAGCCATGGCCAGAACCAAGAACCCAGAACCCGGAATGGAATACGAATTTTTTGGCACAAGCCACACACACACAAGTAAAAAACACGAGGGAAAAAAGAATGATCTGAAGGAGAATGGGAGATATTGCAAAAAGCAAAAACTCTTGTGATTTCAGCAATCAGAGACGGGCATGGGCATGGGCATGGGCGTGGGCTTGGGCGTGAGCGTGGCTCACAGTAGCTGCAAAAGCATCTCGAACAATATGAAAATAATAAAAACAGTTACATAAATCAAAAATGATAAGGAATAGGGAAAAACAGTGCATAAAAGTTTCAACCAAGAAACGGGGGACTGCAACGCGAGCGAGAAGGCGGCATCGACATGCTGCATGCTGCATGCTGCAGAGTTTTCCTTAGCGGAACTCCTGCTGCTCCTTCAAATTCTACTTGCATCCAAAGACTTTCCTTCCCTCCACCCAACAAAGTGAAGCGAACGGATTGCGATGCAAAACACCAAAGTGAAAATCGAAAGTCGAGCTCGGAGCTCCATCTAAAAGGAGGAAATCAACCAGAACAACAGGAAGCACAGTCCCTCCAGTCTCTCAATCGCTCAATCGTTTCGCTTTCTCTCTGTCTGCTTTTTACTTTCTATTTTTCCATGCCAATCTGATGGAAAAGGTGAAAAATGCGTGTCAAATGTTTTCCTATTTACTTTGCTTTTCCATTTCGCCCGCACTCTCAGAAAAATTGCATTGGCAGGAACGGAATTACTTTGCTTGCAACATGAAAATGGGTAGAAAAAAAACCAGTGCTAGCTCTATTTTAGGTATTTTTTCCCAAGTTTATTGGTTGGAATTTATAAGATCTGAAGATGTTCAAATATTTTCTGAAGTTTTTTTGCAAAAGCCAAGAAAAATTTATTCAAAATTCGTAGTTGATTCATCTGCTTAACAAGTTCCTGTTTGCTTTATTCTATAATTGCATAGGCGGTTGGGCGTGACCAGTGCCCTATCATATTATCTTAAGACACGCCCAGTGGCCTATCCCTTGGTAAAACAATATCTCTCGCTTAAGACTGCGATCGAACTGCAACTGACACTGCAAACGGGTCAGAGAGCGGGGTCTCAGTTTATTTATACTGCAGCGTGAACCCACTCTAAGCCACACGCAACACTACACTGGGGTGTTAAGGATCCACCAGGGTAGGGTGGTACACGCCTTTTTTTTTCTCCAACACCCCACTGTGGTAGTGGCGGTGGTGTTGAGGATTCAGTGATAGTGATTTGTTGTCCTGCCTGCAGACTGTGCATACAAAATTACTGACGACGTTGTCGGTACATCCCGTTCAGCTCTGCTCCGCTCCATTCCGCTCCTTTCCTTTCGGATGGCAGTTAATGTGAAAAATGTGTTGAAAATCACATTCATGCATAGATTTTCCCCCACCCATGGCGTCTCTGTCTTCCTCTCTCTTGCAGAATTTTCCCCCAAGTAGATTTGTTGGCATCCACATCCACTCGTTCTGGACATATTGATTTAGTTGCCCTTTGACTGTGGAGGGGAATTGAAAATGGGTAAAACTGATGTTAAAGCGGGGGCGAACGGCTGCTAGGGAACTGCTAGGGGAAATGTTCTGGCCCAGGGAAGAGGGTAGAGCTGCCGGCTGGCAAAACAAATCAACATTGGGGGCCTGGTTGACTTAAAGCCGACACAAAGCTGCTATGAAATGCAATTAAGCCAACGCCTCCGAGTCTGACTAGGCCACAAGCCACAAAGCCAAGTTCCAACGAGAACCGAGAACCGAGCCCTGGATGGGTGGCTAACCGTTGGCCAAATATTTGCCAAGACTCGGCGGGGCAGGCAATCAGTGTGTACGAGAAGAATAAGTGGTTCGTTCTACGTTCTGAGCTCTCTGGTTTGTTTCTCTTAATGGACCACATTAGACACAAACTACGAGCACATTTGTGGCATTCACAAAAAGGTAAACTAACTCACACATGAATACACATCAGCATACACACACATACGGACTCATAAATGTGCAATTTATGGACAATAATTGCCAATAAGAGCACCGCACAGCTGTCGTCGAGACGTCGGAGCAGTCACTGGCTATAACAAAATCCTCAGCACATATTGAATGAGCTCTACTTTGTCCTGTTTACGATGTCGAATGTGGATGCGGCTGCTTTCATTTGCATTGCAACATATATTAAACGCTTGGCTCCATTTGTCCCCTGAGAGCTGGCAAACTCTGAAAAGCGAAGCGGACTCCGAGCATTATTCACTGTGGATTTGGCTCTCGCTTAGCCTCTGATTTATTCTTGGAAATTGCTAATATGGATGGAGCATTTGCAACGCATTTTCGAAGTGAAATATTGTGGATCCAGGAATCGAATTCAATTTGAAAGTGCAACAAATAATGCTCTGGTAGTTCTAAATTAAAGCCTGAATTCAATGAGGATTAATTCGAATTATTGACATCTCTAATCATACCCACTGGCATCTGAATAATGTCTAATGATGATGTATAAGTCAAGTCCCTGTTCTGATTATTTCAGTTAAATTCTTAGTGCAGGCTGCCATTTAATTTATTGGCAATCATTAGCTCAGCCGCCCTGGGGTATGACTTCACATTGATTGCATTTAAATATATTAACTTCCGATTAAAATTAAATAATTCTGGAAAATTTGGTCAGGGAAATATTGTCTTGAAGCGTTCGAAGCGAGCATCGATTGATTTTCTCTCGATTGCCCTCTGTTATTCTTCTGCTTCAATTAATTATTCAAAATCAAAAGCCTGATTGGGTTACGTTTTAATTAGGATTCTCATACCAACACACACAAGACACACACACACACTAAACAAGACAGCAATGAAACTCTCCGGGGAAGCAAAACTTTATGATTTCCAACGAGCCGTAGGTGGAATCTGGCTAATTAATCTTTCGCCGTGAGGACCTCTTCTCCATTTTGCATTTGCAGGGATTCTGGTAATTCAATTTGCAAGCCACACGCCACTCACACGCCCGCCTACTTTTGTGGGTCAAGCGAAAAGTGAAAGTTGAAATCAATCAGCGAGGATGAATTCCAGCAATTTGCAAATGGTTTATTTATGGATTCGCAACATTTGTATCTGTTCGCGGACCACAGATGCAACCGCACAAGATTCCGCATCCCACTCCTCACTCACTCTCCTTTCATTTCATTTCCTTTCCCTTCCTTCTCTTGGGCTGTGTAATGGCCTGTACGCGTGTGGGGCTGGGCCAGGGCACTTTTCAACGGCTTTAATGGCAATTTAAAATGTCGGAAAGCCGCAAATTTCCGTTATTCATATCAAATTAAACGCAAATGCCTGCCAGCGGGAGAGAGTGAGAGAGGCCACTTGCACTTCCACTCATGCTGGGCCAACAATGCTCGACGCACACATATCGCTGTCGTTCTCTCTCCTGCTGCTGTCCTGCTTCCACTCATCGCGAGGAAATTAATTTCCGACAGAAGTCACACAGCAATGGCATCGAGAGGGCACTGTTTCGACCAAGATAATTAAGCCCATGCACACACCACACCGTGCTACGCTGCTTCCCTTGTATATATATTGGCCACACGCCTGACGCCTGGCTGTTTGCCTTAAAGACGGCCACTCACGGCCAGGCGGCCAGGCGGCCAGGCGGCCGCATGGGCCACATCGGGAAAGGATGTCAGCCGCGAGGCATCCACACCAGAGACTGTAGCCCGCTGACAAACGTCCCCGACAACGGACAGGGGACAACGGCCAGAGGACCAGGACTCTCAACAGACAGCAGACAGAGAACTGGCACCAGATCATAGACCAGAAGCAAGGGACCAGAGACCCACAACAAGAGATGCCTGTGGCCGTGGGCTAACTTGGGGCGCAGCTGTCATCGCGATGCGATAAATTTTTGGAGGCCAATGCCGGGCGGCGACATAAATCAGCCCAAAGATTTATGGCGATTTGCGCAACTCTGGCGTACCCGATAAAGAGCTACCAAGAATGCCCGCCCTTGCCCATGCCCCCTGCCCCACCGAATGTTCGGGGAGCGACTGTTGCTCCCACGAATGCCACTGCCATTGCCACAAAGCATAGTTCATAATAAGTGAGAGTTTCTCAGTGCCAAGTTGTGGTCGCAATGATACCTTGTAGACGGGGATTTCAATGGGAGATTAGTGGAAGACAGAAATATGTCAGAAACAAAAAGGTTTTATGTAGTTTCCTAGTTGAATATTCCATCATTCCATTAATAGAACGAAGCACCCTTTGCAGGGTATTCCGCTAATCCGGACAGCGGCACAAAAGGCGACACAGAAGTTAACAAGGGACCTGCCTGTCTGTCTGGCTATCTGTCCCAGGCTCTTTAATACTTTCCATTTCCGCATTCTTAATGATTATCACACTGGGACCCATTTCCCACAGAAATATCTGGCAAATTGAAAAGGGTAAGAATGTCCACTCCACTTCATTCAGTTCCTACGTTATCCCATGACATAAAGATATACTATTACTCGAAGCGAAGCGCCTGATAAGATGACCATCGAGACGTGGACGTGGGACTTGGATGTGGGTCAACAGAGAAAAAAAGATATTGAGACAGTGGGAGCCCGGACAAATTCATTAGGCGCCGGAAATCGTTCAGCCTGACCATCGTAAAATCCATGCCGGGGCTCCCCCAAAGCCTTGCCGAATGTCTCAATTTACATTTGGAACATATTTTCATTAGCGCCGAGGGCTGCTGCCAGTATTGAAGGGAGGCTCCACTGCCGGAATCTCCGGTTCTCTGTCCATCTCATTTCATTTAAAAATACGAAATTTCGTAATATTCCATGACTGAAGAGAGGCTCAAGCCAATGGCATTCTCGTTCCCATTCCCATTCCCATTCCGAGCTTTCGCGCTTCCTTGGCGGCCAATATTAAAAATAAAGTCCATCACTTACAGTCGCCTTCATATTTATGCGACCGCCTGTCGACGGGGATCCTGTACCATCTTCCATCTCCCATCGCGAGAGAGACAAAGGGGCAAGAGCCTTGGTAACCGCATCTCTGGCCCTCTCGCTTTTGAGGCAAGGAATCATAAAAGTTAAGCGGCAGACCAGTGAGTGGCAAATGCTGTACTGTAACAGTAAGGCACACAATAGGGATAGTCATTCAGTTTGTCCGTCCTTCAGTCACTGATTCTTTCACTCAGTCAGTTATTCGTTCAGTCAGCCAGTCATTCATTCATTCACTGAGTCAATGGAAGAGAGTAGAGTCTTTCCGTTGAGGCCTCCAGATGAAAGTGAAAGTTAAGAGCCCTTTAAAAGTTTTTCTTTTTTTATGACTTATTGCGCGCACTCCTCGTAGGCTACGACAGGGACAGGAGAGCCACGAACCAGAGTAAAAACACACAAGAGTCCTGTTCTGTCCTGTACTGAACAGTGTGTGTGTGTGTGTGTGTGTGTGTGAGGCTATCATTAATATTCTTTTCTGTGTGCCAGAGCATAAATATAAATAGCAACTTTCAAAATTTTCAAGCGCGCGAGAGTGGACCGCCCACGTGGGTTATGAGTTATTCAATGTGAATGTGGGAGTTCAACTGTCTTTACAGCTTTGAAGCTATAGATAACCTTGGTAATCATAATACCCTCTGCTATAGGGTATGAAACATATCAGAGAACAACATAAATGTGGATATGTGTCACATTATGGCCATTCCGAGTGGGATGGAGCTTTGATGGCTATGCCCACGGCGTCTGCTCCCCCTTCTGCAGCTTCTGCTCGTAAATCTTTCCAAGAACAGAGCTCCAAAAGCCAGGGGGATAACTTTGGTACAATATTTGCTGACATGACAACCCAAAAAACATACACTCGGGCGAAGAGGGAGGGAGACACACCCACACACACACACACACACACACACACACACACACACACAAAGAGACACAGAGAAGGTGATAATGACAGTTTAGGCATTCATTACACGTGTTGCTGATAAGGCGCCTGGGCACACCACACAGCCAGGTGGGCGGAATCGGAGTGCCACCCAGCATCAGCAGAAGCAGCAGCAGCAACAACAATTGACATGACGCCGCTGATAAAAGTCAACAATATAAATTAATAAAGCTGCAAGGCGCGAAACGAGAGAAGTGCGCGCGAGTGAGAGGCCCCCAGGGATCCTGTTCAATGTCCTGCGTGTTTGCCATAATAATATATTTCATTTCGAATCAACAAGCCAAGGCAGGGACAAGGCCAGCACCAGGTCGACTCCGGACAGGACAGCACCCACGAAAAAAAAAAAAAATACAAACAAGAAAGCTCACAGCTCGTTGCTGGCTATGGCGATATACTCATATATTTTAAAATATGCACATTATGAGCCGAAAGTAAGCTGATATTTATGCTAATGAACCCGACGACAGTTGCCCCTGGAAGAGGCCATTCATTTTCCTGGCCAAGACAGAAGACACAAAATGGAACACAGGAGCACGAACAGAAACAGAGGAGAAGCAGCAGCTATCAGCCTCAAAGCAATTACTATAATTGCTCACTCCTACAAACACACACACACACACACACACACACACACACACATTCACAAGAGATACACACTCGTGCACTCACATCAATACTCATTTAATACACATGCAAAAACTTTCTTTTTGTTTGACTTTCGCTCTGGCACGAAACTCCTTCCCATCACATCTGAAATATCAAAGCAACACGTGTCCTGCCACACACAAAGCACACATCACATTTCATCTCATCTTATTCCATCCGCAAATCATTAAAGACTAAAGTAAATAGAAGCTCAAGTTTTAGAGGCGATTTGCGGCCAAAGATTGTAATTAAAATTGTTCACAATATATTTTGCACACTTGCGGGCACATGAATCAATATTTGCGGTTGGCAGATACAGGACCTATCCAATCATCTGTTGATTGCGATAAAAAGAATCAACAGCAGCAAGGAAGCGGAATCTTTCGATGAATATTTTTTACTGGAGCCGGGGAAATTTTTGGGAGCTGGCAGCAGAGTCACCTTCAGGAGCAGAAGCCAATGGAAAGTGCCGGGTAGAAGCCAGAAGCAAAACCAAAGTAATCTCTAGAATGGTTCGAACCCAAATCAGCGGAAAGTAAACTTCATTAACATTTCAATATTTCCCTCATTTTCATTCAGTTTTCTCCTCCCACCCTTTTCTGGCAGCCTTTTCAATTTTACTGATTTTTCACATTATGTATTCAGATTTTGTGCCTGTTGCTGTCATTGCTCTTTCGGTTCTCCTCTTATTTTTTTTGTTTGGTGCCTCCAGAGATTTGCTCACTTTCCGTCTACCTGGGCGCACACATTCATTAGGCGAATGACTTAGAGTCGACATCAATTGTGCCACGTGCCACGCCCACCATTACCGCTAAGCCAGGCCAACAAGAAAAAAAAAAAAGAAAAAACACAAAGGAATTCCAATTGCGATTCCAATTCTGTTGAACAACTAAGCACAAATTCTGAGACAGCCTGTACAGACGTACCATTTGTCAGTAGCTCATAGCTGCCAAATGTCTTTTGTGGCTGGCATGTCCTTTGTGACCATGCCATGTGCTGCCAAAGGGCATTGCTTTAGGGACAAATAAAATACTTTTAAAGAATAGAAATAAATATACAAACTTGTGTCAAACATAACGAGAACTAATTAACGTGGAACATTTGTTTTCCTATTTGAAATTAAATAACCTATAAAGAAAAGAAATAAAGAAAAAAAAAATTTCAATAATATACAATTCCTACACATTCTCTGCGGTAATTGCAGAGTAAAGTGAGAAATTGCAAGCAAATATTCCCATATTATTTAAGTATTCAAGACAATCGGAGTTTTCATTATCATCCCGAGCTGTATTTCTGCTTACTTCCCCCTAAAAAACGCACACAATTAGAGCATAATTCATGGCCAACGGCTGCTTAGTGGTCTTTATTCTCCCCAATGGCTCCCCAGCGAGCATTTGTTGCTGCAGAACAATAACGAGAGCAGTAGAACAGAACAGAGAAAGAGACCGAGAAAGAGAGATAAAGAGAACGAGAGAGAGGTGGAGACAGAGGTAAGCAATGGCAAGTCGACTTTAATTTGTTTCGTGTGCTACCATGGATGAGAGTTGCCGAATGAACTGGTGGCCAACAGAGACAGACGGGCTTTCTCTCTCCCTCGATATCTCTATGTCTGTCGTTCGTGGCATGCAACGCCTTTGGCAATGCCAATCTTTAATCCACAGCATCCTCCTCATGCTGCATGTGCCCCATTCGGGTGGGAAAATATAAAAATATGATAACTATACGTGTGGCATATACATACATACATACATGCATGTATTCGAGTACTCTTGTATGTGGAACATTTATATGCGCATTGAAACCGAAGTTGAGTAAAAATGTAAACAATTTTTTGTTGCTGTGATGGGCACATGTATGGCTTTTTATGAAGAGGAAGCCTTTTGGCCAGAAAGCAGGCCAAATGCCCAGCAGTAGCAGCAGCAGCACTGGCAGTGGCAGTGCCAAACAAATGGCCCAATCCGGAATGGTGGGGGCATAGGGGCCTGGGGGCTCAGCTCAGTATCCGGCAGAATGGCAGACAAATGCACTGGGGTGCCACAAACAGACAGGCAGACGACGGTAGACGCGCTGACTGACCCACTGACTGGCCAAGGCAGTCTCTCCATGTGTGTGTTTATGTGAAGCAGCATAACGAGCGCTTAAATAATTAATATTACTCATACGCAGTGATGTCCGTGGAAAAAAGTACGAGAGCGTATGAGGTACGTGGTGCATGGCTACATGGGAGCACGGTCTGTTCTTTCTCTTCTGTTTATTTCGCCGAGTACGGGCACGAGAATAAATCATAAAACGTGCACTCAGCGCGCATATTAAATCCATCGGGCTAATGAACACTGAAACTGATTGATGAACGCCTGAGACGCTCCATTCAGCCTTTCAGCCAACTCCTTCCCAAAATGTATCGGTGTATCATCTTGCAACTGTATCTGTATCTGTTGGCTGTTGCTGTTTCGTGTAAACTTCAATTAATAACGCAAAAGCGCGCAAAAGTTTCAGTTTGCCATCAGCATTAACATTTTGCATTCATTCATTAGGAGCCAAAGTTTACGCCGATGATAAATTGTGGAAATTTTTGGCAGTGAAACTGAATCTAGCCTGGGGTGGTGTGGGGTAAATCAAACTTCTTCACTAATTCATTTTCGTTTCGAGAGAAAATGGAAAAATATGTGAACCTTTTTAAGGGGCCTCCAGTCCTTTCCTAATCAAGATGAACAGCGGGTACACAGAAAAAGTATTTAAGTAAACGTCAGTGTCGGCTGTTCATCCGATTTAACCCTTTTTATGTTTTTTAGGTATCACACGGTCGCATCATTTGTAATCAAGATGAATCATCCACCGCTTTGGAGTCGTTTTTGCTTGGGTATCAAATAGTCGAATACATAACTGACCGTGCCATTCGTCTTATTTCGTACATTCAACTGTTTGTTGTTATTCTCTGGGACTTTGGGGACAGAGCATAATTTGAATTATTAATTAGCGCGTAATTAGTCGGGTTTTGATGCCGCATCTTTCCACCAGTTTTACCCGTTCTGACCACGTCTTGCGGCCATAATTTTAATGCTCGCCCCAAGCCTTTGATCTTCCCGGGACTTGGGGATTCTACGTCTTTTGATTACCTAATTCATTTACCTCTTTGCCCGACACCCCGAAAGTTTCCCTTTCTCTTCTGCCTGTAAAATGCATAGAAATTTATCAGGCAAAAAATAACTCATTATGTGTCAAAAGCGTCCTTGCCCCAGAGAAACCCAGTGAACCCTCCCCCCCATTGACCCAAATTAAGAGCGGAACTCAAATCTGAAAGTTTTGCTTTATATTAGCTCCCGCTCCCACAAAAACCTGCTTTTGGCCATGGAACGTTCATGGAAATTCCAACAACCGCGCCACTGTTCTACGACTGTCCGCGCAATTACAGTCAATCCCAGCCCAGCCCAGCCCAGCCCAAGCCCCTCCTTGTTCCTGTGGCAGTGGCTTATCAAGTGAAGCTTGAACTCGAGTGCCGAGGATGATCCTCTCGGCACAAACTCAAAGAACATAAAATGACAGCAGTTTTTGTTTATTTTCATGCAACGTTCAACTGCTGTGCTTAAAATAGTCAAAAAGTTGTAATGACTTTATCCCCGGCTAAGCGACAGCGCAACGTGCAACAGCACCAGCAGGCAGCCAGCAGCCGGAGCGGCAGAGAAGTGCGGAAAGAGAAGTTATAAAAAATACAGTCACAATCTTCAGGATTGTACGAGATAAAAGGAAACCAAATATAACCGAACAGAGCTGAAATTGTATACAAATTAAATGGAAATATGTATGTACTGGCACCCAGCGAAAGTTGTTAAAAGTCAATTCGCATTTGCAATATAATTTTGATAAGAGCCCCACAGAGACCCCTGCCCTGCCCTTTTGCTGCCCGTCCGATTTCCATGCTAGTTTTTGCGAAAATCGCATAAAATTACGTCAATAAAAAAAGGTAAGCAAACAGTGTTCCCCATTTATATGCATACACGAGAGAGGGCCTGCTTACCTCTCACCTCTTAGCCTGGGCAAAGTGTACTATGTAGATTTTTGGTGGAGCGGAGTGGAACCGCCTGCTGCCTCTGCCGCTGCCTGGCATTTTATCGAGCAAACTTCTCGACATATAATTCACACCAGCTGCTAATTTAAGCGCCCGAATTAATGACCCGGGCATAAAATTCTACGAGCATATACACGAGAGACTTTAGACCGAAGTGGGGCGCCCCTCCAGGGTGCCGGTCGCAGGGCAATCGTAAATATTCTGCTTAAGCATGCTACCATATCGTGGGTCAAATGTCAGGGGAACTAGAGTCAAGTGGGACGGCGGCGGATCAGCCAGATTTAGTCATAAAAATCTTTATAATTGATGGGTCTACCAAGGACTGTAACCTTGAGAGGTTTAATGGCTGTAATTCCGATTCAGGTTGCATTTTGTTTTCCATGTACCACTCGGTATGGGCTTCCTTCCTAGAGTTATAATTATAATTCCAACAGCTGTTGGTTTTATTTAGTTTTTACTCTCTAAATAATAATCAGCAAACATCCTTAAGATCTTTCGTTAGGCAGCGCTTTAGAATTTGTCCTCGAAACTTCTTTAGTAAAATATTATTCCATTTTGTAGTCCCATTTTCATTCATTTTCAACTTTTGCCGCACAATATCTAAACTTTCCCCAATTAGGAGTTCAATTGTATGTCCCCCAGGGGTACAAAACCCACAACCAAACCCCCTAGAGTTGGTGGATTGTCCACTTTCAGTTGCTGTTTCTTTTGCATTAACAGAACGGAAACTGTTTAATTTTTGGTCAAAACATTTGCTTCGCTTGATGGCATTATAAAAGAGCAACCAGAAACGAATTTGTATTTTCACGCTCCTCATTCTACAGGCCTCACTCTCTCTGTCTCTCTCTCTCTCTCTTGGCCAATTTGATGCGAACCCGAGGCTGAAACCCACTCCCCACCACACCCACTCTTTTGGTGTCCCTTTTATCCACGCGTAACTTTGACGTTTGGGCTGTCAAAGTTTGTGAACGCCGGCGAGCATTCAGAGTGACAATGTTTCCCCCCTTTCCTTCTCCTTGGACACTCGGGCACTTCGGATCTCTCTGGTTATAGTATGATTAAATCACAGAACCACAAACTGCATTAAAAAAGTTATAGAAAAAATACAAACTGACAAACAAGCGAAAGACCCAGTAAATAAAATTGCATTATGTGTTTTGCTCCGTATATATATATGTATGTGGTGGCAAATACTGTTGTTTGTCCTTAGTTTTTGACATTGTTTATTATTGTTTTATTGTATGGCAATTTATAATAGTTGTGTTCCACAAAAAATATAAAAACAAAGCATATATGGGGGCGAAAAGCGCAAATAAAATGCAAATGAAATTTGTGCTAATAAAATTCAGTTATAAAATTTTCGGCAATGGCTTAGCCAAAAATATGACTTCAAAAATGCCAGCGGATGCCGACCGCCATGAAATGTGTTATTTACACAGTCAAAACACATCCAACACACATAGATACACCCACACACACACACACGAGAGAAGGAAGGAGTGACCGGGCTGTTGCATAAATTAGAACGAACGCCCAGCAATGCATCGCATTTGACATTTGACCCGCTTGAACGGAGACCATCAGCCACAAAATTGGCAACTGCCATCCGCAGATGGTTTTGCCCATTCAACCATTTACCAGACCATGCTGCCATTTTCCCAGTTACCATTTTAACATTTTACCATTTTATACCATTTATCGGTGTGGATGGTCGATGGTCTCCCCCATCTAAGTGAATTTTCACGCCGCCATGGCCATTGTCACCTTTGCGCCAAACAATGCACCGTGTCTGCCTTGTGTGTGGCTGCCATGTGGCTTAATTGAGAGGATTTAGGCGGTGTTCCACATGCGGAATTCTCTGCCACGTGCTAGTTTGCCAGTAAAGTAAGCCAAGTACTTCATCGTACTTGACATCAACGGAACAAAAACAACAGAAGTTGCGGATGACACAAGGAAGTTTCTATGCCTATTTGGTGTACAAATATGAATCAATTTTGAATGCGATTAGCAGACTCGACGGGGATCAGTTGTTTCCGCATACATCTGGTATCTTGTAGCCCACCCGTGATCCATCTTTGATCCATCTCAAACACAGATTAGGCAAACTTTATACCCACGGGCCACTCAAATTGCTGCTTGACCCAATGGGTCGTCTATGCCCCATTAAAAATCTCTAGAGGAGGCGCCGCCTCGAGCGTCATTAAGTCCATGTTAGGCTTACAGTACATCTTCTGAAGAGGAGACACTTGCCCACACCCGCCGTCTAGGCCTCATCTCTCGGATCTCACATCTCGCTTTTTGTATCCGCATTAATTTTGCACCCATTGTGCGAGTCTGCTACATCCTTGGTGGCTCCTATATCTTTCGCTTTTGTTCTCCATTGTCACGCAAAGTGTTGCTTACAGTTCGGCGGGGGTTCCAGTGACACAGCCTATAGTGCCACTCGTCGTTGTCCCCACTTCCACCCACCACCCATCACTCGATGTTATCGCGCATCAACAAGGCATAATAAGGAGGGCACGCGCTCACCCACTTGGCTAAGACAAAGATGGCCCTGGTGTTCGCTGCTCCCCTCTCACTGGTGGGGCAATCGCACCCAGCTTGACTTTTTTTAATATCCCTGATATTTGCGCCTGTTATCATTCGATGGGTACCGCTGCTGCTGCCTGATGCCTCTGGGCTGTGCCTCCTGCTGTGCCTAGTTGTTCGGCACCGCCCCAACTCCTGTGTGACACGCCCCCAAGCTGCTGCTGATGCTGCTGCTGCTGCTGCTGCTGCTCTTGTTATTCATGTCGTCATTTCCTATTGTCGTCGTTGCTGTAATTGTTGTTGCCATTCTGGTCTCCATCGCTCGTCCTACATGCGCACCCAGCAACTTGTTTTCATTTTACGCTTGCCTGCCGCTATTCAACCATCTCTTGGTCCTGGTCCTGGTCCTGGTCCTGGTTCTGGTACTGGCTCTGTGCCTGCTCCGTTTCACGTTTCATATTCTGCCACCCAGCTGCTGTTGTCATTTTGTACAATTTTGCGCTCTGATTTTTAAATATAATCCGAAAGCAACGCTTCCGACTGCTGCTGCTCCTGCTCCTACTACTATTTCGCCTCCTCAACCTCCTTGTGCTGCTGCTCTTCTGTATCTGTATCTCTGGCTGTGAATTGTTGGGTGGCTCCAAGTCACGCGATATCGCGAAATCCGCTTTTGCGGAAATCTAATTGCACATCATCTCTCTCTCTATCTTATTCTCTCTGTGCCACACACACTTTCCGCCATCTCTTTCACACTGCGCCTCTCTCCCTCTGACACTCTCCTGGCCATGCTCTTTCTCTGGTGTTGGATGCTGCCTGTGGCCGTAGGCTGATTTTAACATAATGCTTTTTTAAATGCAAAGTTACAAACACTCGCTTGTTGCCCGCTGCTCCGGCGGCCCCAAAGCGACCTGCCCCTTGCCACAGCCCCAGCTACAGCCACAGCCACAGTTCTGCCCTTGCCCTGCCACTGTCCCCTTTCTCCTGCTTCCTATGTATTAGCACATTTTATGGCAGCGTCCGCCGCCATCCTCCAGCATCGCATTAGCATAAAGCAGACACAAAAGGCGAAAAAGGAAGCGAAATAAAACAAGTTGAAATTACTTTCTGCCTTTTATGGGGCAGCTCGAATGTTTGATACCTCCCAAAAACACAGACACCAATCACTTGAAATTGGCCCAAATAAATCATCAACTAAAAGCAGCATTTATCATCATAAATTTATACATTTTTGATACTGTTTCCATATTAATTGAAGAATGAAATTTCCCTAATTGCCTTTGGATTAGCATTCATGTGTAATTAAGACACCATCATCAGCATCTTTAATTAAGGAAAACTCTTAGAAAATGTTGATAAATTACAACTTAGGACTCGAATTGGATTTATTTCATAAACAGCTTAAGAGATTTCCAGCTGGTGGCAAAGAGCATCCGAGTTTTCAAAGTCTGCACAAATTTGTTTTCCGCTTGACAGCACAGTTTATGAATACAGTGGGGTATAAATTTATAGAATATCTAAAGAATTTGTACCAGCAAAAGTCATCAGAAATCTATACAAATTTAAGCCAGAGAGCAATGAAGAGCTCTTCCCGATATTCATCCTTTAATTAATAGATCTTTTAATCCGCGAACACAACCCCTCGTCAGCAGCGTACAGGGTATTAATGCCCTTGCACACACACACAGAAAAAAATGTATATTTATAAATTAATTTGCGGTCGCGTTGACATTTGACTTTTGCTCATGTGGTGGCCAGTCCAGGCGCGTGTCCAGCGGGCAAGCTTTCTTTTAATTAATGAAAATATTTTGGTTGCAGAAAGAACACCCAAAAAACCAAAAGCCAGGCCACAGACCCACACCCACAGCAAAAATCCAATGCATTTTCGTGCATGATGAGGGGCCTCCTATCAGGCCTGGCCACTAATGCATGTTGGCCAAATGTTTGGCCATAATCAAATTGCAGTCAATAGGAAGATAAACACCATTGACAGGCGCATTTCCATAAACCCACAGACGACGTACTGCCTTCTAGCGTACGCACAGATACGCAGATACAATTTTATTTATAGATCAAGTCCCGACATAGAGTTTGTCGAGCAAACAAATGTTCAGCACAGAGGCAGAGAATGCGAGAGCGAGAGAAAGCTAAATATTAATTAACTGCCATCAGTGGAAAAACGATTTCCACTATAGTTTGCCACTGGCAAAGTGTCAATAAATCGTGTGTCCACATGCACCAATTCCCCCCTAGACAAACAGAAATCCCAATGGCAGGCATACAGAATGTCGTGCCACGTTTTGATGCCGCTCTCGATTTTGCAGCAATTACTTTTCACCGTAAAAGTTGGCAACTTATTTAAGGTTTCGACAGGCTGAAGCGGAGATTTTTTTTCCCTTACCACACCACAGGCGCACAGATGGTTGGGGGGCGGTACATATGCGCAATATTCTCGCCAATTGAGCATTTGATTTGACTGCCAAACGTTGCCGCGAACTGCCTTTGACAGCAGGCGGCAGGAGGTCGGAGAGCACAGCAGCAGCATCCCCATTCTAGCCGCTATCGAATAAGGAATAGAAACAGGATGGAACCACGAGACGGTAGACTGTAAAACAGGAGGCTGTGTGGAAAACTGAATAAAAGAAGCACCAAAAGGAGACAAAAAAGGTTTCAATGTGGCACTTTTTTCTGGCTGCTACTGCTGCTGCTTCCTCCTCAACGCCATTTCCATTTATGTTGTTTACACTCCCCCCTCTCGCCATCTCTCACCACACTCTGTAGCTGGACAAGAAGAGGGTTTTGGACCTGCTGCTGTTGCTGCTGCTGCTGCCAAAAGGCAAACGACACCCGCCGCTTGATAGGATGCGATGTGCGGGTCATGTAATGGACAGAGGCAGAGACCCTTTACCTTCGCCCCTCTCCACCATCGCATAGGTGACAGAGAGCCGCCTAGAGAAAGTGCACGGCGAGAAGAACTGGGTATAAAAAGTGTGTTTCAGCAGATTTCCAGACAAAGATTAGGATAATCCTGAAAAACAAATTATTGATTCAAACATAGCATTCGCTTCCAGGAAAATAAGAGAGTTTAATGGGATGTCAGATGGAAAGATTTGCTTCACAGATTTTTGTACACTTTAAAAAATAGGAAAAAATACTTGAGAATATTTTTAATTCCCCTAGAAAAGGATTTTGACTTTGTTTTGCTTGTAGATTTCTTTCAGTGTAGTACAGCTACCTGTAACGGTGGCGATAACCAAACCTCTCTGCTTGTTTTGTGCGAGTTGCGTGTTTATTTTTTCACCTCAGTCACCACCATTCCCCTCATTTCCATCCCATTCCCCGTATCCTGCACTCCATCCACTCGTTACATCTTTTTTGTGTCACTTTTTGCTGTCTATGTGGATGGGTGGGTGCGAATTTTGTTGTAAGAGTGTATTAAAGAAACATCTGGGAACCTGTGCCTGTCTCTTCAGGGAAACCGCCTTCTTCTACTTAAATTTAATTTAAAGGATCAGAGAGGCAGCCGACGGCTACTCCTATAAAAGAAAGAGATGTTGTGAGCGCAGAGCCAATGCAAACAGAATCAGTAAACTGGCTCATAAATATGGGAGGGCGTGGGCGTGGCTGCTGCATCGCAACATTGACACAGCATCAAAAATTAGCGTGACGGAGCCTTAATTGTGACCCACAGTTCGGAGGCACAATGGAGGCCAGAGCTTTTGTTGGCCAAGAAATGAGTTTCTTTAGGAGGTAAGTCACGAGGCGAGGAGGCAAGGCACTGGAGTAGCACTAGGCGCCGGAAGTGGGACTGACGGTTATGTCCTGCAGGGGTTACGTTACCCTTTTGTTGAACCCTCCACTCTACTCGACCTTTGTCACAGCTTCGACGACACTTGAGATTGTGGCAGCGGACCCTCAGCTATTGAGATTTCACTTGAAATTAACATAATTCCTTCTTTTCTGTTTTCTATTTTCTATTTTCTAATTCTATTGCTTTCTGGGTGTTCCAACGATCGTAATGGAACGTAATGTAATGGCCTTTGTGTGATGATGATTATTATAAGTTTCATTTCGCTTTCAGTTTCCTTTTTGTATTGCTCAAAAACCTGAGTCCTGGGTTTCGGACTCTGTCCATTAACCCAAAATGAGGTGCAATTCAAAATAATAATACCCGGCGACCCCCAGCGGGGATGACACTTTCGCCACCGAAAAACTTTCATTCACCGAGCAGGAGAGGGGCCGAGGCATCAGTTGCCCGTCGCTGATTGTTTGGCAAAGATTTAGATTTCGGGACACCGTATAGGGTATTCATTCAGTGGGAAACTTACTCTCGGAGTCGGAGAATCATAAATCTTTTTAATTTCATTGATCAACTTTTGGCCGAGAAAAGTTTTGCCCACTGCCCCCCTGCCGCTCTTAAGAAAGTTTTCTCGCACTTGACTCTGTCCCGCAGGATATACAATATTCCCGGCTGACATTTAAATCGACGAGAGATAAATACTAAAACTTAAACTTCCAAATCGAAATTATGTGACGCCTTATTTTGGGGCTCTTTTGGCAAGCATTTTTTTGTCGATTGGGCAGGGCCATAAAAAATCATATTTAATGGGGCAATAGCCACAGGAAGCAGAAGCAGGAGGCTGCGGTACGCACGAAAGCATGTCGGAAGCGGCAAATAAATAAATTCCATTTGGGGATAGTTTTGTGAGGGGTTCTGTGTGCCCGATACACAGATAGGAGAGCTTATAAATTGAACTGGGTCTGTGATTGGATGGAAATTAATGAGGCATATGCTACGGAAAATGTGTTTCTCGCAACAAAGAAAGAGCCAGATTTTGAGTTCGTTTAAAGAGAACGTTCCCTTTAAGAAAATCCAACAATATTAACCATTAATAAAGAAGCCATTTTCGATTGAACATTCCACCACACACACATGCCAGCTACCCAGTTTATAAATTCCCACTCGTTAATAACTTTTGTCTGCGTGCGGGAAAATGTTCATGGTGAAGGTAAATAACTTCGTGGGCGAACAGTATGCATAACTTTTGAGTTTGTTGAAATAGTTGCGGACACGAGCGAATCGTGTCTGTTGCAGTGGTTGTTGTATGTTTTATTGCCTTGTAGCCATATTTCTGTAGCCTTCGCACGGAACAAAAGTTACTGTTTGTCAGTGTGCAATCAATCTGTCAGAGAGAGAGAGAGAGAGAGAGAGAGACTTAATCAAAGGAAAGAAATCCCATTCAATCCTTCCTTCCATTGAGAGATGCGATTTAATAAATACAATATTCACAATGAAGGGAAAGGAATGTGTTTTTCCGCTTCATTCATGAGAAGGCTTTGCATTCTGTCCTTCTTGCTGGCATCATGCTCTGCCCTTTGCTGTCTTCCTTTCTCGAGAGAGACTCTTCCCGTCTCATTTAAGAGATATTTAATTTCAAGAGAATGAATTATAAATGCAATTTGAAAAGGGAGATGTTTCGCTTTCACTCTGGCCTTTGCTTATGATGCATATCCATCCTCTATTCTCTGTTCTGCTGTCCTGATGCTCTCCTACTCCGATGGCCTATGCAGAAAATTAATTACGCTGCTGAAAACTTCCATTCCTGAAGCTCTAGGATGCGGATGCGGATATGAATCCGGCTGCGGATGGGGAAGCCAATGCGACCACAACACTGACCCAGTTGTTTAATTGAATTGAAGCCATAAACACTTGGATCCATAGTGCCAGAGAACCACAGCCACAGCCAGAACTAATGGCAGAACCATCGTCATGGCGACCAGAGGGACAGAATGCGAGTGAGAATGAAAAATTGCAATGGACGATGGACGAATCGCTAAATAACTTTAATTGGTAGTGCGATTCCGAGGCCATCAATCACTTTTTGCCAGCGGATGCGGGTGCGGAAACGGAAATGCCAGCGGAAATGCCACGTGGCCCATTGCTAAGGAGCACTTTTGACAGCTGCTGTGTGGTGCTTGTCCTGGCCTGCCCCCGTCGCTTTTGCAATGACACCAAAAATATGGTACACAGAAAAATTAAGAAAAAAAAAAAATGAAACTGAGAATTAATCAAATTGCACATTTCATCAGAATGAAAACAACAAACAAGCGCAAATGTGCGACAGGCACCCGGCCCGGCCCCGGCCCCGGCGCCCGTTCCCCGGCAATTCTACTCGGATTCCCCGGGGGGAAAAAAAAATTTGTTGACATCTTCTGAGCCAACACGTAGCATCAACAGAAGCAACAAAAGCGGAGTAAAAGTAGTAAACACTTGACAAGAGCCAACAAAATAAAGGAAAAAGAGGAGAAACGGCAAAACAGAATGCTCCGACTTGAAGATACCTCGCTTTACTGGGTTCCCTTAATAGTTCTTATAATCGGAAAGTTAACTTATTTAAATATAATTATTTGCAGAGGTTTGCAGAAAATTATAGAGGATTAAGGTAAATGTCTTGATTCTGACTCTAATAATTCTCTAATCAAAATGAGTGCTGGCACTTTGGTAGATAATTGTTAAACCAACATACCCTTCCCTTTTACGAACGCCAGGATATACTCGCACTCGTAAAAACAACAGCAGAGGCAAGAAAGAGCGAAGCAGCAGCAGCAAATGTTTGCTTAAAAATGATGCGAGTACCAGGAGACAAAGGAATTCGGTGGGTGGACATAGCTGCTGCTGCTGCTGCTGTTACTCCTCCGTCTACTCCGCTTTCAACTTGTGCTTCTGCCTCTGACAGTTGCAAGACGCGTTGACAGTGACAAAGACAATCATGATCCTTGCGACGATGATGATGATAATGCGGACGATGGTTATGAATGGCCCAGATGATGATGATGGTGCTGCTGATGAGAGAGGAGGCCAACATTTGGCATAATCCTGCTGACAAAATGTCATTACACCATCTACATACATAGTGAAGATGCCTTTTGAAGTTGGCCAACGCAGATGAGGGGGGGTTTCCTCGCAGGGGGTCTTTGCAAATAAATATGAATGAATTCCCCTGACAACAGAGTAGGGAACGATGGGTGAGGGGCTGGCACGTTGACACCCCCGTGAGTTTATTACCATATTGAAACAGACAAAGTTTTGTAAGAAATATTTGAGAAAAGTCATTTGATTATTTCGCTTTTACAATTTGGGAGGAGAAGAAGCATGAGATACCCTAGAAAATCTTTGAACAGTAAAACGGTCTATGACTGGGGTCGTGAACTCTGTACGTGGCCAAAACAGCTTTACAATATCATAAAACACTGCTGCCAAAAGGGGAGCATACAATCATCGTACAACAATGTGTATATCATTCTTCTAATGTTGACTTACCGCGCGAGTGGTCCTGCTTTGGAGTAGTCCTTGTCCTGGGAGTCTGTTTCAGCAGTTATTCCACTTCCGCGTGGTGCTTTCCCCCCTCAGACACGGGACACGGGACACGGGACACGAGACACGGATACGGGCATTGGATGTCGGATGGCAGTCACGCGAGAAGTCACTCCACACACAGTTGCAGTCATTGACAAATGGCCCGAGAGAGCGAGAGAGAGATACAACTTTTCACTTTTGTCTTTATTATATTTTGTAGTCGTATGTGTGTGTTGCAGTGTGTTTTTTGGGTGGGCACACTGGTACTCCTCCTACTACTCCTCCTCTTCTGCTCTTTCTCCGGTTGAGTCTTGCAATGCCTCTCCCCTCTGTTCTGTTCTGTTCTGTTCTGTACCGTTATGTTCTGCAAGTCTTAGGCTCTGGCTCTGGTCTTTGCCTGCTCATGGGTCTTGCACTTCAGCTCCTCCCCTGTTTTAGGCTGCTTTCTCGCGTATTGGCCTAGTTTGTCTAGGCTTTTGGGGTGTGTGGGCCTGGGCCTGGAACGGCACTTGTCTAATGCTTTGTCTGCCAGACGGGGCGACGCTCTGTCTTTGCCTGCACTTGAGGAACACTTCTCCTCTCCGTTCTCTGTTTCTCTCTGTTCTACTGTGTGTGTGTCTGCATGCGAGTGAGTGTGGTTGAATTAGCGGGGGATATAACAGGCCAAGACACGAACTTTTGACCCCGTTCCGACCATCATAGGCAACAATAACAGCTGCTTGCGAGAAGAGGCTACTCGGGCAGAAGGCTTTTTCTTTTTGTATGTGTGTTTGTACCACTGGCCGGCTTTTTGCATTTTTTACACTTTATTTGAACATTTATCCAAAAAACACTACATGTGTGCCTACAGTTATGACGGTGACTGGTTCTTGACTTTGTTTATTGATTACCCTGACGCCTGCCGACGATCGGTGGCTAGGGGGAAACGACGGAGTTTACGACGCCAATCACAAAATCAAAGCAATAAACAGTAAATTGTATGCAAATTGCGGTTTATTTATATCAGGCTGTCACTCTCACACACACACAGAGCGCAGATTGAGCGTCTTCGGCGCTCACACACTCGCAGGCCACTTTACACGCTTTGCTTTGGTTATAAATTGTATTTCCATAAATTGGCTAGTTTTATTGTTTAGCACACAATTCACAGCATCGCGTCTTACGTTGTTTGCTCCGTTAGCCTGCAAGTTTCGACAAAAACACACCCGCGGACGTTACCGTTTCGTCAATCGCGCCACGTGAACTACTGAATGCGGGAATGGAGCAGCTGGGCAGCTGGAGCTTCGCAGAGAACAGTTAAGCTTCGCAGTGCACAGTGGAGCTTCAGTTGAGCTTCCAAAGGATGTTAAATCGTGTTCGCGCGCGCCACTCGGATTTATCAAAACAATAGGACCCTCACAAATATACCTTTTCGCTTTCAAAATATACCGTAGACATACCAAATCGTCCGGACTCTTTTTTTCGTTAAAAATATAGAAAATAATACCCCAGAAATATACCGGAAGTAATATACGTTCACACATTCAAATGTGCGGAGTCCGAAATTGTTTTCCTCGATTTCTTATATTCTATTTTATATTACTAGCTTGATAATACTTGCAGCATTAAAACTATAATTTTATCCGGTTAATGAATCAATTCTGCATAAGATTGGTTAGTTTTAATGACTTGATTTTCTTG
The DNA here is from genome assembly GCF_900245975.1 of Drosophila guanche. Lineage (NCBI taxonomy): Eukaryota > Metazoa > Arthropoda > Insecta > Diptera > Drosophilidae > Drosophila > Drosophila guanche. The sequence goes on along the minus strand of NW_022995744.1, from coordinate 8,535,137 downwards.
GATTGTTAACTAAATTAAGATTAAGTTAATATACCACTGGAAGGCAGGATGTTTTAACATCCTTGAAAGGGACTTTTTAATTTTTTCCCAGCCAAAAGTAGGGAAATTTCGAAAGCTCTTCTCATTTATGGCATTGGAAAGTAGGAACAGTTTCTGAGCAAAAAAGTTGGCGCTAAATTCAACACTTGGACAATGTACCTCCGCCTGAACGCCTTTTAGGGCCATGACGCAGTCCCTTTCCAGCCCGCATTCCTAACTTGTGATGGCCCAAAACCTTTTGTGGGTTTTGCCTTTCTGGAATGTCCAAAAAAGAAAAAGACTGAAATCCGATTCTTTGTCATTATCTTTGTTAAATTTTAGTTACTTTTTATATGTGTGTACGTGTGTGGGGGGGCTTGTTACATTAATTACAAAAACCTAATGCACAAAAATGCAAAAAAAACTTCGAAACGCATGCAGCAGCAGCTGGCAGCCGGCAGCCAGCGGCCGGATGACCATCGTTGCCGCTGGCTTTACGCTGGATCTTAATCACCGCCGGCCGTCTCCTCGTTGGCAGCATCCTTGGACTTGGTCTTGGGCTTGTCGTCATCGTCCTCGGAGAATTCGCTGAGATCGCGGCGCATGGCATAGGCATCCTCCCCGTCCGCATAGTACTTGGGCTCCACCTCGATGATCTTAAACTTCAGCGAGTTGGTGTAGAGGTTGAGGGCGGCACGGTTGCTCTTGCGCACATGCAGCGACACGTACTGGGCGTTGAAGCACTCAACCATGGCCTGCGAGGCCTGATTCATGAGCTTCTGGGCGAGGCCCAGGCGGCGATACGAGCGCTTGACGGCCAGCGAGGTGATGTGGCCGTGACGGGTCTCGTCGCTTGGCTCGGGCTCCTCCATTTTGGCCAGGACATAGCCCACAATGCCACCCTTGTCGTCCTCGGCCACGTAGCTCAGCTGGGGCCAGGTGAGGCCGTGGTAGAAGTAATACTTCATCTGATAGTTCTCGGGCAGGCAGAGCAGATTGCAGTGCTGCATGGTCATCAGATCCTCGGGCTTAGCACAGCGAATGTTCATCTTGAAGTTGTTTTGAAGGTGTAACAGGGATACGAACTGTAACTGGATATGGGTGATTCAATCACGGCGGGCCTTGCGTGCTCTTCCTTGCTGATGTTGCTGCTCCCACACTACTTGCTGCTGCTCCTCTGGCTCTTCCTGACCCAGCAGTTCACGCACAAGACGAAATTTCGACAGAAATGCCTTCCAGATCAATAACCAGCCTTCAACGAAAGTAGAACAGGGTATTAGTGACAGTGTAGAGTATTTCCACGATCACCCACGTTTCCACAAAGTGCGTAATCATCATCTCCGGCCTGCTACCTGCTGCTGGTGCTGCTTACCCAACAAAATAATGGAAGCCACAATACTAACAGAAGCTAATACGGTGAGAATGCAGCCTAGGGCCGTTGGCAGCGACATTCTTGCCTGCAGGTGCGCATTAAAACAAAAGGAAAAAAACTACACGCTAAACTGCAATTTCACAATTTGCGTTTCGGGGCTACAAAAAAATGATGTTTATCACAATAGAAATCAGCTGGCACGCAAGTTGCGTCGTTTTGCAGCACTAAGGACCAGGGCTGCACGGACTGGTAGCAATGGATATTATACACAATTTGTGCTAAAATTTAACAAATATCCTTTTAACCAATTTTAATGTGTGCTGTTCTGTTGGCTGGATCGATTGGAATTATCTTACTTTTAGCTTAACTGTTTTTTCAATGCCCTCACATGCCGCCACCTCTTGGTGCCAATGGAAACCACATGGGGTTGGTTAGATTTTCGGCAAGGCCAATTGGCTTTGACTGAGATTCCCGACGGGACACTCAACACTCATTACGACCAGCAGGCTGCAGAAAACGATTCCCCCGTGTTTTAGTTGTAATTTATATCCACCTGACTTATTAATTTATTTATATTCGCCGAGCACACTTTTGCAACGCTGAACTACACCGGCACAAAAAAACTAGTGCTGCAAAGCGTGAAAACATGTGTGTGTGGGGTTGAACAGCTGTTTGCTGAAAATAGGTGTGGCAACACTTTGCCATTTTAATTTGTTTCACCCAAAACAATAAATTTTATTTACATTAGTTGAGCAAAATGCAAGAGTTTTCGACAAAGCGCAATGCACTCTTCGCGTGCCTCGACAACGCCAGCAAAGAGCTCAAGGGGACGGCCCTGGATCAGAGCAAGGCCAAATCGTACTCGGTGAACGCCCTCGAGCGAACAGGAGGCGACGCCGGATCTGGACAGGTCATGCACTATCGCCATGGCCGCAGCATTGATTGTGGCACTGAGCCCGAGGCGGGCCAGCTGAAGCGCATGAGGGGCAAGGAGAGTATATTCAAGAAGCCGGAAATGCCGATTGGACGCTGCCTGAAGCCTCGCAAGACGCCCGACTATCAGGTAAGGAGCGGATTGGCTGTTTGCTTTAGAGACTTAAACAAATGAGTTGAGTGTGCCTTTTGCAGATGAATCCCCACAAGTGGAAAAAGTATTCCCTGGAAGATGTGGACATATCCGATCAAAGCAACTCCAGCGCCGCGTTGTCTTTTCTGCGCCAAATGGATGCGCAACGAGAGACAGGAGCAGAAGACGACGCAGCAATAGAAGCTGGTGGAAAGATTGAATTTAAAAAGAAAAGCAAACTGAATCGCAATCTCAAGAAGCTGCAGGCTGAGGAAGTGGCCGATGTGGAGCTGGACAAGCCGCAGCTAAGGGGCTCCAAGCTGGTGATGCCCGAGTACATAATTGGCCAGAAGCCGCAAAAGCAAAAGAAAACGAAGCCCAAGGACAATCAAAGTCGTGCTGCTGGCAAGCTGCAGCTGTCCCATCTGGAGGAAGAGGATAACGAAGACTTGGCATAGGCCACGCAACGCTTTAGATATAGATTTAAACTTAATTTAATAGTTTTTAGGCATTTTGTAAATATATTTAGTTGCCCCACCCGATTTAACGCATCGTAATTGGGCGTGAAGATATGGTAAACGATCAAATTTATTATGCAAAATGTATAATCAATTGAGTGGGGTGTAAAAATGTATCTAAAGTTGTCATACTTTATGTTAAATCATAACTATCACGAGAAGTCTAATACATACCCCAACATGGGAGGTACATTCGACGCAAAAGGCTGAGTATTTTGGCATCTAGTGTGACAGGGGGGACATAATACATAAGAGAGGAGGAGTACGTACGTACATATAGCACACGATAGAGAGCACAAGACACATAATCTAAAATACATAAATGCGACGAAAACTTACATAGAAATACGTAAAAATGCAAATATTCAGTCAGGGAATGCTTTCATTATATGCAATTGGCAGTGGCTATTCCGTGTAGAAGCCTGGATTGAAGTAAAGTTTCTTGTTGAAGCCGAGATTATCGAAGGAGCCCGTCTGCATGGAGCCCTTGCTGGTTCTCATAGTGCCCACACGCTCGTTGGTCTTCTTTAGAATATCCTCCACGGGAGTGTTGTGTGCATGGTCGGCCATCATGTCGCAGAATTTCTGGATGTACCAGCTGCCCGACTCTGCATCGCGATGGGTCACATAGCCTGGGGTGCTGGCATAGCAGACCAGCATGTCCGAGAGCGATGGGACATTCGTGTAGGTGGAGGGTCTGCCCTCGGTCTCGACAACAGTCTCTGTCAGCCGAGCAGCCGCCGTGCCTATGGAGTCGAAGTGATTCATGGGCTGCCCTAGGTCAGGTTCTCTGCCGCGACAAAAGGGAAATATCAGCACCTTTGGCTTGTGCACCAAATACGGGCTCACACTGGCCTGGAAGTAGCTCTTGATCTTCTGCACATCCACCACCGAGCCATCGCTAAACTCCACTTTATCCATTTCCCCGACACGCTCGCCGTGCGTCATCAGCACCATGACAAAGCACTCGGTCTGCTGTGCATACTTCGAAGAGGTAACCTTGCCGAGAGTTTCGAAGAACTCTTCCTGGTTCATGTTGTTGTAGGCGAATATCGTGAAGCCCATTTCCCTGAACAGATGGATCAGCGAATCGCTGTCCACTTCGGCGCCGTTCCTCTTGCGCTCTGTGTCCGAAAAGTCTATGATGTTGATCTGGAACAGCACGCCCCGATGATGCTGCGACTGCATGTTGTACGTGCCGACCACTTCGTCGCTGTGGATTTTGTCTGACTTCTTGACATCACGCTTTTTTCCAACCACGGGCTCCATGTAGGGTACAAGCGGCCCACCCGCTACATTGTATTCCCTCTGAAAAGCAGATGAATAAAAATATAAAAGGGGGAAAAACGTGCACAGAGTGGAGGAACACACCTTGATGACACATGCACCTTCACTCGCCGACGCAGTTGCCGACGGCGATGGTGTATCCACTATGTCCGCCGACTTGCGTGTAGTCTTCCGCTCGTTGATGGATATGAAGGGGGAGCCGGAGTTCTGTTCGGAGACATCTTCCAGCAGCTTTACGGCCTGCAGACTCCCCACATTGCGCAGGGCAGTAATGAGCTGGTTGTAGGCCGCTGGACCCCGCTTGGTGATCTTGATTAGCAGCCGCCTGTGCTGCTCCAGCAGGCTGTCCTCTTTGCTCATATTAAAACCTGCGCCGCTGAGGTCTTCGACATTTCGCAGCATGCGGGTCGACAACAGGTTTATACGCACGCACTCCTCCCTGGTGCGCCTGTAGTTGGTGCATTTCACCAGCTCGTCGAGGTGCTTGATTATGTGTTCGCGATGCTTTTGGAGCATTCCGATTTCTCGCCTCGAAGGCTGCATCTTGGAAGCGCTTATATGGTGTGAAGGCGATGTGAAGGACGGCGAGTCAAATTGATCGAATTGTTCTGACAGTTTCAATCTCCAATTGGCAGTGATATTGGCAATGAGTCACCTTCGGAATGAGGAGGTCTTTCCGTCTTTCCGTGACTGGACGAAGTTCTTCTTGTTTTCTTTGTCTTCGAGTTCGTGTTCGCAGCAGCAAACTTCACAGCAACTCTCTTGCTGGCGTGGCGTGTTCCTTATTTTTTCAAAAGCAAATTACTTATCATATATTGCACTAAATTGCACCAATTATATTACACAAAATAAAGTCTAAATTTAAATAACATTTCTTTTGAAACAAAAGGAATAAATGCACTTGGCAGTGACTGAGCGCGCGCGTCCGTCCACTTTCGCTTCACTTTTTAAAGTAGTGGCAACACTGACTGAGTGCACAATCCATGATATTATTATATGGATATTATAGGTGGTTCCGTCGGCTGCCTAATCGCTTCGTTTTTGCACCCCTAGCGTAATAATGTATAAAACAAAATAGCTCCACTCTCTTTCTTGCAATGGTCATCGTTAAACCCCATGCCATCAAAGGGTTAATCAGCACATTCTATTGTCGTTTGCCTCACACGTACCACGCAGAAAACTATCACTAGCACTATTGACGACTTTGTTAGTGGTGGCATTTTGCCGACGGGACCACCCTATATAATTGCATCATGCATATGACCGACCAGAGTTGCTGCGGGCTAATCTTCGCAGCGACCAGGCAACCCTGCTGTTGCAGCAACAGCTGATAGTATTTTGATTTCGAAATTTCGCGTCGCAGCAATAACATAATGGAAGAAAATAAACAAAATCCAGAAGTGGATGTATCTGAGAAAAAAAGAAAGCCCAGATTGACCAAGGCCACAAAGCAGCGCGTTCTGAAGTATTTGGAAAAGACTGGATTCTCGCGGGAAACCCTGAAGCGGGCCACGGAAGGTGAAAAAAATGCCGAAGCGATAATTGGTACGACAAACAAAGCTCAAAAATAAGTAAAAAACTAAATCCAAAGCCATTTCAGAGTACATGGTTAATAGTTGTGAAGAAGCAGAGGCGAAGGTGGAGCGCGAATGCGATTCGGTGAGCCTCAACAACATCAACGAGTGGCTGGAGCTGATGAAGTCCACGCAGTTGTCCGAACGCTGTGAGTTCGAGGCAGCCGCCGTTGTCAACTCCATACTGCTCAACGAGCGGCAGCCATTGCCGGCGAAGATGAATGGCATCGACTTGAAGTATGTACTTGCACCTTAAATTCCACATTAGTGACCAACAAAACCCCATTACAGAGCTGCCTATAAATTCCTGAGCAACGCACTGATGGGACAGCCCCAGGAGCAAATGAGTGATGCAACCAAAGCATTCCTGTCCCGAGAAATAGAGGTAAGCCTTTTACAGTCAGAAAAGACAAAAATTAACACTCGTCATCCTGACACGTAGCTCCTGATAGCCGAGGCCAATACAGATGAATCGGACGAGGCGGCTCGAGACATGGGGCAGCGCCTGTATAAAAGCACGGAGTACGACTACCAGGCACAGCCACGCAAGTGCAGCCTGGACCCGCTCTTCCAGGACGAATGGAAAACATAGACGCTGATTGTTAATTTCCACACATTTATTAATCATTTAAATTCAATTGTTTGTTAGTTTTATACACGTACACATACTCTTTGCACCATTCCAACATTAAATCCAACTAACCCACATGATTATACATGTGTATGCGTATACCTAACCATTGTACGAGTACGCATAGATACATATTAGTTAATTACACCCATAATTAAGTACTTTACTATAAACAGTTGAAGCACATTTAAAATCTAGAATTTCTTTAGTACACAATTACTTCAAGTAGGTGTAAGTACGAGTATATGAAAAAGAGCTGGGGTCTTGGCATGGCCTCTGCCGTCTTGCCACACATTTCTTGTGCATGATTGTTTTCAATTTCCATAATTCATTTTGTTGCCAATTTGTAAGTAGACTAGAGTTAGAATAGAGTTTTAGTTTTGGTTTTGCTTATGCTTTGTTTTAAACTTTAAGAGGCATAAAAACATTGGAGTGCTGCTTGACTCTCATAGCATCACAATAGATCACAAGAGACAGAGTTTGGTTTTCCAAATAGCCGAAGAGGATGAGGTTCTCATACATACAATCAGAGTTACATACATAATACACGACAAATACAAATACAAATATAGTAATACCCTTTAATTTGTTACCACAATTAGTGTTTTTTTTTCTCATTAAACTTATGTCTGTACGTATGTATGTGTGGTATGTATGTATGTTCACACAATCAAATGCAATTCAATATTCAATAATGTACACATAATAATACATAAACTCTTAAATGTGTTCAGTTCAGTCCAGTTTGAGCTTTTGGTTTTCCCCTTTATTTTTTGGTTTTGTTTAGTTTAAATTAATTTAAGTTAAGTTAATCTAATTTATGTATACATGTATGATTAAGTCCTAGAGTCAACCATCCATAAACCATATCGATATGCCTTGTCTAAGATCCGTGGATCGAATGTGTAAATCAATGAACCAAAACTCAGACTCAACAAAAAGGAACAGAGAATTCAAACTAAAGGTGCATCCCCAATAAAAGGTGGCAGATCGGGCAAACATAACGACAAACAACAACACAACAGAATGATTTTATTTGATAAATAAAGAGCGCATATGTAGATGTCGTGTCGGTAGAATTTTTGATTGTCCCGTTACCGTTCGTGTCATTCAGAGCATGGTATAGAGTTTTTACGATATAAAGTAAGTTCTAGCGTGTTCTGAGAGTTCGTCATTGTTAGCTTCTTCTGCAGGTTTGTATACATACATATATAAATTCATATTTGGTTTTCCCCATCTCGGTTCCGCTAAAGCTACCACAACAATGATAATTGTAGTGCATGTATTCATTTGTATGTATGATTACTATAAAGATTCAAGAGTTTACCATTTACCATTTACCATAAATATGTGCGCTATATAGTTGCTGATTCATCAATGTCCTGGCCCAACGATACAAATTGACTATAGATTTTGGGATTCGCACAAAAACTTTGTTTATGTTCAGGTATCATGGCTGCGGCGGAGTGGACCTTTCGTTTTTGTTTTGTATTCCTTTCATTTATTTTTTGGATAACGTGTAGTATTCACCTTAGTAGTAGTTTTGGGTGTAAAGTATTTTGTATTGTATTAAATGGATTTCATGATTTGATGTACAGAGATTCATTATTTGAAAGCGTATTGAGAGGGTCATGACTCTGGGTTATAAATAAACTCTTCCTTTTCTCCTTTTCCGTTTTAACATGATTATTTATGTACGAGTATATTCATTTTGATTGCTTCTGCTGTAAAGCTCTGGGATACTTTTTTGATTTAGCTTGTGCCGATTGTTTTTAGGTACCAACTCTTAGGTACACGATTTTTTTTTAAATATTTTCTATACGAATATGAGAGGGATATTTGTTGTATTTATTATTATCTGTGAGGTTTTATATGTATACGCGATATGACCTGATGTCGGCCCTCCAAAAGAGCAAGTCTAAATATACAAGAATTAAAGAAATGTGAAGAAAATTCTTGGCAATTCTTATGAATAATATTGCATTTTCTGAGATTTTGTTTGGAAAGCAGCGCATCTCATCGGTGGTCCGAAGTTCCATGTGGTTGATGCTGAGGCTGAGGCTGAGGCGGACGCTGAGATGTTTATGCTAAATGTTTACTTATTTGGCTTGGTTATATTCATGTTCTCTAAATAATTCGAAAAATATTCATATGTTTCAGGTATGTTGTATGACACATTAAGAGAAGTGGCTAAGGCTAAGCTAAGTATTTTCGCATGTCATATACATATATATATATATATGTAATATATAAGTATGATAAATATATGTCTATGTATATCCATGTATTGTTCGAGTTTCTAGGAATTGATTGCATTTTGCATTGTGTGTGTGGGAATCGCTATGGAATTAATGTACTCATGAGTGTGTGATATGATTTGTGGTTGTGTGGTGTGTTGATTGTGTTTGACACTTTTCATCATTTGGATAAATTAGTTTTAAATTGGTATTCTTTGGAGATATATTCTTGGTACGAGTATTTGCGATTATAAGTTAACGAGAGCATTGTTGCACTCTCTTTGGTCACATCAAATTGGCGTTTTGGCTAGTAATAACATTTAGAGTTTCGAGTGAAATACATATATTTTGAGCTTGCCTGGCTCTTGGTATACGTTTACAATGTATTGCATATAGGTTTCGAGCTAATATAAGTTGATTACTGGACCGAAATTGCATTGAAAAGTTAGTTTCTTTTGAATGGTTTATTTATCTGTTTCTGTTTTCGTTTTTCGTTTCTTTAGTTACGTCCGGAGAATAGTTGATACTGTAATAGAGTTGTTGCAAGATAATTAGGCCATCAATCTGATTGTTTAACACGATTTTCAAAAATACATATTACGGTGCTATTTTTGGTATTTGTTGTTAGTTGGGATTTATTACTTATCTACGGATACGGATACGAAAACGGGGGGCAAATACGAATACGAGTACGATTACGATGGGTTTCTATTTGCTGCTGATCTCACGCACACACACACCGATCAGTTATGGATACGGATATGGATGTTACGATATTACGGGTATTACAAAATACAGGAAAATACACCAAAATAATTGGAGACAGGGAGAGATCAACTGGGGGGTTGGATGGGGAGTATTATTACACATATAATAGTTATTATTATTATTATTACAAATATATATTTGGAAAAAACATTTAGACAGATATCGACATCAGTTTTTTGAGGATTTAGGGTTGGGTCATGCACTCTCGATCGGATCGGGGATCCTATGCTGGATAGGTGGAACTATCCAGTACGAGTACAATGCAAACTACGGACATCTATCTATGGCACGGGGCAGATAACACTCTTGTTTGTACGTGTGTGTGGATATCTCACTGGATGGATGGGATGGGTCTGGTGTGGCGTGGCGTGGCGTGGTCTGGTGTGTGTGTCTACAAAACTACTACTAAGGTACAGTAGTGGATGAGTGTGGGCTTGGGTGTGGACTGCAGTGAGCTGTGGAGGCAGGGGAGCTACTGGGGGACACCTTTCCTCCAGGCGACTTACATTTAACCACAATAATGTATGTGATCGTTTAGTAGTTACTCTGTATTGGTTGGTGGTTTTACCTTCTCAGATTTGTCGCACTCAGAATGCGAGAACTTTTGAACTCTTAAGGCACATTTCGAAGTAATTATAATCATAAGTTCAACTTACAGTAGGAATGAGAAACAGCGAAAGCAAAGTAAAAAGAAAAAACAAAGCAAAAATCAAATCGGAAATGCTAGATACATACAGCGGGTTGGTGGGGGGTACGTATACAGGGGAGAAACAATATTGATTGTGCAACAAAGGCGAAGCATTACAATATACAATACATTTAACAGTTACAATAAATTCGCAATGACTTAAGAGTAATAGTAGTAAGTAGTAGTAGTTAGTAGTAGTAGAAATACAAATACAAATGCATATCAACATCTGGTAAATCGGTTGATAGATTTTAGTATAGATTTATAGATCAGATTCATTAAGGTTCGTATCTTTATAGTTGTTAGCAGCCCTCTAAAGCCTTCAGTGTCAGTCAATCAATCAAGTATACACATTGGTACACATTTATTTTGTGTATTTATCATACAATATCTCTTCTCTCTCTATCTTCAGCTGCTGCTTATAGCTTGGTTCTTGGTTGTAGCTGCGATACTTTCGTTAGTTTTTATCTCGTTTTGTTGTTGTATTTCCAAAATATTCATTGTGCAGTTCAGATGGGCAGAAAGTAAAATGGCACGTCAAGTCAATTACACATACAATACAGATACATAGGAACAGAACACCACAATTATGCAATAATAGCCATAACACCGAGTGACGATCATCACAACGGTACAAGGAAGAACAACCACAAATTTAAAGCACAGATATTCCAATTATGTATCAGATTTGCATGCATTTTGAACTGTTTTTTGTATTATTTGTACTCTCTTGATTATGTTTTACTTCAGCTTTAATTTTGGGACAGTTTCACCACTCTACCATTTGCATAAAGGTCATACCCATAGCAAAAGTTCAAGGTTTCTCTTAAAGATTCAGCCCTATTTAGTTGAACTATTATTTAAGGTACATCTGTAGCTTTGTGGCTGTTGATTTAAGTCATGTTTTGAATATAGTTTTGGTGCTATTTTGAGTCTTTGCGTATGGTTGGGGTTTTTCAGAACTTCTCAAATGGAGAACTTTTCTATTTGTCTAGTTATTAGTGGTGTGATCAAATAAAAGGCAAGCAAACAACACATGCAAAATTCAAAACGAAGCAAATATTTAAATTTCAAAATAAAATATTGAACTATCAACCCAAATATCAATGTATCTTAATGGAAATCAGTTCTTATAACTTATTGGTTGGTCCTTAAAGTTGTACGACTATCATATGGTATAACTTTAGACTTATGAGAATGCGTGAGCAAGTGCGTGGGTGAGCGGGGAGTGGGTTGTGTATACTAATCCAACATTAATCTGATAAATTCATAGTTAATTGGGTGGACTTATGACCTACATAACCAACGACATTGACAATGGAATTTGTGTGTTTAAATACTTTTACCAGAACATATCATAATCTTCTATTCAAATAAAATGAACAGCACGTTCCGCACATACGAACTAACATACACTACGCACGACTGTACATGAATAAATACTGGATATTGGCATGTGTGTTGGTGTGGACTTGGAGCTCTCTCAATTTTGTTTTCTTTTTTTTTTTTTGCGAACTAAAGTAGATCTCAAATGTAGATCTAATTTGTTTTGGAAGATGGTTTTTAGTGTTCTTGTTGTCTTTGTTAAAAGAGAGAGAGAGAGAGAGCGAGAGAGAGAGAGAGGAACAGGTACGATAGGTAGGTACGATCAAAGAGTATTACGCAATAATCATAATCAACAATCAATAGAAATAACAATAATGATAATGATAATATTAATTATCCAATTGGGCTATGTGGTACGTTACGTATAGATAATATAACTTTGTTACGACTCTGGATATGTTTCCAACATTAACATTTATGGTACATACAAATAGGACTTGAATAAATTCTTCAAAAAACAACAGTTGTACTCGTTCTATGTATATATATGTATGTATGTAAATATAATTAAATATAATTGATATTTGGTATTTTGTATTCTGGTTTTTTGTTTTTTGTTTGTTTACTTTTAGCATCAACTGTATGTAATCATTACGTATAGTACGAGTATGTCTAGGCCAGAGTAGGTCTCATGGTAGTTTTGGTATGTATGAGAGGTACATTCATTAATATTAAAGGTAATGTAAATTGATTGTTTGCTTCATTTTACCCTCTGCCCCCACTTGCATATACAACATTTGATTCATTCGATTTAGCTTTGCTTTTTGATCTATAACATTCTTTCCATATTCATTCAGTTTTCGTTTCAGTTTCGAATTTCGAGTTTAGAGATCTACAACTTTGGCGGCGGTTTAAGATTAAAATTCATATTCTGCAGCTGGGCTTTGTAGCGCACATTGTTGAGATTCTGAGTGTAATTGTAGCCGTAATGGTAGCTGCTGCTGTTGGTGGTGCTTGGATTGACGTACCCGAATCTGAGCGAATCGGCTTGGGCCTGGGCCCCGCCGATTTCGTTCAGATTATATTATTGACTGAATGTGATATTGAGTGACGGACACTTTCGGACGTTGGTGTGGCTGTGGCTGATGCTGTTGCGTGCGCCATTCACCCGCAACAGCGGCACCGGACTAACCGTGCCGGATACGGAAGTTAATTGTCTTACCATGCCGGATCCCAGCTGCTGCAGTATGCCCGATCCAGAGCCGAGTGGTCCCGATGACAGCACCGTCGACTGGCGGCGCGACCTTATCGACTGCATGCTCGACGACAACAAGAACGGAACACTGCTCGAGGTGTTCGGCATGGAGCCACCCTGTTTTTGGGAGTACAATAAAGGAGATTTCTTTGGAAGATTAGTCAGGGCTTGCCATATGTCATATTTGTTTATCTGGATTGGATTTGGATTAGATTGGTGGATGCGATTTCGGTCATACTTTTAGAATAATTCGATTATTATTTTAATAATTGTTTGTGCTATGTACAAGGTATTCGTGGTGTTAGTGTCAGTGTGTCAGAGTGTCAGATTTTAACGAACCCAAGGCATAACTCATGAGTGGCTCTCACAGTAGAGAAGTAGAAGTATACATTTAGCTGATTGTGCAACAAACAAACAATCAAACAATCGAACAAACAAACAAACAACAAAACGAAACGAAAAGCAAACATTTCTTGAAACTCAATTAATCGACAGACAGATATGGGAAAGAAACATTGATACAAACGAATATGAATGAAGAATAGAAGCGGTACGTGAATACACATAGGGTTATGTATTTGAATGGATATAGTATGTACATCTGCGAATGAATATATGTACGTACATACATACATTTATTTATGTGTATGCTTATTCCAAATTATTCAAGTACTCAAATCAGATTTGGTCTCGCCGACGAAAGAAGGATGAGATGCGATGGTGGTTTGTGGGGTTGGGGGTTTGGATAAGGGGCCGGAATCAAATGAAATCAAATTACATTAACATAAAATGTAATATCAGCATACTTGTGTTTGAGTGTATGTGTATGTGTGCATGTCTGTGCGTGTCTAGACCTTAAATAGTCGAAAGACAGAATAAGAGAGTGAATGTGGGAGTGGGGGGTGGAAAATTCAAAGAAAATTAAATTGAAAATCCGAAATTATGAAACGTGTACTCACGATCATGCTCCGTGCAAGCTGCGAATTTTGTTTTATTTTATTTTGATACGTATAATCGATTTTATTTGATTATTTTTTGTTTGTTTTTGTTTTTTGTTCGTGTTCGTACATGAAATGAAGAACGGAAAGTACATTCATGAAAAAAACACAGCCCTTTAACGCATATGTACATACATATGTATTGTATCTGTGTATGTGTATGGAGGTATGGGTGTTTGGCTGGTTAAAGGAAAAACCCGGAGGTTAAACATGATTCCACTGCGCTACTGTTCAAAAATTCAGTAACAGCAACGAAAATGCATACAAAAATTTGGCTTTTAATTTCTTTTCGGTTTTTTAAGACATAAGAATACAGAAATATGTACACATATTCACATATAATACGTGTCGTGTCCATGTGTGTGTGAATTTTGTTTTCCTGGATATGAACGCAACATGAACAGAGTGAAATGGAAAGGAAATCAAATCAACATTGAGCACGATCTGGACATTTAATGAATAAGTAGGTAGAGGTATACGAGTATTTAGAACAGTATAGAATAGTATATAGTATAATCATCCACTGCGGTGTTTTTTGTTGTATTAGCCACAGATGGAAACTCCTTCATTAAGTTTTCATGGGCGTCGTCTTCGTTTAATGGCTCTTCGATGTTAGAGACCAGCAGTAAATTGGCATTCCGTTTCATCAATCATTAATGAAACACTTTATATGATTCAATATTCAATATTCAATTTAACTCTGATAGCTATGAACTAAATGCTTCTTTCAAGGTACAAAGCATCAACAATTTTCAACGCAAAATTTCTTACGAAGCCCCAAAAATGACGGCGCTGTTGATGAGTGTTCAGTTCTCCAATTTGATAAGACTCTGCACTTTATAACATTTACATCTTTGAACATCATTAATATTCGTTTGGGCCTCTCTTTAAAGTTTAAACACTTGGAACACAAAATTTAATACGTAAGTAGGAAAATAATGTAACATGAACACCAAAAACAAAACAAAAATAACAACAAAATGGTATAGAATCGACTTTAATATGTACACAGTACGGGTTATTAGCATAAGCTTCCGTTTGGTCTGGCCAGAGAGATAGACAAAGATGTACAGAGTGAGATGCAGACACAGCACTTCGCTGTGCAGTAACAACACAAAAAACACAACGAAAAATCAACAAAAAAACGATAAAGAACAAGTTATCGACAGGAAGGAGACATTAACAGGAACAGAAACAGTAACACATATGTATGTGGGTAGCAACAGCGGAGCAAAATGCATAAAAGGGCAAACCAAAATCAAAACGGATAGAAAATTAAGTAAAAACATAAACCACATGAAATATGGAAACAAAATCCATTCATTTAACAGCACAAGAACGAGTACGGATACGGATACGGATACGGATACGAGAACGAGAACAGCAACGAGAGAGTTTCAGACGGCAAGTCAAATTCAAATTCAAATTCATATTCAAAACTCAGTTTTCAGTCTCAAAAACACACACATCAAAAGATACGCAGCGAGTGACGCGTGCGAGAGAGAGAGAGAGAGAAGCGAGACGAGACGAGTAGGTGAGAGCAGGCGAGCAAACAAGTAGAACATTTGTTGGAAACGTTTTGAAACGGAAACGGATGAGCATCATCCAAAGTGCACGCAACTACCTTTGGCATTTAGCTTTTGGTCATGGATGTATGAATGGACATGGACAGAAACAAGAACGAGAACGAGAACCGTGGCAAGCTTGAACGAGCGTGTCTGTTTTTTGTTATATTGCTTTGAGTGTGTCTGCCTGTGTGTTTGTAGAGAGAAAACAGCGAGACAGAGTTGAGTTTTGTGGAGTGCGTTTTGGAGACGACAACGATCAAAACAGTAACAACGAGACAGACAACAACGAGACAAGACAAAGTCCATTTCGATGCTGGCTTCATGATGCCCACAACTCGCACAAGAACATCACACGATCCGAATACAAATAGGTCAAACCATGTCTGAATATTTGCTGATACCCTTGCACAGGCTATAGCTATTGATTTACTAAAATTACTATTTGATGCAGGATGGAGCAGATGCCCGTTCTGAAGACATTGCAATGGAATATTCTTGATTCCAAATGATTTGATCTCAACAAATTAAAATCCCAGCAAGGGTATAGCATCTTCGACCCGGTCGAAGCATTTGGGTGTTCGACATGGTAGAGGACAGACAGATTTTCTTTGTTTTTTAGACTTACAACATATACCGAAGTCGAGGGCACCGATAGGCTCGATCCAGAGCTACCGCGGGCACCACCGTACTAAATGGTTTAGAGAGTGGAGACATCGAATGACCCCGATGAAGAGGACAACGTTATTTTGTTCATTTTGTGTGTCACATGTGTGATGGTGTGTGGGTTTTTGTGTGTGGGGAGAGTGGAGATAAGAGATAAGAGAGCGTGTGTTAGAGCTTTTGTTGCATGTTTCCCCTTATATCGTTGTGGGTTTTTGGAGACGGGAAGTTTTAGGGGGTAATGAGCTAATCATTGATATGAGCTACATTTATAAAAAATCAAATGGGAGGGAGAAATAAAATGAAACGGAAAAGCAAACTGAAAGTGAAACTGATGGTTTTGTGGCAAATGTTCGCTTCAAGCAGCTTGTGGTGGCAACTGTTAACTGTTAAACGGTAACTGTAAACTGTGGTCTGAAAATTAAACACGCTAAAACGCTACGCTAGGCGCTATAGCTATATGGCTATCGCTATTGTTGGATATGGTTAACTGGTTATATGATGACACATGGGCTGCTGGAAAAGCCAAAAACGAAACGAGGAGCGGACTCAAATGAAATTCCAATAAAACGATGAGTGACTTTTTTGTGTGGCCTCTTGTGGCCGCCGTAAGCCAATTGAAAGGGAAGAGCCCCCGAAATGAAACAACGAAAGTGAAAACCACAACAAACAATGGCGGCCGCCAAATGCACGACAAACAAGAATGGAAAAAAAAGGAATAACGAAAAGCAACAAATGAAAAACCAAATTCGAAAACGAAAACACAAAACTGGAACTGGATCTGAAGGCTCGCCCAGTGGCGTGGCCGACACAAACAACTTACAGTTGGCGGTGACAAATTGATGGCGGAGCCCCGTCGCTCCTGTGGCCCAATGCTCGAGTGGCGGCGCGTCGGCAGGCCGCTGCCCGGCGTGCCGCCCGGTGATGAGGCGCACGAGGGCGCAATGCGGATCTTGGGTGTCATCAGCGTGTTGTCCGAGAGCCGTCGATTGGGGAACACGTTCCCAACGCGAAGGAAATTGCTATCCGGCGACGATGGCGAGCAGCCGAACCACCAGCCACCCAGCATGCCAGACCCTGTGGCAGAAAACAAAAACAAATATACATATATACCGCAAGTACAATGTAGGAGGGTGAGCATGGGACATCAGATACAATTACGTGTACGCTGACAGGGCCAGCAGCAGCAGCACTCGGTGCTTTGTGAACAGCTAATTAAGTCTAATAATGCTCGCGGTCTCGAGGCCTACAAAACAGAGGCACGTAGCCCGTAGCCCACAGCCACACGCACTCACTACCAAAAACCACCGAAACCCCAAAACGGCACCCCATTTCAGACCTCCACCAGCTCCACCCACCATCACACACAGCAATCCTTCCCTGGCTCTGGCTGGCTCTGTCACTGTCAAGGACATTCGCACATTTTGCGGTTGCGGCCGCTGCACATGACTCTTGTTTTCTTGGCTCCCTAACCAGGCTCTGACACCTGGCATGCCCACCCTGCCCCCCTTTCACAGTCCTCTTCTGGCTTTTGTTATGCCGAATGGCGAAAGTTATTAACTTTAATGTCAAGTTTATCCATTCACTTTGTAGTTTATTTGGGGTTGCTTGGAGATGAGCATGAGTTGAGTTTTTAATAGTTGAGTTGAGCTCTTAATATTTATCTAAAATGTATCTAATTTTTCAGGCTGTAATGGTAGCTTCTAGGAGTTCCCTTCCTATCTCTGTTGATGATGGATTCATCACACTCTTGAATACCCTTAGTTCTATATGAGTATCTACCGAGTAGCCTCGTTTATCAGCTATTCTAAAAACAAAGCAAACCATTTGCAAATGTTACCCTTCTGTGCTTTCTTTTGCGAACCGCAAGTGGGCCCCAGCCTTGTTTGTTTTTGCGTCCCACAGAGCAGCAGACTCTCAACTCTTTTCAATATGCAGCTGGCTGACATGAGGCAGGGTCGGTCAGCTTACAATTGTGGCAAATTGTTAGTTTGCCAAGAAACTGCAGCAAGCTGGGTGTAGAGTACAGAGTACAGACTGCATGGCGTATGGTGACCAGGTCCAAGTCGTGTCATGTCTACACGCAATTGGGGCCATCATAATAAATCATCGTTAAGAACAAAGGTGCATTAGGCACCGGCTGTACTGCGGCTATGCCGGATAATGACTGCCTGCGGGCAACGCTTTTGGTTTTCATTTTCGGTTATTATAAAATTAATAATTTTCCTAATAACACAATTAAAAGCCTCGCGCAATGGCCACAAAATTAACAGAGAGTGCGAACGATTGCTGATTAGAGCTTCCGTCACGTTCGATGGATATCAAATTGAAATCACGCCTAAAATTTGCAATTATAAATGACCGGAGGCCTCATAATTATGAATATACATAATAGGGCTAGGGCTACTCTCCCACTACTTACCGCCAGAGTTCTTGCGGGCCATGTCCTCGGCGCTGGAGGTCTTGCGCTGATCTATGCGCAGGTTTGGTATGTTGAAGGGCGGCGCATTCATGTTGTCCGTCGAGAATTGATGGCGCAGTGTCCGGTGTCGCTCCGGCGAGGCCATCGACAGGTTGTCCAGCTTCAATTTGTTCCGCTGCTGTCGATCGATGGCCTCCAGCATCTGTTGCAGCACCTGGCCAAAAAGACAGTGGAGGAGCAGGAGTTGTAGCCTGAGTGGCTTCAGGGGAGGACTGGGACTTACTTCAAGCAGATAGCAATAGTGTTCGAAATTGAGTGCCGGATTCACGGTGTGTGGTATGAGCAGCGGCAGCACATTGGTGGCCATGGTCTCCACGCTCAGGCCGTATGATTTGTCCACAAACAGCTTATGATAGATACCTGTGGAAATCGAAGAGCAACAGAGAGACGAGACGGACTCTGGTGATAAGCTCTTTGGCTCTCCACAGTGCGTTTCAGGATTTTGCGGATTATTGCATGCGGATATCCACACAATGCGGAAACGCACTGTTCGTTCACACAGATACAATCGAATAGTAATGTGTGTGCGTGCTGTATCTGGCTAGCAAATTGAGTTTTATGCAAGTTAATTAGTTTTTGGTTATCGGCAAATGGCTAACAACGATGCGAACTTTTGTGTGTTTGTCTGTGAATGAAACGAGGCGGCATTGTCTGGTTCAACTTACGCACAGTACGCATGATAATATCGGGATCGGGTATGCGAATATTGGCCAGCAGCGGCAGCACCTCCTCCATGACCTGCACACAAGATTTATTAGTTTGGGCGGTGGGAGGGAGCTCAGTAGATTACTCACCTGTGCGCGCTCCATGCGGTCCATTACACGCTCAATGCACATGAGCACATTTTGCACTATCTTCGGATCGGTGATGTTCTTCTCGAATACCAATTTGACCTTGGGCAGGACCATGCGGCGTATGGATAGCTCATCGATGCTGTCAAACACATTGGCCACAGCCACAACGGCGGCACTCTAAAGCAGCCACACAAAAGCAAACCAAATGGAAATTCATGAACTTGGCACTTTCTATGGCCTGTGAGTCGCAGTTAATTAAGAAATTGCTGCTCGTAATTACACAATCAGCTCTGTCAACCCATTTCCAGTCTCACAACTCATTTGCATAGCCAAGAAAGCCGAGCACTCACCTGCACTTGTATCGTGGATCCATCAAAGGAACAGAATAGCATCGGCATTATATCTGTGGTGACATCCTCCGGCTTTGTCTTCTCAATAATCAAATGCAAATTCTCGAGTATCGTAACGCTTGCCTGAATGGATTTCGGTGTATTGTAGACGATTCTGAATGGCAGAGGGACAGAGATTAGAAGCGATATGCCACTGATTTGATTAGATAAAAGTTTTGCCCGTGACTTATGGCCGGATTGCAGATAGAAAGGAATTACTAAAAATAAACGCATTAGTCCGTGTCCGTGTTCGTGTTCGCATCCGTGTCCGTGTCCTGTGGGTGTGTCGTGTGGAAAACTTTTTCGGCAGGGTGTCAATAAGCGCCTTACAAGTGGCCGAAAAACTTTTGTCGCCCCAACGCCAGCAACTTTACAGCAAAGTGCGAGCATAGTGCGAGCGCGAACCGGAGCTCACTGGAGTCGGAGCTCCACGGGATCTCCGGGCTTTGTGTGTTTCACTAATTTATGCACGGCTGCCACAAAAGGTGAGAGCACCACACCCACACCACGGCATAGTAGTTGAGCTGGGAAAGTTTGCAGCTTACACTTGAGCTCTATAAATTACAATATGAACTGTCGTGTTGCCCGCCCCAGTGGCCCAGTGCCAGCCCCAGACCCAGACCCAGTCCCAGACCCACTGCTAAGCGCAATAAAATGTCTTGAAAATTAAATAACAGAAAAAGTGTCCGAAAAGTTTTACAATTGTTTAAGCAAACAGTTGGTGGAGATCCACTGGATCCTGGAATACGCAAACGGAAAGTGGAAAAAGGAGAGAGGGAGAACACCCCGGAAGCTGCCCCAAACAATGAGAGGATTCAGGAACTACTTACCGCCGGACTTTGTTCAGTTATTTAAATATGAATAGGGGATTATGAATATAGATATAGATATAGATAGGCGTCGGGTCGGGTAATCTTGTTTAAAAGAATGAATCTTAATTTCTGAGTGTGGATTATATTTTAGAGTGCTTTTTGCTAGTGATTTCTGACAAAGGCGAGTTTAATTTGGTTGAAGAATGAATTCATGCAGTCCATTTAATTCCATATTAAAAACAAGTTAAGCTTTTATATCTAAGTCCTTTTTCATAGTTGAATCTTCTCCGTTACCATCATTTAGTCATCGATTAATATCATTTTCATATTCGAATTCTATTCTGTGACCTTCAGCTCAAGTTCTTTTTGCCCCTTTTGGTGCCCGCCTGCAGCTCAATTTGCTTTCCTTTTCAACAGTTCCAAAGCTATTCATGAGTCGCTGGCTATACAAAAGTATTACTTACTTCATTGTGGCTGACATTAAAGCATCGTACTCGAAGTGAGTGGCTTCCTGGACAAAGAGCATGACGGGCTGCAGGACCGCGGCCAGTACCTCGTTATTGTTGATCTCCGACTTGAGCATTGGCCAAATGGTCTGCCACCAAAGTTTCTGCAGAAAGAAAACAAGAGGGAGAAAGGGAGAGACGGAGAGAAAGAAGGTTGTATAAAAGTGGATGAACAGACACAGTCATTAACTAGTCTATGGCATTTCAATTGCCGATGGTAAGCTGTCATTAACGGTGTCGGACAATGGCCAAAGCCTTTCCACCTTCCGCTCCAGGTCCATTGTTGTCCGAGTTCCTGTATCGTGCCTGTCGCTGACGGCTCGACGGTGGCACCCTGCGATGTCCCCTGCCCTATGCTGGGAGCCAGAAAACAAAGGGACACTCGTTTGCAGCAACATTTTTGCAACTGTCATAAAACGGCTCGTAATTCACAAATTGTTTCGCCGTAAAGCGCACAACTTGGCGCCGGTAAATGATTAATGCGCGGCGCCGTCTGTTCACTCTCCTTCCCAAAAACCAAAAAACCAAAAAGAAGTAAAAGAAAGTAAACCCATAAATGGTTGCATCCGTTGCCGGCGAGAGACCAGAGACGGAGACAGGAGACTTACACGTGGTATCACCGGCATGGCCTCTATCAAGGTGGTCTTGTAGAACTGGGACTTCTGCTGCGTGTCCTTCATGTTGACCACGTCCAGGAATTTGAGAGCATTTATAGCCGGATCACTGTGGAAGATCCAAAAGAACATTAAGCCACAAGCATCGCATCAAATTAAATAAAATTTCGCCAGCTGCCTCGTCAGTTTATTTAAGTATTGTACGAGTGACAGCAGAGACTCGTACGCGTATTTGTTGAATACTAAAACCCACTCGTATTTCCAACGAATATTATGTAATCGCTTTAAGTGCTTAATTACAGTTTTCGCGACGAATAGCTGGACTTGGATTAGTGATTAAATGGCAGGCAATGTAATATTAAGCTCGAAAATTCAATTCAATTCATCAACAAGAGAGAAAAACAAAAAACCCAAACCCAAAAATTAACTAAACAAAATATTTATGGACGAGTGGACGGCAATTATAATATTAACAACTTTCTGTATACTCGGAATTTTAAATACTCGTATATTTCATTGTTATGTAAATGCAAATTGCTGAAATTTAATTGCCAAAAAGTGTTTACTTTCGACCACATTCCGGGCATTCCGCCGCACCCCTTTTTCGGTCGTGGCTAAGTCTGTTATCTGCGGCAGAGCAGGCCAAGAGCACTCCTTGACGGGGGAAATTGCTCAGAAAATGAGACATTCATTTCTACTATTCACCGCTAAGCAGCCAGTTGCAATGTCAAAATCCCCACAGTGCGCTTTGTTAAAGAATAAAACTAAATCGAATTACGTAAGCAACAGATGCTGTCCAGCTGATTTTCCCACCCCTCCTTTGGTCGACTTAATCAGCGCAACCAACCAGGCAAAATCATATTTCAAGTATGTATATCCTTGCTATACCTTAGAGTCGGGGGCTGTGGCAGCACAAGCGAGGAAAGTTAGCTTGCCACTGATTGCCAAGACACTCGAGCTATTTGCATACGCTGCTAAAAACGCGGAAAATGTTGACAACATTTAAATTAACTTCAAAGTGCTGCCAGCAACCTGGCTGACAGACTGACTGCTTGCCTGGCCAACAAGGGAGGAGGCAGAAAGACGAAAGAGCGAAGAAAGGGAGGCTGGCATGGAGGCGATGACGATGAAGCTGGAGGGAAAGTGAATGGGAGTAGCACGCTGTTGCTGTCTCTGTAGCTGATTCTGTCAGAGCCGCACAAAGATGGGCATATCGAAGGGTATACCAAGCTGAAGGTTAACTCAATAATTCTCTAAATCATAGATACAAAACATAGTTCTTGTTTGCGAATTCTGTAGCTCTCTCCAGCATACGGTATCCATTGGCTGGGTTGCCCGCCTCATGGAATCGTCATCTGTGCTGGCATTGCTACTTCAGCTTCAGCAACCAGCATCATCTTTGGCTTTGTTTGTCTAAACGCGGCACGCCTGCACGCCCGGGCACCCCCCTACCGCAGATCTCTCCGGGAGACTGGCTGCTGGAACAGCTGCTGTCGTCATAAATCCCAGAATCAGGCAGGAAGGCAGGTCCTCGGAGATGCCTCCAACTGCCACTCGAACTCAACTACTACAGCACAATCAGCTGAAAAGCTTCCACTCCAGCTTCAACCTTCATTCCCGTTCCCTTTTGCAGGGGCTACCATTCATCTCTTACCCGTCGTGTAGGATCTGTACCATTCACTTTGCATTGTGTATGTCTTTCAGGTCTGATTACCGTTTTCATTTGGAAAACAGACGTAATTAAAGTGTGCGTGTGTTGGTGCAAAAGGTGCAAAAAAATAAGAAGTGAAACCTTCAATTGAATTTTACCTACAAATTGGCTCA
Source organism: Drosophila guanche (assembly GCF_900245975.1). Taxonomy (NCBI): domain Eukaryota; kingdom Metazoa; phylum Arthropoda; class Insecta; order Diptera; family Drosophilidae; genus Drosophila; species Drosophila guanche. The sequence goes on along the minus strand of NW_022995744.1, from coordinate 8,511,750 downwards.
GATATTGCGTGTAGCAGCACCACTACCACTGCCACAACCACCACCACTCTCCCCTTTAGGTGTTTGTGTGTGTGCTTTCAGCAGGTGTCAATTACATTTGAGAAACTCAAACAAAAAACTTTGCGTTCAAAAGCTGCACAAATTGCTATTACTCCGGCGACTGTTACGTTTTAGCTGAAAGTTAATTAATTTATCCACACTCACATGAAGTACTTGATCAACTGCAGAAGCTGAGCGGTGGGCCGTGCCGTTGCATCCCGACTGGCCATGCGCGAAGTGGCCTCCTGCAGGGCAATGGGCAGACGAGGCATCAACTTGTGGACCATATCATCCAACTGAGAGAGAGAGAGAGAGAGAGAGAGAAGGGGGAGAAAGTATAAGCATAACCGAAATAAACTTGGCCACAACATTAGAAACCACTTGAGGACAAGTCCAATGTCCCCAGACAGGAGGAAAAGTTTTAATGACAAACGCCTGAGGGGGGCAATGGGCGTCGGCTACAGCTACAGCTTCAGCTTCTGTTGCTCCGCTCCACTCCGCTCTGTCACCTGTCCGCACAAGTGGCAAAATAATTAGAGTTTCAAGTGGACTTTTTGATTACATTTGCATTTGACAAAGCTGCGAATCTAATTACAGCGGGCAAACAAGCCAAACTCAAGGGGGGGGGGGGGAGAGACGCAGTCAAGCGTAGCAATTCTGGAAACTTTTCATCCAACCAATTGGCACTTGTCCTTCAATCTGCCTTCATCCCCACTGCTATTTACGCACCGTTTCCATTTGCTTGGCATAGTTAGAGGTGGAGTTGCCGGCCTGTATCAGGGGCCTGCCATTGTTGAAGACAGCACAGATCACCATACCCAATGAGAACATATCGCTGAGCAGACTGCACTTGGACGTTGACTGTGTTTCGGGTGCTAAAATCAAATCACAACATAATCAAGATCATCCGAAAGAAACAACAAATGAATGTTACCCATAAAGTCCAGATTCGGCTGGGCCATCTTTGACACCCTGTTGCTCCACGGCGGACACGGAATTGAGCTATTCAAATCAGTCTCATTCATTCTTTCTGCAATGCGAATATGAATACAAATTGCCGTTTGCCCCTTCTCCACACAGTACAATTCATTTCAATTTGTCAACTACCTCGGGGTAGTTCGAGGAGTATTACTCACCCACATATTCCATGCCGGCCAGCTTCCATATACCGCGTTTGGTTATTAGTACAGAGGATGGACACACATTTCGATGAATTACGTGACCGGAATAGTGAAGATATGCCAGGGCCTCCGTCAGCTGTAGGACGACACATACAGCATACAATATGCATACAGCAAAAGCCACTCTGCCACTCTGCCACACTGCCACATGCCCCACTCACCTGTAGAAAGCCGTACTTGAGTTCCATGTCCAAGAAGCTGTATTCCTTTGCATGAGCGGGCCGCTGCGGTTGGACGCCCGCCGTGCCCTGTGTCTGGGCCGGGCTCGCTCCGGCAGCCGCTCCAGCTCCAGCACCAGCAGCGGGCACATTCGCATTGTCATAGGTCTTCGACTCCTGCACGAACAGACATGCAGACAGGCAATAAAGAGTTAGTGCCTAATCCCGGTCTGAGCTCCGACCCAACGTTGCACCTTTTTTTTCGAGTTGGATCAGGCCAAAAGGCAACCTTCGAATCATAACTTAAAAATTCCCATTGCATTTGATGATAAGCCATACAAATCTCTCACTCTCTCTCTCTCTGTCTTTGCTTTCCCGACCTTTGCTGAGCTTTTCCAATTTTACATTTGGTTCTGTGAGAGGCAATTTGTTGGTTCTCTGTGTTTTACCTTTGCCAATTTTCAATGTAATTTAACTCGAATCGACTTTCCCTGAGACTACAAAACTATTCGAAGGGCACTGTGCTGCTCCTTGGGTTATTGTTTGGCTTGCTTGTTTCTGGTGAGGCGGCATTCAATACACTTTCGAGAAGGTACAGTGCGGTACAATAGCCATGAACATGCCTATTGGTAAATATTTGTTGATTATGCACTAACTTTATGCATTTACTGATTAAATTCCTGGCCAAAACTACACTCAATCGAATCAATAAACCATTATTTAGATACACTGTATGTGTGAGAACGAAACGTACTGTCCAAGCGAAGCTCTCCGTCTTCTATTGACTCAATCTTGGCAGCGTAAACTTTCCACACAGATACTCAGTCACAGGCAAACGCACCCATAGTAATTCGATTTAGTTGTGTGAGTGTACTGGCTGGCTGCCTGTGTGGCGTTTGTGTTCCTGTCATGCATACCCAATAGTTCCGCCTCCTGCTCGGTGAGAACAAGGCACTGGGCTGAAAGTCAAACTATGCACTTGAGTTGGCTGCAGAGAAACTTTAACAAAACACTGAAAGAGCCGGAGCCAGAGCCAGAGCCACAGCCACAGCCATGGCCACAGCAGAAACAACAATCAACACAGAACAATCTAAACAGTGAAACACAAGATAAACTGGGAGTGGCTGTTGGGAGGAGCACGGAGAGCTACCTTTAGGCCTCGATCCAAGCAACAAACACACACACACAAATTGAATGTTCGTGTCGGTGTCAGAAACCCCAAACTGAAAACGAAAACTCACATGAAAAGCCAGCACATTGGAGAGGCTGGCAAAGATGGGCTCCGAGGCAAAGGCCAGCGTGTCCGCACTCTCCTCGACTGTGTGATAGATCTGAAGTATCTGCAGCAAAGACACCAACAGAAAGGTGACTTTTGAAAAGTAATTATCGATGGGGCAGGCAGGTGGGTAACTCACTCTGGGATGACGAAAGCGTTCCAGTGTCTTCACCGAGCTCTTGAGCAGCTCCGTTATGGTCTCCTTGCGACGCGGCTTGTGAAGCTTCTCCGCGACCTTTTTCTCGAAAATAAACACCGAACATTCCTGGCAAAAAGAAGGGAAACATTTCCATTTGTGGCAAGGGGTTTTCGTGTGCTTTTGGGATTGGGGGAGAAAACTCACCTTGTTGTCACTTTTGCGGTATGCATCGTGTATGCGCCAGGCGAGCTCTGGTCCGGCACAGGCCACCGGTTTGCCAATCTCAAAGTACTGCGTAATGGGATTGCCCTCGGCGACGCTCTGCGACGTGGTGGCTGCTGCCACATTGGTGCTCTTGAATTTGGCAAACATTGTGCCGGCGGGCATACCATCGATTAGCTTCGAGAATACATTCGAGAAGCTGCCCTGCCGCTTGGGGCCCGGCTGAACAGGCGGACTGCCGATGGTTGGGGCTGATCCGGCCCCACCTCCTGCCACTGATGGATCCCCGAGTGTTGCACCAGGTACACTCGCGGGTGATGATGACGATGATAGAGATGATAGACGTCCGCGTTGTCCAGCTCCTGCTCCTATTCCCACGCCTGAGGCAGCGACCGATGGACCACCAACCCCTCCCACGCTACCGATACCAACTCCAACTCCAACTCCAGCGCCGACGCCCAGTCCCACTCCATTAAATGTGTCGCATTTCGTTGAAATCACCGTCGAATCACCGAGTCCGAGTCCATTCACGACACCAATACCACCACCACCGCCGGGATAGAGAGAGCCTCGCTTGAGCAGACCCACCTGCGGTGAGGGCAGGCCTCCGATGGAGGAGACCTTGCTTATGTCGAGCACCGTGCTGGCGCTCCGCTGACGTGACGCAATCGTTCCTGGACCCACTCCCACACCCGCACCGACAGCAGCCACACCTCCGCCCACGCCTCCAAACTGCTGCTGCTGCTGGCCAGCTCTGGCTGGTGAACCCGCTGCCACCGCTGCCGCTGCCACTGCACCTGAACCTGAACCTGGACCACCACCCACTCCGACTCCGACTACGGCACCCACTCCTACGCTCGCTCCTGGTCCTGGTCCCACTCCTGCCGCTGCACCGCCAGCCGGTGCTATTCCGATGGCGCTGCCACTGCGACCGCGTTGCACCTCCTCGACACTATCCAAACGAGAGAAAATTCTGGCCGCCGTTGTTGCCGTTTTCTTGTATGTCTGCCCAGCCGCCAATCAGGAGTCGCGTTTCGGCTTCCTTCGCTGGGTCTACCTCTCAGTCTCCTTTGTCCTCCTTCGTCGTCGTCGTCGTCGTCTTCTTGGTACGCTGTTTTCCTTTCAAGTTCGCAAGGCTGCAATGAGGGGGAGAGTCAGCCATGAGTGAGGAAATAAATTTAAATTTCACTTTAATTGCGGCCACTTCACAATGCTCATACGCCCGGTTGGCTCGACAATGAAACCCGGAGGCAGGAGGCACGAAGCACGAAGCCAGGAAAAACCTCATTGCACTGGTACTTAATGCGCTTATGCGACCCAACTCGGCCCGACTTTTGTGTGTTTCATTCATACGTTCATTAAGTGCCAGGCAAAGCGAGGGTTCCTGAAACCTGAAAGCCCAAGAGTCCCATACATTTAGAGCGAATCAGCGAGGAAAACCAAATGTATTTTCATAGCGGTGTCGTTGATAGGCCTAAAATAACGTATACAAATCAAATACAATTGCTGCCAGAGATGTATTGAATATGTAATCCAATGATTGAGTTTATTCTCTTGTAACTGTACACAAAATAGTTTGATTAACTCGTTTAAATCTACCGATAGTCGAAAATGTGTGACAGCTAAGCTTTAATTAATTACAATTAAATATGTGCAGTGAATAATTTAATTTATCTTCCACTATTTCCCCTGCTGCTGCTAAAATGAGTTGAAAAATTCATACTTTCGCCCCAGAATCAGAGTATAGAAATTATTTAGTAATAATTTGCAAATAAACATAATAATAATAAGCTAATAATTAATTACATATTTGTGGCTGATATTTGAAAATGTTTATTTGATTTTGAGTTTCAATGGCTTTGGCCATTTGTTTATGGCCAGCTTTTGAAAAGGTTAATTCATTTGTTTGACCAAATTAATGTCTAAATATTTAATAATCATAATTAAGTGCAAATTTTTCGCTTGCTACAAGTTTCTCTCTGCATTAATAATACCATAACTTTAATGCAATTTATATTTCAACGGAAAGCAACCCATATTAAAGGCATATTTAATTGGCAAACAAAACGAATTTCGACGAATATGCAAAACGCCCCAAATATTATCGAAAAATATCTTCGGTTTTTCATTAAGCACATTCCAACAATTTGTAGCATACACCAATTAAGCGCTCCACAAGAGGGACAATATGTGTAGTTTTTGCTAAACCTCTTTTATCAAATGAACTGCACAAATTCTGCAATCAAAAGAACACACACAGATTGCTGCGCCACAATCGAATAGTTTTCACAATTAATTGATATCTGAATAGCGATTCGATTCCATGATTCACTGCACTCAAAGCATTGTTTTAACAATTGATACGTTAGCATACAAATTTGTATATAAAGAGCATTTCGGATTCGTTGCTTGTCCTAGAAATATAAATTGAGTTTTTGCTTTCATTTTCATGCCATTCTTTCGGTCGCTTTACACAAAACTGCACAATTAAAAAGTTAAATGAGTTTTGCCACCAGCTTCTGTCCATTCAATGCAGATGTCTGTGGGAATGTTTGTTTTGTAAAGAGAGGTGACGGAAACTTTTCATAAATTTATGATAATACGCTCAACACATAATCTCTTTATTGATTGCTGAAAATTGCGACGAGGCAGAGGGCCGAAAGGAAAATGACAAATAAACATAAAGCTTGGCGGAAAAAGCGTCAATTAAATTGCATAAATAGTTTTAGATGTATTTTGCAATTGGCCAAATGGAAACATGATGCAATTTGACTTGCAAAACATGTGTCAAAGTCCCTGTTCATGCCACGAGGCACGTCGCATACACGTTGCTGCACTCCCCATCCCACTCCCCAACGGAGGAGGAGGAACATCGAGCCCCAGCAGTCTGTCTGCTGTTTTTCGGATGGTGTATGTATGTCTTTACATTCTTTGTGCACTGAATTATTCAAGGGCGGTAAACATTTTGGTAAGAGGCACCCAACGGTCGGAAAGCCAGCAAATCGACTTGAGACAACTCGCAGTCAGAGTCAAAGGAAGTCTCAGGGCTGTGCGGGCGGGGGGCACGGGGGCACAAACGAGGGTACATAAATTTTCCAGCAAACGTAAAACTATTTAGTGAAAACATTTACCTTTTGGCTTTTTCCTGCCATTTCCCAGAAAAGTGAGACCAGGACTAAGGCCCATGGATCTGGGATAAGGGCAAAGTAGCGTGAAATTTTTACGTTAAATAAATTGTGCTGATGGTAAATAAATAAAATATGAGAGCCGAGAAACTTGGCCGCATTGTGTGCTTAATGGTGTCTGTACTCAAACGGAACAAACTTCCAACTGTCGAGAGGTGGCGGCAGCAGACGGCAGAACGGACAGACGGACAAATGAATGGCGACACCGGACACGGACCGATGATGGCTAACAGACAGCCAGAATGGCAGCAGGACATCAGGACAGCAGCACAGGACGAGGGCACGACGGTATACCGATTGGCGGTGGTAACTTTCTAGGTCAGCATTTCGCAATCGAGGACAAACAAGCTTAAATATTTAAGACGGTTAAGCGAGGCGAACGAATGCGATTCGGTTTTATGGTATTCCGTTTGTAATCTACTCGCAATAAGTCCATGGAATTTTTATTCTGAATTTAATCATTTAGTTGAAAAAATGTTAAAAGAAATTTATGGCAAGAATCTCTTATTTCTTTCGTGTGGAAATTTTTTTTCAATAACAACTAGTTAGGATAAAGAGATCATTCGGTGAATCAAAATGTCTGCAAATATAAAAGTTTGTACAGATTTGGTTTGCTTTTGTTTCGTTTAAGAACGAGAATTAATGCAAATAGATTAGGCAAAAGGGTAATAAATGCATATACTGTATTTGATATAATTTCCAGGAATTAAATCAAAACTGAATAAATATAATAAAATCGCAGCAACAGCAGCAGAAACAAATCCAAATCCATATATTCTTTCTTTCTATCTGTCTATCTGTCGGAATAAAATTCATTTAATTTATTTTAACTTCAGAGAATTCCCATTAAAAATGCAGGCTTATAAAATACGATGAGACCGACATTAAATGGGAAGATGCTATACCCGTATTGATCCATCATTATTCTATTTTCCGATTGTGCGAGTCCCAACTTTAATTAGCGGGAAGTGCGAGTTTTTAATGGTAGTGGCTTATCCATTGACCTGCTATCAAGTTCCTAATAAATCTCATTGAAAAAGTTAGCGGGCAAAATCGCTGTTAATTTCAATTTAAATTTTATAAAGGCTATCCTCGCGCACCTCAGAGCAGGCAGCGGACGGTGGGAGAGTGGGGGTTGGGGCTTAGAGTGGAAAGCTGTTAATGCGAGCAGCTCGTAGCTGGGATACGTGGACATGCGGCACGGTCCGATTTTATTGATTGCGACATGAGCACGAGCACGGACATAGACGCGGCTGTGGATGAGGACGCAGGCACGGACTAAAGTATCCAAAATTAAATGATAAAAGCGTTTCGTAAACACAAACACAAGAGAAAGTATAAATACGCCGGTGCAGAAGCTTTGGATCCACTTTCGGAGCAAGTTATAGCTATGATTACTTGAGAATTATCTCAATTATTGCGATTTTATTCAAATTTTGTTTTAAAAGTTGCAGAAATTATCTTCACAAAAAACTTTTCTTACGATCAAACACAGATACTTCATGCAACTGAACAACAAACATCTATTCAAAATCGTAGTACCCTCCTGTGTATATCTTAAAAAAAAGAAGAACGAAAGGAAATGGCACAGCGCGCGAGAATTATTTTTGGCCACCAAGAAGCAGAGAGATTTGTGTGTTGCTGTTGTTGTTGTCGTTTTTTGTTGAATGTTATATTTTTGACAAATTGTATATGTATGTGTGTGTGTGTGTTTGTGTGCGTGTATTTGTACGCATTTAAGGTTCTGCAGAGCGTTAAATATTTTTAGCCCAAAGTCAGACGAAGATGCGGCACAAAAGGTAGAACAAAGGAGGCAACAGCAAAAGCAGCATCATGTTGCCAAGCAAAGCGCTGATTGAAGACAAATACACAAACACACACACACACACATACAGGCAAACAGGACTGAAACGAACAGACACAGTGGCCAAAACAAACACACGTACACACAGAGGCACACAGATGTCTCAATTAGAACAAAAAAAGAACTATATGATGGTCCCTTTAGCCATAAACACATACACACACACACATGACAGCAGGACTAGCGTGTGTGTGTGTGTGGCAGTTAGGGCCACTGTGACTGTGCCCCATCTTTTGTTTGCATTTGCCTCGTTTATTGTCCGCCTCGTCCAAGAGAGAGAGACAGAGGAGGGGAGACAAAAGCCACTGTTACAGATGTGTATTGGTTGCGTGACACGAAAACGAAGGATACGAGTAGTCAGGCAGCTCTCTCTTCAGCCAGACATCTCTGCTGTAAGGCGTTGTAATAACTGGACACATTTCCATCGCATACTTTCAAGGGTGTTACTGCTGCTTCTGCTCCTCCCGCACTCAACCAAAAGCAAATTCCTGGAATTGCCATCAGGATGGATAAATTTCCATTCCCCGGATGCCTTAGAGCAGCTGCATTTCCATGGCATTCTTTCGAGAGGTCGCTCTGTTGCAACTGCAGCTGCTGCTTACCAGCTAATTACGCCTCTGGCAGGTGGTTTCACTCTGCCTCGAAATGTCCTAATATCTTATACAACTGAGAAGATTGCTCGCTCTCTCCCTGCCTCCCACTCTCTGTCCATGTAACACTCTTAAAGGGGCAGAGTTCAATACTCCTGCCCTGTCATTGGTCTTGATGGCCGCCATCTCATGCCCACTCTTCTCCCTGCCTGGGTGGGTGCCCTCGGGCCAAGTGCGCACATTTGCATATTACGTATACGGCACGTGAAACGTGCCCAGGGAGCAGAGCTGTTGCTTCTGCTGCTGCTGCTGCTGCGTCTTCTACGTCCCCTACCCCCCACTGTAGGCTACTGCTGCTGCTGCTCCTGTCACTGAGGCATTACGGGCTGCTTAATTAAATCTTTTGCGTAATTTGTTTAGTTATCCTCCATAGTATCCACTTGAAAATTGAATGGAGCTGTGTGTGCGGGGCTGAGTGTCGTGTGAGGGGATCGAAACAAAAGCTGCTTAAGCATTTGCTTAAGTGTTGCAGACGAGCGGTTGTAATTGAATTGTGGCTAACTGCAACTTCCACAGCAGCAGCAAAACCAGCAAAAGCAGCAACACAATTGTGGCATAATTATTGTATACAAGAGGCCGCCAAGAATTGTAAATTGTTGCCTCAGAGCAACTTGCCGAAAACAAGTTATGAAGCTCATTTCAGAACAGCCACAGGGCACTTGAAACACTAATTAGAAGCTTTGTATATATGCATTGAGGATTGCCCAAATAATAAGAGAAAATAAACCCTTAAGAATATTAGATACCCACTTCTAACCCTTTATAATGGCAAGGAAGCTGTGGTCTGCCTACTGCCAAACAATATTTTCACATTGAAGATGGTCTCGTCTCGCATTAAGAAGAATTGGGCAATTAGTTTAGTTTTTGGGGGAAGAGCTGCTACTGAGTGGCGATTCCTCTGCTGCTTTTGTTATTCTTCCGCGTGCGTGAGCACAATATGTTACCATGTTTGGCTAGGCGGCTTAATTGCCACGGCCAATATGCGTCAAAGTCAGGCCTCACTGCGTTAATATGTTTGTTTTTTTGGGGGGCCAGCCGGTTCGGGTCCTAAGTAATCAGTTTTCAATAATGCGGCTCCATTCCGGTATTTAACATCTTAAGCAGCAGCAAGAGCAGCCAAAGCCAAAGCCAGAACGAGCTGTCGAAGCGTGGGCGAAGCGCCTTTTAACACGACGTTAAGACAACGGGCGCGCCACTATGCAGATGCCATTCTGGATGGAAATTGAATTTAATTGCTTATTAGTGCACACGCAACATGAAATTTAATATGCCATGACCCAGCATATGCCAGAAATCGCATTCATTTGGAATTCAAATGAATATTATTGTAGCCAACATTCAAAGCGGAATTAAATCTAGTCTTTGGATAATGCTTTTGTATGCCTTTTGTGTCGATTTAATTAGTGCTTTGACTCAAAAGGGATTTGATTGCAATTGGTATTTAATGTCGAAAATGTAAAGTCTACTATTTGTAAGGTAAGATCTGGTTACATTTCTCCATCGATTCGAATTGTAATTTAATTTAAGTCGCATATACATTTTACATGGTTTTAATAGCTAGTTATTTATGCATGATATTTGTTATTTCTGCTAACAACAAGTATTACATATGCGCAGAATTTCAGGGTCCTGACAACTGTTCGCCACGGACATATAACAGGCATGAATTCCCCCAAACTCAACTAAGGCACACAAAATTCACAAGCCCAAGCCCCAATAGCACATTTATGGGCTGTGCGAGCCTACAGAGACTTTGTTTTCCTGCCAATTGCAATGCAATTTTCCGACTAGTGGCAAGCCCCAACACACAGTTCATAATTTTCGCAAAACAAAATTGAACCAGCAAAAAAATGTGCAGAAAGCAGCAAAACATTTCATGAATACGAGGCTGTCGAAAAATGTATGTTTGTGGGGTTGGCATGGCCAACTGCTGGAACAATTTTTGATATTCAATTTTCGATCCCTACCCGGCCCCCAAAAGAGATGGCAGTCTAATTAATATTGTGGGCACAGAGCACAGTGTCGAGTGTCGGGTGGTGAGGAGAATCAATGGCAAATATTTTCCACAAATTTTCATGGAAAACAATGAATTTCAGAAATGCAGCCACCTGCCAGGCGACAATGAATTGCAAATTGGTGCAACGCAAAAATGTTTGGTAAATATAGTTTCTGCCAGCTAAATTTGCGAGAGCTTTCAGAGTGTGCATGTCGGAAAACTAATCGAGCGGAATTGTCAGGGGAAAATTGTGTTATTCACGAGTAGAAGCAGTTACGGTAGCTCCTTTACGTGCCCGTTCAAAGGCCATGCATGTTGTTTGTGTTTGTTGGAGACTTGAACTCGTACGATTTTAATATGGTTAAAAACGTAATAAAGGCTTTTACTTGCTGTCAAAGCAGGCACCAGGGTACCTTGTCGTAATAACCAGTTAAGTATTAACTGACAGTTAATCAAACGGGCTGGCGGGCCCCCAGACATGCACTTAAATTTATCACTTAGTTGGCATACTGCTAAATTTAACTGAAAACTAAAACCTGGATAGGAATTCGTAATATTTTTCATTTGACAACTAGGTGACAGCAAGAACAACATTATAATAACCATAAAAGAGTTGTGAAAAAAGTGCAAGGAACCCGCTAAAAATGTGTGCCTGTATGTGTTGTTTTCGTCAACACCGACTGGACCCAATTACGTGAATAAATGCAGTACTAAAAAAATATACACACACAAAGTCACTCCCCATAAATATACAAATACCAGACACAGACCAGGAGGAGAACAGCACAACAGCAGGAGGAAGAGGGAAAACTGCAAACAAAAGCCTGCAGTCCCCAACCTTCCCGCGCGAACAACACCCAAAGACCCACACACACACACACACACACATGCTAAAAGTTTTTCTCTACTCCTGCAGACCCCAGTACAATGCCTTGAATGACTTAATGCTTAATGGCATTTAGGGGCAAAAAGTAGAAATTATTTTAAATTGCAGAGCCCAGAAGTTTGAGGACTTCCATGCCGCCGCTGTTTCCAGAGCAAAAGACATTACAAATTATATCATTATGCTGGCTTTTCTTCCCATTCGCTTTCTGTTCTACAATTGTGTCTAAAAATAAAACATAATTTAAGTATCCTGTTGCTGCAGCAGTTATTTAAAATCACTCAAAATTGGCAACATGCTCAAGTTTCAATCCTGCTGCTGCTGTTCCTGCTCCTACTCCTACAGCCTCTTCCGGCCTCCAACTTCGCGTTCGCTTCTACTTATAACTTTTGATTCGCGTTTCAGACGAAATTATAAGCCAGAAATTTGCATAAGTTTGAGGAGAAATTTTATGCCAGAGATGGCAACAACAAAAACCCCCAGCGAGTGGCTGATGCAAAAATTATTGCATTGAGAGGGCATTCGTGGGTGGAAGTGGAACACTTTCCATTATATTGTTTTTCCTTTGGCACGCTTATTGAGTTGCATAATAATAATGGCAGCACCCTCTTGTGCGTTGACCTAAATTGTGCAAAGTATGTTGTTGTTTGTTTTTTTGGATAATGCTTCAATCATGGCCATCAAAGGACCCCTTTTTTAGGGGTCGATTAATTAAACGCGAAAATGTTTATTCTCCCATTCAAAACTTTTGCATTAGTTTGTGGGTTGTTTTTCTGCTTTAACGACAACAATTTAAGAAACATATTTTTGATGTCTTCAGCAGCATTTTTCATGTCAAAAAGCCAAAGTATCAAATATAAGTCATTGTAAAAGTTTCATTCAATTCGATTCAATTTCCTTCTGCGATTCACAATTCTTTTGTTATTCTCTTTCTTACAAAATATAATATGAAATCCATGGGTATCGCTTCTATTGTGTATCTATAATACAAATGTTATTTTCCCTTCTCAAAAATATGGATGTATTCTTATTTCATCAGTATGTACGTATTCACACACACATACACACAAATGCCAACTAATTGAAATTATTGACTGCAATATATTCACGACCAAAAGTTAATGGATTTGTATGAAAAATGGCAGAAATGTAAACTCATAATTAATTGAATTGAAACAAATGGTTATCCGACAACTACTCGTCCAAGCTTTTATATTAAATTCATACAAAATGTATATCTGAAATTAAAAGTAAACAAAATTCAACATATTAAAGCACTATTCTTCATATTTTAATCTCTTTAAGCTTCGCCCTTAAAGCTGGCAATTTAAAATGTTGTCAGAGCGATGGATTATTTAAAGCTAAAGCTTAACAAGCCGGAGCACTTGAGACTTTTAAGAATTTTCCTTTGTTATTATTCACATTTTATGCTACACTCGAGAGAGCCTCTGTGTGAAATAAATCCTAAGAAAATTGTACTTTAAGGAAAAACAACTAATAAAATATTTATTTTTCCCAACTTTACTGTTATTTGCAGAGACAATTTCTTAAACCACAAATATTAAATGTCTTTAAGTTAAAATCCCGCCACAAGGTCATGGAATTTGCCCTTCGCAAATTAAAAGAAAATACTGTCCATCAACATTTGTCCTCGACATTTCTCCTCATAATCACTAATTAATTAACAAAGGAAGCATCTTTATGAGGATGTTTCCATTCCCATTCCCAGCAACAAAAAAACCCACAAAATCCAGCAAAATTACTGCCAAGTGGTGTACTTTTTAATTAGTTGCCTTTATGGCAGAGAATATATGTGAGTGTGATATGTGAGTGTTTAATGCATTTTGACAGTCGAAATCAAAAGACAAAAGCCAGGACGGAAAGCTTTTAGAAAGTTAAAACGGTTTGAATGCTATTCTCGGTTCTCAGTGGCACTCGAGATTTGTTCACTCACCTGAAATGGCCAGGAAAATGCCACAGACCAAAACAAGAACCGCACGAATCACAATCCAAACCGAGACCGATACCGACACCGAGCTGTGGCATATAAAAAATACATTCTCTCCTTTATGAATGACATAAAACACGGTCAAAAGTTTCGAAAAGTTTCAGGAATTTCACAAATTAAAGTTGCCAGCAATTTATGTTGCTCGATTTTTAAGGAGCAAAAATTAATCGTCACTTTTGTATTTTTTAAACAAATTTTAAATTGAAATGAAAAGCTGCGAAATCCATTCACATTTTTTTAGAGTACTTATAAATTAACGGCACATTTAACGGTTAACGCTTCGGCGACTCTGAACAGCAGGGGGTCGCCCCTTTTTTTTGGGGTCGTCACAAAGAAAAAGGCAGCGGCACTGCTACGGCAACGACGACGACACTTTCACAATAATTAAAACGCGTTTATATGCAGCACAATCTCCTTTACTCTTTCACTCTATTCTCGATTCCTCGATTCTCGGCACATACAGGTGTACACTGTACAGCATGCGTGTGTATTATACCTGAAACTTCTCTCTCCTGTGTATGTGTGTTTGCTGACCGTTGCGATATGCCTTTTCACCGATTTGTCGATTTCCCACTGAAGCTGAATGAAGTTGAATCCTCGCGCTTACAGAATCCTCGCACGTTCGCACGCCGTGAAGTCCCCAAACAGACTGAGTGTGCCGTACCTGACTCCGGCGCGAGGCGATGCGATGCGACGCGACGCGTGGGGCCGCGAAGCAACAGCTAGCAAAAGTACCAATCAAACATAAAAATTGCCCCAAACTGTTGCGCAAAGAGGGGAAGTCCCGAAACCCGACACCGACACAGAAGAAGCCCCAGTAGCAGTCCCCAGCTTTAATCCCAGCCAGCCGCGCCGCACTCTCATACATGTACTAAAAAGGGGAGGCGATGGCTAGTGCGCAGGCGCCATGAAAAGGGGCGCCTCCAGTCCAAGAACAGCTGAGAAGCAACAGTTTGTTGTGGCAAGGGGCCTCGCGGTAGTCGGAGCAAGGACAGACAGGCAGCCAGGCAGCCAGCCAGCCAGCCCGCCAGCCGGTTCTCAGAAGTGGGTCTCTCAGTCAATGTCACACTCGTGGAGTTCTACACTTGGAAGGGCATGTAAATGGGCTTTCCGTGGAGGCAGGCTGGGCATGGGTGGTGGGTTTTAGACCAGGACCAGGACCAGGACGAGTACGAATACGAACACGAGAACACCGAGGCCGTTTGGCAGCTGATTTGACTTTCACGCTTGTTGCGCCTTCAACCTAAGCCCTAATGGTGGTTGGTATGCTGGTGGGTGGGTTGTTGTGGGTGGTTAACATTTGAAAAGTGCGTTCCAAAACGGGGCAATTATGGCAAGCAGTCGGTGTCGATGGAAGGCAGCATCCTGTAGCGGCTGGACCTGTCTCTACCTACCTAGGTATCTCTTCGGCTGCAATTAGTATGCAGAGTAAGAATATTAACGCAATTTTATTTGCACATTAAGAAGAGCAGCATCAGCAGGTGACCTCTTTCCCGAGGGCCAGACAAACGTCGCGAACGTGACGCACATATATCAGGTGTATTTAATTAGTTGGCAATTTTTATTCCACACATGAACCTCCCCTGTGTTCTGTCTCCAAAGTTTACTTTATCTTTATCGTTTATTGTTTCTCCGCCGACGATGCGTGGGGTCCACGACGTTAGTCAACACTGATTACTGTCTGCTTTTCTGATGGCGATGACACAGCAATGGGCGATAAATGAACGATCATAACGGAGGAATCAATAAAGCAGTGCTACACTTTGCTCTTAAGGATACTTCGATTTAAGTGTGGGGTTTTTGCGTTAAATTGTTAAGGTAATCATTTCATTTCGAAAGATAAATGAGAACTTTTATGGCCTTGCCCATAAGCAAGCTTTCCCCCCTTGAGCAAGCTATTAATAAATATTTGTTCAATTAGCAAAGTACTCACAGATGCACTAAAATTAATGGCAAGGCTAAATCGTAAGGTCATCCGGCAAAAGTGGCACCAGCAGCACCACCAGCACCAGCACTAGCACCAGCCACAGGAGAAGCAACAGCGAAAGCAACACCAAAGGAAGAGCACAAGCAAAAGCAAAACAAAGCGAAAGCACTTGCCCTGTCGCCCTGCCTCAGTTGATTCCGCCGCTTCTTTATAAATAACGCCCCAGCAAGTATGCAGGATAAAATGTCAGCTGCGGCACTTGAGTTGCATGCACCCTACCACCACCACACACATACACATACACATACATATACTTTCTGTGGCATACAGATGGATGGATAGATGATTGTGGTGGTGGTCTAGCAACACATTTTCCCATACGATATGTGTTTGCTTTCTATGTTTATTCTATGCTGTTTGCTTTCCGTTACACACACGCACCAGCCAGCCAGCAGCAAAAGCAACAGGAACAGCAGCATTTGTATTTATTCAGAGAGAGTTGGTCGGGGGCCAGAAAATCTGTGAGCAGAAATAGCTTTACATCCGGATAAACGGTCATATGCCAGCGATTCCAATTCCATTCGCGATGGCTAATGGCCTGCATCAATGCACCAGCTATTTATTTGCCAGCTATCCGGCTCCCGACCTGCGGGTTTCACAGGTGAAATAATACAACAACAGCCAAAGTTCTCGTTTTTATAAAATAATACGAGTGGTGTACGAGGTTTATGGATATGTTTTGCTGGAAAAATTCAAGTGCCGCGCCGTTTGATTGTTCGTTTGAGGTTTTTAATTCTGCGGCTTCTGCTGCTGAATTGATGTGAATATTTTATGGCTGCTCCATAAAAAAAAATTATATATATATATGTACAAAAAATACAATGTAAGTAAAGTGCGGAAATCAAAACTGAAAGCCCTGTCGAGCAGTCATTACATTTGTACGGCACAACCACAACAGCCGCAAAGAACAACAAATCATTTCCGTTTCCGCTTCTGCGTATAAAAACAAGTCAAGTCTGAAATTTTGGAATACATTTCGGGGTGCCCGTAAAGGTTGGAATTTGAATTTGAAAGAAATGTGTCTGTGGTTTCTTTAGCTGTCATTTTCGGTTTTGAATATTGCTGAAGTTTCCTTTTAAATTTAAGAATTTTTAATCAATTTATACCGAGTGCATCTTTCCTTTAGAGTAGTTTCCCAAGTACATTTTAGTTACAGAAGTTGCCCATTGAACCACCAGAATACAGGCCAATACATTCGTTTACATTGATTGATTTGTGTCCAACACAAATATATATTAAACTAAATTATGCGTTCATGCATGAACAACGTACTTTGGTTTTAGGCGCTTTGGTTTGTTAGCTAAATAATTTGAGAATTTAAGTTAATTTCTGGGCTCGTACACAAAATTAATTGACCGAGTGTGCTTGGTCGCCCGTTGTGGGTACAGGACAATTAGGTTTTGGGGCAATTCCATGGCGACATGCCGGACATGCACAACGACAGCCACTGACCACAGAAGCCAGCTATGACTATGGCCATGACGATGGACCTCTCGCTCTCGCTCTCTGTTTCTGGTCATTAGTGTGGCATAATAACAATTACAACAGAGCAACAAGCTGCAGTAACAAAGCCATTTTACACTGGCCTATACAACACACAACACACAAACACACACCCACCGATAGGGTAATACAAACATGAAAGTTAATTAAACCGAAAGTAGACTGACATGAATTTATATGGTCTAATAATATGCCACTATCCAAAGGGCGAAGGACCTCACAACAGCAGCAGCAGCAGCATCAACCCACCGCCCACAGCCGCAGGCCACCCACAGATATCTTCTATGGCTCACCCACCGCAGTGTGTATTTTAGTAGATTTACATGGACTTGTGACGGGGGGTTTACGCTTCGCTTAATAGCAGACAATAATTAAAAGTGACAAGTAAATTAGTTTCTGCCG
This sequence comes from Drosophila guanche, assembly GCF_900245975.1. Taxonomy (NCBI): domain Eukaryota; kingdom Metazoa; phylum Arthropoda; class Insecta; order Diptera; family Drosophilidae; genus Drosophila; species Drosophila guanche. The sequence continues at coordinate 8,494,257 of NW_022995744.1, read as the reverse complement.
TCAAACTGATTGTGAAAAGAATACACCGTCTGTCGGTCGTGCTGAGACTGTTGGCAGTGCGTTTAGCAATTTTTATTAGCCACCAAACAACGGCTTCAGCAATCACCATCTCGTTGTGCACGGCGGAAGCGATACGGCTAAGAGTTTCCGGTTTTGGGGCTTCGCACCTGCCTCGGCAGGAGCATGCGTTGTGCATTGGGCGTTGGGCGTTGGGCGTTTGGCAATGTTTTATTCATGCGCCTATTAACTGATTTTATCACGCTACAAATATGCACTACAGGGCGTATGCATAATAAATTGCAGACACTGCCGGGCATTGTTCTGAACTCCACATGCCTCCTGCCTTCTGCTGCTCCGTGATTACGGCTGCAGCAGCTGCTCTCTCTCACACGCCGCCGAAGCTGTGCCACATTTTGCGGCAATCTTTGGCCACATTTTATGAGGCGACGCATTTTTATTTTATGACCTTGTTTATCCCTGTCACATGGCCCAAAGTCTTTAAAAACCAACCAGAACTTTGATGAACTCGTAAAAACCAAAAGAACGAATAAGTGGCCAAGAATTAGTCCTGCCCTCTGGCGGGTTTCGACTGATAGTTACTCAGTGATTTTTTGCATGCATAATGGAAAGAAGTGAAAGAAAAAGTCCTACACAATCATTTGTGCCTTAGCTTTATATTTATTTATGGTTTTCAAAAGGATTATTTTCTAAAATACCCAATAAAATATATGTAGACTGAAGAAACCCTTCCTTATAAGAACGCTTTCACCTTCAACTAAACTCTAATGAAACCAAATATCTTTTAGCAGAAATACTCCAAATGCTCTTAAATAAATCCAGCCAAATATCTATGGTCCAACAAGTACCAGTGGGTTGTAAATGAAAATAAGAAAACGTCTGGAATCAATTAACTTTTATGATTTCTCCTACGATTTGTGAGACATCTCAAATTGTTTCTACATTGGATTTGGTATCACACTCCTAATTTGTAAATTTATTTCAAGCTGTCGTACAAAAAAATCTAGCCCTCTGACAAGTAGGCGTTTCTCGACGGTCCCTGCCTACGTCTTTGAAGGACGTCTGTCTGTTGCTGCTGCTCCTGCTCCTGCTCCTGCTGCTGCTGTTCATGCTACTGCTTCCGATGCCTCTTCATGAATGAGTGAATACATTCCAAAAATGGTTGTCAGAAAAGCGTCACAGAGAAATTAATGATGACTTTTATACGCGAGCAATTCATGGCATTTTCATAATAAACCCACACGCAGATACACACACAGAAATACAGACACACACACAGATACACACCCATACAGAGGAGATACCTTTAATTTGATTTCGAACGAGAAAGAAGGAGAACAAAAATGTGGAAAATATTTATTTATATGAAACGCATGAGGGAAATATTCGGTGGAAAATGGGACGACACACAGGAAAGAAGTGGATGGAGGAAATGTATCCCAAAATCCGATATGTGCGTGAGTGTGTGTGCGTGTGGTTATCTTTTTTATTTATTTTTATTTTTTTTTGTGTGAGTTGGCGACTTTTTAAAAAGCTTTTTTATGCTCGTTTGCATATATTCTGATTTTGATGACATTCAAAGTCAGTTTAGCAGCCATCATTCGATTTATAACGAATAATAAGACAATCGGACCAGGTATCTGTGTGTGGTATAAAGTAAAAAGAACAAATTTCTATGCCATGCACCGGCTGAGACCTTCCCCTTCTGGCCAACTTGTCAGCTTCTGTCGGCTTCTTGGCCAACAGAAAAGTTTCTGCCAAGTATTTGCGACACAAAAGTTTCCTTTATTTTAAAACTAAAAACCAAACTAAACAGAATACCAATGAGAAGTGTCAACCAGCATCTAGACATTCCTTTGGGAAGTGGGGGGGGGGGGGGGGGGGGGANGGGGGGGGTGGTGGAATGGAAGTGGATAGAGAGGTCCTTGCTGAAGGTGAAGTTGCGGTTGCAAAAGTTGTATTTTATTGCGATTGGGATTGCAAAAATTCCTAGATTATAAATCATTTCTAAGTAATACAAAATTGCTAAAGCAAAGTTTTGCGGTTCAGGTTTAACTAATAAAAAGAGGATTGTCCATCTGGCTGTATTGAAAATATCTGCATAAATATTAACAAATATGCAAAAAAATGATGTGCTCATTGAATTATTCATGACATGATATATTCAGAAATACAATTGAGGTTACATATTTGAAAAGTAAATAAAAAATGAATATATCATCAAAAATGAACCTATTTATAGTTACTTTTAATTAAATTGTGTTCTATTTGCATTGCCATTTAAATGAGAAATTTATTATTCATTTTAAATCACTTGAAAATTAATTAATTATTAATTGGCAGTAGTGTGGAAAATATAACTAACTTTTGATGCTTCAAATGTTTCCTAGAATTGTGATTAGCTAAATATAAACGTAGCTCCACATAGCTCATATTTTCGAATGAATTTTCTCACACAGTAAGCCTAAACTCAATTAACTTTCTCATAATCTTAAATGGATTTACACCATCTACAAAATTTGTAAGCCACAATTCTGTTTAGAGGGTCCAGCTACCATACTCGTAACCGTAATCAAAGACAATCAATAAACCCACTTAACCCGATTAAATTAACAACTTTTGTTTTGGTTGACAGACTTGAAAGGAAAAGATGGTGGTCCGTCGACCGTAGTGCCTTTTCTTGTGTCCATTTTCCATTTGGCCAGTGCCCTTGGAGCCGCTACGTGCACCTTCCTTGTGGCCAAGAGTGCAATCAATTGCAAATTGAAAATTCAATTTTCGTTAATCCGCTTAAGCTAACCTTATGGCAGCATACCTCTTCCGTTTCATAATTTAACATTTTCCCAGCTATACATTCATGCCACACATATTCATATGTGTATGTCCTCTTGTATGTGTGTGTGTGTGTGTGTGTGTGTGTGTGTGTCTGTGGCACACAAGTTTTCGGTTACCATGACGAGGTTTTGCGGTTGCCGCTGCTGCTGCCGCTGCAACTGCACACATTTTTGAAGCCAACCAAAAAAAAAGGAAAGCAAAAGCAAACGCCATCATATTCTATTAAGTTTTTGGTTTCGCAAGTTGTTCCTCTCATGGAAATATACCCCCCAGAGGCATTTTGGCCAAAAGGATTGGGTTGGCGAGGCGGCGGCATCAGAACTCTAGTTCAAATGTTGACATTGATTTTGCTTCCGTGTTTTTGGGTAACCTTTTCCATTTGAACAATTTTTTTAGGAACAAATGTAGAAAAGCTACAAGCTACTTTGAAAGCTACAAAAATAACTAACTGTAATTGAAAATTGTAGTTTACAAAGGCAAACAATTTTCTCTGTCCCCTGAGAGTTATTCCATGAATTCACTTCCTCCCCTCACATGCGCTAGAAAGGTACCAAAATTGCACCTTAATTGCAAGTTAAGCGCACAAAGGGAGAGGATATGAATCTAGGCAGTGACCCTGCTCCGACTCCCTCATCAAGGTCAAAGATTTTCGGCTCTTGCGACCTCGAAATTCGTCTGGGGACCTCTCATATCTTCCGAGTGTAAGTATATATAAAGTCTGAACTTTTAATTAGTCCACTGGTCGGAACAACAGACCGGAAATTAAGCGAATCAAATGTTTGTGGGTGAGAGACGGCGACGACTGTCTATATATCTGTGTGCTCTGTGTGTGTGTTTTTATAAGCCCCCCACACACACACACACACTAGAAGCTGGGGACTCTACCACACTGATGTCGTTTTCATGCAGGAAACACTTTAATAAAAACTTCAATGGTAGAGGCAGTGGCTGAGGTGACGCCTAGCAACCAGAACCAGGAGCAGAGCTCAAAGGGTACGGTGCCGTACCTCACTCGTCGTTCATTTGGATGAGTGCATGTGGGCGTGGCACTGGGGCGTGTCTCACACATGAGCAGCCATATGTATACACAGACTATCTATGTATGTACGTGGACCGACTATTAATTAGCCTTTGTATTAAAGCAGAGCACAAATTGAAATGCATTTTTCACTGCCTGTTGCTTATCTTTTTTCCCACTGCAGCTGGCTTCTGTTTGCTCGCCTCATGAATGCTCAAATGGATGTTTATCCGTTGAAAAATGCATAAAAATGAGTACTCCGATTCGTATGCGTGTCTGTGTATACGGAGGAGTGCATGAAAATGCAGTGGCAGTCAAGGGGCAACGTGTGAGTAATTTTGAGCAGTAAAATCTATCTGACGGGTGCTTGAATCGACCATGGGATACCGTGGGTTGATAAGGGGTTGTTAGACTATAGAAAGATAAGTAAGAAACTCAACACACTTCAAAATTAGTCAAATTAATACACGAGAGCTGAATATTGGCAATTTTTAAGATCAATTTCAAAGGAAAACACTTTTTTTGACACACTAGAGTAGTTGTGCACACACACACACACACACACACCCATCACTGCCACATCCACTGTCACTGTCACCTACTAGCAAGGAAACCCAATACACTCTCCAAATCCCAGGTGCTGCATGCACAAAAGCAATAGCAACAGTATGCATATTGCAGAGATACCATCTGGGGCAGAGCAAGACACATAACAGAGAGGGAAGAGCGGCACGAGATGGAGTGTGCAACAAGACGCCAGACGCACAGGAAGCAACGTAATCGCAGTTTGAGCTGCACTCGTGCAACATTTTGGGTGGTTTCGGCCACATCGTTAGTTTCGCACTTTGGTGTCTGCCACTTTGCGGGGAGCGTGGGCATGGGCGCTGGTGCATGTATATCCTTATACATATACGTAGCGTAGGTGTAGCACGTAGCTGGCATGGCCATGCAACTGCATTATTTACAAACTTGCCGCAGCGACAGCCAGCCAGCCAGCCAGCCAGCCAGCCAGCCATCTCCTGCGCCACAGATGAGCAGGCGGCGGTTGTAAAAACTTCGCTGCGCAATATGCGACCCATCAAAAAGGAGCTCTGCCAGCCAGCCAGACAGCATCCGTTCCCTGTCCCTCTTCAACCTCTATCTTCATCTCTTTCTCTACATATTCGCGTAGTGTAACCCACCTCTCTTCTCTCTCTCTCTCTCTATCTCTGTTCTGTTACGCCTCACTTCTCTCTGTGCCACTAATTAGAGTCACGCAATGCGCATCGACATGCCGTCGTCTTTTGCGGAGGGAGCAGGTTAGTGGGCGCGCTTTTTATCTTACGTTTTAACTCGATTTCCGGTTTGATGCGCTTTTATTTGTGTCGATTGTCGGCTGGCCGGAAATTAGTTTCGTTTATTCTTTGCCATGCCACCATACATTGTATGTGCCCTTCCTCTACCACTCCGTGTGTGTGTGTATCCCACCAATTTCGACTATTTGCATGGCTGAAGGAGTTCTAGGAGAGAGAGAATGCACGGCAATCAATTTGCTAAAACTTGAGTACGGATCGAAAGCTCCTCTGGGCATGGCTGCGAAGTGACCAATGGCCAGACCATTTCCTCATATTTCTTGGGACACTAGAGCAGTGGCAGAGCGGAGCACAGCAAAGCAAAGCACAGAGCAGCACTTTGGTTAATGAAAACTTACAGAGAAACACAGAATACAGCACCAGGCAGCAGCCAGCAGCTCAGCACTTGCCTGCAATTACAACACAGAGCAGAACAGAACCGAACAGCACAGAACAGACCTTCCTGAGAAGAGAAAACTGAGCAATGTGTGTGTGTGTGTGTGTTTTCAAAGGCACATTTACACTTTGAGGTCAATTGAAGTTATCTTTAGGCAACTTGTGGGAGCAGAGATTCAAATTCGAGTTGTCTTTGGTAACTTTTTGGGTATTCTCGCATTTGAAAGCTGAGAGTGGGCCCAAATTTACATTGGCATTCCGACTCTCGTTCTCTCGTGCCGTTGCGATGGCAATTTGCGTCAAGCCACAGAAAGCGACGACACTCAGACACTCCTCTCTGTATCCAGAAGGAGAAGGCGGAGTACTTCGATGTGGCAGATGAAAGGGGTTGGAAGCGTCATCTCTGGGGGCCCACACACCAATGTCAATGGATTGTAAATGGCGGGCTGAGATTCGGTTTCGGCTTGTTAAAGTAGAAATAACAATTCCTAGAATTACAATAAAATTCAAGGCAATAGCTACAATGGCAACAGGCTAAGTAGAGGCATTACCCTTTGGAACGAAGGGCCCCGCTCCACCTCCAGCTCCGCCATGGCTGACTGCCACTTGAAGCAGTTTAAGCTGTTGCTGTCGTCTCAGTTGTGGGTCTTGGTTTGCTGTGGGGTCTTCGGTTCCAAGGCTTTCAAGGTTCCTGGGCTCCTGGGCTCCTGGGCTCCTGGACTCCTGTCGTTGTTGCGTGTCGTTGCGTGGTCACCACCCACCGGTTCTAATACAACAACGAGATTAAATGTCCTGTCGCAGCTGGCTTAGGCTTAAGCCTGGGTCGATTCCACAGCGCACACGGCATGGCCAGAGTTTTGCTGTCCGTACGGAAACATGTTGCTCGTAGCCAAGTGAAAGGTTGAATTGTCTGATGCCTGATGTCTATGCTGCTGACTGGCCCTGTGCGGGTCTGACTCTGTTTGTGAATCAGAATAAACATTGGTTTTTTGGTTGCCATTGCTGGCTGCTTCTTATGGGTAGCCCACTGGGAACACTGGTTCTACAGTCACAGCCATTTCCATAGCGCCCGCTTAGAGTGTTGACGTCTGCACTTATTCTCCTTCAGCGCCTGCACCCTTTTCCCTCCTGCCACTGCTCGTCTTTTGTGACCAGCTGTCAAGTGAGGCATGGCTCCTCCTTATCTCCTGCGCTTGCTTGCCTCTCGTGTCTGCATGCAATTCAATTTATTTCAGAGCGCCTCATACGACGATATATGGCAGAGCTCTGCCACCCCTTCCACTCTGCCGCTCTGTGCTCTACACTCTGCGAAAAATTAAGCCCGAAAAGCTGATTTCATTAGTCGACTCATCCTTGTCAGGAAATCAGGCTAAACGTTAATTTGCAGAATTTAGCCACGTTTCCCTGTTGAATATGACTTGAGGTTGCCGCTAATACAATTATTTTCAATGGGCATACATCTACTTACGCGGCAAACATGGATAAATTCAGTTTTGTAATGAGTTCGGATGTGTGTTCTTCCAGTGTAAGTCAAAGGAAGATTGAAGAGCCTGCCGGCTCTGTGCTGAGCCTCTTTAAATTCCATTAAAGTTCTTGCACGGTGCCCAAGTTGCTAAGGTTACATAATTAAATTGCAGCCGTGGCCTGGCAATTAATTAAATGCCTCATTTATTAACGCTTTGTTAGGCAATATTTTCACAAATGACTACAAAAGCAAAGACACAAAGAAAACTCGGTAAAATTCAAGCAAAGACAAGGGCCACAGACAGTGCCATAAAAGCCGCCACAGCACACGTACACACTTTCCACCCACACGCACACACACAGATAAGTTTAGGCATTACGCATACGCCACGTGGTTTGGGCCCTGATTTATTTTTAACCTCAAAGCGTCATTCACAATAAAGATATTTTACGTTTATTACCCACACAAAAAAATGGAAACTTTTACACTGAAAGCCATGCGGCCGCCCGTCGTTGACACAGTTGCTCGTTGCTACTGCCACAGACCGCTGCTGGTGGCACCGCTGCGTATGCGCAACAATTTGCAGGGGGCGTTCACTTGTTGCGGTTGACCGGGCATAAACTCTATGCGACATAGACAGCGACAACCCGAGCCCGAGCCCAGACTTGACTTGACACGACCTCCATCTAATCGACCAATTTTTGTGGGCCGTAATTCAATATGCGGCCGCAACTTTAACAGTCACGACACGTTGCCGCGGGCGAGGAAGGGTGCCCCTATCCCATCTGTTTATCCAGGCACACACCAGTGTCAACACAGGGTAGCTACAGCTCTTTAAAGCACCATCTTCGGCATCGGCATCAGAATTTGCATTGGCATTGCCATTCGATTTATTTGATTTGGCCACCTGACGACCTACCTACCTGCCCAACTAACTGGTCTGTCGGCCTGGCTTATGCAAACAGGCAACAGCCACTCGAGCAGCCAAAGGCTTTCAATGCGCGTCAACAATTTACATTGCCATTGCCCTCTCGATTTGTATACACTCGTAATGCGCCCGTGCCCGTGCCCGCACTCGCACCTGTACTCCCACACACACAGAAAGATAAAAGACAATAAAGAAAAATCGAAATTACACTGTCTGAAGACCGACGCAATACGGGGATTTGGCCATAAAATCTACCAAAAAGGTAAGGGGGTTAAGAGGCCTTAGCGGATTGTCAGTTATTGGATTGCCGTACGCTTAACAGAGGAAACCCTTAATAAGGGTTAAGCTTGCATATTTGGATAATCTCTCATCAATAAATTTGAAACATAAGTGCAGAAAATATTATTAAGTTTTAGAATTAATATTTAAATTTGGTTCGCTGCTCCGAACCACTGTGCAATTGCTGTATACTTTAGTTACCCTCGGGTGTACTTTCTTTCACATTTTCCCTCACGTTTTTTAGTCGTCCCTCTTTCTGACACAATCAATCAACGCGTCAAGGGTCTCCTTCGGAGCCCTCCCCAAAGTCTCTCCCCTCTTGCCGGACCTGGGACCAAAGAATGCTTTGTTGTGCCCTCTGTCCCTGTCCCAGAGCCTGGGCGGCACACAGTAAATGCAAAATAAAGGTGTTTGGTCCTCTCGTTACGTGGCCGTTGAGTGGGAGTCTGAAGCTGGGGCCAAAGAGGACAAAGCCAGGCACTGCGTTGAACCCCATTTGGGGTGCCCGGGCAAAGGGTTCAGTTCAGGTTCAGCCAGCGACCTGCATAATATTACGACAAATGATCAAAACTTTTTCAATAAGCAACAACTTTTCCATTGCAGCTCGTACACCAGAACTAACTATACACATGTCCCCATGGATATATACTATACTCGCCATGTATTGTATGTAGTAGATACAGCACAGGACAGGGCGGTAGCTGGGCGTGAAGCTCAAATAATTTGCATAGTTGTCGGCGAATGGCACTTCTGAGAGCCAAACACTGAGCAAAATCATGTGCGGATATATTGTGGAAGTGTGAAACCTGAACGGATCAGCGGGAATACCTTTTTTTTTAGCTTTTTTGCAGTGCAAGGGCTTGAGTTTCATTTTAAAAAATTCATAACCCAATTGGTTGTGGCATACGATGCGTGGAGCGGACTATAAATAATCCGTTAGCGGACTGTCAGGACATGAATGTGATGTATCTAATTTGCACACAATTCAGGCCAACACACACAGCGACAGCGACAGCGACATCAAGACGTGTGGGATGGCACATCTACGGTGATGGCAAGGGGCGTCATGCCACACCAACAGTTGCAGTTAGAACCCCAGCCCATCCACAGCTGCGCTGTCTGCGCTGTCTGTCTGCCTGTCAGTTTATATCTCCGTCACACTCCAACTGTCGACAGTGCAACTAAAATGATTTGTCAACGCTGAGCTGAACAAAGCTGTCCGTCTGTTTTTCCTCTCTCCTCTGTGGCTCCCCTGACTGTTATCCCATTGAAAAATTTTTTGTGAAAATAAATTTCAAAAGTAAACAGAGAGAAAGCCAGAGAGACGAAGGGCGGAACTGGGTTTAATTACCAAAGTCACCTTTTCTGACAGAAAACAATTTATAAAATATTCCCTCTGGTCGGAAATGTATTGCAAATTTATTTTTACAGCCCAAAAAATGAAACAGCTCTCATCAACAGATGCTGCATGCTGTAATTGAACCTCCAAGGGTTAATTCGATTATTGAAGAAAAAAAACATGCAAAAATCATAAATTGTAGGCAAAAGTACACAAGCTTATAAACAATTGAACAAACTTGACAATGGACTACGCAAGCAACTAAGATGGATGATCCTTGTAGCTGCGGCTTTTGAGCACTCAACAGTGCATGCAAAAAATGTCTACCCACACACAGATGTAATCACTAGCATGAGTGTATATTTATAAATGAATTCAAATATTTGCACAGCACTGCAGTGCATCCATATTGTGTCCTTGCAGAGTTGGTTTAAAGTATTTTTAAAGCAGAACCAACTACCAGCTAATTGTTTATCTATCTCATTGATTCTTGTGCAAATTAGTCGTAGCTACAAATAGTTATGTCACTTATATGATGACAATTAACGCTGAACGAGTGTTTTATTCAAAAGTGCAATTGCAGTTAAATTTATAAGCCTCTTTCATCCAATTAAAGATAGCCAGACCTCTTCTTGTGGCAATGTGGTGGTTCAGAAATATATGTAAATAAAGTTTCAAAAAATTAATAAATATCAACGCACGCAAACCGGCTAACAATTGGCCCAAAGGTTGCAAGGGAGAATTATTGTTTCGTGGCCATTTGGCCAATCCATGCATGCCAGCGGTGGCAATTAAGGGTATTTACAGCAATTCCGTTGCCTTAATTATGGAAAATGGAAGCTTTAAGCCGCTGATGGGCAGAGATTTCGTTCAACAGCTCCATGGTCATGCTAATTGCAATTGATGGGCCATGGCAATGGCCCTGATGCCTGAAGCCTGATGCTGTTGCTGCTGATGCTGACGATGACGATGACATTATTAAATTGAAGATGTTGATCATTTATAAGGCACCACGTTTGCATATTTTATAATAAATGAAACGTGTGACAGCATGCTTAACTCTGCAGCCAGCGAGCCGTTTTCCTTCATCATCTGTGGGTCGGGTAGAGTCTGCCTCTGCCCGTCTGCCTCATCGCTTCTGCCACAGCCACAGCAACAGAAACAGCCCTTCATGCAATGCATGCTTCTAGAGTGTCTGGGGCATGCATACTCCTACTCGTACTCGTACTTGTACTCGTATTCGTGCTCGTATGTACATCGCTCATGTGCTCGTATATGTGCGCCATATACACACATTAGTTTAATGGGACAGTGCAACAGGGCACTGGGATGCCTGCCACATCGTTGCTGCCTTGTCTTGTCTGTGTGATTGCGTGCGTCGTCTGCCGTCAGCCTGTGCGATTTTGTATGATGTGTCGAGTGACTCGGAATACTCTCACAAATACTTATTCTCGTTGTTGTTGATATTCCCACTGGGTGCGTGCCCTGTCCCTGAGTCTGAATTGTTTTTTTTACTCATAAAATCTTAAAATAACAAAGAGCCAGCAACTTGTTTACTTTTGCTACGAATATATATGATATCTCAAGTGATATTTGACTTCATTTGGAATATGATTTTGGCATTAGAGTGGATGGCATGGAGCAGTTCATGGGATGCTTGGGATCAATTAATGATGGATTATAATCACTAACAAATTATTTGAATAAAATAGATTAAGTATTCCTCATTCGTATAACTAATTCCACACCTCACTGACATACACACACACAAAAGAAGTGTCGGAAATACCACATAGAGCTAGATTATAGTTTCACACCAACAGCACCCACATCCGGCCACCTCTGACCCCCTCTGACTGCTTCCTCCTCAATCAATGATTAGTGTGCGGCAGTGTCAAGCGATGAGCGGCGATCATCACGTTTTTGTATTAACATGGTCATTGGTTATGATATGATTGTGTGTGCGTGCGAGAGTACTCCATCCACCCTGCTGCCAATGGATATTATATCCCTTCCACTCCACACAGGATGAGGAATGAAGTCATAAAAGGCATTGGCCTGTGCAAAAGGATCCAATCCGTGCTAGAAGGAGACTCACACACATTCACAGCACTGAGCACAGGGAAAACAAATAAAAAAGGACACAAATCGTTGCCATATAATCAGGGCCGAAAGATCAAAGTGAATGCCGGCGGCCAGGCGCTGGAACATCTGGTCTCACTCCTCCAAAGAACAACAAAAACAACCGACGACAAAAAAACACTGAAAGACATGCATAATGATGTTAATGGTAATGATAACGATGATTATGACGATGATGGCGATGGGGCAGACATAATTAGGCTCTCGCCTGTCAACGAACGAGTTTAAACCGTCAACTAGGCAAAACTTTAAAGCCAACTTGGTAGTCCCACGGAAACGACAGTCGTGGGGGGAGCCAGGCAGAATTGTGAAAGTGTTATGGCATGATGGAGCATCGCTGGATGCCGGCCGTGTGGTTGGGAATTAGAAAAAGTTTTTAATCAGGCAGAGCGATCCCTCGACCAGTACAGTTAGCCAGGTTTCGTCGAGGCCTTGAAGCCGTGACGAACTTTTTTAATGAGCAACGTTTTGCGGCTAATAAACATTTGCGTGCTCGTACACTCCTGCTCTCCTGCTCCTTCTCTTCTGCTACCCTGGTGTCCTGCTCCATCCGTGTGCCGTTAGGAGTTGATGTTGCCATGACGCCATGTTTTTAATTGGCAGCCCAAAGGCCGTTGATGGGAACCCAGAGATGGAGAGGGTGACGGAACCGGTCTGGCCCGGTCATTTGCCTTCCCTTGGGGTACGCAACTCGGCCAAAAGGCAATTGAATATTTTATTAAATTGCCCCACACACACACACACACACACACACACACACACACACACACACACACACAAATAAACAACAACAGCAACAACAATGGGCACATTATATTGTGACAACAATTCATTATAAAATGCCGCCAAGGACAGGGCCAAGGACCAAGAGGCCATTGCCGAAAAGTTATGAAAAGCGTTGCGACCCATTTGACATGACGCATACGGCCGGCCCAGCCAGCCGACAAAATAAAACCAAGTTTAGGTTACTCTATAGAGAATTATATAAACTTAAATACGTGTGTACCTGTACCTCTATATCTACATATCTCCGAGTATATACTCTCGCTTAGCAATGTTAAATTAGATTATCTTTGCCGGTAATTTCAGCAGCAAATTTACTTCGATTTCTGTTCAAGTTACCGCTGGAAGTTTATTTTTAGCGAACATCAAAATAGATTGTATGCGAGGAGCTATGTCGGGAGCTTCACTCTGCAAATGATTGACACGCTAAGGTGCGTCAGCAATGACATTTATAGTCTTGCCATGTGCACTGTGAATTCTGCGCCTACACAATTTGTTACTTCAATTGTATTTATTTAAAAAGAATTCCGAAAAACAATTCATAAATATTTTGGCTTATTTTATGCAAATTTTGATAATTAGTTCGAATATTTTCATCATCCAAAAGCGACATTTCAATGGAGCTTTCTTTTATATCGCAGTTTATCCAACTGGAAAATTCTTCAAATTGATTCTTTTAATTTCTCACCTTTTTAAGGGCATCAAGCCTGAAGCCTGAAGTGAAACTGAGTTTACTTTAACCATACTTTTTGTTGTCGCTAATACAAGTTTTTAGCATTCAAATTTACTTGTAAAAGTTTTCTCCCTTTTTTTTGCTCCTTCCTCCCTACTTTTGCTGTCCTTTCGTTTTCGGGTGTGCCTTTGGCGGAGGAAACTTTTTCGTAGCATACTTTCCGGGGCGTCCAGTTCTTTTTTTTCTTTTCCGTCTCTTTTTTTTGATTTTGCCGCCATCGCTGTTTGTTGTTTTTCGCTTTTTGTCTTTGTTGCTGCTGTTGTAGTTGTTGTTGTGATTATTATTGTTACTTTTAGCAGACAGCAAATCAACAAAATTATGATAAACAGCTGCAGGTATAGAACGAACGTTCAACGAAAAACGACCCAAAAGCGGAGGTCCCGTCCAAGGAGCGTCCCCAAGAACGGAGCGCAACAGGAAAGGAAAAATGACAGCACGCTTGGCCGCCTGTCCCTTCTGAACCTTGGGACCAGACCGACTACCAATACCCGCTCCCAAGTCCAGACCCCCGCACTCTGACCCAAAAAAAAAAAAGAAACACCCAACCCACCTCTTGTCTGGCTGTGTTTCTGGCATTAAGGGACTTTTTAGGCTCATCACCAACGCATACAGTATTACTTTTTATTTTTTTGTTGTTCTCTTTTTTCTGTTTTTTGTGTGTATTATTTGTGGCCCGGCGAAGGGGAAGAAATTTGCACGGAACGCACAAAATAAGATGAAAAATAAAAATAAAGAATAAAATCAACTGAAATACATATTTGCACATGCTTACGGTGGCGTGTTAAAGCTTTTGATCTTTTCGTTCCTTCTTCACTTGCTGACTGCCTGGCTGGCGTTATTAACGCAACCATATACAACATGTGTAGATGGGCTGGGGGAAGGAGACGCTTACAGGAGCAGTAAGGACAGGCTGGTGGGTGGGTGAAGGAGCTCCAAAGGTGACAGCTATTCCCCAGGCTGACGGTTGCTGCCGGGGATAACTGGCTGGCAACGGTGCTGCTCCCTTGGAGATTTTGCATATTGCCAGGCAAATCGAGCTACCGCTCGAGCTCTGCTCCCGCATTCGCCAACAACACGTCAAAATATCCAACACAGGAGGAGGAGTGAAGCATTTCAGGTGGCAGCCGGGTAAATATTTGCATATTTGATATTTATGTAGCAACAACTTTATACATGATGTAGAGTTTCCATATCGATTTTGTTGCCACATTTTTAGTTATTTTCCCCACACACACAGCCACACACAGCCACACACACTTGTTGGCCCATGTTTGCAGTGCTCTTCACTGCTCTGCTATTCAAAAACAAAAGCAGGCGGATGTAGAGGCATGCAACAGGAGCAACGAGAAAGGGAGCGCTTAGTATCCACCCACTGTCACCCTGTTTGCCGTGACCAAAAAAAGGCACGCTGGTATGTACGACTATATATAGTCTCTGATGTGTTGAATTTTTCTATAAATAGCGAGTGGACTAATGAAATCAATGGGGGGATAAAAAAAGAACAACTCTCGGAGTTGCCAACAAATCGAGCTGTGAGGAAAACAATAAATTTTACCCCAGTGCCAAATCGAAGCTTAGAACTTGTTGACGCAACAATTCATTTGCGGCATGACCCCGAGGCGAGTGTCAATTGTACAATTGTGTAGCACATTGTGCACATACAATTTATTGTTATTGTCGTTCCACTGTTTACACAAATAAACATCCTTTTGCATACTCGAAAAATACAGGAGGAGCACAGCAAGAAGTTCAGAAGCAAAAAATAACACAAATAAATTCTATTTATTTGCCATTTTTAATGGCATGATAAATGGTTCCAATATGCTCTCAGAGCAGAGCACCCATACCCAAGGACATGGCATAACTGGGTAAACAGAAATTTACCTCAATGTTTGCTTCTCTGTAATGGAAGTCCTGCAGCTGCCTCCTGAGAGAATTTCTGTTTGAATGGGACAAGGGACAGGGGACAGCGCACAGGACAGCTCATCTATCTTTCTGGCTCTTAAGCCAATTGACAGTTTCAGGCCATAAATAAGTGTAAGCTGGCAGATTTTGAAACATTTTCGTGGCGCATTACCAAAATGTTAAATGTTCACTGTCGCTTTTGATATACGAGCATGTGGACAATAATATTCCTACATTTAAATGTTTTCTTTGATGGTTTGCATATTTAAATTCGCCATAAGCCATTGGGAATTGGCTCCTTAGAATTCTCTTCATTGAGCATACATTTCTGTTCGATTTGATTCCCAGAATTGTGTGTTTGGAACAGCCTAACACTGCACGAAACTACAATGTTATGTACCAGTGATACTTGGAATTCATTTGTTTACCGCATTTTATAGAAATATCCATTCGAGTTGCAGAAAATTCCCTGCTGGGTTGTTGTTCCGAGCTACTTGGAAAGATACATTTTACAGCATTTACAGATTCTTTTAGCAATCAAAAAACGGAAGTAGAAAAACGACAACACTGTCTGTCGAATCGAAAGATTTCTATCAAGGTCGAGGTCAAGCGAAATCACAATTTTCCAGCCCAGGGTAACAACAAGTTCTAGAACAAAGCAGAGCCACCTTCGTTGAAGTCAATTAATTAAGTCAAAAGCCAAAAGGACTTCTCGCTTTGTGGGGCTTCCCCTATTGTTTACCTGCTTGCCATTCAAATGCGAGTGAACGGTGCAGCAGCACTCCCCCCGCCTGTTAAGCTTTGACTTGTGCAAATGCAGGGGCTGCAAAGCAAAACAGAGCAAAGAAAAAGGGAATCTATCTTTGGCATGCTGGGTGGTTCTGGTTCTGGTTCTGGCTGGGCTCCTTCATGGCCAGTTTCAATTAATGCGAGAATCATTGTTTTCCAGCACACCTCCGGCCCAGACACTTGGCTGCCTGATAGCTTCCGAGTTGTTGAAAAATTGTGCATTTTGCATTCGCTCACACACACTTTCTTTTACAGCTTGTGGATTGTGCCTCCCTGTCTGTGCTGTGTCTGGCCATGCTGTCCGCTTATACCCGTGCTGTCAGGCACGTCCTATTTAGTTATATCTACTCCCAAGGTTCCTACGAAAACTGGCATTGTGCTGGGAACTGGATGTTGCTGCTGCTGCTACTGCCTTTTCCTGGGCTCAGATCCGTAATGTGTTGTGTGCATCGCAAAATGAGTTATAAAAAAAATGTTAAATTGAAAATAAGTGTATTCAGAGCAGCTTTTTCTCGTGTGCGCATGCAAATGTTGGCTTCGCCAGGGGATTCACTATGGTGGATTCAAGGCATTGAAGAAGTATTCTAAAAGGTACAGACACACAGACAACCTCTACGCACTCCACTCCTTCTGCAGGGCAACGGAAATGTAAGCGCTGTACACATATTGAATCCATAAATAAATCTTTAAGCAAAAATTGTATATGTCGGATTAAGTGTATCTCGAGGACACATGGCATTATGGGCCACCTCTGTGTGTGTGTGTGCTTAAGTGTGTCCTCGAATAAATGTATACAATACATACACATATCAGAGTGGGAATTACACTAAAAACTAAATGGCATAAAAACAATTTAACCTATCCTACAGCTACTCCAACTTCTGTTTAGTGGGTGTCAAACGTGATTAGATCGAAACAAAGTTAATTCCCCGTAGCGCAGTTGCAAAAACACGCATACTCGTTTACCCACACCGATAATAATTACTGGAAACATTGTAATCCTCTTAACACTAGGATTCACACGTCGTGGCTTACACAAAGCGTTGGTTGCGACCCCCCGCCAGCAACGCAGGATAAAGGAAGAAAAAGAAAAATCATAAAGCGGCAGGGGCCATAAATTGTCATACTTACAGCTTTTAGCGTGGCTTGAAATTGGAACACTGAACCAGACACAAAAACACGAGAGAAACTTCGCCAAATATGATATTGGGTATTGGGTGTACACTCCACGGGGATATTCGAATCTCTGAGACTCTTTGGCCAAGCGACACGAAATTCGTTGCGATAGACACGTGCACACGCTGCCAAGTCCCCAAGAAGACTGGAGGAGCAGTCTCAGTGAAGCAGGAGCTGGAGCTGAAGCTGGAGCTGAAACGGTAGACTACTCAAAAACGGAGTTCGGCGGCAGCACGAAGTTTTGCCACAGAGCGCTCAGAGCGGTGGGAGGAGTGGGTGGATTAAATAGACTGTTGCGCGCAGGGGAAATTCCCCCGATTCATGCCTTCATGTCTGCCTGTCTGTCTGTGTGTGTGTCTGGGGAAAATGTCCCTGGTGTGTGCTAAAATGCCGAACCACCCACCCAACGCCTACCCTGGGCGCCTGCAGAGCAACAGTTTGTTGGGCCGTCAGGGTAAGCATCCCTTGACATCCCTGCGATACGCATGCACGTACATATTTACATATGTATGTACATATGTACATATATGCGTATCAATAGCCCAAAAACTATTTGCATGCAATGCGCGGCAAAGTGGGTGACGAGAGTGGGCTGAACGCTGCGTTGGAGCGTAGGAGGTGGAGCTGAGCTGAAAGCAACAGCCCTGACATCGCCACCGCAGTTTTGTCAATGTCAAAGTTGGTGGAGGGTTGCGGACGCACTGGGATATCCAATGGGACACTGGACACAGCAACTAGTGGTTCTTATATTTCCACAGTAACAAATTTGTTTACGCTTAATTGGTCTACGCTTACATAGGATCAGGGACACGGGCCGCACTTCCATCATCATCCATGCACCCATCCAACCCACAGCCGTGGACCCAAGGCTGCCAGACAAGCAGGCAGGCAGCCAGCACCCAGCTACACATAACCGTAAAAAGTTTTCATTATTCAAAAATTGACTCTCAGCAGCCCCCAAAAATGTGTGTTTTATGATGGAGAGTATTATATAAAGTGAATTATGCTTCAGTTCTGCATGAGGAGAGTCCTTGTCTTATACACTGGCAGGATCTGGAAACAGCTAGCGAGGCTTTACGACTTTAAACAGTGTAATATTTCTTGGAAGATACTTTTAACCTCCGTGTATTCAGTAAAAAATGTCAGAATATCGATTCAAAATATTCTCCATCAATTGTCATGGCCTTTATGAGACATTTGCATGATTTATATGATCCCCCACCATATGCTGGGCATTAAGGGAACGAAACGGAACCCGAAACCAGGTCGAGTTGTAAAAATGACCTACTATGTCATATTCGGGCTTGTTCCCTTTCCTTTTTTGTTGGGAGCATAAATCAGAAGGGGAGCCACCGCAGACAATAGCCCATTTGCCCATTTGCCCATTTTACATACTTAAAGCAGAGGTGGAGAACGGCACAAAGGTGCCATGCCCTGGCATGCCATGTATGTACTAGGGTACGCATCTCGACGGTGTCATAAAAAACAGTTTACACATGGGTTCTGGCACATTTCGCTGGCCATTTTATAAGGCCACTGACAGCAATTCATTCAGCACAACAAAAATATATCCACGAGCATTTAAAGAGGTAGAAGGTGTGTAGTAAGCTGAAGGTGGTACTCTAAGGTGCTTCAATTAATCTAAGTGCAGGCCACTTACATACACCATTTAGTCGTCGATATAGAAGGTAGCTTTGCATATTTATTGTCTGCACCTATTCGAAAGTATGCCTGGTGCATAAGAGCCGTTGAAACCAGATGCCCACAAGACAGGAGGCAATCGGAAACCATGAAATCAAAGGGGCTGCCCATCAAACGAATCGAATGACCAAAGGTCAATCGAATCCCATTCGATTCGATTTAATTAAATCTCTAAATGTGTGTCCTAATGATGTGCACTTGAGCTGCGGTCGGGGTCCGTATACATGGAGAAGAGTATGCGCGGGGGACGATAGTCAGTGCTAATTAAAAGCGCAGTTGATTGATGATTCGGCTTCAGTGCAGCAACCAGTCCAATTCCAGTGCAGTTTCTCCTCATTGTGGGAAGCGCCAATCAGGGGATAATCAAGTGAATTTCATTACCGCTCACACTTCAAATCGAGACCAAATTATTTATAGCAAATGTTCAATATAATGGCAACCGGAAGATGGCAACAGGAAGACGGAAACAGCAGGGGGAACAGCAACGACAGCGACAGCGAAGGGAAGACAGCTCCTAACAAGCATCGACACGACCCTCAGGACATTTGGCCTGAAGGATGTGTGTGCTTCCTTCCTATATACACAGAAAGTTACATCCATACATATGTATTTATTGCTGTCTTGCAGAAACTTGTTTCCTTTTCATATACCCTTACATTATAATATTTGAAGATTGCTCAAAAATTGACAAGAAAGCTTGGCTTGACCTTTTAAGAAACCCATTTTCAGTTAGAGATCTTTTCGGTTTTCTTTCTTTAAAGCCTTGACTCATCCTCGTAGCCAATGATAGACCATCAACTGCTCGACTCTACAAGGATATTCCGGATTTCGGCTAACCATCGCCATCCGCTTACTGTTGCAGCCAGCCAGAAACTAGTGGAAGCCCAAGCAGAGGCTATGTCCCTATTTGCTCATCCTCTGCAGATAGACAAACTCATTACTAAAAATGAGCGTCCTGCGGCGTTCAAACAAAGCAAGGACCCAACCTGTAAACGGGCCCCCTGGCTGGGTTTACGTACGACTACTGCGAGTGTGTGTCTGGTGGGGCCCGCTTGTTGCTTGTTTATGCCAAAAATCATATACTCGCACACACCACCCACATATCGATTTTGTTTGATGTTTAGGCAGAGGACAGAAAAACACGGCCACACGGCAGCAGGGCAGGAGGGACATAACGGCCAGGATAGTCATGCCCCTCGGGCGCCCTCTTCAACCAAAGCAACAGAAACAAAGGCATACACACCCACACCAGTGCACAGACGACGCACACCTCATCATTATTTCCGTTTGTGGGGCCATGCCACCATTATGACGTCGCGCCGCGTATTTTAAATATTTAAAGAGCATAAATGCCGAAAATGTTGTGTGTTTACGAAGTGGATACAGGGTGCAAAAGAGAGCGCAATTTAATTTCATCATGAAATAACGGTACATGTACTCCACGGAGTAGATACGCATATTCCCAAGACAATTCTAATCTTAAATTATGCTTTGCTTAACACACAATAAATTGTATCTCCTAAGCTTAAATAACTGCACTCACTAATTGAAATACTCCCGCTAATAATTTAAGAGCTTCACTTACCTGCGTAAAAACTGTAAGACATCTCGAGCGCCCACGTATTTTTTTGCTTTTTTTTCTTTCCGTTTCATTCCGTTTAGTAAGAACACAAATGATTTGTAACGCTTTCTTTTTCGTTTCACGTTTCACTCTTATAAGTATGTTGCATTTGCGTTATGCGAAATATTATAAAACTACACACGCGGATCGCCGGGGATTGCTTATTTTCGCCATTGTATTGTTATTGTATCGTAAACTAGGGATGGAATGAAACTAGCGATGGGGGTCGACGATCTTGATATTCAAGACGTTGTATCGTAACAAAGATCTTGTGGCCATGAACATCGATCAGGTCTAGATGAATAATTAATTAATATATTTTATTAATAGAGCTGACAAAACGTAGTTTGGCGCAGTTCAGGCACGGAACCAACAATTTTGACTCGAAAATCTATATATTCTGCATCGATACAACATCGATATCAGCATATCGATACACTCCCACGCTAATTTTATAACACTGCAACTGACCCCGCGAAACAGGCTCGAAAGGAAAATCGAAGAAGGAAGAAGGAAATTGCCAAAGTGCACCCTGTTTTGTGGGCTTTCAAGAGCTGCCACTTTAAGCCACTGTTTTGCTACAGTTTTTTACGAGCTGCTTGTTTGCTCATTCGCCCGCATTATGGCAAAACAATTGCGTTTGTTTGCCGGCTGAGTGGCGGTTTCGCGATGGTGTTTGACACGCTTATTGCGATGGCGGCATCGTGGCTCGACTCTGATTGCTGGCTTTTGTGGAAGAGGCAGGTTTTGTGCGCGTGGCCAGCTAATTAGCTGACAGGGTTTCGCCTCGCCTCTACCAGTGGGAGTTCATCAAGGCGACAGCTGACAAAAAACAAGGAAAAATTTCAAACTGTGCTCTTGAAAAAATGCGCAACAGGGACAGGACAAGGGAAACCTTCAACGCTCCCTCCCACACGCCGTGCAGCGCAGCGCAATCCTGGCTTTGTGCCTGTTCACTTTTATTTCAAACGGCAATTGCATTGTGCCATTCCCAATCCGCTTATGCCAGACTCCCACGACACCGCATTATCCTGGTCCAGGGCAAACAATGCACTCCGCCAGCAGACTCAACAGGAGCTCCTGTTGCTCCAACAACACTTGTCCGAGGCTGGTAAGTGCTCTGCGTGCGTATGATAAAAGCTTGTGTCATATTTTCAATTTTTTTTTGCATTTGTTGTCTTCCTGCCAGTACTGCTGCCGGCCCTCATATCAGCCGCACCTCCGTCTCCCGGATTTCTCGACTCACTTAATGCCAGCACTCGACGCTAACCCGTGCTTGCTTGTAAAAACCAGAGCACTTTCATTAGCTTACCACGGACGGACCTTCCCGCCAGCAAGGTCGGCAACGGATGCGATGCCCACACTCCGCCCACAGCATAATTTCCTGGGGTAAAGCTCCGACAACCCGCACCAAAATGTGTACTAAAACACCAGTGGGTGGGTGATTTCCCCTTCAAAAGCTCTCTCTCACTCTCTGGATGCCTGTCTCCTTTAGAAGCTTTCGTTTGTGGAAGGGGGGGGAGGCGGGCGCATTCGCTTGGCCTTGGCATAGGTATTGACGCACCGTCCGCCTTGCGATATGAACCCAAATATTTTGTAAATTAATTAGTTATTACACATGGGCATGGTGGTACAAGCCAATTAAAACTTTTGACGTTGACATTGACATTGAAAAGCGTAGGAGGAGAAATGCATCTGGTCCAGCCATGGAGCTTATATTAAAACTAATTAGAATCCTCTTTATTTGTGTACATTAGCATGTTCGTTGGATTTGTGGTTTTGTATTGTTATCTTTATACATTAGATTTTAACAGAGTGTTGCCTTTTTTTACACATTTATATTCGCTCGTAAATATAAACAGAAAATTGCTCTGGGATAGATATAACTATAGTATAAGATTATTCAAGTTTCGGCGACACAGCCAGGCGCCAGAAGCATCCGGCCGGGTTGCGACAAGCAACGGGGAGCCGTGTCTAGTCAGAAGGGGTTTTTGCAGTTTGTCTTTTTTCCTAAACGCTACGAGTATTTGTTGTTTGGGGGTTTTCTGTTTTTGTGTTATCGCTGTCCACATGAAGCATAATACTTGGACAGAGCTTCTTCGTCTTCGTGGGCCTGTGGGGATACCATTCATCTTTCATCATCTTATTATCTAAACACATTGTATGCCTTCGCGCGGAACACCAACTCAAAGAGGGAACCGAACCGAACCGAACCGAGCCGGACCTAGCTTAAGTATACTGTTTACTCTTAATTCGTACTAAGGCATTCTATAGGTTTTGTTGGGCTTGAAAAGACAACAATCAACTGTTGTGTAATTTCGAATTTTTACATGTCAAGTTATGTGAAATAAATTATAGTAAACGAAGCGGCGGCAGCGGGTAGAAATTATTTGCCAACGATAACATTAACGTAACGTAAACGTAAAGCCAACTGAACAATATGTCCCCCACTAAAGTCTGGACTGGAGGTGGATGGTGATAGTAATGGTGATTGGTGGCTGGGATTATTCCGCATCTAGCGAGAGGCAGGCCAGACCAGCCATTCCCGGATGATTCGGCTGCTGTGAGGATCTTTGGCGCGGCTGCATGGGTGGCGCATGCTCGCGATATGTCTTCAGCTTCGTCTCCATCGCCTGCAAGACAACAGAATGGGCAGAGTGTTAGCCAAATATGGGACAATCAACAAACTAACAACAAAATAAAAGCGTGTCCGTAAGGTACAAAAATAGGTTTGTATTTATTAACCAAAGCAATTAATAAATGCAAGCGGTGAGCACTTAAAAATAGCCTTAAATTCGATGAGCAATGTCAGAGCGGTAGCTCTGCGTCCTGGGTGTTGCGTATGCGTTCGGCAAAGCGCTTAAAAATGTTTGTGCCTAGGTTCAGGCTGCTAGAGCTGCTGCTCGAACAGCCACCATCGCTGACGGGCGTGGTCTGGGCGCTTGTCACAACGGAGCCGCTGCTGCCGCCAAAGGCGCGACGAAACAGGCTCGAGTCGCTGGCCGATGGCGGCGACTGCGGTGACTGGAGCGTGGACGGACGCTCGCAAATGCAGCGAAACTTTTCGCATTCAGGACATAACAAGGCCTTATCCCACTAAAAACATATGGAAAAACATTTAAACTGGGCGGGGAAAGAGAGTGCAGATGCGAGGAAGCAAAGGAAAGAAAAAAGAACAGAACGTGGAGAAGACTCTAAAGGGCATGCTATAATAGTGTGTGATGTGTGAAGGTGGTTGATGGCAGTTAGAAGTATTGGTTGTTGGTTTTATGGAGGGACTTACGTTTAGTTTTCTTAACATGTCGGCCACAATGTTGAGCGCCGTTGTGCGGGAGCTGGCATTCATGGAATTGCCATTGATAAGGTTCTCGGGATCTGCAAGAGGAAGCACACATACACAGCAGGTTAGTTAAGAGTTTGTATAGGGTAAGATTATACACAGCGGTTAGTTTGTTGGTCAACTAGAAGCTACAGACGCACACAAAACGCACAATTTGCCTACTAGAAATGTCGCAAAATTTCGTTACATTCGATTCGACTCTTAATTTTAATTATTTACTATACAATTACAAATAAAATAAGGAACTTAAGCGTGCTAACGAAATAAACAAAATGTGTTTTTGTGTACGACTGGTTAAAAATTACAAATAAATCACGAGAATTACAATTAAATGGAACGTAAAACGATAATCACAATTAAATGCAAATATGGAAAGCAAAACTATTTGATAAGCTTAAATTGGCGACTCGTTTTGGATAGCTTAAAGACGCGTTTGGTTTGCCTAAGCGAATGGAGGATCTTACTTTTAAGCGAATGTTGCTGATTATATTCGTTTTTATTAGCTAAACTGCCGTTGAGAGCACTGACGCTGACGCTGGTGACTTTTGTAGCAATGGTGTTGTCGATGTGTGGCGGCGTCAAATCGCCGTTGGCCAGAATGCCATTAGGTAAAGAGGCGGATGAGTTCATGGAGCTGTTGGCAGCGGTGGTGCATACTGCTGTGGGGTTGCTGGTGCCATTCGTTGGCGTGTAGCGTGTCTTCACATTGAGCTCTTGTTTGAGATCTGTAACAGATGGATAATGTAGTCCAGAGCCTGTAGTGTGGCTGACTGACTCACCTCTCGTCTCATCCATTAGCCGTTGCAGCTTCTCCTGCAGCAGGCCCTTTTCGTCCACCTCCAACTCGAGGAGAGCATTCTTCTCGTATGCTTGATCCAGCATCTTTTCAAAGTTCTCTATGCTCTCGTTGAGAATGCGGTGGGCACGCTCCAGATCGTCGTTCTTCTGCTCCAGTTGCCGCAGGTATACCTTCATGGAGTCGCGCTCCTTTTTCACTGTATCCAACTGCTTTTCCATATTGGACATATCAATGCAGTGTGAGTCCAGCTTGAGCTGCAGGAAGATTACATTATTATTAAAGGTGACAGCGTCTACTAGCTACAGTATTCGGTATGCTTTGTGCTATACTTACCTTAAGGGAATCGTTTTCTTTCTCAAACATGTTAAGCCTGGCTCTGAGATCTTTGATAATACTCTGTTTTTGCTCCAGAGTGGCGTCCATTTCTATTTCCATTTCTCGTGACTGTTCGACAAACTCATCGTACTCCTGTTTCACGTCTGTCCATCTGCAATCGGCGAACATGCAATTGATTAATGTGGCGGGGACCATTTTTTTGTGTACATACTCTTTGTGGTATTGCTTGGAGCGCTCTTTCCAATATCTGCACTCATCCTCGACGCTGTTGAACATTGGAGGGACGTCCATAACTGCTGATTTGTCTGCGGATTCTGTGGTGTGTACTTGTCGGTGGCCAAATTCGGCTTGCAAATTCGTTCGTTTGAATACTTTTTACTTAGAATTTCTAATCAATACTAGGGCTATGGTTGGTCTAAGAGGTGAACATGTCTTGCAGCTGAATCCTTTTTAATTTCTCTGATTAAAAATGCCAAAACACAGTTGTTGAATTTGAAGTCGTATGAAATGATCTGTAGGCAATTGGGGAAAATGTGAAAAATCAATTAGGAACAGGTGTTCTTGGCGTTTTCGCTACCGCGGTGTTGGTGCTGTTTTAGTTGTTGGCTGGTGCCCTAAATGGCAGGCAGATAAACGCACGAACCAAGCTGCTTTGCTTAGCCCTCCACTAAACAAACATTTTGTACGTCGCTGCTGGGTCTGTTGACGTCGGCGCCCAGCAGTAGCAGCAGCCGTGGGTACAACAGCAACAACAATAGCAACAGCATCAGCAAGCAAGCTACGACGAAGTTTCCAATACAACAACGCGCTGTGTGAAAATGAAATCATCACAGATTTTGAGAGGCCATCTAAGCCGTTGTTCGGAAAGCATTTCACGATATCTTATATTCTACGCCAGCGAAGAGGCTTTACTTACACTTTGCACTTAATTTTCCTACGTTTAATTTGTTTTATTTACATAAAATCGTGTAAATAGTTATGCTCGTAAAAATTGACCACTACTCCAAAATGCACCAACCAACCCTGGTTTTGAAGCAGTGTTGTAAAACGTAAGGCGCACCAGGTTGGCCAGCCCTGCGCTCACAGTTGAGTTTCAAATGTGGATCTGCTTATTCTTTACATATTTTCTTTTTTGGTCGTTTTTTACGTTTATTTTCCTTTTTGATAAAGTCCACATCAGTTTTCCGCAGGGACCGACCAACAAATGCGATCGGCTTACTCGGCGGCTCGTCGTTGCTCGTGTCATTGGATATGTGGAAATCCGATTCCGAGCTGTCTTCGATGATGTGAGCGGAGCTTAACGTTACATCCCGGGCAGAGCTTGAATGTCCAGGTATGGAAGCAGACGTATCTCCCACAACACGCATGGGAAGAGATTGGAAGTGGTAGGAAAAGCTGCGTACTGATCTGCGACGTAGTTTCCCGTACCTACTATTTTCGATGTCACCGGAACTGCTGCTGGCCTCGTCGCTGCTGCTATTCACTGTTTCATTAAGAGTTATTGTGTCTTTGGGCTGGATACATTCTGATTTATTATTATTTTCGGCCATTTGAGTTATCAACGTGCTGCAGCCTGAATTGTTTTGGTTCCACTCTGAGTTCATGAACCGCCGAACTAGTTTATTTATTGGTGCATTTACCTTCCATACAGCTATGCATTCTGGGTATTATGGATTACTATCTGGTAGTATCTCTTTTTTGTTAGGCAATTGTAAATTGATTGTAATTAATTCAGAATTCTGATGAACGCTGTGTGTGCGCCAGGGCTGCAAAAATAAAATTAGTGTTGCACCCCTGAAGCGTGAGCGTGACCAGATCAAACAAAAATAAGTGTAGCCAGATCGAGTCGAAAGAAGTGCATTTTCAACAAAATAAGGTAAAATATAGCAGAAATATGGCCAAAAATAATGAAACAATTGGACAAATTAATGGACTTTCGACTACAGCAAATGTAATCGTTGCAGCCGACCAATGTTGGCAGTGCAATAAAGGCATCAGACAATTGATTATTGCGACGCATGCCGAAGAGGGAGGATATTCAACAGAAAACTAGTGTAAAACCGAGGAAAACGAAAAACAAGTGACTGCAATGAAACAAAGACAAATTTTGCACTGCACTTTGGGACTGGGATACATTTATTGGCCGCGTTCGGAGAACTTGTGTGATATGTGATACATTAATAAGCCGTGTTTCTTGTCTTTTTCCAGTTGTGGCGTTGCGTTGCAGAAAATAGGCAGCAACAACAAATACAACAACAACGAGAACGGCAATTTGTGTCCAGCAGTAACGGGAGTTGTTCTTGTCACACGAAAAAAAGTGTACCTTCAGGCATCTCGATAATCCAGCATGGCCGACCCCGAAAGGCAGAGCTTGATCAACAATGATGATTCGATCATGTACACGTCGTCAGCTGCCGTCGACGAGGGTGCCGAGAATCCTGGCAGCAGCACAGCCGCAGCCCCAAATGAGGATGGTGCGTACAACTGATTATTGACCCTGGCTAGAGCCGGGAAGTACATTCAACTTGGTGTAAAATCCCCTCCCGGCATCCCGCATGTAATTGTATTGATGCCCTATGCGGGTCTATTGGTGTGAGTGTAGCGTCGCTGTAAGTGTACGTGCCGGTGCCTCTGTGTGCTCCGCTTTGCATTTGAAACCCAACAAGTGTGCGCTCTACTTATCCGCAACTGTGATTTAAAGTTGTCGCAGAAGCCAGCCAGTCTTGCATTTCATAGATTTTCACACTTCCCCCAACTTAGTCATGGCCCTAAGCACACCGTGTCTATAAACGTAGACGTGGGCGTGGGCGTTGGTACCGTGGTAGCGCAGGGCACTTCATTTGTTAGTAACACGACGCCAAATCGCAGCCATTACTTTTGTTCTTGTTTATGCTCCCGTATCTGCAGAACGCAGCAAAACGTTTCTCTACAGCTGTTTAATCAGCATCGATTCGGTATGACTCATCGTAGCTTGTTCGCTGCCTTTATCGCTGGGCACAGCAAGAAAGAAGAGACACAGAGACCTGCAGCAGTTCCATTGTGTGCTGTACGAAAGAGCCTGATCATTCTCTCATATCATTCAAGACTCGACTCTCTGTTGCATACTCTTTAAACGAGTTCAATTACGACTGCTATCCATAGGACAGGCCAGTGAAAAAGGGAATTCATAATTGTACACTGATTTATTTAGTTTCTCGTTTTGCACAAAGTTCGAACTTGTTTGTGCCGCCCAATGGCTCATCCAAGAGCCAGTAAATGTAGTCTAGGATGGGCTAGTTAGTGCGAACAGGAACTTTGCATTCATAGCTCCAAAACATTGACCCATTTGTCTCTATCGCATCGCGTCTCATCTTCTTCAACCTACACACTATCGGAAGACCAGTCCTCTTTCTCTATCTCTTGCTGTGAGGCGAGGACTGCGGATGACTGCAATGTAAGCTGAAAATGCAGCAGTTTAGCCTGTAAGCCTCTGCTGGCGAGATGTATTTATTTTACACAAAAGGTCTAGGCACTGTACGAGTACATACATATACATATATAAATGTTAATTTTTTGATCTCTTTGGTTTCGGTTGATTCGCAGGCAATGGGGCACCGACGGCAGTGCCTTGTATTGGACCAGATGAGCTGCCACCACCCTATCAGCAGAGCAGCAACACTGGAGGTGTGCCAATGGTCACCTGTCGGGTGTGTCAGCACATGATTGACATCACCGCGAAGAGGGAGCAGCATGTGGTCAAGTGCACCCATTGCAATGAGGCAACTGTAAGTGTCCAATAATTAGCTAATGAATTGCCCAAGAGATAATCGCTTACCCCATCGAACACAGCCCATTAGGAATGCTCCGCCGGGCAAGAAGTACGTACGTTGCCCATGCAATTGCCTGTTAATCTGCAAGAGCTCGTCGCAGCGCATCGCTTGTCCACGACCCAATTGCAAGCGAATCATTAATTTGGCCCCAAGTCCCGTCACCCCACCCGTGCCAACCATGCCGGGCATGTGTCGTGTCATCTGTGGTCACTGTTCGGACACGTTTTTGGTAAGCTGACAGCAGTAATAATATCTCCCACATCAGAGAGTAATTTATATAATTTTGTTTACCTGCAGTTCAACACCTATCACAATGCCCTGGCCCGCTGTCCACATTGCAGAAAGGTCTCCTCGGTGGGTTCGCGCTTCGCCAACAGCCGCGGCCTTATGTTTGCCATTGTGGCGCTGCTGTTCCTTGTGGCGGGCATTGCCGTGACCATCGGCACAATCTCGTATGCATCGGTAAGAAAATCAGTGCCTAGAATTTAGGTCTGGCGACCCTTTACTCAAACATAAACCTCTGTTTGTTGACAGGCTCACGGCGGCATGTATATTCTCTATGTGGCATTGTTTGTAATCGCGGCGAGCATGTTGGCCCGATCCGCGTACTATTTCCGCCTTAAAGTGAGCGCCATTGATGGGCCCATGTAAGAGTCGCGTTTGCGGTGAAAGAACAAAAGTGCATTGTTTTATTTTTATATATGTATATACACATATATATATTATGCATATATATCATTCCTTTTGATATTAAATGTAACCCGCAATCTAAACAAACAAACAAGCAGCCCATAGCAGACGAAACAATGAACATTTCACCAGGAGGAGCACTTCACTTTCCCAGCCCCAAAAGGAGTCATAATGTTGAACAAATATAATGAACAGCTAGCTAAATTATCTGAGAAGAAGAAATCAGCCAGAAAAATATAATGTGATTTCCAAAAGCATATTTAGGACATTAGGACGCGTAACTAACAAAAAACTATTGAATATATAGTAAAAGCGAAATATTTCCAAAGTAAAAGTCAAGTGCTAAAAGGGGAAAACCCACAAAGAGAACTATAGGCAGTCATTAGTTAGTAGATCATTGGGAAACACACACACAAAAAATATTTTAAAATCTTATATCTCAAATTTTTAAAGTTCTCGGTACTCAGTTTTTAAAGTGCTACTTCGCTTTTAGTAAAACTTCTCATTCGTTTTCTTTGGTGTACAGTTGTGTTAATTGATTGTAAATTTGTGTTTCTTGTTTTGTGCGTGTCCCCCCAGCAATTACTTGTTTCGGTATTTATTCGCTAGAACTCATAAAACACACGAAGCGCTTTGATCTATTTTGTGGCCTCCTCTTCTGCTAAGAATTTAATCAAATGCACTTTTTCTCGGAAGCAAAGAGTTCTTTTTTGTTTGTTTTTAGGCATTAAAGATACTGCTAATGAAGGTACATACACCCACACACGCCCACATTTATATACATACATAATTATAATTATAATAAACGAAACATAAATCTTCTTGAAAATACAAAAAACACAAAGAACAAGCAACGCAACGTGCAGCAACAACAATTTAGACAGCAAAATGCTAAACTGCGAGAAAATATATGCGATTATATGATAAAAATGAACGGTTTACTTTTGAAACAAAAAAAAACAAATAAATATATATATATATAATACAAAATATATTATATATATATACAACATTTATATTTAGTACATTATTAATTAGCGTACATACACTGTAAATAAAATGAAATAAAACACATAAAAAGAAACATAAATTGAATTCGTATGCGAAAGGACAGATCATAGCAACCGTAGGGATTTACTTTCAAAATTAGAGCGACTTTGATTATCAATTTTCAATCCGAATCTCAAGCTCAATTTCAATCCGAATCTCAAGCTGTGACAGCGACTGTAGAAAATGGAAAAAATAATGTTTACACGCCGCGCACCGTTCAATGCAATTCAAGGCTCAAATGCAGAGGAAAAGCGTCCTCTGCTTTCATGCTTTACTGTGGGATCCACTGTCCGCTGCACGATTTGCTTCGACGAGGAAATATTGGGCGAGGTAAGTCGCTAGCTAATTATTTTAATTAATTAACTTAACAATCGCTTCTTTGAGGTTGTGGCCTTTGATGCTGGCACCAAAATGCTATTGATAAAAGTACCCAACAAGCGGGGGCTCTCCGACATAAACATCGTGAATCTAAACTTTTGCTTGGATGTGGAGATCGTTAAGGAGGTCGAGCTGTCGCATAGTATTATAACACCTGCGCCACCCGACTTACCGAAGGTATTTGGAAAAATGTTATCTATCTGACCCTCCTAACGCAAATATCCTCCATATCCTCTAACAGCTGGAGAAGCGTCTGCATAACAGCATCGAGCAGAGGGCCAAGCACCTTCTAAACTTCAAACCGAAAGTTTCGCCAATGGGTCAGGCGCTGTTTCGCCAAATTGCCTTTTATTTGGGTGACTCTCAGGTGTATTGGCTTGAAAAGGAGAATATAATCTCCATATTGGTGATGGAGCAGGTGATCATTGAACCACCCTATGGGGTGGCCAATGTCAATGGCCCGCAGGAGGCTACCAAACTTAAGCACTATGTCCAGTGGATTGTGCAGAAGTTTCTGAACAAGCAACATTAAACAGACATTCCCATAGAAACAAAAGTACACACACACTCGCTGCAGCGTTGTTTATCAACAAAACAAATAAAATGAGAATCTAGTACACCCACATGGAAACTTCGTTATCTGCTTGGAAGAAAACAAAATCTGTCATAAATATACTCTTACAATCGTAATTATAATTCGTTTGCTCCCCCAAATTTAACCATGGCTGATGACGATGATAAACCCAAGAAGCATACCCTGGACTCGCTTTTTATGGTGTACTGCAACTACAAGGTACTCCCCCAGTTTCTTGTGTCTTCGATTATACTTAAATTGTTCTTGCGCCCCCCGCAGGCTAACCCTACGGAGCTTGAGAACGAGCAGTTTGACTGCATTCTTCTCTCGCAAATTGATGCCTGGCTGGAGCAGGCCAAGCTAATGCCTAACCCCATAGCACGTACCCAAACTGGACTCCTTTACATGCGCTATAAGTACGAATACCCCACACAGTACTGCCATTCATTGAAAGCATTTTTTTTCCTTAGAAAGTGGCGCTTGGGATATGAAGACTTTCTTGAGCTGATTACGCAATTGGTGGTCGATAATAACTTAATCTTGGATGAATTTAAGCAGATAATGATCGAAGCGGGTCCTCCCAGCGGTGCCACCGACATCGTCATAGTCAAGTAGTTGTACTAGCAAATCAGCAGTTTATTTTATATAAAAAACATCAGCATACAACAATATCATTTACAGACAGTAACAATAAGATTATAAACAATATTTATGGGAAATATTTTCGTTAGTTTGTTCGCAAAGTGCATAGTAAGCCTCTTTTCAAGTTTTTTTAGAAATATTAAACAAATAAAAAATAATTACAAATAGTTTTGACATTGCGAGATTTCTAATCGGGATCATTAATAAAACTGGTCTGGTGAATTATTTAATTGAATAAATTGAACGATACTGGGGTCCCCAGGTCTGCTGATTCTCTTAAAGATAACCATGATTCGATGAGTAATAACTTCCAGTACAAGTAGTAACAGCAAGGGAGCTCTGTTCGGTTTCAGTTTATCACCTGAACAAACACGGCGCTTGTCGGTTCGGAGATTACAATGATATTCAAAAAATATATGTATATGCATATGGATACTATTGTACATATATGCAGTAAATATTGACTTAATTATAGTTGATATATGATGGCTGTACGAGCATCTCGTAATGGTATATTAGTAATGCACATTTCAGTTTCAGTTTGTACTGGGTAATTTCCGGCTCTTAACGAGGTGCATAAAATGCGTAGAAGAACTTTTGATATTTGCACTCTTAGTCATACCTCCAGCAGCCGCCATAAAATCACTCTATGGCGCATCTAATGTATATAGCTTTTGAGTATATAAACGACTGCATGTGGTGTATACAAAGCACCATTTGGCGGTTTCGGTTTTGTGGCGTTTATCGTGTGTATCGAGCTGTTCCAAGGTCACTTCAATTACCGCACATTATTTCCGGTTTTTGCCGTTTTGATAAGATACATTTGTTGGCATAGCGGGTGACTGTATCTCAATCTGCAGGCTGTACAAGTGGCGTCATGGTTTTCTATGTTCTCCAGATTTGCATCATGTTTAGAATGTGTATTAAGTAAATGTGGCACTTAGGATTAGATTAGTATCAATTGAAAGCGATTGTAATTGCAACGATTGTGGCCCTGCCCCACCTTTCGTCTATGAGTATATGGTGCGCTCGAGCCAATCGTCCAGGTTGAAGAAGGCGGTGTCCGAATTGTCAGTGTCCCGTTCGCGGAACATCTCGATAAAGGTTCTCACTTTGATGGCACACATCAGGAAGTCATCGAACGGTATCTGTCCCTCCCGCGAGCCGTAGCGATGCGCCAAGGCATTGAGTAGCCGATTGTTCAGATGATAGCCAGCCGAATTGAGAGCTCCGCGCAAATGGAAGCCATCGATGCTGCCGGTGCGGCGAGTGTCGTACAGCTTGAAGACGGCACGCCACTTGGCAATGTCCGTCAGCAGAGCCTCGAACTCATCGAAGCCCAGACGGCCGGAGCGATCCTTGTCCAGCATGGCTACCATTGAACGCACGGCATCCTTGGAGAAGCCATCAGTGCCAACCATAACATCTCGCATCGAGTGGTCCAGAATGCGCTTTAGCTCCTGCCAGTCCACCTCCTCGTCGCTGCCGGCCACGCTGTCGAAGAGTCGTCGCAGGGCAATGCGCTGCGGATCATCCTCTTCCTTGGGCGTGGGCGGCGGCAAGGCGGGAGCAATACGATAGTCTGTCTCGCCAAAGCCGACCTCATCGTCGTTCTCCTCCATGTTGTTCATTGTCTCGGAGAAGACTCGAATGATAAACTCTCCCTCCTCGTTGGGGTCAAAGGTGGAGGGCACGATCAGATAGTGTCCAGGCGGCAGCTTGAAACGTGCGCACACCTCTCGCGTGTTGATGAAATGTGGCGAACGTGCCACGGAGGCGCGATACTTGAAGAAGTTGAGGCTCTGCGGCTTCACCTGTAGGTCACGGTCCGTCAGATGGTAGATGGCAAAGCCAATTGTGAGGCAATCGATGCCCACGTTGCGCTTGCTGCGACGATTTTTCTGCATCAGAGCCACAATGACTGTGCACTTGCCGTCGTCATCCTCATCGTCGGGATCCTCCAGAGAGATGACATACTGTGGATTGTGCCAGAAGGTCTCCAAGAAGTTGCGGCAGCCGCCGGCCGTGACGCCCGAGGTCCATTCACCCTCAAACATTGACATCTCCCACTTGCGGCGCGAGCTGTTCTGCTGATCCTCGGTCAGCGAATCCGGGTTTAAGTTGCAAATCTCCACACGATCGAAATGATTCAGGAAGTCCTGGAAGGACATCCAGAACTCTCCATCGCGATCGAAGTTCAAGCCAATCTCATCCTTTGTGTGCTCGGGTATGAAACGCCACTCGGGCGAACTGTCACTCCACGGGCCGCTCCACTCGGCGTCGTTGCCCCAGGGATTTCTCATGCGGATCATTGGAAGCTTGCCCTGGCGATTCGGCGTCGATATATCCATGAGGCACACCTTGGTGATGGAGTAAGCGTGTCCACGAATCAGACCCTCGCGTGTCTCGGCCTCCAGGACATGCGGATCCGGTTCCAGGGAGCAGCCCATCATTGATCCGCGTTCGGCAGCCTTCATCATGATGCTGAATAGATTTGGTGGAGCCTCCTTGATGTCATACCACTCAGTTACACCGCCAGTGAAGTCCTCCATTGCCTCGCAAGTGGTGCCGCCTAGAAACAAATCGTTTGGATAAAAATAAATACTTAAAATGGGAAGTTCTTTGATTAAACGTTACCCTTGAGGGCCTCGTAGGAGCCATGCAGCTTGGCGTAGGCCTTCTCCAGCAGGGCACTCCAGAACTCGTTCCTCTCCGTGGAGTGCATGTAAATCAGCTCGCCGTTGTAGGTGGGCAAGCGATCATCGATGACCACCTCCACCCATTTGCCGTACTGCCAGAACTTGAAGTGGAATATGCCGGCATAGTTCTCCTGGAAGTCCTGGTCCGGTGGGATGACGCGGAAGAACAACGTGGAGTCCTGCGTGAGATTCGCAGCAGCGGCCAAGAGCCAGCAGTCCCCAAGCTCGCCCTGCTGCACATCGAAGCGTGAGTAGCCCTCCACAAAGAACTGGGGATCGTCGACAATCTCGGCAGGGCGACGCCATTCAATGTATCGATCTGGACGCTTGGAGAACATCAAGGAGGCATTGTTGGCCGGAAAGTCGGGATCCTCAAACAGCGTACCACTGCCAACACATGAGTCGCGGAGCGAGGCAAAGTCATCGCCTCGTATGCTCGTCTGGCGGGTGCTGGTGGCCTTGCGGCCCATCCAGAACATGTTCTGATTCTCAGGCACCTTGACGCTGGTGAAGCTCAGCTCTGCAATTCCCACAGACGGCTCCTCCTCTTGTGTGGGCGCACTGGCTGGTGGCGGCGCCGTCGGATAGGGCAAAGACGGGAAACCCATTGCCTGCTGAGGAGCTGGGCTCATTGGCAAGGGAGCGTACGGCATTGGCATACTGGGAAATGCAGCAGGCATCGGGGCCAGTGGAGCGGATGGATACGGAAGTCCAGGCTGTGGCATGCTTGGGTAAAATGATGGTGTCATGGGTGCCATTGGTGCAGATGGATACGGCAACGATGACGAGGCAGACGGCAAACTGGGATACAAACCGCCGCCACCTGAGTATGGGGCGGCACTTGGGTATCCAGGCATCGGCATGCTCGTTGCCACGCCCATGCCCGGGTAGGAGGCATTCTGTGAGTGAATTGCCTGCTGCTTTACCACATATGGCATGCCACCCACGCTCTCCGATGATGGGTATGGCAGCGAAGGGTAGAGCCCTGCCTTCTTTGTTGTATCCGCGCCTCCTCCGCTGACTTCATTTTTGCTGTAGCCCAAGGCCGCCAAATTGACAAGGCCAATGCCGCTGGCATGATAATTCTTGGGGTAATTATCAATGCCGTACATTTTCACTGGATTCAACTTTGGCTTTTCTTAATGAGTAGCACTCTTAGCAGCCTTTAAATAAGTTCTCCCAGATGTTTAACAACTCGTCGTCTAACTAAAACTGCTGACTCGGTTGGGAAATGTACGCTTTTAAGGGGTATATCCAAATTTAACTTTCTCGGTAAATGATTCATAATCTTTAACCCTAGTGTGATCGGATTTTTTTTGCACGCGCAATTGCTAATTTCGTGCCACATACCCATTTGTGTAAAGCAAAGTTATAATAGCATAGTAAAACCAATACAAAATAGCTTTTGGGTGCATTTTTAGTTCCAAAAAGGAGGTTTTTTTGTTAAATAAATTTAATCAAACAAGTTGACGCTTAGTAACCCGGTAAATTGAATACTTGACACAATCTAAGGGTTAACTGCATCTACAGGGCTGCGTAGTAGAGTGGCCAGTAGTTGAAAACAACCAAACAACAACAAAAAGTCTCGCAAACCAGCCAATCTTGTGGAGAATTGATTGATAGATCGGATAAAAGTATAGTTTTAGCCCGGAGACTCCTAGCTAGCTAGTAATATCAAATAGAACATCAAAATCGAGAAAAATAATTTGAGATGTTCGGTATATTACAGTATATTTCGAAAATGCAAGGGTATATTTCTGTATATTTCCGACGGTCAATCGGCATATTTTATGGATAATTCCGCAGTCACACTGATGCAGAGAATGCCGTGTTTTTAACAACAAACGAAATATTTTTGTATTTGTCTGCAACAAGCGGCGATTCTGCGATGGATTTGCAGCCTGAGGTGCCTGAGGCACCGCTGCGGCCATTCAAATTATAAGTACCCTTCCAGCTTTGTACATAATCAGTAATTAATTTTTTTTTCTCTCTACCGCAGCACGGCGCATCAGCTTGTGAGCTTCACGGGCATCAGTTTTGAGAGGCGCAACCTAATGGTAAGAATAACACTTGCATTTAAAAACAATATTTAATAGAGAAATACACCCCTAGGGCATGGTAGAGCTTACCATAGTGCCGAACTGCGATAGCCTGCGTCTCATTCGACTAAATGCGAAGCAAATGAGGATTTACAGTGTCGTCCTCAACGATGTGTGTCCCGCGACGTTCGTATACTTTGACCCCTTCATAAAAATTTGCAAGGACGATCAAAAGACACGATCGCTTGAGGACTACCGCGTAAAACATTTACAAGCAGCCCAGCTTACCGATCCGGATGTAAACAATGGCGAGCTGATGATTGAAGTGCCGCCGGATGGCTTCTCCCTGATACAAGAGGGACGCGGGCTGCGCATAAGCATTGAGTTCTCGTTGGAGGACCCGAAGAGCGGCGTGCACTTTGTCATTCCTCAAGCGGACAAGGACGATGAAAAGTTGCTCAACTGCTCACACATGTTCACCAATTGCTATGAGAACTCCAGTCGGTTGTGGTTTCCCTGCGTGGACAGCTTCGCAGATCCGTGCACTTGGAAGCTGGAGTTTACGGTAGATAAGAATCTGACGGCTGTGTCGTGCGGAGAGCTGATTGAGGTCCAAATGACGCCAGATTTGCGTAGGAAAACATTTCATTATTCGGTGACAACGCCCGTGTGTGCTCCCAACATTGCCTTGGCAGTGGGCCCCTTCGAGATCTATGTCGATCCACACATGCACGAGGTGACGCACTTCTGCCTGCCCGGAATGCTGCCACTGCTGAAGAACACGGTGCGCTACTTGCACGAGGCATTCGAGTTCTTCGAGGAGACCCTTTCCACGCGCTATCCCTTCTCCTGCTACAAACAGGTGTTTGTAGACGAGCTTGACACGGACATCAGTGCCTATGCGACGCTCAGCATAGTCTCGGTCAATCTCCTGCACTCCATAGCCATCATTGACCAGACGTACATCACCCGCACATTTATGTCCCGCGCCGTGGCCGAGCAGTTCTTCGGCTGCTTCATCACCTCGCACCATTGGTCGGACACCTGGCTGGCGAAGGGTATAGCCGAGTATCTCTGTGGCCTGTACTCGCGCAAATGCTTTGGCAACAACGAGTACCGCGAGTGGGTGCAAACGGAGCTGGCCCGTGTGGTTAAGTACGAGGAGAAGTACGGCGGCATCATTCTCGACTGCAGTCAGCCGCCCGCCCCATTGCCCGTGTCGAGTACAAATCCCTCGGCAGCTGCCAGCAAGCAGCAGGAAATTGTCCACTACTTTCCCATCAAGAGTCTGCACACGGTGTCGCCCAAATATGTGGAGGCCATGCGGCGCAAGGCTCATCTGGTCATTCGAATGTTAGAGCATCGCATTGGCCAGCAGCTGCTAATACAAGTTTTCAACAAGCAGCTGGCACTGGCCACAAATGCAGCCTCGACCAAAATCGGTGCCGGCCTCTGGTCCCAGTTGCTCATCTCCACCAATATCTTCATCAAAGCCATCTTCACGGTGACCGGCAAGGACATGTCCGTCTTTATGGATCAAACCGTGCGCACTGGTGGGCATGCCAAGTTCTCCCTGTCCTCGGTGTTCAATCGCAAGCGAAACACCATCGAGCTGGAGATTCGTCAGGACTTTGTCAACCATCGTGGCGTGAGGAAGTACAATGGTCCGTTGCTGGTGCAATTGCAGGAGCTGGATGGTACATTCAAGCACACGCTGCAGATCGAGAACACTCTGGTCAAAGCGGACATTACCTGCCACTCAAAGAGCAGGCGAAACAAGAAAAAGAAAATCCCTCTATCCACTGGCGAAGAGGTGGACATGGATCTCTCTGCCATGGAGTAAGTCTCGAGACACATTTCCACACAATATTTATGCCTAATGCTTTGTGTATCTAGCGACTCGCCTGTGCTGTGGATACGTCTTGATCCGGAAATGATTCTGCTGCGGGATCTGATCATCGAGCAGCCCGACTTTCAGTGGCAATACCAGCTGCGACATGAGCGCGATGTCACGGCCCAATTCCAGGCCATCCAGGCGCTGCAGCAGTACCCGACAAACGCCACGCGACTTGCCCTCACAGACACCATTGAGAGCGAACGTTGCTTCTACAGGGTGCGGGTACAGGCGGCGCACAGCCTCACCAAAGTGGCCAATCAGATGGTGGCCTCGTGGAGCGGCCCACCAGCCATGCTGAACATATTCAGAAAATTCTTTGGCTCCTTCAGTGCCCCGCACATAATCAAGTTGAACAATTTCTCCAATTTTCAATTGTATTTTCTCCAAAAGGCAATTCCAGTGGCCATGGCAGGTGGGTGTTCTTGCGTACTGAGTTCTTTGTTGATGCTTAATTGAATTATGTTTTCTGACAGGTCTGCGCACCTCGCATGGCATTTGTCCGCCAGAAGTGATGCGCTTCCTCTTCGATCTCTTCAAGTACAACGAGAACTCGCGCAATCATTACACGGATGCGTACTACAGAGCTGCTTTAGTGGAGGCCTTGGGCGAGACACTGACGCCTGTGGTTTCTGTGTCAATGCACGGCACACAGATCACACCCGACAGCCTGTCCACAGATGCCAAGTAAGAAGCTGAGCCTGCTGCTCTTGAGAGATTTCTTTCATTTCAATTCTTCTCTTTAGACTGGTGCTGGATGAAATGACTCGCCTGCTGAATATGGAGAAGAGTTTGCCGTCTTATAAGTATGTCGTGTCCGTCTCCTGCTTAAAGGTCATTCGAAAGCTGCAAAAGTTTGGACATCTGCCGTCGCTGCCAAACTTCTACCACAGATATGCGGCATATGGTGTCTTTTTGGATTTGCGTATCGCTGCCATGGAGTGCTTGGTGGACTTTGTGAAAGTGGATGGACGCAGCGAGGACCTTGATCATTTGATCAACCTGCTAGAGACGGATCCTGATCCGGCTGCCCGTCATGCTTTGGCCCAGCTGCTCATCGATAATCCTCCCTTTACGCGTGAGATCAAGAAGAGCGCCTTAGACAATCCCAGTCTGGTCGAACGACTTTGGGAGCGGATAAACACCAAGGAACATGGCAACACCAAGCTGCGCTGTGACACTGTCGATCTCTACTATGCGCTGTACGGCAGCAAGCGTCCAAACTGCCTTCAGGCCAGCGAGAATCAAAGCTTCTACAAGGACCTCCTCAAGGAAGGTGCTAGCAGCGGACCGAGCTTCAAGAAGCTCAGCGACACCAAGCAATCCCAATCCTTGGGGGATAACGTAAAAACCGAACCCAATGAGCGGCATAAGCCTGCCATGGTCACCATTAAACGAACGGCCACCGAAGCCTTTGCTGTGGGCGATGAGATCATCAAGCTGGAGGTGGAGCACAGCGAGGTGGTTACAGTGGTGGACGATCCATCCCATACGCAGGCCTACGACAGTGAGACCAAAGTGAAAGTACAGCCAGCGGATGAGGGTTCCGGCGACGGGCACATAAGCAAGCGCATCAAGACGGAGGTCTTTGCGGAGGACGATGACGGTAACTCGATGACGGTGCTCGACATGGCGGAGTCGATGCGTTACGAGAGCAGCTACGACGAGGGCAAGTTCAAGCCGAGCGATGGCCTTGTCAAGAAGAAAAAGAAGAAGGACAAAAAGAAGCACAAGCATAAGCACAAGCACAAGCACAGCAAGGAAAAGGAGCGAGACCGCAAGGACAAAGACAAGGACAAGGATAAGCGTGATCCACAAATCTCCCGTCTGCAGACAAAGGAAACGGCCACGCCGGACACTCTCAGTTCGGCGGACACCAGCAACAGTAACAGCAATTCGGGATTCGGCCCAAACTAAGTGAGGGAAGCAGAAACCCCAACAATAGGAACTATGAGAACACTTCTTAAGAACAATTCTTGATAAAGTTTAAAGTCATTATATCAGAAATCAGATTAATATGTTATGTTAAGTAATTGTCAACGCGCTCCTCCTTTCGTTTGGTTTCCGTATTTTTTTTGTTTTATTTTTATAATTTAACATTGCGCAAGTGCTGAAACATTTTTACAATACTTACAAACTAGACAAGGACATTTTAACTAAAACAGGACTCTCATCCCCTGGCTCATTGAGCCTTCTGAGCCTCCGCCTCTGGTGCCGTCGCCTTGGTCTCACTGCCCGCCACGGCCGTGTCCTGCTCATCTCTCGGACGCCGCTTCTGCAGTGCGTGAGCGTGGGCATGCAGATGAGCTTGTTGTCCCTCGATGGGCTGCAAGTAGGTGACACTGCCGCCGCCTATGCCTGTTGCCGTCTGATGCTGCTGCTGTAGTTCGCTGGCCGTGGGAGAGGAAATAATCTTCACCGACGGCTCCGATGGGGCGGCCAACGAGCGATGATGATGATGCTGATGCTGCTGTTGGCCGGCCAACTGTCGCGTGGCTAGTCGCATGAGGTGGGCATAGTCTACTGGCGGATGATTGCGATACTCGGGATGATCCTTGACATACTGCTCATATGGGACGGGCACTGGCACTGGCACCGCCTTCACCGGGTACCCAGCATCGACCAGCGCCTGGAACTCGGCCTGTGTGAGGGGCTTTCCATTAGGGGGCGGCAGATTCAATTGCTTCACTTCGTCCAGCGTTCGCAGCTTCTGCACCGACGTTCCGGTGGGCGTAGGTCGGGAAGGGGTGGCGATTCCAGTGCCCTGCGACACATAGATGCTGGACTGCGAGGGCGACGGCGAGGGATAGTCTGGCAGTGGCAAGGATGTGGGTGTGACTCCCAGAGCTCTCTGGTTGTGCTTTATCGGATCCGGCGGACTGGGATAGAAGCTGGAGGAAGCCGACTGCGGTGGTGCTGGTCCCTGGCTGCGATCGTAGTCTGCATAGACACCCTTCGAGGGCTCGGCCAGTTTATAGTGCTTGGCTCGGAGGTAGGGCTTAGGGTGCGGGGATGGCTTGGGACCGGCTGTGGGGGCCGTCTCCTGGTAGTAATACTGCGAGGGCTGTGGCTGGTTGGCTGTCTGCGTGGGGTACACAACGGGTCCTAGCCTCTTGGCCTCGCGAATGGGTGCAGCCTGAGTGGGATAGATGGGCGTTGGCTGCTGGTAGTTGCTGAACTTGAAGAGGGACGGGACAAAGGGCTGGTTGTTGGCATCCAACAGGGAGTTGGGTGTGCTGGCCAGGTAGGCCTTGGGTTGGCGCAGTGCCGGGTGCGAGGTGGGCGGTGGCGGATGCTGCAAAGGCAGCGGGTGGCGTGCCGATGGTTGCTGGTGGCTGTAGCTCGGCTCATTGCTGCTGTCGACGTAGGCAACGGCCGGTCCTGGCTTGTTGGCGGCCAGCAGTTTCTCAATCTCGCTCTCCAGCGACGACTTGGCCAGCGGATGGTTGGGCAGGGTCTTGTAGCTGATCTGCGGCTGGTAGTAGGCAATTTGTGGGGGAACCCCAGAGATTAACTGCTGCTGATGCGGCTGGCCATGGTGGTGTATAGCCTTGTGCAGATGACTTCGCTGAGCCTGCTGCTGCTGCTGTTGCTGTTGTTGCTGCTGCTGCTGTGCCAACTCCTCCTCCTCGTACTGCTGTGCCTGTGACACCGGCAGATACTTGGGACCGCCACGGGAGTGGGATTGTGAGTAGGCAGGCGACACAAGCTCCTGCTCGGCCACCAAACGTTCGCGATAGCCACCCAAGCCCAGAGACGGATCCGCTTGCTGCAGCACCTTGTGGGTGGCCGCCGTGCTGTGGATGGACAGTTGCTTGTGCTGCTGTGGATGCTGTTGTTGCTGCTGTTGTTGTTGCTGATGCTGCTGTTGCTGTTGCTGTTGACGCAGTTGCTCGTGGTAGGCTCTCGCCTGCAGCTCTTCCTCCAGCAGTTTCAGAAACTGTTCCTCGGGTATGACCTGATACGGCTGCTGGCCTTGGTGCTGCTGCTGTTGTTGCTGTTGTTGCTGTTGTTGATGTCCCTGCTGGTGCTGTGGAGCGGGAAGTGGCAGTGGCAGCTGGTAGGGACCCACTCCGGGATATGGACGCGGGCGTTGCTGCAGCTGCGGTTGTGGCTGAATGGACACGGCATAGCGCTGCTCCGCCTCCTGCTCCTGTTCCTCCTCAGCGACGGGTGTGGATGACTTCTTTGGGTTGCTGGCCGCACCCTTGCCTTGACCTGCAGCCCCCAGGGCCTTGGGCTGGTGATGGCGCATAATATCTTGCAGGTATACATAATGCTGCACCTTCAGTGGCAAGAAGAGAGAGACGGGTAATTATGGATTTTATACTGTGGGCTGCTGTGGGTGTGTGAACCGTAAACATTCAGCCAGCGGCGGCCAATGTCAGCGGCTGTTTAATGTGGAGCCAGCAACAAAAACAGAAACTGCGGTGGCAGCCACCACATGGCAGGTGCTTCACAGTCACAGACGTTGTGAGAATGGCGTGGTATCTAAAAAATATGTTTATATAACACTTGCGGCAAGACTTTGGCAACGCCAACACGGACGAACAACAACCGCAGCACTATGGCGGTGTGTTGCAATCTGTGACCAACATAGGACAACAACAGTTACACTGTGCAACAAAAGATTTTCATATGTGTACGTACATATAATGCAGTTCGATCCAGATTTATAAGCCACCTAAAAGGCTTAAAAGAATAGTGTGCAAAAACGGCAACAGTTCCTCTTGTATACCAGTGTGTATTAGAATAGGGAAGTCAAGTATAACAGTAATACAGTTTAACTGCAAGGAAGGAGTGAAGCTTGAAACAGTTCGAATCTATTGTGAACCTGCTGCATAGTGTTTGCTAGCGTGTAATTCACATTATTATGGCAAATAAAAGCAGCGCCGCCAGCAATTCAAGGCGCCACCACCACATCAACCACAGAAAAAGAGGCAGACCAGACCAAAAGTGGGGGTGATTATAACATTATGTCAACTTTCTTCCCACGACCACTCAAAGCTGCAGCGCAGAGCCGCGCTGCCATTGTG
Organism: Drosophila guanche; assembly: GCF_900245975.1. NCBI lineage: Eukaryota > Metazoa > Arthropoda > Insecta > Diptera > Drosophilidae > Drosophila > Drosophila guanche. The sequence goes on along the minus strand of NW_022995744.1, from coordinate 8,450,512 downwards.
TCGCTGTCGCGAATGATGGAGCAGAAGAAACATAAGAAGTAGCAAAAAAAGAAGAAGCCATGGAAGAAGCAGCAGCAAAAGATGTAGACGGAAACGTGGAAATGATTGCGGGTGGGAAATGGAAAGGGAATGGAGTGGAATTCGTTATTTAACGCGTAATACAAAAAAGATAACATAATGTTGCAATTATAATTTGTTACTGCGACGATGGCTGTCGCCATGTCATGTCGTGACTTAGTTCTGCCGATTTCATTTATAATAATCATATTATTATTATTATTATTATATTTGGCAGTACAGTGCACATTTAATTTCTATACATTTTGTAATAGAAACATTCATTGTCTTTGCCTAATTGTAATTGTCTTTGTCTGGGCTCTGTCTCTATTGCAATTTGTTCCGAATAAGTATAAAAACCTTTGGGCCACAGGGAGATATTGGTCAAGGTTTCTCGGCCTCGGCGAAAGGGAGAATTTGACAATTTATCTGGGGCTTGGGTCTTGTCTCTGGCATTTTGTGACTGGGGTACTGGGACAAACTGTGGCCTGATGTGGCTTCAGATGTTTTACATCCGGCATTTTGCAAAGAATCGTGTAACTGCAACCGATTCCCAGTCACGAAGCCAGGTCGTCCGATCTCCGATGTCTGATGGCCGCAGGGGCCAAGCAGCGACATGATGAAACGCCCCTCGATTTGCACAAAGCAAACAAAGAAATGAACAGCGAAACAGTCCCTCATAGCCAAAACGCCATCAATCAATAGCCTTCCCCACTCACCCTCACCTCTTGACTCTGCTCCAGCAGTTGGGCAGCATGCGGCCTGGAGTTGGCCGCCGCAAAGTTCCGCAGCTGAGGCCCCTCGTGCCCCTCGTGCTGCTGATGCTGATGCGGGGCAATGGGTCGTATGATGAACTGATTCGGCTTCGTGCCATAAATGGTCTCCTGTCCGTCCTCGGGATCGTCAGCCACCGTTGCATCCGAGCTTCTGTGATTGGGATAAAGGGGCGTCTCCTTGCTGCTCACCTGGCGCTTGTCCTTAGACGCCTCCGACTCCAGAGGCGTGGAGGCGGCGCTCTTGCTATCGTCAATGCTGCTGCTGTCGCTTTTAGCTTTCGTTTCCAGTGCTTGGGCGCATAGGAGGCCTAGGAGTAGACACAGAATTGTTAGATGGAACAAGTGTGAATATCATGGGAATATTTTATGTTATGGTTGCTCTTTGGCATTTATTGGGTGTTTAATGTGAGTGATAATCAAGTAGTCCACGATTATATAATATACACATTGATGCATGTTTATGGTTATCGCATGAAAAGATTTATTTTAACGATCTATTCTATATTTTAATTTGTGGAATATTTATTTTTGGTATTTGGGAAGTTGTTTTTATTTTTGTGAAATTGTTTAAAGCTTTTAAATCATAGTAATGGAATTATATTAATAATTTCTATATATATTTAAAACTCTTTTTACAACTAAAACCCACATTTTTTCTAGTTTTCCGCTTTAAAGAGAAACTTGAATCACTTCTGTATACTAATACTTCTTTTATAATTCTTAAAAAACCTATTTCCAAAACCCTTTAATGACATTCAACATAAATGTCGAACATTTTCATCACCCATTTCTTTTTCAAACAGTTTAAACGTTTAACTCACCCAGCAAAAGTGTTAGGATCCATATTTGAATCCTCATGGTGTGCCAGCACTACGACACAACAGCCCACACCGCCAACGACAACAACAATACAAAATAACAGACCCTAGGCAATGCCAAAGAGACTAGTAATTGAATATCTTGTATCTGGATCTGCCCGTTGGTTACTTTCACAGTCACTTGGGTTATTTTTCAGTTGTTGCTTTTCGGCTGTTTCCTTGTCAGGCAGTCAGACAGTCAGGCAGTCAGGGTATTGCGATGGCTGCATCTGCTGCATCTGCATTGAGCATTTGCCGGCTGCAACAAACGAAACGAAAGAAAAACACGACACAGAGACGGCGATTATTATTTTCAGTTATATAATTGAAGATTCGACACAAATCCAACACAACATTGCAAAACCGTAAGCGAAACTGAATTTAAATTTGCATCCGAATTGCGAGTAGCTTCAATCTAATTCTCAATTGGCACTCGTATCCCGTAATCCTTGGATGCGTCTTGTAACATATTTTTGCTTTGGCGCGAAATTTAGTAACACTCCAAAGATAATGATGGATGGATGAATGAAGGCTTTACCGTGTCTTTCCTGCAAGGAGAGTCAAAGCGAGTCGAGACGAGTCGGTTGGGAATTTAATGGATCGCGCGCGCTGTACGTTCAAGCAACGAATCTTTGCCGTTGTGCGGCCAACACTTGTATTTATAAAACCCCGTGGCCGAGACTCGTCTGGGCCGAGTGCCGAACCGAGCACTGCGGCCGACCTTTGCGGCTCGTCGTGCCGTGCCAGGCCAGGCCAGATCAGCCAGCCAGCCAGCCAGCCAGCCAGCCAGCCAGCCATCCAACCAAACCAACCAGCACCAACACAAAGAGAAAGGTTTGTCTGCCCCAGCCTCAGCATCGTCTGCTGCTCCTCCACTTTGAATCGGAATCCGAAGCCGAGTCTAACTCCCACTCCGACTTCGTCTGCGATTCCGTTTTCAGGGGGCCAATTGAACGTTGACGGCTCTGTCGGTGGCTAACCGCTAGTTAAGCGCACGCCTAATGGCAAGGCTCGGGCATTTGCCTGCCGCCTGGAAGCGCCCCAAAATGCTAACGTGACACTAAATTGCCCGCCCACCCTCTATCGCCCCCCCCCCCCCCCCCCCCCTCCCTCCCCCCCCCCCCCCCCCCCCCCCCCCCCCCCCCNTCTCTCACGCTCTGCACACACTCCTCGCACGCCCAGAAGAGTACGTCGAAAACGACGGCTGCCGGCCATGGCTATTTGGGCTGGTCGAGGCTAAAGGGCACTTTTGTTTTTGTTTTTGTTTTGGCTTTGGCTTTGGTCTTTCCTTTATTTTTTGCTGTTGCTGGGGCTTCTATACGGATTGCCATTGCAAATTGGGCGCATTACTTTTAACAAGCGTTTTTCGATTCGGATGCGAGTATCCATTTGCATTAGCATTGCATATTTAATATGCTTAAGCCCAAGCCTCGGTCTTAGCAGCTGCCCCTGCGAGCAAGTTCGCTGCCTAAGTCTTTCATTTGACATTTGCAATTGCCAGGAAGGCAGGCACAGTGTGGCATGGATATGTTGACAAGGGATGGCATGGAAGCAGGAAACGAAATGTATTCCTAAGAAATAATTGTACTATATTTAATCTACTTTCGCTTGAGGTTGAAGGAAGAACCTGAGGAAGTCTGCCACTGCCATAAGTTTATTCAGCAATTTCGGTTTGCTTGCTCTGATTCACACCACTGTGTGCTGGCAGTGTCGAGGATTGAATATAAAGAATTAACATTTCAGCGCATGCGTGGGCAGCTACACTTAACCCCTGGCAGAGTGCTGGCTGGCAGCATCAATTTCGATCTCCGATCTGACGGACGGAGTCAAGTCGGTGGCCAATTTGGGCAATTGCCGTGCGAGTTAATTGAGCAGCTTACCTAATGCTAATGCCATATCCATGGATTGGTCTCCTTTTGGGTTTGGATTCGGTTTTGGTTTCGCTTACGGATCTGCGTTGGTGGTGTCAAAGTTAACACGGTAGCTGTGAAATTTGGCGCTGAGGAAATCCCGTGGAAATTGGCGTTGCTGTTGCAAGCTCACTGGCTGCCATTTCCTCATCCTTAGCAAATTGATTAGGACAGTTTGGCTGCAAACTAACCAAATAAATAAGTTTATAATTAAGTGGAGGATTTGCGGCTGCAGCTTTGTCTCTTTGGTTTTTTTCTTTTTTTGCGCAACACTGATCAGAGTTGGTGCAACAACAGCAACAACAGCAACAGCAACGGCAGCAAGAGAGTTACTTATTATAAATTCTCCTGGCTGCCGCTGCCAACGATGATGCTGCTGCTGTTGTTATTTTGTTCACATTGTCATTTAGTTGTCTGCGTGCCGCTTGTGAAATTGTTGCATGGCATGCAAGTCGACAACTGCAGCAGCAGCAGCAGCAGACACAGCAGACGATTCCATCAGCAGTTGCAGTGGCAACATCTTCTTTTCTTTTACTACTATTTATTATTGTATTAGTTTCTGTTTTTTTCTTTCAGCTGCTTTTAATTTCAAGTGCTTTTTGCTGCTGCTGCTGCTGCTGCCGCTGCTGCTTTTTGTTGAAGCTGCAACCAGAAATGCAACAATTTCCAGTTGACTCCACTTAAATCAATGCTGATCATGACGTGGATGCTGATGATGGTGATGCTCTCAAGCTCTTAACTGGCAGTTCAGTTCACATTTTGGCATTTGCATTCAGCAATTCTCCATCCACATCCACATTCGCTGCTGCTGCTGCTGCTGCTGCTGCTGCAGGTTTTTGCCTGCTCCAAATTTTATGTGTATCAATTCAGACAGAAATCGGACAGAGTCAACCTTAACATTTGGTTTATGCTTCTGATATTCTTCTATTCGGACTCTCCGTTGACCGAAAACATTTGCTGAGATCTTAATTGGCAACTGTGTGGATACGTTTTGACGTTTTTTTTCTAACTGTGTGCCACTGCCACATGTTGCCTCTGACACTGCCACTGCCGCCGTTGTTGTTAATGAAAAGTTGTTGGACAATGAAATTGCACAATCGAATCGTCTCGTGGGGTGACCTGTGAAGATACAGCAACAACCACAACACACACGCCAAATCAACAAGAAAATGTATCGCCAGGCTGTAGTTAAAATTGCCATATGACAGGGTAAAAGTTAATGCCAGTAATCTGTATAAATAATGTGTAATCCTACCAGCTACAGCTGACAATTAAAATGCCATTCCGTTGAACTACACCAGTCTTACGAGTATCCAGTAGCTAGGCTCACAGTGCAGCCATAACTCAATGCTCCGACATGCCAACTACATAGTTCGGATGTATCCTCAACAGTTGATCGTAACTGCAATGCGATAACCAATACTCTGCCAAAAGCTAATTGGAATTGCTGCCAAAAGCACAAATAGCAATAAAGGAGGATATATTATATTCTCTTTTAATTCCGAATTTTATAGTTCCCTTTCTCCATTAATTTGATACCTTGCTTACATAGTTAGATCTCCCAAGCACTAATTTATGGTGTTTGACATGCAATAGTCCATGAATAAAAGCAGCCCAAAAAGTCCTCAGCTAACAAGACACATTCGCTACCATTACACCATGGTTATGGCTCCCAATTCTTTACTTGTCACATAAACATCTGCTTGTCACCTGCAAATAAATGCCTTCTACTCAGATATCCTATCGTAGCTGTACGTCTAGACAGTAAACAGAGATTTGTATCTAGCACTTACGTTTCCAGACCTGCCTGCCCGACTGACTATAAACGTCACAACGAACAATTTATGAATCATAAAAAAAACTTTTAGAGTAGATGGCGAAATAAAATTGAAAAGTGCATTCTAACTCATTTAAATACAATTAAATTGCTCCAAATGGTAAATGGAAAAACGTTTTGGGAACTACTCATGCATATGCCATAAATATTTCGTGATCTACGCGAGCGACAATCCCTGTCCGTCTGTCTGTCTGTGTCCGTCTCCGTCTCCGGGTTGGGTCTTTCGGTTCCATTGAAGCGTGGCCCCCCCATGCAAACACCAAAATAATTTGCTAATGAGCTTGGCCAAAGTATAGCGTCCAGGACCACTAAACTGTAGAGGATTTCCATGAGAGATTGTAGATGGTCGGTCGGTCGATGGCTGAGATTACATGATGTCTGGCTGGCAGGGAGGGCCGAGAGGGGGAGGGGAATCTTTGGCTTTGCCTGACTTTTGACTTGCATTGTTATATGATTTTGGGCCTTTTCCTGGTTTTTAATATTGGTAGAGCAGCCCCGCAAGTGTTTCGTATAATCGCAGCCAAATGCCTGGGCAGCATTTAATGACCAGTTTAAGCACTTTATGTGGATTTTCACCAACCCAGCGAGCGCCTGTGTGTTAATTTGGACCAAATAAATGGACTGTAGACTGTAGACTCTAAATCCATATATCGGCCATAATGTCTGTTGTCTGGTGTTTGGCTGGGAAATAACTTAATGCTTTCCATTCACGCCAAGCCAGATACGATAATGAGGCAGGCGGCCAGACAATTGATGCGAGCATGCCCGATCATGTCTATGGTTATGATCATTTCTATGAGTGAGGGACTTGGCGACCTTGTGGCTTATTTATTGACTCTTATATCGATTATCGCGATTAGGCAATGGGAGGCGTCGGGTCGTAAAATGTCAGAGATCAGCGGGTGAAGAAAAGTTTTCTTTGCCGTGCCGTTTGTTCAAATGACTCGCTCATTGTTTTCCCCTCGCACCCCCCATGACGATTGCACCATAAATCGCAGACTTTAATGAATGAAATCGGGAAAGCGTTGCAATCATCAATCCCCTGCGCACCCCCAAAATCTCTAGTAGCTAACAATGCGCACACACACGGACAATGACAGACTTTATGAATGAGTGTTGAAAAATATTCATACAAAATATAAGAAAAAGAAACAGAAACAAGATTTTCACACTAGCACCAAATCGTTGTAGCCAGCGAGGCATGTAAAGCTCCGTAGTTTTCATCGTTGCCGCCTCTGTTGGTGCCTGACTTGGCTTGGCATTAGCCAAGTGGCTCTTGGCCCAACATCCCCTGCCCCCTTACTACTGACTCCACTGACACACCCGGATAACTTCATTTACATTTTGGGCGTGAGAAGAATAAGTATACACAGATACAGAAGATCTGCTTCATCGGCTCTGGCTCTGGCGCTGGCTGCGGCACACGGGTTGTGCCTTAATTAGATTATAACCTGCCGGTAGTTCCACATGCAGCACCGGTATCTGGTATCTGGTCCCAGCAATCTCCTTGTTGCTCATTTGAATTGCGTGCCAAAAATTGTTATCGTGCTGTTGCACAACACCATCGAAGCAAGGCGGAACTGGGTCCATCATCCATAAAGTGCATTTGCCTATTGTCCCAATTAGCTAGGCTTGGCCATGGCTACTGGTGCCCGTAAGCCATAAGCAGCAGCAGCAGCACAATTAACTTGTCTTGTAAATGGCTTGCGGTTGCGGCCAAGAACTGACTGTGTGAAATTTTCACACATTACATTTGCTTATTAACAGCCATTTCCATTCCAAAGCTAAATTCCACAGGCGACAAGTAGCTCGATGGTATGACACGCTACCAATTGAATCACTGCAGTTATATATAACAGTTACAAATATATAACAGTTTTGTATATTTTTTGTATTTTTGATTTCGCACAATGGCAATGACAAATCGCAGTTTGCTAAAGCCCACAATCAAATCATTACCAAACATATTTTTGTTAATCTCTGGGCTTTTGTAAATGTATGCAAATTCCCGCGCACGGGCCTGTGCCAAGGCTCTTTACAAGAAAAAACGGACAGAGAGAAACAAAAATAATCCCTGGGCAAAGCTTAAGACAAATAAACATACTGTTAACGATGTGAAAATGTGCACAACAAAGACTTTTGGCCAAAGACCAGCAATTAGCCACGCACCCGCACATCGCTCGGTTCTGCAATGGATGGCCCTGGGCAATATAGCATCCACTGGCATCCATCCACTGACATTTCAATAGAACCGTCAAACGATTACAGTTTAACACAATTTATGAGCTGCTTCTGATTCTTAGATTCTGCACACATAAGTCCAACTGCTGGTGGCATTAACCAAATTGTGTGTCCGCTGATAACTGGATTCCGTGTCCCAGCGGCAAGCGCACCACCTTGGCATTTAAACCAAAGCAATGGGCAAAAAAAAAGTGGCCAAGCAACAGGAAGATGGCAGCCGCAACAATAACAACAAAAAACCAAAACAAAATCAACCAAAGCCGTTGAAAATTTCTTAATAGAAGCGCCGAAAAGCACAAAAAATAAAAACGTAACTAAAAAGCTGTCGGTCGTACGTCGGTCTCAGCATGGACTTGGAATCACAAATTAAATGTTAATACTAATACCTAGGCAAAGGCAAAGGGGCTGAGGCAACAATGGATATATCGGAGCTTCGGGGCATGAAACCAAAACCGGATTTGTGGCAAAACACAGACCACAGAGAGAACAATGTGCGCATAAATCTAGCTTCAAAACATGAATGCAATTTAAGCAAACTGAATGAGCGATTGCCAGGGATTAGCTCCAGCTGGAGGGGGCCAGTCAGGGATCTGGCAAAAACCTGCTCACCACTGTACCACTGTAACGTAATCGTAATCGTAATCAAATCAAAACTTGACATTGTCTGACTCTGAGCCCCACTTAAGAGTGTGGTAGAAAGGAAGCAGCTGGGATCATTGGGAAGACCGAAGACCTCTCACACGAACACGCATACAAAATGACAGATTGCATAATAACCGAAGATACTCGCGTACAGCAGGGGGATCAGATCTCGTCTCGCGGTTTCAAAAATCCACTTCCACACAATCCTACAGAGAGACATGCAGTGAAAGTTAATTTGGCAAAAATATGTAGAAAAATTATGAAATGAAATGAAATGTATTTTCCTTTCGTTTGCCACTGCATTGGCATTGTCTTTTGCCACCGCCGAGTGGCAAGTAGCAACTAGCAAGCGGTTTGCCGGTTGGCGGTTAGCGCGGCAAGCGGAAATGGTAACGAAAACAGGCAAACGGCAGTGGGAGCAGACAGAGCAAGACTTAAACCGCCCAATAGGTTAATAAATACATTTCCAATGAAATAAGGAAGCGCGCGGGCTGCATCACGCCACAAAGAGAAAAGCGGAAGGATTATTCCAATGTCAGGATACAGCTTACACCAAGAACCATTCGGGAAAGTAAACACGAAAAAGTCAAGCTATAATAAACAGAGATAAGTCTCAATTACACTCCCTTGGACGACAAAGGGCTCCAGAGGCAAGGTCTGCGCCAGCGCTTAATCACATTTAGCGTGAGCCATTTCTCGTTTGTGGGGGATAGCTTTCAGCTGAGGCTGACAATTATATGTAACCACCTTGAAAGGGGCAGCAAATTGGCGACCGAAAGGCATTTCGCTGCCATTGTTTGGGCCAGGTGGCAGGCAGGCTGGCGCTGGCACTTGTCCGCGCCGCTGCCAGTTTAGAAAGGCCCAACGCGAAACGGTCGAGTGGCGGCACAGCGAAAGGTACCCCGAAAGGTACTTCACATGCATGCATCCAATCCAATCCAATTGTAATATAAATATACACTCCAGATATGTACCACAGGTTCGTTGATTTAGGTCTAGACATTTATTACACAGGCCTCGGTCTCTGTTACATGATGACGAGAGCTGCTCTGGCGGCTGGGCTCTATGTAATTTTCGTGAGCTAAAGTTTAGTTATATTTTTTAAATATATTTTTTTTTGTTGCAACCAAATCACTGTGTTTTGGTTGTTGTTGCTTTAATATTTGCTGTTGTGTTGTTACTTGGAATCGGCTGCCGCATTGCCAGTCTTGGTGGCAGCTTTGATGTCCGCCGCCGAGGTGCGTTTCACATTGACCAAGACATTGCGCTTGGTCGAAGCCGGGCCTGGTTTGCTGACTTTACCCGCAGCCGTCTTGGGCGTTGTTTTCTTGACCGGCTGCTTGACAGCAGTTGTCTTGGCTGGTGTGGATGTTGTAGAGGCAGCTGCTGCTGCTGCTGAGCCGGCCCCGGCAGTGGCAACGATCGACTTTTTCTCTGTAGGCTTGGTAACTGCTGGCGCATTTTCTTTCGGAGAGGGTGCCTCTTCATCATCATCATTGCCATTGGCTTCCTCTTTGGCATCTTTTAGCTTGTTTTTCTCGCTGTAATTAGACCAGTATTAGTAAGACCAGCTTTCAGTTGAATCGGACAACGGGAAAACTTACCTTTCAATGTCAATGTTGAGTACCGATTCATCCTCGTCTTCTTCCTCCTCATGGCTCATCGGATCCACTTCGGCGAGCAGGTCACCCAAGTCTTTGTCGACCTCTTCCCATAGATTTTCATCTTGGGGCTCGTCGCCAACTTCAGCATCTCCATAGTCTTCGTCATCCTCCTCATCGATTTTGGCGTCTGGATCCATTTCTTCATCGGCATCTGCCTCGTCATCGTCACCAGCCTTTTTGTCCTCCTCGTGCTCATCTTCTTTGCGGTTCTTCTTTTCGGTCTCCTCCTTTTGGCGCAAGAACGCCTTAACGTGGGAATGCTGCAGGCAATGCTTCTTGATGTAATCCTCCAAGGAAACATCGTCTATCTTGTTGGAGTAATGATTGCAGAGGCCGCAATAGAATGCCTCAATGGCCTTTATGGATTCCGAACCAATCAGGCCACGCTTGCGCGTCTCCTCGTCAGTGCTCTTCTGAGCGGTTTCAGCCTCCGTTACCATAGCATCCACATCGGCATCCATCACGTCGACATCGGTCTCGCCGACAGAGTCAACGGTAAGGAATTTATTCAAATCAATCTCGCGCTCATCGACACTATCGTCCGAGCCGGACTCATCGTTCCTGGCCTTGTTCTGTAAAACGAACGACAAAGATTGATCAGTATTTATGCTTGAAATGTGATTGTTTTGATTATGAACATACGCGTATGTGCTCCAGGGAGCATCGATGATTCTCATAGAGCATGGCATTCTTGAATGCCAAGTGGCAGGATCCGCAGTAGGGCATGAGGAACTTCTTGATGGTCTTGTGGTGCTCGGAGGCCTGATGCAGATTCTTTTGCTGGCGGTAGGCCAGACGACAGAGGCGGCAATAGCGAGACTCGTGCTCCTCCTTGCTATTTTCTTCAATCTCACGCTGAGTGGTACGCTGACGGGCGCGCATGCGCTGTAGATCGGCACGCTGGTTGAGGGCCACCTGACGCATTGCGTTCTTGTGTGTGCGCGAGTTCAAATGGTAGTTGTATTCCTATGATTAGATAAATAGGAAACGCGTCAAAACCTCTGCCTTAAAACTAATCCATTGGTTTGGCGATCGTTTGGAGCTGGAGACACCCACCTTGAAGGTCACACACTTGCAGTTGCAGTGGACGCAAGTGAGCTTAATGAAGCTGCGCTTGCGGTTGTTGTGGTCATCGTCGCGATGGCGCGAGTTTCGATGCTCCTTGCTATGCTCATCGTCGCTATCATCTTTATCCTTGCGTGAGCGGTCCTTCTTGGGCGTCTTCTTTGACTTGGTGTCCTTGGCGTCCTTGGTTATGTCACCACCATCTTTGTCCTTTTTCTTACCTGTCTTCGCGGCTGTGCTGGATTTGGCCTTGTCTTCCGACTTGTCTCCTTCGGCACTCTCATCTTCAGCCTTTGCCTTGTCCTCGTCATCAGAGGCTTTGGCATTCTTGCTATCAGACTCATTCAAGGACTTTTCCTGATCCTCATCATCGTCACGTTCATGCTCATCGTCGTCGCCGCCTTCGGCGTCACTCTTGTCCTCTGTTGCCGACTTGCTGTTACGCTTTTTACCGGGTGACTTTTTAGTCTTTTCGCCCTTCTTCTCACCATCGACGGCATCCTTCTCAACATCATCATCGTCTTCGTCGACGTCTTCGTCATCGTCATTGCCTTTCTTCTTCTTGCTATTCTCAGCATCATCGTCCTCCTTGTCCTCATTGTCGCTGGAATTATCACTGCTATTCCCTCCCAGGCGTTGGCGACGCAACGAGCTACATTGATTTAGGTGGAATGAATTCGAATTTGAAGTCATGTGCAGGTGGGAGGGAGGCGCAAATGCAAATGCAAATTTTTGTGTTTAGTACAGAATAAGCTGGGAATAAGCTAACAAATTACTTTTCTTGTCATAGTGTCTGGTGTTGGTTGGTTGATTGATTGATTGGTTGGTCATTATTTTGATAGTACTTTTCAATTTCAATTTCTACTAGTCACACACAAACAATAATTGTCTACGAAGAATGCGGATGGCCCTCTCTCATCTCAATTGATCTCAATCTCAATCCAGCCAATGACATAGAGTGGGTGAAGTGGAGTGGAGTAGAGTGCTCTCTCTTTCGTTTCAATCTCACATTATTATTATTTTCAAATAGTTATTTGGCCTTTGGCATATTATTATCTTGGTCAATGGTCAATGATGCAAATTGGTACACACACAATTGATAAATTGAAGAAACTCCGTTTAATCGGATAAACTTGGGTTGTTTTTTTTGTTCTATTTGTCTTTTGTCTATTTACCTTTTCAGCTGTTGAATCTTAAGCAGGCGAGCCCGATCTTTCTGCTGTGCATAGAGCAACTGGCGGCGCATAGTGCGCAGATCATTGGACTCGTTGACGTTGCGGGTACGCACAACGCGCATGCCTCCGACTCTCATATTTCCACGTGTCATTCCGCCTCCACGCATGGACATTGAGCCGCGTGGGCGCGATATATAACTGGTGCCGGCCACACTACGCATCATACGCTTTGGCGGTCCCATTGACGGCTCGCGCTGATTCCGGCTACCGTTGTTCGAGTCATCGCGCGGGCGATACGAGCTCGAGCTAGCGCCTCCACCGGTGCTGCTGCGCTGATGGTAGTTCGATGATGAAGAGCCGACATTCTGCGAAGATGACGATGGACGATCGCTGCGATCGTTTGACGAGGACGTGCGACGATAATCCTATTGACGATTGACGAGTAGGAAGGAGTGTAGGAGCATTTTTTGTTTGTTTTTGGTTTTGTTTTTGTTTTTTGATGTGATATCGAATATAGGTAGATATTTATATAAATATATTTATATACTTGTTGGATGATAAAGAATTGCTATTGGTATAGAAACTGTATTAATCTCTGATCTTATCTGATTTGTGGGTAGTTATCGCAACGGTTATGCGGTTATATATATCCTGCAGCGTGTAGGTATGTGGTAGCATTATGAAGAAACCTTACACTCATAGCTATTATTTAGATTTGGATCGATACACACAGACGCATATGCGTATATAGATAGATTATCTGTTGTCGGATTGATTATTATTTGGTATGGGGAGAGAATTGACTGCACTGCTGACTGCATTGGTACGGTTACAAGGCTCAAGATAAAAGGTTACAGATCAAAATCGCTTCAATCACATTTCTATACAGAAGTTTTTGCTTTCAGATCAACAGTTTAGTGAGTGGGTGGTAGTAGTAGTAGGCAATATTTTTATCTTGCAGCCCTTTGTGGCTGCACTCCCAAATCGATCGGTCGCTGCCCAAATATATATGCCTATTTGCCATGCGTTGCCTCGACGCTGCTGACTCTATGGACAACACAGATTATATATATTGAGGAGTATATATAGTAAACATAGCACTCGCTCTAGCGCTCCCAAAGCTTTTCTGGCTACTTTGAGTTCCGTGCTGTTTGGGCTTTTGCTGTTTGGGATATGCTTTGCTTTAACGCTCGCTCAATAGAATCCCGCGTTTAAACTCCACAAACAGTGCTATAAATATTGGAAGAGTCATTAACATTACACAGAACATGACGTCGTAAAACTTAATGCATAATGATAACCTCAGAAATTATGTCCGTTTAGCATTTTGGAAGTGCAAATTTGTAACTTACGTCTACGCGCGGACGCTTGTTGCGATCATCGTTGCGATCGCGTGATGAATCCTAAAGTGGTAAAAATAGAATGCGGAAAATGAATAGAATTTTCACAAGAGCACTTCTGTTTCGTAACCTACATAGCTGCGCTTATGGCTGGAACTGGACTCGTAGCGTCCACTGCTGCTCGAATTATGATGGGTGAACTTGTCGCGGCTACGGTTATCATAGTGGCTATTGTTGCCGCCTCCCCCATTTCCTCCTCCTCCGCCCCCACTGTAGCGGTTGTTGTTGTTGTGGTAGTTATTCTCGTAGCGTCCCCCGTTGGGGCGGTAGTTTCCCTGTGTACGTGTGTTCACGTAATTGCTCGAGTTGCGATTGTTGTAATAGCCACCGCGAGTGGTACCACCTCCACGTGGAATGAAACCGCCGCGTCCACGCATTTTTATCTGCAAATATAAACCAAGAAGGAAATCACAGTCACTTTTTCCGGTTACGAACGTGTGCATGTATGCCCACATGCGCATGTGTGTTAACCAGCGTCTCGTGTGAAAAAATCGATATGCCGGTGCACTTTTTTTGCCTACAATATTCCGCTGATTTTGCGTGCTCTTACCTATTCTTTGATTAAATTTCACAGTACAATTGTCTATTCACTAGCTTATACGTTTTTTTCCACTGAAACTATAGGTTTCCTTCAATTTTCAACAATTTTTCACAACTTTTCTGACTTGACAATGGCGGCCAGTGTGACCGCGGAATTATACAGCAAAACCCTCAAAAATATACTAAAATATACCATCTCATTTTAAAAATATACCGTAGTAAACCGTAATCTTAAATCATATTCCTAGATTTTAATGTTCTATTTGATATTACTAGCGTGCAAAGACTTTTAACACTGAAACAATAATTTAATCCGATTATAAATACTCCTTTTTTTAGGCTGGTATAACTTATGACTTTATTACATTACTTCTACACATTTTCTTCATACCAATAACATACTTAGCAGAATAGGCAAATAATTAACAGAATGTTGGATGTCAATGTCTATTTAAGATTAAAGATAAATATAATTAGAGAGACATATGAAAATGAACAGGAACACCTTAGCGCCTTTTTCTGCCATTATGGTTATTTGGCTTTAAATAAAATATGCAATAAAATGCAATAAAATTATTGCATTCACTTTGATTTGAGTGTGATTGTAATTTTGAAATAAATTCACACAAGCTGATCAGAAATCATTTTCCTTGATTTTGATATTCGTCCTAAATTTCTAACAAGCTAATGCTCCCAGACTTGGAGATATTATTTTATCCGATTGATTCATCAATTCTTCATACAACAATGTTGAAGCATGTTGAATAAGTAATCCGCAGTAACTGTTCTTATATTATTAAGAGAATTTAATACGATCAAATATCCAGTCACACACATGCATTTAGTTTACTCAAATTAAAAGTAATAAAAGTTATAATAGTAAAGTGCAGTATGGCTAAATTAAGTTATACAAATGTACACACACACAGAGATGCCACGCCAGGATACTTCATCTTGCAGGGTTTTAGCATAAAATTACTCTTTGGAATGCACTGCAGCAAAGTTGGAAAGTTGACTTCAACGGTGCATTCCATGCTTAAACTATGCCCGTTGGACGCACATTTGTCGGTGGCTGGGCTGTACTGGGCTTGGTCATTATGTCCATGGCATTCTTGAAGAGCTGTGTCTTGACAAAGTCTGTGGCGGCGCTGTTAAGATCCTTCCCAGCACCGTAGTTGCACTTGATGTACCCATACAGATTTGCAGCATTCAAGGCAATGGCAATCATGACCAGCAACAGCCATTTAAACTTCAGTCCAAACAGGGCCATCAGGAAGAACAGTCCCCAGAACACTGGGCAGAGTATCAGTCCTAGCCAGAAAATACGCTGCTCGTGCTTGTTGATGCGGCTCTGGTAAGATTCAGACTACGTTTCATTAGCAAGTGGTCCCAATTTCGCGGCTGCGTGACTCACATTTTTCGACTCGAACACCCAGTGGGATACGCCATCGTCATCAACGTAATTCCACCAGCGCAGCCCAACGAGAAGTCTTCCGGAGATATTCTTTACCGTCCAGAAGTCTGCAGAGAGGAAGAGCACCACAAACACGAAGCTGGTTATGAAGGAATCACTGAACCATCCACAGAACATGTAGATCACGATGGCTGCACCACGGAAGAACAGGTGAAAGAAGGTGACGTATGGGTGTCTAGGGGACCAGAGAGTTTAGGAAATGTGTGCATTGTGTCGGCAGCTTGTATGCTTACGTGTATTTTTCCCCCGCACGACTGGGATCGCGCATTTCATCCTCCTCGCCAAAGGGTATCGTGTCATCATCTAGAAGCGGCACCTGCGTAACACGTTGATAAATTAATTCTACTCTTTAAGGGGTTTTGGCAGGTAGGAGTTTAAGGCAGAATCTCAGGTTGTCTGACGTTGTCGTTGGCAGACCAAAAAGCTGCGTGTTAGGTGATTAGTGCGGCATACATACATTTCTTACCGTAGCGGATGCCATGATTATGTTAAGGATTGACTAAAGGCGTTGTGAGTTAATAAGTTATACGACTTTTAATGCATTTTCTTTGCCTATTTCTACGTTGTTGTTGCTTTTGTGCCTGCGTAGCTGTATATCGCACTATCTCGATAATTACCGAGACTTACGTGGCAACGCTGTGCTTGAAAAAGGCTGGCAGCGCCGTAACGCTGTTTACATTTTGATAAATTTTTATTTATACCGATTTTGTTGTTGTTTTTTTTTTTTTTTTTTCTCTCTCTTTTTATATTTACAATCTGTTTTTAAACAATAAGTAAATTGTATAATTAATATTCAATTAACAGAAATAGCAGTTTTCCAATGAGCCCTGCTATTATATATAACATCTTTTTAGTTTGTTAAATTTATCTATCAGGGATATCGAGAATGTGGTATCTTTTCAGTCTTCTTACTGTTAGGCTATTGTCTAATAGACTTAAGGCTAAATTATTTTCGTGGTTTAATGGTTGGAATATTCAGATCTTTGTGGATGTTTGCATTAGATACGTAAAACGGAGCATTGACAATTTGTCGCAAAGTTTTTGATTGGTGTTGTTGTTTTGATTCAATAATTTCAACTGAATTAATTAATCTAAGGACTTACTGAACATGGATTATAGGTTAGGGTGACTCTCAGTGTACGTTTTTTTTTTGGCGGGAAGTGCGTATTTCCCGGCAAACTCCCACACCATAGCCACTGATTTTTCTTTACAGAGACAAATTAATTGGGTAAAATAAATCAATGACACGCCTTGTTATGCGCTGCAAAACCGGAATGAGTGCAACCGCAATGGGAGCAATCGAAGTGCGGCCTCTGTGGTCTATGCTGACAGAAAATCACCGACAAAGTAGGCCCACAAAAGTCAGCCACAACTCGAAATTTAAATCAGTATCTCGTCGATCATCGGGGCAGCTTGTTTAATCCTTTTCAAGCCATGAGCAAGAGCAGAGAAATCGTCGGAATTGTAGTTGTTGGGGCAGGAGCCTCTGGGATAGCTGCTGCCACTCGTCTCCTGGAGAAGGGCTTTAAAAACGTGCAGATCCTGGAGGCTGAGACGCGCCTGGGCGGACGAATACACACCATTCCATTTGCGGACAATGTAGTCGACCTGGGAGCGCAGTGGTGCCACGGAGAAAATGGGAATGCCGTCTACGAGATGGTCAAGGATCTCTGTCTCCTTGAACGGACTGGAGACTTGTTTGGTACGGTGCGGTGCGTGCGATCCAACAAGGAGGAAGTACCTCAGGAGCTGGCTATCACATTAAGGGGAATAGCAGCGATTTCGGTTCCAGACGGGCCCAGCCCATACGCGGGGTCAGTGGGAGAATATATGTCGCAGAAGTATTGGCAGCAGGTTGACATCCAGCTGCCATCCGTGGACCGCGCCCTGGCCGAAGAGATGTTGGAAAGCTGCAAGAGGTCAGAAAGTTCTTTAGAGGGCTCCGACAACTTGCTTGAAGTTTCGGGACGCGGACATTTGGAATTCGCTGAATCTGATGGCGATCAGCTGCTCAACTGGCGCGATTTGGGCTTCGAGAGATTCCTTCGACTTTTGATGAGCGCCAGCGATCAGCCCG
Source organism: Drosophila guanche (assembly GCF_900245975.1). Taxonomy (NCBI): domain Eukaryota; kingdom Metazoa; phylum Arthropoda; class Insecta; order Diptera; family Drosophilidae; genus Drosophila; species Drosophila guanche. Next base: position 8,432,797 of record NW_022995744.1, on the reverse strand, counting down.
ATGATCTTAGTGTTCTCAAGGGACGTGTACACTACCAGAAGAGAGTTACCGAGATCAACAGTAATTGTCCATGCAATTTGAAAGTTCGTTGCTCGGACGGAGGGACCCTCAACGCAGATCATGTCATTTGCACCGTCTCCCTGGGAGTACTTCAGGAGCAACATGAGACGTTGTTTGTGCCTGCACTGCCGGCAGCAAAGGTGAATGCGATTAAAAGCCTTAAACTGGGCACAGTGGACAAGTTCTATTTGGAGTTTTCAGCACCGCCGTTGCCTAATGACTGTGCGGGGTTCTACTGTCTGTGGATGGAGCAGGATCTGCAGGTGCTACGCAGCTCGGAGTTCTTTTGGCTGGAGAGCATTACCGGCTGCCATCGGGTCTCCTATCAGCCTCGCCTGCTGCAGGCTTGGATTGCGGGTGAGCACGCCCGCCACATGGAGACGCTCCCAGAGGAAAAAGTACTGGAGGGTCTGAACTGGCTTTTCCGAAAATTTCTCAACTTTGACGTGCCTCAGGCTAAACGTTTTGTTCGCACCCAATGGCATTCCAATCCCAACTTCCGTGGTAGCTATAGTTTTCGTACGACAAAAGCCGATGAGCTGAGTACTGGTCCTTGGGATCTGGAGACTCCAGTGATGAATGACAATGGTCACCCAATCTTGCTATTTGCGGGCGAGGCCTCGAGCAAGACTCACTATTCCACGGTACATGGTGCTGTTGAAGCTGGTTGGCGGGAAGCGAACAGATTAAATGATTTTTACCAAGATATTTCTACTAAATAAAGTTTATTGTTTTTTAAACGCTTCGACTAGTTTTGATTTCTGGCGCCGATTTAGTCAGGAGAAAAATTCCCTGACCATCAAATGAAAGATTCAAATACGAATTTGTAAAATATAAGGCCATAAGGTATAAAATTCAATAAAAAGGACTACTTCAATTAAACCAAATTGATTCCTCAATCGGATTAAATTATTGTTTCAGTGTTCAAAGTCTTTGCAAGCAAGTAATATCAAATAGAACATCAACATCGAGGAATATGTTCTAATACTACGGTATATTTTTAAAATGAGATGTGTTTTGAGAGTCTGGCGGTATATTTTATCAATAATTCCGCGGTCACACTGGTGAAAATGTTTACCTCTTTGTTTAAACCGATTTTTTAAGTAATTAAATGAAAATGAGTACTTAAAAACTGGTTAATCCTGTGGAAAATTGTTTCGTGTATCGAAGGAAATTCTGTGCCGATTGTCCAAGCAAAAACGGAGTTTCAAAATCGAGGAAAATTCCGCTGTACACCACCCTTTCTGGCCGCAAACCTTGTAAACAACATTAACTCTATATATTAGTGTAAATTGATATATAAATCTATATTCAACAGCTCTATCTATGATCGTTTCGACCCATGCGATGTGGTAAATTGAGGAAATGACACTGGCACACCGGGCACTCTTTACGTGGTTCATAGTACTCGTGTTCCTCATCCTCCTGTGTCTGCGCCTTGATCCGCGCACCACCTGGAATTGGTTTGTTACCTTTACGCCGCTGTGGTTCTTCGACTGCATTCTCATAATCTACGTGATCATAAAATTCATACGCAAGTGGAGGAATCTTAACCGCCTAACAGACCTGCTGCTCCTGTACAAGTGGAACATTGGCGGTGTGCTGCTGACCATCACCTCACAGGTAATGATATGCCTAACATTGGAATATCCACAACAGATACCCATCTACGTGACCATCGCCCCTTTGATACTGCTCCTGAGCACTGCAATTTTCTATGTGGGAAGCAGGCTCGGTAAACGGGAGGGCTGGTTGAATTAAACCCATGATTAGTGTACCATTAAAACGTATATTTATAGTTAGCTCGTAAATAAAATGGAAATTTAGAAACCATATTTGCTTTGTGTGGCCCTTCGAGTTTGCCGGTTGGCCGACCACATGGCCTGAAGCTCGGCCTCGTTGGCCTTGGCCTTGTGCGCCAGGTAGGTGATTTGGTGCTTGCGTCTGGTGCCGGCCACAGGCTCCTCGTCCGTTAGCACGCCCGTAGGCTGAAAAGTTGTGGAAGAGGCCAAGCAGGTGCGCATCCATTCCTCGCGATCGGGCAGCACCTGCGACCCAGATATATCAATCACTTGTATGTCCTTGGTCTCCTTTCGACGGCGCTTGGCATTTTTGCCCACCAACGCATCCATGGCAGCCGGATCAAGCTGTTGTTCATGATAGCGCTTTTGTGCGTTGTGCATCTGTTCGTCTTGGAGTCGAGTCGCCTCTGCTTCAGCTGCCTCGGCCGCATCACGAGCGGCCATCTCGTCCAGATATTTGCCGCTTGCCTCCACCATTTTGGCAGCGCGTTTGGCTACCAAGGCGCTGATCTCGTTGCTGCTCACCTCGGGAAGTTTCTGTTCTGTGTTTAGCGAGAAAAAGTCCCTTTCTTCGTCGTCATCATCTTCCTCACTGTCGCTTGCATTCACCAGAGCTGACAAAGGCTTCTTTGGCTGCTTTTCGGCGGCACCAGTATCTTGGGTAGGCTTCTTAGCAGATAATGTTACGCCATCTACTCCTTCTGTGTTGTGCGCAGCGCGGCGATGCTTCACTGTATCCGGCACAAAGGCTGGCGCAGCGGCACGAGACTGTGGCATTGTGTTCGTTGACTTCGGAGCAGTTGCGATGCTTGTGGACGGCTTGGCAGTCTCTGTTGTTGAGGATTTAGCAAAATTACGCTCAGACTTTGCTTGGGGCAGTAGACTTAAGAGTCCACATCCTTTGGGCATGTTTTGCTTGCTGTCTTTGTTTTTCGATTTCTCTGCCTTTTCCTTGTCCACATCCGAAAAGTCCCTCAGCGAAGGGATGCTAATCTTAACGCGCTCCTTGACTGGTGGAGGGGGAGGCTTCTCCAATGCATCGCTGTCCAGTGGCAAGGACTTTTTGTGCAGAAATTCATCGTCCTTCTCCTCTATAAAAGTTTTGCCTAGCGTTGCTGCGCGTGGCATGGGCAGCTTGGCAAACGGGAGTGTCACCTGGTCGTCCAAATCATCTTTCTCTTGAATCTCTTCAAAAGCCACTTTTGGCTTGGGTAGTGCTAGTGACAGTCGACCACTGGGCGGTGCTTGCTGCTGCAAGGACGCTTCTTGTGGCACATAGTCGTCGTCCTCGTCACTAATGTGGCCATTGAATGACTTTTCTTCCACGGGCAGGGCGCTTGTTCCAGCTGTATTTGGTTTTGACTGCGGTTTCAACAGTTCCACTTGTGGTCCAGAGTTATCCTCTTCAAACTCGGACTCTTCGTCGCTGCTGGCGGCATAGGCAACCAACGACATGCTTATTTAAGTTTAATAACAATTGAAATACACAAGTTCAGCTGATTTATATGTTTAGAGTTGTCGCCTAATGAAAAATGTTGCCACTTCATTTTATTTCTGCGTGCTGCTACCCAACACTGTTGCAGTCAGCCGTTGAGACATTTGTTTTATTTCAAATCAAATTGGTTTACTAGTGCCGCAATTAGCTACGACTTAAAACGTATACCTGGTGTATACCTGGTGTATGCCTACCTAAGCTGCTGAATTGGGTCATATATCGTGCAGGTAGAGCCCAATTAAACCTAGTACCTAGCCAATGACTCCTTTTTTGGTATATATAATAAGAAATATTTCAACAGAGTTCAGTCAATATTCTCTCCTTGCAGAGTGCAGTAACCAGAGAATGCATCACCATCAAAATCTAGGAGAAGCAGCTGCCATGTCAGGCATGCTGCCGCCATATGAAGCAATGGCAATGTACGAACAGCCCAAGCCCCGTTTCATTTTCAAGATGCCACGTGTTGTGCCCGATCAGAAAGCAAAGTACGACAGCGACGAGTTGTTCCGTCGTCTTGGTCGGGAGACTGAGGTTCGCTATACTGGATACAGGGAGCGTGCCATTGACGAGCGACGCTTAAGATTTGTCAACGACTGTCGTAAGGGCTATGCGGAGCTCTCCTTTGTGACATCGGGCACCAATGTGCAGCTCTACTTCAATGCGAATCACAATCCCTATGCCCAGGACCAGGAGTGCGACTTTGAGCGGGAGCGTGGCAAGGTGCATCTTCGCTCCCATTTCATTATGAACGGAGTTTGTGTGCGCTTCCGCGGCTGGGTGGATCTGGATCGACTAGACGGCGTCGCCACACTGGAGTTTGACGAGGGACGCGCCCAGCAGGAAGATGCCCAGCTGCGGGAACAGATCGAGAGCTATAACCAACGCATGTCCGTGGCGAAGCGCATTTATCCCGTACCCAACACACCCCCCGAGGACCACATTCGTCGTGGCGGACCCGGAGCCATGCCGGGTGGACCGATGGGCTGGTAATGATTGGGATACTATGTATAGCGAAATCGTTGAATAGCCGATTTTTAAAATCACCTTCATTGCCAGTAGATTAGGTAGAAATTTGAGTTCCATCTGAATATACATAAATTCTCATGTCATTTTATAATTGTTTTGCTGTTGTGGCTCCCTCCTTAAGGGTTGCTGTTTATATTGCTGTGCCTCGGGGTAGCCGGCCGGGGTCTACGGCCTTAATTACGACAGTTTTCCAACAACCACCACCAGTGCCACTGCCACCACCCAAACACCCAAACATACAGTCCAGCTGCCGTTCTCCCTGCTGCTGCTGAGAGGCAGAGTCGTCGCGTCGCCCTACTACTTTGCGAGCGCCGAGCATGTGAGCATATCTATGTACTATATTGATTTTCTGACATTTTGCTTCGGATGCTGCCGAAATAAACTTTGCAACTGGTACGCGCGCCTCAGTCTCTTTTCGAACGCGAGCGCGCCGTGCCGTTTTTTTGGGACGAGCAACACGCAGCCGGGAAATCGCTAGGGAATGCCGCAGAAAAAGAATTCATAAAATTATACATACTACCAGAAAGCGGTTTGCAAAACCATTCAAATTTCTGCCTGAAATTGTTGTTGCTGCTGTTGTACTTTTCCGTTCGGCACGAATAAGCTGCGACGAGGGCTAAATTTAGCGACCGGTGTATTATTTGTAGGGTGCTCTGTTTGTACGAGTATATGGGATCCCAGTGAACTACGCCCCCCCCCCGCCCACAACAACACCACCACTTTGAGAGGTGCGCACCCCACACTTGCTGCCACCCAAATTGTGCATAATATATATTCGGGATACATACCCACATAAATATATTAAAGATACGAAAAGTCACCATCCATCAAGAAGTGTTTACCGATAAAGACCAGTACCAGACCCCGCAAGATGCCCACATCCAACACGATTGTGCTGAAAAGCCTCTCCGTACTGCTCGGATTGTTTTTCATATTTGTCGGAACTTTGAAGCTGACGCCAGCCATCAGCAAGGATCTCTACAAGGATTTGGTAAGTGGAAAAAATCGATTCGGACCGTCGACAGGGGCTCATCGATTTTTCATTCAACATTCACTGGACAGGACTCCAGGCCTAGCGATGCACTTTAAAGTTTAAGCCTTTGGCTCTTAGGAAGCTCTTATATAAATTAAAATGCACTGAAAATAAACTCAGTATAGAATTCTACGCATAAATAGAAGTATGACTGTCTAATGGGCATTGAACTCGACCCAAATCAATGCCAAACTTTGGCATTCAAATGAATATCATTCATAGAAACAGTGCTCATCAAAAGATATTTCAAGAAATCTGAAAATATATGTTTTTATTATCCAAATGGCTTTGTGGTTGAGCGAAGATCTAAGCGCAACGCCTAATGAGAGAGATATTTGGCAGATTTCACTCATGGAGGTCAAATATTATTTTGAAATTTTTGAATTTAGAGGTTTGAGGAAATGCCAAATATGTGTGAATATTTTCAATAATAACAAAGCTCTTTTGAAAGATTTATGGAACAGAAGTTCCTGTTAATTTATTTTGTTTACGTTCCTTAAAAAAAAAAACGCGCCATGGTTTTAATTTTCATTACTAAATTCGCTTCAATGCAAACAATTCCCAGAACTACAGCAAATCAATTTTAAGTATACGGATAGGATTTATATATGCCTCTGTATATGTTTGTTTTTATAGAAATATTTTTGCATTAGCATTGCACCATTTTACTTTCATTTTATCATTTTTGTTTGTCATACCCTATGTTAATTTAGAAATATTTTCGCCTCAAGAATCTCTATGTGGCAATTCGCAAACGTGTAATTACCTACGTATTACCACAAACACTTGGCTTTCGGGGAGGAGGGAACAACCTCATCCGATACCCATGCCAACTAAAACACAATCATGCAACAGTACAGATGTTTCTATAAAAATGTGGCAAAAAGAAAAGTTTGTTTTCATTTAAAAATAAACACGCTGCACTGCCTTCCGCTGGGCTGCTTGAAATATATGAAACTGGGTGGGATAAGGAGTGCAGTTCTAGGAATAATTAATTATGTCTGTATGTACCTATGCTCATATTTGACTTCCCTGCCCTTCCAATTACAGCGCACAGAGTACGTCAAGTATGCAAAAGTATTTCCACTTACTGCCCTTTTTGGAGTGAAAATCCCCTCGAAATGGTATCGGCGCACAATTGGCATTCTGGAGATCGTTTGCGGGCTGGCCATGGCGTTGATTCCCTATCGTAAGTGGAGCTAATAATGCCACTGGAGAACAACTCATTAATATTTTTATTAATTCTTTTGGCAGATAAAGTCAAGAACGTGGCCAATGTGACGCTGCTGGTGCTGATGCTGCTGGGAATCTATCAGCACTGGATGGTCAGTGATCCGTTCGAGCGCTCTGGACCTGCGCTGGTGTTCACCTTCATGCTGGGCGGTCGTCTGGTGGTCTGGTATCAGACAGCCCGCTTGCAGGGTGAAATGACGGCGGCCACACAAGCACCAGCGAACGGCGTCAAGCAAGATTAGAGGCTACCATCGATTATAGCCAACATAGTATCATTCACTGATTCATTGAACCAAACCATATTCATAGCCACATCATAAACACGCTCACACACCTGTAAACAGCTTTGTTTTAGCACATTAAGTTGGATTCTAAACCGATTGGGCGCACAATATTCGAGTTAGAAAATTAATTCAAATCATTCTAGGGAAATCGAAATTCGTGTTCATGTTACACTTTGGTGCCAAATAATTATCATATGCAGAAATATTACATAAATATAATATAGAATTGAAAACGATATTAACTAATAACTACATACATTATATGAGTAATAGTAGAGCTACACTATAAAGACAATGAAAAAGACCAGACGAGACGAGACAACACGAGGCGAGGCGACTAGTTGCACATTCAAGCATAAATCAAATCAAAACAAAATCCACACACAAACTCCAAACTTCGTCTCAATTTAGTCGAAATATAATTGAAATTACGACGCAGTCATTGGCGGCGCCACATCCTTTTAGAAACAATTTTAATAAATTTGAACAACTCATAATTAAAATTTAAATTTTTACCAAGCTCAGTCGTTTTAAATGTATTTTGTAATTAGCAACTCGCAATTCCAGTGAAGATTAGTTATAATTACGGTTATTATACTGGTCAAGAGTGCGTGCTCTAAGCTATAACATCAGTGCATTACATATATTTATGTGTGGGCCTCTTACTCGGCGCCAGTGCTAAGCAGCTTCAATGCCTTCTGCAGATTCTCAATGGCCGTATTCACGTCATCGTAGTTGAGGGCACTGCCCGCGTACTTGCAATACTTCTGCGCTGTGATCATCTGATCTGGAGTGATGTGCACGCCAACAGCCGGAACAATGGGCTGGTAAATGGTGGCTGCGATGGCCGGATTTGGTTGTGCCGTGGGCACGTATGGCTCAAAGCCGCCAGGCTTCTCCTCATCTACCGGGGGACTGGGCAATTTGTTCGGATTATTAAGCACCTCCTCGGCAGTGGGAGGCGTGATGTTTGTTGTCGGTGAGGACGGAGTGGGTGGCTGCACCGGTTCGGGCTGGAAGGCTGCGGCTTCATTTTCGGGTGGAGTGATGCTGGCCCCGCCATTACCGCCACTACCTCCAGGGGATAGATTGTCCTCAGCAAACTCAGCATCGTCGTCGTCATCGGGCAGGGGACCGGGTATGGGAGTCTCTCCATTCTTCAGGCAGTTGTGTATGTACGCGGCCTTCCATTTGGCGTACTTGCGGTTTTGCATCGCCTCCTCGCTCAGCTCGCCAAAGGTTTGCAGTATATCATAGAGCACGCCGCTGGAGTAGAAAGCCTTGACTACGTTTCTAAAAACAAAGAGCATTATTGTCTAAAACATAGACTGGATATGCAGGACTTGGGACTCACTTGCCAAAGTTCTCCTCGCGGTCCTGCTTGTCGGCATAGAGAAACAATTTCAGAGCATAGTTTTCGATGTGTGCCTGGGCAGGCACTTCGTGAATTAAGGCCTCGTTGTCGGCATTCTGCTTCTTCATGAGCTCCAACCAATCCATAATAGCTGCGTGCGTCAGGGAAATCCAAAACAAAACAAACACTGATGAGTCATAATTACAATTTGCATATTTGTTTTCGCTTACCCAGCAGAAGCTTTGTCTCCTCCCCGGTTTGGGTGGAGGCCTTTAGGCCTACTTGCAGAGCACTGCACATTAGAGTAAACAATTAATATTCCTTGAGTTGAAAAAAAAAATATAAAGGCACTTACTAAAGTCTTGCCCAGTAGGCGATCACAATGTCGCGACTGTCGTGCTCCTGGGCCAGCTTCAGAAAGTGCTGGATAGACTTCAGCGAAGGAGGACACGGGGGGAACTCCATCGCAAGTTAAACAGTCGATTAAAAAAAGTATCTAACTACGCCTGTAGTTAGTTAGTTTTTTTGTAGTTTGTATTTGCAAAAAGAGCCCAATTAGACGGCTCTGAAAAAGTATCGATAGTGCATAGAACTCTTATCGATAGACAGGTCTCCCCTCAGCGATAGTTTAAAATGTATTGAATAATTAATTAATACAAGTAAAAAATCAACAGGTGCTTATCGTGGATTCCCAGTTCCCAGTCGATTAGTTACGCTCCACCAGTTTGGTCTCTTTGGTAAAATTGGGGCACAGGAAATTAAACCGGTTCTTTTTTTGTGGGTTATCTGTTCTCCGAGTTGCACTTTGCACTTTAACCCGCGGAAATCTGCATTGTATAGTACAACTTCATTCTTCATTCCAGGCATAACAGCAGCAAAACGCTAAGATGGCCCTCTCAAAGCCACTTTATTCGCTTTTTGGCACTTATCTGGAGCAACTTTTCAATCATCCGGTTCGCACGAAGTCCATAACGGCGTGAGTACAACGCTTATCACCCTCTCCGGCCCGCAAAGCCATAAACACCTTTACATCTAACGGGGTCGACATGTTTCAGGTGCATTTTGGCCACCTCTGCCAATGTGACATCCCAGCGTCTGGCCGGGGCAAAGAAATTAAACCAGCACAGCGTCTTTGCCTATGGCCTTTTTGGACTGCTCTTCGGTGGAAGTGTTCCCCACTACTTTTACCAGACCGTGGAGCGTCTGTTCAGTCATGATTTGCGATTCAGGAAATTCTTTTTGTTCTTGTCTGAGCGACTAGTCTACGCCCCAATATACCAGGCGCTTTCTCTCTACTTCCTGTCTGTGTTCGAGGTGAGTAGTCTTCATTTTTAAAGGCGTCCCTTCGTTTATTACACCTGATATTTTCCAGGGCAACTCCCACGGCACGGCCGTTAAGAATGTCGAGAAACTATATTTGCCCCTGCTGAAGGCCAACTGGCAGTACTTGTCCTTGTTTGTGTATCTGAACTTTGCCTATGTGCCGCCCATGTTCCGTTCCATTAGCACGGCCATAATATCCTTCATTTGGGTTATATACATTGCCAAGAAGCGACGACGCTTCGCGGATAAGCAGGCTGCTGAGAAGTCGAAATAAACATTCCACTGCTAACACCAAGACTTTCCAAGTATATTAATGTTGCTTTAGCTTAATATTCAGATTACCAACTAGATTACGATTGGACTCATGCGAAGGCATTATCTTTGTTGTGTGCAAACGTAGATGGCAAAAACTATTGCGAGTCCGAGACGTTGGTGTGATTCGTGTGTGGGCTTCAGATAAGCACAAACTACAGCGAACCTCTTACTTTTTTTTGTATCTTTTACGTGCACAAAATAAACATATTCGCTTCGAGATGGCAACAAATAATATATTTATTTTAAAACTCAGCTTAAAATTAGCAAAATAATTAGAGTAGAGGCTTACAAACGAGTATTATTGGCATAATATCGAGACTAAAATATAATTTCACTAGTAAATTCCGGGTACATGACTGCGAAATTAAATATCTAACTAAGTGTCGGGGGAATGCGTGTAAAACCAATGTCCTTCGGCATAACAACTATCTTATCCTAGTGGGGTTCAGGAGTATGGTGCATATGGCGACTATAAGTCTGACTAGGAGGTTTTTTCTTTCGCTCACGACTCGCCGCACATTTTGCGCAGCGAATCGGTTAACACTCAAAAGGCGGCCATCGAGGGGCTCTGACTGTTACGCAGAGGAGTACAGATGGGTGTGGCCGGTGTGCTGGCCCGACTGAAGCAGCTCGAACAGCAGCTGGACGCATCCTCCGCCTCAGGAGCACCATCACCCTCCGTGCCACCGGCTCCCTTGTGATGGTACGGAATGGGCCGCTTGCGAGCACTGTGAGTATAAATAGAGATATATTAAATAAGATATTTCTTCAATAGATTTTAGGGACTACTCTGCTGTCAACTCACCAAATGAAAAGTGTAATCAACACAATAAAAATTCGCTAAAAAGTAAATTATAGAAATGATATCCTAAAAAACAATAAGCTTTAAGTGATGACATATTTTATTGGCGTTCCACAAAATCAATGGAACTTGCGCTAAATACGAAAAATAATCAGATAAAATCAATTATACAAGCACACAAAAATATATTGCATTGAAAGGAAGATAAAATAAATTTGAAAATCAAATTAAAAGTAGTTCCTGAGTCAGCTGAAAAAAAGGATAATCAAGATCAATTAAATAAAATCAGGTGCCGTGTATAAACAAATTGGGGAAGTTCAATGCAACACAAAAGGTTCAATGAAAACCAACTAGCGTCTGGTGCTGGGCGGCGGACGACGGCTACGGGAAATTAGGTAAATAAATCAATTAAAAAAATATATTAATATATAAATACATTAAAAAATCAAAAGGTATTTATATTCTAGAAAGTTGTGTATCTTCAGCTTAACTACCTCGTAATGCGACGTCTGTCTAGAAAGCTGGGTGAGCCTCGACGCCGTGGTATGGAGGGGGAACGTGATCCGGATTGTGATGTGCCTGAACCGCTGCTGGAAGAGCTGCCCGAGCTGCTCTGCGACGAGCAGCTGGAACGAGATGATTGCGAGCCAGAGCGGGACCTAGAACTGCGCGAGCCGCTGGCACTGCTGCTGGAGCTAGAGCGTCTGCAAGGAAAGAAATAATTGTGATATTTGGCATTGAGTGGCAAAAAAAAACAACAGAGACGGGGGACACTCACGATCTTGAGCGACTGCTGGAGTGATGATGATGATGGCTGCCACTCGTGCGTCGCTTGCTGCGACTGTGGCTGCTGCGGCGTGAGCGGCTTCGACTGCGACGCGCTGCACTCTCCGCTGCGGCCACCGTTGCCGTGGATACCTTCGAGACAATGGCGTCCACAAGGCTGCTGTCGGCGAGTGCCGCAACTAAAGGCTGTGGATCCAGAAGTTTGAATGGTTTAATTACAATTTTCGGTTTCTGTTGCTGGTGATGATGATGATAGCTTATACTATTGGCTGCCACGGCCGCAGCTGCTGCAGCCGCGTTGAAACTAATGCTACCGGTCCGCGCATGCTGGGGATGACTAAGCAGAGCCAGGCCCGCAGCTGGTCCGCCGCCACCGCCCAGGCCCAACAGACCCCCAACGGCATGGCGTCCATGATGCTGACCGCCAGCGGCCAGCAATGCCTGCTGCTGCCCAAGACCGAAGAGACTAGGGTTATAGACAAGACCATGCGGCAGATGCTGCTGCTGATGGTCTCGGCGACCGAGCAGAGCCTGCTGTTGCATGCTGTTCTGATGGTTCTTGCATATATTGTAGTGGGTGGCCGTCAGCAGCGGACCGTGATTAAGTCGGTTCGTTGTACGGTTGTAGGTGCCCGGCGTGCCGGCCAGAAACGGTAGCATGCCGGGATTGCTATTGGAATGAGAGACACCACCACCACATGCATGAATGTTGTTGCTGTTGCTGTTGTTGTTGTTGTTAGTATTATGTCTACTGTTAGGGTTATTGTTCAGCGTTCGATTGTGAAAGATCCGCTTTGTCTGGTGCGGATGCGAATGCTGCTGCTGGTGTGGATGCTGATGTTGATGCGATTGCTGGTGGTGGTGCAGCTGATGCTGCTGCTGCGGCTGCTGTGGAGGCCTTTGATGGATCTTGGCTATCAAGTTTGTTGCTGGTGGACTCTTGACGTCGCCATTGGCAGCCACTTGGGGCGCTTTGCAAATAGGCGGCGTCGTGGTGCCGTCTCTTTTAAGATTTAACTCCTCCACAGACTGATGCTGCTGCGGCTTCTGCTCCTGTAGCTGCGGATGTGGCTGTGCCTGCGGTAGGATCCCAGCTATGGGTGGCGGTGGCGTTGTCGTAGTCGTAGTCGTTGTCAATGGGTTAATCAAAGCGGTTACATTGTTAGCAACAAGGAATTCACTTAGCGAATTACGTTTAGTAGCCGTCACCAGTTCGTTGCCACTTACTTCACTGCCCTCCTTGGCAGAGTCCTTGCTCGCATCTCCGTTTTTCTCCATGGTCTTGATCTTCTGCTTTGCCTTGGCGGCTATCCCCGATTTTAGCTGCTCCAGCATGCGCAGCTCCTGTAATTCCTCGCGCTCCTGCTTGCTTTGCTGGAACTCATCAAGTACTGCTGCATCCACATTCGAACCACTAGCATCGGCATCGCTGCCATCATCACTCTGGGCCCTCAGGCGCACCACGGGCGCGGGCTTCGTTGTGGTAGAGTCGCGTACCTTCGATGGCCGCTTCTTGTCTTGGATAATGTCCTGGTACCGCTCTGGATGACGTTCTGCTGGCGAGTAGCGCAACTCCGAAGAGGTTGAGCTACGTGAGCGTCGCTTTGTTGGCTTCGGGCTGGGTGTGGTTGCTTTACTCTTTGGCTTGGGCTTCTGCGGAGTGCTGGATCGTTCGCGCTTCACGCTGCTCTGGCGCGGTGTGCGACGTTCTCGCTTGGGACTCCTCTCCTTCTTGATCGGATCGGGTGTTTTGCTGCGTCGTCGCAGTTTGCCAGGCTTGGGCTTCGGCGAAGGTGTCCTAGATGCCGACGAGCTGCTACTTGAGCTCCCCGATGCCGAGCTAGAGCTGGAGACTGCCCGCTTGCGCTTGGTCTTCTCCAGTTCCACAATCACCGACTTGGTGCCCAGTATATCGTTTACAGTGTCTTCTGCAGCCTTGAAGGGATTGAATGCGGGTGCCGCAGTCTTCTTCTGTGGCATCTCTGGGGAATGACAGTGTCGGCTGTTAGCTGGCAACTGCTTGCGCGAACGGGAAAGTGATCTAGAACTGCGAGTCGGCTTGCGGATTTCGGATGGATGTTTGGCCGAAGTCGAACGCTGGCGCCTATCGCTAGCCTCCCGCCTATGGGTGCGCTCCTTGGACACGGCTAGGCGTGGTGCCTGTCCCCGTCGTTCCTTGGATCGTTGACGATCCTTTGATCGCTGTCGCTCCTTAGAGCGCTTTTTTTCATTCAATCTCTGACCACGATCCTTGGAACGTCGTCTCTCTTTCGAGCGCTGTCTCTCCTTGGATCTTGGCCGGCCTTTGGACATATCTCGCTCCTTGGAGGATGCCTTTTCGACCGATCGCTTCCTTTCCTTTGATCGCTGGCAGTCCTTTGACCGGTCTTGCTTGGATTCAACAGCCAGTGGTTTATCCTTTGATCGCGCTCTCTCCTTAGATCGCAGTCTTTCTTTAGACTTAACTCTTGCCTTTGATCGCTGTCTTTCCTTGGACCTCTGCCTATCCTTAGATCTCTGTCTCTCCTTAGATCCTTGTCTATCTTTTTGCCTCTCTTCAGAGCGTAGCCTTTCCTTTGAACGCTGTCTTTCCTTGGAGCGGAGCCTATCCTTGGATCGTTGTCTTTCCTTCGACTTCTGCCTCTGCTTTGATCTCTGCCGTTCCTTCGACCTCTGTCTTTCCTTTGATTTCGGCCTCTCTTTCGATTGAACTCTCTCCTTTGATCGTTGTCTTTCTTTTGATCGAAGTTTCTCCTTAGATCGTTCGCGCTTCCTTTCCGGCTTTTTGCGAGGCGGAGTCCTCGTGACTTGCGCCCCATCATTGGACTTGGGACGTCGGCTGCGGCTATCGCTGCTCTCGCGTTTTTCTTTCCGCCTGTCGCCTGATGATTCGTTGGGCCGCTTTAATTCCCTGCGACGCTCGCGGGACCGACTTCGGAAGGGATTATCCCGAGATGTGCCATTGTCATCAGCTTTGGTAGCTGTTGGCGCGCGGGTTTTGCCCGACTTCTTGCCTTTGCGCTCACTACGCGACGCAGAGCTGGCAGAATTAAATGTTTGAATTAGTTTAAAGTAAAATGTTGAAACATTCCTCAAACTTACTTGGAGCGTTCCGAGTCCGAGGAGCTGGCACGGGCGCGCGACTTCTTTTTAAGCTTCTTCTCGCGTTTTTTCTGCATAATAGAAAATTGAAAAACGTTAATAATCGTTCGCTTGGTATGAGATCTTGCCAAGAGTCTAACTTTTAGCAATTTATATATTTATATTTAACATATCGAACGATCATTCATTATGGCGCATGATAGACATATGAAGTTTCGGTTTTGGTGCAAAAACATTTTTGCTCTTTTTTAACGTATTCTTTGTTCATTTATCGTTGATCACTTCACACTAGGTATCATATGATTGTTGGAGTATTAGTATCTTAAGGAAAAACAGTCAAATGAAAGTACTTACAAAACTACAAGAGAGCCATTGAAAGCTATCCTATAACAATGAAGCGCCAAGGGTTTTCATAAACAAAATATAAATTTCTTTTTCGTTTTTTCTTCAAAATTTTACTTAAACTAATTGGATTTAAAATGTTTGGGAATATAAAAAGAAACATCTACGTTTGAATTTAAAATCGTTACAAGTTAATGTTAAAACAAAATACGGGAAAAGAGGCCATCCATTCATAAAGAAATTTAGAACAGATTGGACACACTTTTAGAATTTTGTGGATAACCCCTCTTAAATAATTTTCTTTTAGGAAACGAAAATTAAATAAATGTAATACATTAATAAATTAAAAAAGGATATACTAGATTGTGAATGCGTTTGAAGCCTTTTTACCTTTCGATAATATTTTGGGTGACATTTTATTTGATTTGTATTTTTGTTTGTTTGATTACTAATTGTATTTATAGGATACACAACGTTAACGTTTT
The DNA here is from genome assembly GCF_900245975.1 of Drosophila guanche. Taxonomy (NCBI): domain Eukaryota; kingdom Metazoa; phylum Arthropoda; class Insecta; order Diptera; family Drosophilidae; genus Drosophila; species Drosophila guanche. The sequence continues at coordinate 8,417,355 of NW_022995744.1, read as the reverse complement.
ATATGCAGGATTTATATAGTTCAGTAAGCACTGAGTGGTTATTTTGTTTGTCAATCGTTATTATTGAATGTTTTTATTTTGGTGGAAAAAGAAGTAAATAAGCAAGAGAAGAAATGGCGCATGTTTAATATTTTGGTGAACAATTGAAACAACGAAACGAAAAGTCAAACGAGAGTTATCATCATATACAGGTAATAAATATTTCAATAAATATATTTTATAGAGAGAGGAGAGGCCAGTACTTCCATTTGGATTAGATAATTATATATTTTTGTTGTTTGGTCAGAAGTAATGATTGCTTGATTAGTCGGTGTAAATATATGTTACATCATTAATGGATTTGATTGGATTTTGTTTGTATGGAGAAATAGTTGGAGAAACAGCGTTAGAGGTAAGAGTTCATTAGAAGTGTTCATGAGATAGACAGGATAGTATATATTGTATTAATGTATGGGATATATCGTATATTCTGTGAATCACAGCGACACATGCACACCCAGCGACACAGTTCTCATCGCTCTTCGCTAGTACTTTCTGACATTATTGGGTCTCCTCAGACAGAGCTCATGCATACCTTGTCCTTCTTGGCTTTCTTGCGTGCGCTCTTTAGCTCACGATCGCGATCACGCTCCTCATCACTGCTGTCCGCCGCCTCCTCGTCGCTGTCCTTGTCGCTATCCTTGTCGCTGTCACTGGCGGTGTGCTTGCGCTTGCGGGACTTCTTCTTTTTGGACTTACTGCAAGTAGAATCGTAGTGGGGACGGGGGATTAGTAGAACTCCTAGATTGTTGGTGGGTTTGTGTGTTTTTTTCTTTGATAGTGACGTTTTTTTGTGCTGGCTACAACACACATTCAATTGGACGAGGCGGTATGGGGGAACCGGTGCACACAGCACAGCTCCAAGATACTGGTTTTTAGCAGCAAATGTTAAGAAATTGGTTTTACTTGTGGTTTAGTGCTTTACCTTCATCGAAAACTGCTCAAATTGCATTTGCTCTTAACATTAAAGAAGGTAATCATAATAATAGAAAGAAAGATGAGAAAGTAATTGGCTTTTAATTGTTGCGACACACAAAAATATATCTTTGCATTCCTTAACAGAGAGAGAGAGATGATAGACCTCGTTTATGTTATCGTATCGTATCATATTTGTAATGTATGTTATTGTATTCTTATTTCTTATTTTTTTTATTTTTGCTCGCAATGCAGAGGTTGTACTTTTTGGCAACTAAAGTTTTGTTAAGAATTGTAGAATCGAATTATTACTTACCGCCGGGCAGAGTTTTTTTTATATTTTTTTTGGGGAAAATGTGAATGATGCAAAGATTGTGTGGGATTGGAGATTAGTATTGATTGGATGGTATGGTTTGTGTTTTAGAGTTAGCTATTTGTCGACCCATCATACATACATCAATAGTAAATCAGATCCCTGATAAATCTACTCACTCCCCGCTGCACACAGATTCAAATAAAAGATTTTCTTGGCAAAATGTTAGGATATCGAAAGTAAGTATATATTGCAGAGAGTCGCATTTGAAACACATTTTCATATTAATTTTACTTCATTTCATTTCACTTCATTGATTGGTTTGTTCAATTGAATTGGTTCTTATGGTGTAGGTGTGTGTGTTGTGTTGTGTATGTAAGTAAGTGTTGGATCTCGTTTATAACTAAGTGTTTATTTCATTTGTACATAACTTTTCGCTTCTTTTTACTTTCTTTCTCATATGAGTCCCTTTTGTGGTTTCAAATGCAATGTAAAAGAAGGAGTAGAGACGAAAAACACAAAATGTATTAAGCAATTTGATAGTTTGATAGTTAGAAAAGATTCTTTGGTTTTAGGTTTTTTGTTTTGTTTTTTTTGTCACGCTCTAGGCACAAATTGTTTACAGTTTACTATGGACTATGTACGATAAGGGGTTAAAGGATAAACCGAAAAAGTTGATGACTGTAGAGTCCAACAAAGGAGCAACGAAAGAAATGACAAAACTAACACAGAGAGCTACAACTGTTTGAAGGCCGCAGTATCTGCAGGAACTGAACTTCAGTCAATTGCTTACCTCTCTTTCTTGTGCTTCTTTGACTTCTTCTTCTTGTCCTTTTTGCGCTCAGGACTGGCAGAGCTAAGTAATATAAGAGTTAAAGTTTAAGTATCATCTTTTGCTTGATAATCTCCATTGCTTACCTCTCTCTGGCACGCTTCTTGCGCTTCTTCTTGTCCGACTTTGAGACATGCTCGCGCTCATCGCCACTAGCGGCAGCTTCACGGCCCTCGCCATCCCGGTCTCGTTCTCGGGATGGAGTACGGACCAGAGCATATCGCTTGCCTGTCTCCTTGTCCTTGCCTGCAGCAGCTGCCGCAGCCGCCGCCGCCGCTGCCAGGCTTTCGCGCTGGGCGTCCAGTTCCTTTTGCAGAGCCACGCTTTTGGCCAGATCCTCCTTTGCCTTGCGATCGTTGTCGAAGCTGCTGCCCTCCACAAAGTAGCTGGATATGTTGAAGGCCTCGCGCAGCCTGGCGTTCTTTTGCTGCTGTGCCTCGGCTATCTGATGGGTGTCGCGAGCACTGTAATCGAAAACAACAAGGAAATGAGTTGGTAAAAGTTAGGAAACCATTTTTAAGGCTCAAATCATGATGGATGTGCAAAAGTGGGGGGGCTACCTCGATGCCACAGCACTGCCAGCACCGAGCAGTGTCTCCAGCAATGTGTTCGAGGAGTGCTTCAGCAGCTCGAGCAGTATCTGGCCATCGATATTGATTTTTGATGGGTTTGCGTTGGCGTTTCCGTTTCCCCACTGCGACGTGGACAGTGGCAGATCCTGGTGCGTGGCAGCAGCTGTTCGCTGGCTGGGCTCCGCGACCGGCTCCGTCACTGCGGATTGGCAGGCGCAGGCGCACTCAGGGTTCAGCTTTCTGGGCATTCCTGGTCGCCTGGTTTTCTTGGCGCCGCTTGCCAACGCCGGCCGCAAGGGCTTGAACTTCTTTGCCACCGCCGCATAGTTCAGCGCAGCTGATCCCGATGCCATGTGGTGGGACGTGAGGTGAAAGCTCTCATACTTGGCCAAGTACTCCCGATTGTCGTGCTGGAAGTATTGGGCCTTGCACTTCCTGCCACCGTTAACTGTCGGTAGGGAAACGCTTCCTGCTTGGGTGTGAGTATGAGGACTGCTGGGATGGCTGGCTGTGGCGGCTGCGGCAGCTGTCTTGGCGGTGGTGGTGGTGGCGGCACCAATTGCGTGACCTGCGCGTTTGCGACGCTTGCGGCGTTTTTTCGATTTTACCACTTGCAACGTGGTGGCTGTTGTTGTTGTTGTGGTTGCCACTGAGGCAGCAGCAGAGGCTATCCCCACCGATGCCATAGCCGTGGAGGTTGTTGTATTGGTATAGATTTCCGAAGAGAGCATTTTTGGGTTTTTTTATAGCTGAACTATTATTATTTTATATGTATTTAAATATTTATAAATTTGTAAAAATATGTATTTTTTAGTAGTATTAAATTCCACGTTTTATTATGGAAGACAGTGGATTTAACCGAATGTTAATTCGTTCTATACGCGTTTAGTTTCTTTATTTAATATTTATATAGACGTTATTCTTTGTTATTTTATGATTTATCCATTGATGCTTGGAAGACAGTGGATTGACTCTTTAAACTTCTTATATAGGTACAAAAAAATAGATATATAATTTCATCGGTTATTGGAAGACGATGGATTAGCTTTTCTTTGATTCTGGCTACATTGTGCCATGCATTATTATCTGAATGCAATTAATATTAATTTGTGTGTGTTATCCTAAACGTTATGGAAGACGTTGAATAATGTTTAGGAGACATTGGATTAGCTTTTATATAATATAAATATCTGCATGCTAGTTGTATGCATTGGTTCACTCCGTTTGCTTGGCGCACTTCTTGACTCCACTTCACGACTTAGACGACTAATTAATTACTGGCTATGTTTGGAAGACTTATTTAGTGATTTGTTGCATTCGTTTAGTTTGGCATCAGTGTGGCCTTTGGCTCTGCTCTCTGCTGTCTCTCTGCCGCTGCCGCAACACCATATTGTAATGGGGCTCCACCTAACACTTGCAACAACCACTAGAATAATACACACACGAGATCCGACGACTTGAGCCTTTAATCCACTGAACAGTGGGTTGCAATGGTGCTTTAGGGGTGGAAGACGAAAACGACAACACCACTGCCACCACCATTTGCCTGTATTTTAGTTGCTGCATTTTGTTCTCCTTTTTATCGTTGCACACTTGAAGGGCTGCTTTAGAGCAGAGGAGAGGGTTCCCTAGTTGTGTGTCTCTATTTTATATTTTGTGTGTTTGCTTTGCTCTCCTTATGCGTCGGCTTATGGCTGCATCTCTGGCCAGGCGGCGGCTTGTGGGTGGCTCATTATTTGTATTGATTTTTCCAGAGCCTGACGTGAAAGTGTCGGGATCCTTCCGGACATCCTGTGGCTGCCTCTCTGCACCACTGCCATTGCATATGTTCACTTGTGCTTGTCTTCATGCCCAAGGACACTTCTTGGCTGCTTGTATTTAATATTTATCTATTTTAATTGTTATTTAATTATTCCTGAGCGGTACAGCCATGTTGCTTTGGCTTTGGAAGACTTCAAGTGACTGAAAACGGAAGCTCTTTACAGCAGCTTTTTCTCTATACCACTCCGCAACGCCGATTGGCCAGCATGGACCACTAGCAGGAGCGCTGACGTGGTGGGCGGCCACATGCTGTGCGCACCACCCAGCGGCGCAACGGCGGGGCGCACGTTGCCTGCCTGGGGGGGGCTACAGCTGTCGTTGGCCGAGATTGTGGCAAGCGTTTTATTTAACCGTTTATTGATTTGTCAACTAGGCCCAGTTTTTGTTTAAATTACATAAGCCTGGATGGATATACTACTCACGCTACGCGTCCAAATTCATCCTTTGGTGCATCTGTCTTCCCCTGTCCCACCAACTTCTGTCGAAACGAGTCCACTTGCGACTTGATGTCCTCCGGTGTGCGTCTGTTTGGATCATAAAGCAATACGTTATTATTTAGAAACTTTTTACCAGTACAAATTCTTAAAAGAAAATACCTTGGAGACTGATTTACACGCAGATTGATTGAATTCTTTGATGAATTCTTAACTTAATAAGGCTTTTGGGTATTATTTCATGAATATTAAAGGCTGAACTACATTTAAAATTAAACTTTAATGGGAATTCTTAGATTGTTTGAATCGTTTGTCCGTGCGGCACGCGACACGCGGATGTCTTCTATTGAAGTAATCTCTACAACTGAAATGCACTTTTTTTCACCACCAGGGCAGGCCTGGCCCAGGCCTTGGGTAGGCTGTCGAGTCGGACACCGGAAGAGCGTCGCAGTGCTCATATGTATGTGACGCATGGTAGGGGTTGGTGGTTGCGAGAGTGCGTATGCGCACTCGTGGCGAGAAAAACGAGACGTCGACGCTGCTACCAGGCGCAATCCGCAAACAGAGCAGGAATATAAACAGACCAAGCAGCGGACACATAAACAGAAGTAGTATCATCACCAGCGCCGCAAGGTTGGTTGGACTTGCAGCGCTGCATATGCGTTGGGGCCACCGGACTTATATAACTAGGGATTCATTTACATACCCATTGCCGTACACGGCATATGGATCAGATCAACGTAATCTTACCCCTGCTTTTCGAGTATTTCCTCGAATTCCAAGCACTTGACTTCGATCTTGCGCTTGCGGTCATGGTCAAGAATCTCCTTGTTGGGCGGACGATTCAGCTGGGCGTCCAACTTTTTGATGTCATCTTCGCAGCGATAGTCCTTGTCCTTTTTGCCCGGTCGCACGAATGCACAATTTCGCTGCACGTGGCCGTTGGTGCCGGAGCCGCGGGCGGTTGTCAGGCCAATGCCGTTGTACATGATGCCTCACTGTAGCTGGTTATCAATGCATCAATGTCCTCGGGGGGGTACTTAGTGCTCCACCAATACTGCAGTTTGCATACAGACAAAATCGATTTTAGTTGCAATGTGGGCAGAATTGTCAACGCACGAGCTATGTGCTTCTACACACCTCTTATTTGTCCACTGTAACGCATACGGATATGTGCTCTGTGTTAATTAATAATTTTCTACAATTTGCGGCACATAAAAAAATAGTTTTGCGAAATTCCGGCGCTTTTTTCTTCGATATACAGTGTGGCCGATTAAAGATACCGTCTGACCATCAAAAATATACCACATAATATTCAAAATATACCGACGCAAAACATATTCCCAGAAATGTAGAGCTGCCATTATCGATAAGACAATATATCAGCAATATATCGATAGCGGGTATCGAGCACGCGACAATAAAAGAAAATAAACAAATCGCATTTTCCCAAACATAAACTAAAATAAACAAAAATATGAGCGATGCAGAAGATAAAACAAAGAATGAGGCTTCGACAACAAAGGTAGTCTTCAAGAAGTCCTCACGCAAAAACCTGCGACAACGCAAGAACTCCGATGACGAGGAAAAAGAGGAACAGTAAGTAAAATCATCAAAAATCAATTCGGCTACAATGTTAATTCCTCCCCAGAATAACGCTTGATGAGATTAAGGAGCGCCAACGCCTGCGCCAGCGTCCAAATGGTGTCAGCCTTGTGGGTCTGGCGCTCGGCAAGAAAATCGCTCCTGAGGAGGAGTTGGCCATAAAGGATCCCTTCAATGTGAAAACTGGTGGCCTGGTTAACATGGCGACACTGAAATCTGGCAAGATGAAGGAAGCTGAAGATCCGTACGATGTGGGCATTGGCACACAGTTCTCCGCTGAGACGAACAAGCGTGATGAAGACGAGGAGATGATGAAATACATCGAGCTAGAGCTGCAGAAGCGCAAGGGCGGCGGCACAGATGCCGCAGACAACGACGACGATGTGAATAAATACCTAACGCCTGAAGACGCTGCACTGTATGCCCTGCCTGACCACTTGCGGCAATCATCTACGCACAGATCCGAGGAGATGTTGTCCAATCAAATGCTAAACGGCATTCCCGAGGTAGACCTGGGCATTCAGGCTAAGATCTGCAATATTGAGGCAACGGAGGATGCCAAACAGAAGCTGCTGCAGGATGCCAAGAACAAGAAGGACGGGCCTTCGCAGTTTGTGCCCACAAATATGGCTGTCAACTTTATGCAACACAATCGCTGTAAGTACAACTCGTTTTCGATTGAACTTCACATATAAATCTCTTGTTATTGAATACAGTCAACATCGAGGAGAACAGCGAACAGCGTAGACGCAAACGTGAGGAGAGGGAGGGCAAAAAAACAGCCCCGAATCAAACAGGTCCCAATGGTGTAAAGCGTGCGACCGATGACTATCATTACGACAAGTTTAGGAAACAATTCCGCAGATATTAAAGGTAAAATTGTTTTAATTAAACAAAATCGATTATTTTATTGTCCAAATAATTTACAAACTATATTTATAACGAAATAGAAGTATTGCGTGTCAGTCACCTGAAAAAAAGAAAAAACTTGATTAGTCATATTTCTCGCAAGCTCATTAAAATAATTCACAAAATGTGATCAGTAAGAGATATTAATTTCAAAGCAAAGAATGACTGAAGCTCAATGAGATTCCTACTCGTAAAATCATCACAAAGATACGAATTAATGGGATATATTTTAAACTTTACACACCTTTTAAGAGATATTCCGGACAAACAATCACATTTTGGGGAATCTGAAATCTAGAAAGAATATTTTGATTAGATGGGAAATTATATAAAACAATTTGGTATTGCAAATAGTAGAATCAGTAGAGATTAAGTTTATTTCATGGCAACGAATGACTGAAGCTCAGTGAGATTCCTACTCGTAAAATCATCATAGCATAAAATGTTCTGAGATAAAAAATGGGGATAGTACACACCTTTTGCAAACGAAAAGACCGATGCCACTTTGGGAGAACTAAAAGAAATGGAAAATACTTTGATTAGATGGGTACATAAATATAAAATCAATTTGTTATTATTATTGGTAATAATCAGAAAGTTAAATTGATTTCAAAGCAACGAATGACTGAAGCTCAGTGAGATTCCTACGAAAAATCATCAGAAAGGGGATATCTGTTGCTAAAACTTTTAAATAATTACCTTTTATGGTGGTGGTTTATCAGATTCGATCATTCCCAATGCGTCTGTAAAGAAATAGATTGTTAATAATGGGTACAATAATTAGGTTCGGGTAACAACTCACCTTTGTTGATTGTTGATGGGTTCAGGATTATGTCTGAAATTAATCTCTGAAAAACGTAAGAAAACCCACAGAGACCCAGAATGAAGCAAGTGAATGGTATCTTTTTGAGTGGTTTTTATTATACCCAGACGACAACTTAGAAACGTTCATCCTCGCTCTGTCAACTTAGTTATTATTTTGTTTATAGAACACAATTCTATGTAGAAATGTAGAACGCGATGCACGTTCCCCACACTTTGCTTGTTTATATGATGCCGATCTTGTTGGCAATATCCAGAGCATCGTAGTCACGCGCCAGGCGCACATAAGCCTTCTTCTGACCATCGGGCCTGATCAGAACATTCACCTTGGCCACCTTGATGTCGTACAGCTTGCGGACCGCGGCACGCACGTGGTTCTTGTTGGCGCGCAGGTGTGTGAGGAAGACCAGGGTGTTGTTGTCCTCGATCTTCTTCATGGCTGCTTCCGTTGTCAAGGGGTACTTGATGATGTTGTAAGCATCCATGCGGTTCCTGGTGGGCACCGACTTCCTGGGGTACTTGGGGTTACGGGGCAGCTTCAGGGTCGTGGGACGACGGAAGTGCACGTTGGTGCGGACCTTGCGGGTACGGGTACCGAAAGCGCCCTTGATGATCTAAAAGATTCAGAGAAGAGCAAAGGGTTTAGCCAAAAGTTGACCAGAGTAAATGTTTCTTACGAACTCACCTTCTTCTGGACCTTCTTGGCGTTCAGCAGAGCAACAGCCTTGGCCTTAGCAGTGCCCTTGGCGGGCTTAGCACCAACCTTGCCGGCCTTCTTTGCCTTGGCAGCAGCACGAGCCTTGGCCGAGAGCTTGGCCAGCACCGACTGTGGCTTTTTGCCGGCAGCGAGCTTCTTCTTAGCATCCTTGGCCTTTGGCTTGGCCTTGGTTGCCAGCTTCTTCACGGCTGTGGGCTTCTTGACAGCAGCGGTAGCTGGCTTCTTGGCAGGAGCAGCCGCCTTCTTGGGAGCAGCAGCAGCGGGCTTGGCAGCCGCTGGTGCCTCCTTCTTGGCAGCAGCTGGCGCCGCAGCCTTCTTCTGCTCTGGCTTCTTATCGCCAGGCTTGGCTGCAAGCAGAACACCAAATTGTATTGATTAGTAAACATCTCCAAATGTGATACACACACAAAGTAAGGTTAAGCCTGATCTATCATCTATCAGCACAAAAGCAAGCGTTGTCGTGGTCTATTCTAAATTTCCGCTGTCAATTTCACTATGAATTAATGTTGAACAAATTTAGCCAGCGCTACAATCACTGTTCAAGCTCGCACACACTTTGCCCATTGTTTGCCGTGGTTGGACGCAGCCACACCGCACGTGGCGAAAACATGGCGATACATTTGAAGTAATTTTTGCCTTAAATTCGTGATTTTATGCACATTTTCGTATTTTCGATTATAGTCCTTGCTTTTGCGTTGCTTTTGGTGATTAATCCACACATTTTTAGTTGATTTTTATATGAAAAAACCTTACCGGATTTCTCGGTTGGCTTTTTGGGTGGCATTTCTACGAGAAAAAGAAATGAAAAGGAAAACCGAGGGGCGATTGTCAAAAAGCGGAAGCGTGTTTTGACAGTAGCGCGGCCAGATCGCTCAAAATGTGCGCTTAACAGCACTCTAGGTGCGCGAAACAGCACTTAATGTTGCGTTTAACAGCACGCTAAATTGTTCGCTTCACAGCACGCTAAATTGTGCGCTTCACAGCACTTTACGTTTGTGCGCGCAACATAAAAATAAACGATCGCGCTGTTAAAATTAATTCTGTAGACACAAACAACATAATAAAATGTTTGTACTTTATTTAAATATAATTTTACATGAAACTCTAAGGGCTGGCGAGAATCTTTAAAATATTCCGGCTTTAAAGATTCCATATATCCAGATTTTAATGTGATTCGAAACGTGGCTCCATCTTGAGTTTTTCAAGCGAAGCTCTTGACCAGGGAGAGAAGGTATATTTTGGTGGGGAGTGTGGTTAGTTATATCGATAAATCAGCGGACAGTTATAATTTGTAATGATATGTTTTAATTAAATAAGCTAAGGGCTAGCAAGCGCATCCACTTTTTTGTCTTGAGAAGCGACTACTGAAATAGCTACGTAAATCTGCAAGAATAATATTGTAAGGTCAATGCGTTGTTGTGTTTAAATTAAAATGTTACCAAATGTTTGCGATTTCACAGATGGCAGGGTCGCTTGCTCCTGTGCTGTGTGTTTGAGGGATCCTATCTGTTGCTTTACTACCTCCTCAAAGGCCAATGCAGCAAGCCGTTGGAACAGTTCCGTCACCTTGAACCCGGATCGCGCGGAAACGGACCAATATTCGGCCTGAAGCTCTGCGGCAGCCATGCCCGCCAAGCGCTCCATTCGGATGAATTCCTCCTTTGTCTTTGAGGTAAATATTATTATTATTTATTTGTACTAGAATATATGTAGATTTGCTCACCAAGAGATCTGCCTTTGTGCCCACAAGAAAGACCAATGGTCTGTGGCTTGTATTGTAGTTGAGTGCACTGGCCAGCCATTTCTTGGCCGATTCCAGGGTATCGCGTCTCGACATGTCATAGGTCACCACAATGACTAAAGTAGGTTCGATCTTAAAGGCAGATAATTATAGTTTTATGTACATACCACTTGCATTGCGATAATAGGCGCCAGCGATGCACTTGAAGCGCTCCTGTCCGGCCGTATCCCACCTGGAAACGAAGCAGAATTTGAAATAAAGGAGCAACAGGGGAGAGGTGCACCACATACATCTCCAGGCAGTAATTGTGACCAAGTATATTGAAGTTCTCCAGCTCAAAGTCCACACCAATTGTTGCCTTGTAGTTGGACTGGAACTTGTCATAGCAGAAGCTAAAGAAGAACCAAAAGATTGAACACCTTCCATGGCATGGAATTTGATTCTGCACTCACCGATTGGCTATGGCCGTCTTGCCCACGGAGCAGTCGCCCACAAAGATGACCTTGCAGGGCCGGAACTTTGGCTTGCGTGGCAGCTCCAGATGATAGCGCACCTGTGGTGCAAAATCCTTCTCTCGGCTAAGCGGCGTCTGTGCGAGACTGTAGGCCGGAGGCAGGTTTCGGATTGTCGTCCGTGGATCGTGCATTGTAGCCGTGGGAGAAACGGGCAGTTGCCGTAGCAGTTGAGGCATAGTGAACGTTTCTATTTCAACTAAACAGCGCGACAACAGCTCACAGTTGTCGTCAGACGACTGCGCCACAAAACCACAAACTACGCCGCTTGAACTTGTGGATATGATATGCTCAAGGTACTCGTGGCTATCTTACACCCCGAGCTGTGATTTGCATTGTAAATGCAGGTAGGTGCCTGATAAGAGCAACCAAAACGAGGCTTACTTAATGGCAACTCAAGGCAAACGGAACATTTTCTTTATTCACTCATAATTATACGCCTTTGGCTGTTTGCTGCCAGCGGGATAGCCAAAGTGGCCGACACTCTTCACCTGCTGCCGTAGATCGGGTTCCATGGCCAGCGCCTTGAAAATGGCTCGCTTCAGCTGCTTGTACTGAAAGTGCGGTGGAAAAGGCATGTCCTCGAACGAAAGCATCAGCAGATTGCCAGCCTCATTGCCCACCGCCAAGGAGCGACCACAGTGGGCAAACCTAAAAGTTCATCCATCGATCAAGGAAAAAATCTAATAAACTTTGGCAACACGCACCGAAAAGTTGTGTAGAAGATGTTGGCATCTATTGTGGTCGAGGACACGGGCTTCAGTGTGCTGTTGCGCAGATCCCAAATGTCCACGGTGCTGCGGCTGAGCGAAACCAATATGGTGGAGTGGGTGCGACTCCAGCGTGCGCAGTGCACGGGCGACAGATGATGGCGCAACGTGATGATCGGCGAGAGGATGCCAGCCAGCCAAATGCGTATGCACCTGAGGCAGAAACCAAAATAAGCAAATGGAAAATCTCTTCAGAGATTCATGCCTCACCAGTCGCTGCCGCAGGTGAGGTACATCTTGGGGGACCACGGCGAGAACTCCATGCCCATGGCCGGGCCATCGTGAACCTGTCGCTGCTCCAGATGCTGCAGCGGATAGTTGGTGGAATATTTGTAGAGGGTTCCCTCGTCTGTGAGGACATAGTAGATGTCCGCCTGCAGCGGATCCAGCACCAGTTCGAGGCACTGCGGATGTCGATTGGCCAGCAGCGAGGCCGCTGGCACCGGACGATCAATCTTAATGCCCTCCAGCTCACCCTCGGCTCTCTGCAGACGCTGCTGTTCGAAGCCCAGCAAATGGGGACTGTTGATCAGGCGATACTTGGTGACAGCGCCCGCCCGGGAAACGGCCAGAAAGGGTGTAATCATGGCCGGGCCACCCACCTGATCGCCTGCTTTCCGAATCCACCTGATGGCCATCACAGGCTCAAAGTGCGGCGAAGTGCTGCGATGGGAAATGGCCAGCGGCGGCTGCTCCGGCTGCGAGATATTGCGTACCTCGACGCTGCCATTGTGTAGGCCGATGGCCAGCAGCTGTGGAGCTGATGGCGAGAACTCCACAGTGACCACTGGCACCTCGTAGTTGAAGCAGCGTTCGGGATTCACGGGATTTTTGATGTTCCACACGTAGACGTAGCCGCAGCGCGGCAAGCGGGACATCTTGGCATGGCTATAGACGCCATAGGCCACGGCCATAATGTCGCCACTGCTGGGACAAAAGCTCACGTCGCTCACTGCTTGATGGGCCTTCGGTAGCGGAGAGGGTGGACTCAGGCGCCACAGAAGACCCAACCGGTACTTGAACTTGACATCCTCGGCCAGCGGATCGGGCAGTGACATGTTCCGGTATCGCCGCTGCTGCGGCTCGTACACATTGCTGGCCAGGATGCGCATGGTCAGCATGAGGGCCAGCTTGAAGTTGGGCAGACTGTTGATGGCCACAAACTGGTCCACACCGCCCACGCGGTATGTTGTGACCTCCATGTTCTGGGCGCCCTGCACCTGCACACTCGTCGTGGACGCCTCCAGGTCCTTGTACGTGTCGAACATCTCAAAGTTGGACACATACGAGCCAATCTGCTCGGTGGTCAGGCGCTCCGTGTTCACCAGGCGCGACTTCTTCAGCGCAGTAATGGTTTGAGTGTCCGAGTCGACGGTGCGTCGGGACTTGTCCGTGCCCGCCAGCAGCTCCTCGTACCGCTGATTATCCTCCAGCACCAGTCGACCCTCCTCGGTGTCCGCCAGGGCCGTCATGCTGTGACGCTCGAAAAACACCACTGTGGGCGTCTTGCGCAGCAGCACCTTAATAAAGGGCGTGGCAGCTGGTTTGGCCGACTTGCGGGACCTTTCCGAAGGTGTAGCAGCAGAGCCAGGAGTATAAGTCTCTGGGATAAATGTTGGCTCTGGCTTCTCCTCGCCCAGATGCAGCTTGTAGAGATTGATCTGAAATGGAGCTGATGGTGAGGCTATCCTTCAGCGACTGTTCCACTTACCCCCAGAGCAATGTCATCCAGCGAGGCCCGCATCACGCATTTGGTGCGATACTCGGGCGTCCGCAGTTTCTGCATCTGGTGCTGCTCCGCCGCGGAAGTCCTCATCAGCGGATGATTACGGATTTCCCGGCTCAGCTGCTCGAAATCCGCAGTGCGATAATCCTTCGTCAGTGTGCGGGACATTTTTTGTTAATGGGAGAGCTCGGGCCAGCGTTGGCGCTTCCTTCAGTTGTTTGTGTGGATGATGACATGGCAACGCATCGTTGCCACAACTACCACGCGCAGATTGCATTGTGCCTGTTGCAAGATGGAATTTCATTAGCCATATTACACAATACAGCATCTATAGGTGGTGCATCCATAAATATTTATAGCATTTTCAAAAGCACGCAACCATGATGAATAATGGGAGGTTGGATAGTGGCAGTGGAATGATTACACTGGCTGGATACCCTTACTTTAGTAAGTGTTTATGTTTAAATATGCATATTTGGGAGTAAAAGATCCTTAAACATAATTTTGTAAACCAACCGCCGTAGAGTGACCGTTTTGCACATTTCTCTCTGCCTCTTTCATAATCCTTAACGCGATCCGCACGACTGCATTCGATCTATTGTGAATGGACAATAGCAAGCACAGCATCAACTGTTTTTTAATTTCAACTACGCAACAAAAATACTCTTTAAGTAAAGATCACATGAAATATGCAGACAGACTTCAAATAATACGTAAGTTGACACATCCAATCAAAATGACCGTTTCCTATCTTCTTTGTTAATTTCTTTCCTTTCCACACTCGTTTCACATGGCTGCAGTCACAACAACTCCATCTACTGTCTACTGTGAATGGACCACTACACAAAATTCAGCGCGAAGCCGAACAAAAAATTGCTAGTGCTATGACCTGTCGCAAGAAGAACACTCTACACTCCACTCGAAAAAGCAGAGGCCAAAAAGCAAAGAAAAAAAACAATTCAAATGAAATTTGTATTCCAATTAGACGCGTTCCAAAGCAATTTGCCCGGACCAAGGCATTAGAAAAAGGGTCTTTAATTCCGCCACAGTGGCTGACAATGGCCAAAAGACGGAACAGAGGAAGAAGTACTTTGATGTGTGTCCACACACACACATGTGCACACTCATATCTGTAAGTAGAAGTCGAAAAAGAAGTTGTTTTATGTTAATTTGCTTTTATGCTTCGCTACGCTGATTCGCTTAATGAACAGACTGCGGCAGAAGCAGCGAACCGGCAGCGGTAAGCCAAGTGCAATATGTCAAATAGAGAGCCAACCGTCCGCATGATGAGGAAGAAGTTTACTCCAGCATGGGGGCTTCGGGATCCACTCTCCAGTGCATGTTGGTCTGGTCAGCTTAGCAGCAGGCGGCGGGAACAGCTCAGTCAACGCATCAAAGCGTTAAGCAATAAAAGTGCAGGCAAACAAGAGCAACAAAAGCCAGAAACGCTTCCCGACTATCTGCCAGCTTTGCGTGCATTATGAACTTTTGCACGAGCCAGCGCTCACCTGTTGTTGTTACACATTATTTTGGCCCACAGCCCAAGACGTCAGCCGAGGCGGCAGTAACAATGCAGTCGGCAAAATTCACTGAACCGACACCAACGCAACGCTGGCGTAGGCGTCGGCAGCGACGGAGACTTCACTGTTGCCAGTGTGCACACACTGAATAAGTATGAAAATATTTGTATTATGGTTTAATATTATTTGAGGTAAGTTTTTACTAATAATGTGATATGAATTACTGAACATTTAGACCTTTCCATTCTTTGACCCGCAGACCACCGACAGCAATGGTAGTAGCAGCAAAAGTGCAGGTGCGGGCTTGAAGGGGGTAAGTTATATTATCTATTAATTGCTGGAAATAATTGGCAAATCATACATATCTTGGGGTTATCCTCTTAAACACGTTCATAAAGTATATTTTTACGAACATCTAATTGTCCCCCGCACGCCCTCAAAGCCCATAAACATTTATGTCCAGCCTATGGTTCATCTCGATCGGGCCTATCAGTTTGGGCCGTGCCCTTAAGTGGCATTCTTCTTTATAGTTCATTCATTCACATAAGTTTTTACACCTGTTTAATGCCTCTACTGGCCCCAATGTGCGCTGGGCGACGTCGGCAATGACGCGGACAGGAACGCGAACGCCAACGGCGACGCTGGCAGTCCGCAGTCGGCGCAACTGTTTGGTGTAACATATTTTCTTTTTCATTTTTTATTGTACCACGGAGCTCCGCAGCGGAGCACGATAGTAGCAGGGCCTGGCAGACTGGCTTAAACGCCAAGCTCATATTTATACTTTTTTTTCGTAACAAAAACCGACTTTTTATTCGTTAATTAACCGTCGCGCGGGGCAGAAGTGTTTTGGCTGTGGCTCTGGCTCCAGGTCTTTGGGCGTGAAAACCGCTTAACGGAAGCTCTTGCGGAAACTTGCGGCGGCGGGGACGGGTCCCACAATTGAGTCCACTGTCCCACCAGATGACACATGACACTTTGACTTTGACAAAAACAAATCGAAAACGCTGCTGCTAAAGAAGAAGAAGACGTAGGGAAAAAAAAGGAGAAACACCTGAGCTAATCGCTCCACATTGAGCATAACTTTCTTGAAACGCCGGCCGCTCTGTCGCTGCCACTGTTACTGTGTGTGTGTGTGTGTGAGTGAGCGCAGTCATAATTTGTGTCGCGCACCACTTTCGGTCGCTGAAGCTCGGTCTTGGTCTTGGTCTTGGTCTCGCTCTCGGTCTCGGCTCTGCCCTCGGCGACTGCAGACTGCAGTTACAGTTGCATTTGAACCCGGCGCGTGCTTGTGCTTGGACGACTTGTCGCCCGCTCCATTCTGTCCCATTCCCAGGGTGTGATTATTCGAAGGTGGCGCGTGCTCAGTGAATGACTCCAGAATGTGTCTAGTGTCGTGGCGGTGTAACATTGAGTGATTCGAAGTTTATGTTAATCAGTGCCGATCCGCGCGATTCTATTTGCTTTCCATAATTAATGCGAGCTCTGTCAAATGTTAACAGCATTTCGCAATAATCAAAAAAACACCCGCATAACCCTAAACGTGTTCACCTAACGAAACTAATCAACGATCTTATCAATCGGACAACAAATTCAATCAGCAAAATGTTGTTTTGGAAGCGCCTTCGTCGTACCCCCAATGCTGCAACCCTCACAGACAACTCTCGGCGCAGTAAGTTTGTTTAAAAATATATGAATGTGTAAGGGCACGCCCCCGCCCACATGGCGCCCATCCAAAATAATTTTGAAAGATAGAAAAATAGATTTTTGGTTGGTCAGGTGGACATCGGTTTTGGTTTCGAATACTTATCGGCTTGGGCCACACGAAATCTCATCTCATTTGCATAATTTGCATCTTAAAAATTATTTCTGTTTCGGTTGCTGGTTTGTTGTTGTTTTTTTGACTGGTTTTTATTGATTTGATTTTGAGATTTTGTGATTCCCGTCTCCGCCTCCCCAGGCAGACCCAGGGCCCAATATCCATGCCCCTTGATCGAAGCCCATCCTCATCTCGAATGTCGCCGCATTATAAATAACCAAGACACATTTTATCACCTACAAAATAACACAAACCTCAGGCCTGAAGCCTGAAGCCGCCTCCAAGCCAGACAAATATAAACGAGAGCGAGAGCAAGACCCAACCCTATCTATTCCATTCACTGGAATGAATATTATCTTCTATCTGCTCATTATACGAATTCTCACAGACTTGACGCACATCTCTGCTCGATCTCTTTAGTGAATGATGCTTGCCAAAAAGATTTATGAATGGATTTAATGTGCTTAACATAATTATGCATATCGCAGAGACGGCCAGAAGATAATATCTTACTATTCGTGTGGCAAGATATGGAAAGAGTTGCTATGGAAATCTCCAAAACGCTATCAATAAAGGAATATTCTCCTAAAGATTGCATACTGATTTCAGTGCTCAGGTGTCACAACAGATTTGTCCCAATGGCCAGCGAGGTGTAGCGGCCAAGTGCCAGCGCCATTCCATCAGCAGATTCCTTCATTTTTTCAGATGTGGTTGCGCCTGCGCTTCTCCCATTTCATTTCTGCTCCATAACTTTCCACCTAAGTGCCGCCGACTATGTGTCTGAGCCGATGATGGTTGAGACTCTGCCGCCGACTCTCCTCTGTCTCCCTGCGTCTGGCAATCCCTCGTTCTTGGGTTTTTATTTTGGTGAACATGACTTTGACTTGTGGTAATTTGATGTTAATGACAATCATCAGCCGAGGGACACAGACAGCACCAACAGCCGCAACCGCAGACACAGTCACAGCAGTGGTAAGACATCGACACCACCAACAAGTAAACAAGTAGAAGAACCCCCAACTCCTTGGGTCCAAGAGCACGCTTAACACGATTCTGGGAGATCTCTCCGAATCGTCTGCCTGCCAGCCAGCCACAGAGACATTTTTATGTGCGTTTCGTTTCCAAAAGTCGTGGCCCATAATCGGCTTAGACATAGGTCGCCTCTCCTCCCCCTCTTTTCACTCCTGTTGCGTTCCGGCGTTGACACTTTTGGCTATTGAGTCCATTTAGGCACTCGTGTTATTAGTTCGTGGCCAGGGTCTTCTGTTTTTCCACTATCCGCTATCCTCCACTGTCCTCCCCTATCCCCCATTCCCTATAAACTAGCTTGTTTTATGGCTTTTGGTTTGCTGCACAGTGCGATATCAAAAAATGAGTTCAGCGTTTTGTTGTGACACTTTAATGGGTTTATGGGAGTGGGAGAGCGAGAGAGACACCATCTTCTCACCCTTTTCCAGATGGTTATCAATGTTACAAAATAGTTTTCGATTATTTAGCTTAAAATTGTAAACCGTCTTTAGAGTTATAAAGTTTCGTTATACTATTTAGCTCTGTTTATGGCAAATGTTGTACAGCGAATAAAGTGAAATTTCTCTTCAGTCTTATGCTGCATTCTATAAGTAAAACACTATACGAGTATTGCACTCTTTATAAGTTGTTTAATTCCCATAAATTCCATTTGTAGATCTTTCACTTAACCCTTTCCCTCAGCACACACAAACACATAAACACTCCGCCACTTGCTGTGATTTCTGCGCTCTCTCCCTCTGTACATTCCGCACATTGTCTGAGGGGGATTCGGGGTCGTCTCGAAAAACGTCTGCAAATTGCTCATAAATTACATGAAAACCGTCGCAATGCCAAAAGCCTGCACCTACACCATCATTATCAGCTTGTAAATAAAAAGACTTTATCAATCGTTAAGCCCCAAGCGGAATATAACCGCCGCATGTCCAGGGTCCAGGGTCGTAGCAGACTGAGGGGCCGGACCGAGGGCCCGAGCAAAGATTTTGGCCCCGAAAGCCAACTCTCTCACCTAATAACATAAAAGTTATCTGCAAGGGAGAGAGCACAAGAAGGCAGGACGAGGCTGGAGCTGAAGCTGAAGCTGAAGCTGATGCTGCAAGATGAAGGTGGATCCCCCGATCTGAAGTACAAATATTTTTATTTATGATTTTACAGATCAGCATATTGCTCAATAATTTTACCGCAACACAGGAACAAAATAACTTTCAAATTATGATTATTCCCCCAACCCACTCTCCTCTACCGTATCCAGGCAGATGGATCGAATCCTCTCGCTTAAGTGCACCAATTTTGAAATTATTATTGCCGGCTGCGTATGCAGATAATCGTGACCTGATAGAAGGGGGAAACCCCTTCGCAATAATTCAACTTAAAACCGAAATTCCAATGCAAAGAGTTCTCCAAGAACTCTGATGTTCTTATGTAGTTGGCTGGAGATGGCGTTTGTAGATTATAGGATAACTGATGGAGCTTTTATTTAATTACTCTATTTGTGATAGTTTTGGGTCAAGATCTGGGAGAACTTGGGGCCCTATGATCCATCTCTGGGTCGCCGGGTATTTGGGGCAGCGTTAATATTTTCCCATAAATTATTTAGGGGCTAAGAGAAAATTGCTTTAAAATTTATGGAGCTCCGTGTGCCAGTGGTGGATCTTCCATGCTTCGTACAGGGCAGCATCTTACACGCTGATTTGTTCCTTTTTTTTTGGTTTCTTTTGCAATTTATGTGCCAGCCATGATAACAGGTAAAGCGGCGACCTGGTGGTGCCGGTGCTGTTGGTGCTTTATGCCTTTTATACGTGGACTGCAATGATATCCACAGCATAACGTGTTTCCCCCCCTGCGTCCTGCAAGTGGGCGGACCTTGGAAAGTTCGCACGATTGATGATCGACTGACTCTTCGACTGCAGCCCCAACTCCAAGTGCGAGTCGGATTCAGACTTGAACTTGGGTGAGCGACTGTCGGTCGTCGTTGGGCAGTTCCGATGACGCCGTCCTGTCACCGCACTGACATCGCCGTTTATGTAATTACACGCTCGCCGATCCCCTCGATTCGTCGGATCCGCCGCACCGCGCTTATCACAAAGTGATCGCGATCGCACACACAGCTACACACAAACACAGCTCCACAGCTTGTAATTATTTTCTACTTAATCTTCATCACATGTGAAACATGTCGAAAAGTTAAGCGTACGGTATGGATGCGTGGCATCCACTACACACACTCTCCACACTGCACACTCCACTCCCTCTCGCAGCGGGCGTTTTAATGCTTTGGATTTCACTTGCATTCGATTGGGATTGTGGGCCTTGCATTTCTAATTGATAATAGCTGTTGGTAATTGACAGAGAACTGTGAAGAGAGAACTTGAAGCTAATCAAAAAAAAATATGAGATGAACAAAATATTGAAAAGAAATGTAGAACATTAATGAATAACGAAGATAAACAAACTCCTCCTGATTATTCCAGCTAGAAAGATTAACCTTCTCTGATTTGTCTCTCCAAATAATAAACAATTAATAGACTCTTGACTGTAGCTTACCTGGAGACACCCAGACAGTTGATGAAAATAGAAGTGTAAATCCAAGAGACCCCAAAAGATCTCACAACAAAAGTAAACGTTTTCTTTTATTCGTTTAACAAAGAAATTTTAAGGTAATAAAGATTCAGTGACTCCAACAAAGACTCCATTACACATTGAAGAAATCACGTAATCGTCTGTAAATCACATGGAACAATCCCCGCATCTGGTTATCTACCGCTGCTGTTCCCCTCCCGCCGGGCTGCTGCTGCTGCTGCTGCTGGGCACGTTCGTTTCGGCCCTGACTCTCTGACTCTGGCTCTGACTTCGAGTGAAAATGAAATGGTCAATGTGCGTGCAAAAGATCTTTCCGCAAGAGTTCCCCCAGCTCACACTCGGACTCTCCTCTCTTCTCTCTCCAATTCTCACACAGTTTTTTTTGTGTTTCTCTTTTGTGGCCTTTGTCGTACGTGTAGGTGCACTGCTGCATATCAGGTGTTTTAGGGTCTGGCATGCAGATGAAACCCAAAGGAGATCTCGTTTGCGTTTTGGAGGAGGTCAACCTCTGACCGAATTTCAAGCGATAATTATCGGCTGGCGTGCAAATATGCGGAAAGAATTCCTCCCCTCTTTTCCTGGGATTATTTTAGGGCTGCGCTTTAAATGGAACTAATTAAATTTTGAGCTCAGAAAGCGTTGAATTTCGGTGCGTTCAGGGAACACACACACACTGACACTCGCACAGATACATAATTGGGGGGCTTGTAAATCCATTCGTCCGCTTGGCAACGCCCCCACAAAAACACAGGCACACACACACACTGGGAGCACCACTCAATGTTGCTCTAATATGCAGCCAAATTGGGGCACAAGCACTCGGCACTCGGCACTCGGAGGCACTCGGAGGCACTCCCCCTCCAGCACTCACACACTTCGCACTGATTTAGTGTCATATAAAGTTGTAAGTGAAGATTATGTTACCAGAATTAATTGCAGCCAAGGTGAAGGTAACAAGGCACAGGAGAGAAAAGAGAGACTGTGCGTCCCCTTTCCAGTCTGGTTTTGTTCGGCCCTTCCTTCCGTTTGCCCCCTCGTTGACAGCACGTGCTAAAGTCACCGTCATCGTCTTCGAATATGCAGGGAGAGCGGAAGAGAGGAGTTCCCCTTAGCTTTGTCTGGGATTTTGCTGGTAATTTTTATAATTTAATTGAAAAAATGACAGGTTTACCCCGGAGTGTAGTGGGGTGGAGCGTTGAAGCCTTAAAAATGCTGGAAATTGATGTGATATTGATTTTGTGCCTACCGCCCATGCACACCAAACACTTACGTGTTGTACAAGGATGGAACTTGCTATGAGTGTGTGTACTTCATTTAAGTGTCGTTTTGCCGGGGCCTAACCTCTGGGGGATGGGCCGTAAATTGACTTTTTACTGCGACAGGAAGAGCAGCAGCAGCAGCAGAGGCACGAACAGGAGGCTTTGCCTTGTTGCAGGTGTTTGCGCCGAGCTGGGATTTAATGTCATGCCAAAAGCAGTTCCGGGTTGACACTCTTTAAATTAGAAAATTAAACTTGTGTTCTGTTTTGAGGTGATTAGTCCATTCGACCGTAAATTGTAATATTACCCAAAACATGTGGGGCCGGCACTTTGTTGAACATGCTCTAGAATTCGATGTCATTGCTTGCTCTCGGGTTGGATTGATCTTCTGTTTGGGGACTCCGTTTGAAGCACATTAGATAAATATTCAATATTTCTATGTATGCTGGGCTTCAAGGCAAACAGACGTTGGATACTCACATATTTACAAACTACATACATATGCATGTGTGTACAGTGAAAGATAGCTTTGAGTTCGCCCCAGAAATCGGTATCTCTGCGTTTGTCGGTCTGCCATATATAATTTTTACTGTATTTGCATGCATACTCGTATTTGTGTGCTTGCATGCTCTGTAACTAACCCGAATCAAACAAATATTTGAGTTTCGTTTCACTGTGCAACTCTGGTCCATTCCTCTTTCTGTGCCACCCACACCCACACTCCCACTGCCACTCGGTCTCTCTCCCGCCCCTCTTCTTTAGTTCTTTTGCATTGCCTACATGAGTTGATTTTATGAATATTTGCAGGAGCCACAACAGCAACCACGTCAATTTCAGATTCAAAAGCAAGGTACCATATATTTATTTCTACAGCTGCTGCTGATGCTGCTGCAGTGAGAAAGAGACAGTCATGGGCCGCGACTTCAACATTGAATTAAATAATACGGTATTATTTAACCCACTGCAGCTGAGTGAGTGTGAGCTGCATGCGTGTGTATGTGTGTGGGTTCAAGAGGGTGTGGTAAAAATGTTGCCATTTAGAGGGTCGCGTCGAGAGGGAAAAGTGAAAAATAAACGGTACTTCGCTGACGGCTGCTTTCGCTCGACCTTTTGTCACTCTCTCCCACTCTCTGTCTCTTTCTCCCTGTTGCCATTTATCTCTCATTCCGCTTCGCACGAATGTAGGCAGCTTTAATTCCAGTTGCTTCTCTTTCCCGGCCCACATCGCTACGCACCGAAGTCACTTTGGTTTAAATGTAGCATAACTCTCGGCTTTCGCAATGTACTCGTCTACCTTGAGTGCCTCTCCCTCTCCCTTACCCGCTCGCCTTCATAATTATGTATGAACGCAATTACAACCGCCTGTGGGTGGGGTGTGTTTGTGGTGCAGGGTGTCTGCACTTTCAGTGCATGCAGCATGCAGCTCAAACATTGCTCGGAACAGGAATTGCATAGCGAATGTTGCGGATTTCGGCTTCCAGCTACTACGTGATGTAAAAAAACAATTACCATATGGCAACAACAGCAGCTGGTGTATTCCCGATTCCGATCCCCTCTCTACCCCTCATTCTGCACCACGTTCCACTCTTATATAATCCTTTTTCGAGCCGTCAGCAGAGTTGTTGGCGAAATTGTTTAGATTTTTTCCTACATGCATTTCGTATGCACCTTACCCCCCACCGTCGTTGCATTCTCTATGTCTCTATTTCTCTCTTACTTCCTTTGCCACTATCTTCGTATTTGGAATACCCTCTCAGCGGAGGGTATTTTGGTTTGCGAACAACCCACAGGAAGATTAATTCTTGAACTCCCCAGTGCGTAGAGCTATGAAAGTCACACAGCCGTTCCTTTTGCTGCATTCGACATAAAGGGTATCAAAATCGTCGATCATCCAAAAGCTAACGTTAGTTTCTTGTATTTTTGATAAGTTTTATTTTTTGTTTTGTTGCATTTCTGAGTGGTTCGGTGGAAGAGAGTGGCAGAGTGAGAGAAAGGAAGAAGGAACGAAAAGCGAATGTTGTAGAATATTTCATGGGACGTAAATGTGCAGATTACACTGAAAGAAATGCATATTTAGCATTTATTTTCAATGTATGATATTTATGCTGATAAATATTCGCGTTAACTGTGAACTGTGAGAGTGGCATGGGGGAGAAGGAAAGAGGTAAGAGCTATAGAGAAACCATTGGAGTGGCTTCTAATCCCCACCATTGAAAGAGCACTGACTGAGCCCTGGAGCCACACACACACGCACATATAGTAACCGTAACGTAAAGGAGTAAGGGAGATGGCTGTATGACAGGGGAACTCAAAACAAAGGCAAAGGCGGAATCCAAAGAGGAGAAAATGCGAAACGCGTGCCTTGCTGGGGATAGGTATCTCTCTCTTTCACTCTCTAGCGCTGACGCGGGAGGTAGCAATAACAGAAACAACAACAGGAAGAAGCACAAGATGACGAGAAACTTGAGCGTCAAGCAGGCAGAAGCTTTAAGCCGCTAAATTGTATCGGATTACAGCAAATTCCAAGCCACGAAGCTGGAAATTCTTTACCCACAGGCAGCGGGCAATCCTCCCCAGCATGGATGTTACTACCTCTCCCTGTCCCTCCCTCTGCCCAAACTCCCGCATTGCAGTTGGTATGTTAATGAAGGTGCTTCAGTCGATGGAGGGTCGGCGGCTGGCTGGTGTGGGTGTCGTCCTCGACAACTAAAAAAAAATGGCTGCAGGGCAACTGCATAGAAACGGATCAGAGAAGAGAAAAAGTGAGGCAAGCAGGCAGGCAGGCAGGATGACACACAAGTGCGGCCCGCTGAACTCGTGAACCCGCTACGGGGCTGATGGGAAAGTGGATAGGGAATAGGAATTATGAAAACCAGAACAACAGAGAAGTCTTAACACAGTTTCCCCGCGAACACGAACATTTAAACAAAGACAATCGATGGCCAGTAATCTCTCAAGGGAGCCGAAAAAAACAAAACCTGAAACGCGAAAGGGAGCCCACAGAAATTGCAGACAATTTGCCTAATTCGCGTTCATCGCTCTCTCCCCTCTCTGTGCCAGTAAGAACAGGATGAGCATTCCGCATTCCGCACTCCGCATTCCCTTTCCCGTTTCAGGGGGCAAAACAGCAACAAAAATTGCTGCGGTTTTGGCGGGGGGCTTTGGCTTAGGTAACTGCAATTATTGTTTGCGGCTTTTCAATTGCCTCGCGAACACCACTCCCCGTGGGTTACCGACCATCTATCCATCCATCCAACACAAACCCAAACTCAAACCCAATCCCAGTTTCGGGTCGAGTCTGGGGCTGGGGCTGGGGCTGGGGCTGCCTTGCAGTCAGTCATCATAAGGTGAGAATATAATAGCGCAATCGTGAGATGCGTGACTGCAATTGCCCCTACGCCTGAGTCCGACTATGCACAGTGGGACGAATGCAATAGTTTTGCAATAATAATTTGTAACAAACTTCCAGAACTTGGGATAACAATTGAATGAAAAATATTTAATCAGAGAAACATTTTTATAGATACAATTGTTGCTGCTGTTATCCACTGTATCAGAGTGAGGGACTGGGAATTCAGATCTGAGTCTTCAGGGCTACAGCTGATAAGCAGCCCCCGAACAAACAAATAATAATGCACGATTTGTGGGTTGGCTCAGGGGCAGCGGGCTGAGGGGCTAAGCGGAAACCCTGTGCGCTCTTTGATTGAGCAGCGCGCGCTCGCCGTTAACTAATTGAGCTTTATTGTGGGAGGGCGGGACTGGAAATGGAAGTGGAAGTGGAACTGGAACGACTGGGCCTCTTTCTCTGTCTTTTGCTGCTCGCTGCTCTTTTGCCGCAGACATGTTTCCTGGACACCCGCTCACTCTCCAACCCTCTTTCCGTCTACCACTCTCTCTGAAATGCAATGAAAATGCGATGAGGAGGGGAAGGGTCTCGTATGTGTCTGCCATTTAATTAACAATGAAAAGTTCTTGTTAAGAAAAGGTTCCGCAAAACATTTTGCGGAAAATTAAAAGTTTTCCCTTTTATTTGGTCCTGCCGTTTTGGGGTAAAACGTCACATGTGGAGGAGCAGCTTTCAGCTGGGCAATTGTCTGAGAGGTTTCTTGTCATCTTCCGGAGGCTGAGCTGGGGACTGGCTTTTAAAATTTATATATTTCATGATATGTACGAGTGTTCTTTCAGTTGGAAGGAAAAATTAAATTTCAGTTCTATTAAGTTGAAATTTCTGAAGAGTAACTAGAGTGGAAATTTCCCATTTTTAGCGATTTAGCTGCTACTGAAGATCAGCCATAGATGGCTCTTTCTTTCATTTATTTCCTCTGATTATTATTTATAGTTTTCCAGATCTGCCGTCCTGGGAGCTTCTTGAATTATTTGTATTCTAATAATGTACTTCCTTTTTTTGGACAAAAAATTTGCATAGTCAATCATTTTTCCATCATAATAGTCCCAGTTGTGGCAGCCATAGTTTACTACATAAAACTTTTTCCCTTTCAGGGTTCAGGGTTCAAGCCATGTCCTCATTGCGCAACAACCAAAGTCATAAAATCAAAATAAAAACTTTTTGTTCAATCCGTAGCGCAGAGAAAGCGAGAGAGATGGAGGAGAGAGGGTGAAAAATCTGAAATATTAAAGTCAAGTCTATTAAACTTTTTTTTTGCTCTGGCAGTCTGTGGGCCAACTTTTTGCCATGTATAAAACATATGATTTTTGCTTGATGGCCCCGCGGGCCAATTTATGTGTAGAACAAATGGCTCTGGCACACAAAAGGAGGAAAAAAGGAAGGACTAAGAACAGAACGCCTGTGCCTGTGCCTGTGCCTGCACTGGATGCTTCTGCTGCTGTTTCGTTACTCGAATAAAATAAACCTGAAGCTCCGCCGGTTGCCTGTGGGCTGTAAATTTGAGCGCCTCTGCGCCTCTCGCGCAGACATAAATTGTGTGTTAAATACATTTTATGCGTTTGCCAAGGACGGACGTGGTCTCCAGCCACACAGCAGCCAGAAAGACCTCCTCTTCTTGGCTCTTGCCTTGGAAGAAAGTCAGTCAGGCTGAAAACGTAATCAAGGTCGCTTCTTGGGTTCTGGTCCTACTCCTATTCCTGCCTCCACTCATCTTCCCTGTTGACATGACTCCAGGCTACGTTTCCTCCGGTTTTTGATGTATGGCCAGAGTCAGAGTCAGTGGCAGATTCAGAGCCCGTACAACGTGTCGTATGCGTATTATTAACGCACGTAAGTCGCTTGCCATTCCCCCCGTTTGTTCGCCTGCCCCTTTGGTAATCCTTTTGCTGTTGCTGGCTTGCCTCCTTTGTTGTTGCCACGGCACCAGCTGAACATATACACATGTTTGTGTCACATTTGGACCCACATACTCGCACACTCCTCCCACGCACTCCTCGTACGAGTATTCCTCGGAAAATTCCCTCTAAATGGGACCCCTCACCTCCAGAAATGGTTGGGGGATTTTGTGTTTGTGTTTGTCTGCTCGTTTGAGTCGCCTCCGCTTGGCATTTCCTTTGTATATTATTAAGAAATTTGTTGGGACTTGCTGCTGCTTCTACTGCTGCTGCTGCTGCTGCTCCAGAGTGCTCCAGTATTGTGGGCGTGGTCTTGGGACCTTGTCGACTTTCAGCTACTCTACTCGAGAGGCTTTTCCTTGAAGTTTGCATACCATACTTTTCGCGCATACCATGGGTTCTGTTCTTGGACGGAAATGCTTTTAGTTGTTGCTCCCTGCTCCTTGGAATGGAACTTGTTTGCTTTCGGGTCCTGGCTGCTGGCTGCTTCGTCTCCTGCATCTGCTCCTGCCACGCCCTCGTCGCTTCTTTATTCCCGTTTAAATTCCATTTTAATTTGTTGTGTTTCGTTTCATTTTTCATGTTTTTCCCCAACGTGTTTAAAACATTTCTTTTTTGTTTTTGGTTTTGTTTTTTTTTGCCGGTGAGCCGCTCAAGAGCGCTTAATTACCAGCATTTCTATGGCATCCTCTGGAAGCCAGAACGAGGAGTCCTTTGAATGTGGGGTTGTGGGGGGGCAGGCGCCTGGAGCTGTTGAAATGATTTTCGTTAATTTTGTTCGCTTTTGCCCGAGCAGAGCTGCTTGCCACAGTCGCGACTCTTCCGGAGCGACTCGATTGTATTCCATTTTATTGCATTTCATTTGATTTCGTTTCATTTAATTTGATGAGGAAATGGAAACCAATTGTGGGCCTGTGAGTGGGGACAGTTTTCTCCCTCAAAGCGACCTAACGGAGGTCTTTAATGGTGCTAAAAGTTGATTAAAGTGTTCCATTAAATAAGGATTTTGGGTCTGTGACGCTAAAGAATTTAACAGCAAATTAATATTCAGGTACTCAACATTTGAAATATATCTGCCATCAAAATCTTCTTTAATTAACCCCAACTAATTTTTGTTCACCTTTAAATCGTAAAACATTATTTTCTTGTGGCAGTTTGTGATTATTATTTATTGATTAAAAGATTTAAATATTTTAAAGCCTGGTTTTTTCAAAACTTGCCAAGACTTGCCTCTTCATGTCCGTTCCTGATATACCGTGCTTCGAGTTTTAGTTGGTTTTATTTATTTAAGCACTCAATTGCAGCAATTATCCAGCGTACGTATTATTCAACAATAAGAACATGGAAATTATTGTACGACTGTACGACTGTGCGTGGAAAATGTGTGGGAAAAACAGCCATCGAGTGTGGTAACAATAAAATAGTTTTTAGTTGGTTAAACAAATGAATTCAATGGATTCCTGTTGGGGGTGGCGTAGGACAAAAGCCTGCCGTTTGCCTGCCGTTTTAAGGAGCAAACAAGTGGAAGTGGAGTCTTGTTCGGAATATTTTAATTGATTTAAAATATATATACACAAAATATGCGTGTACTTCTATTAAATATTTATTTGCAATTGGTTTCTGCCTGTCTGCATTTTATTTGTGCAAATGAAAATGATTTCATGTTGGAATTTCCCACACACTTCTCTCGTTTTAATTTCCCTGGTTTTGAACATAGCAAAAACATTTGCATAATCGGCTTATTCCACTAATCAGCTAAGTAAATTATACAGAACCAACGATATAGATAGAGATTTGTACAGATGTAGATGTTTATTTGTGTGTGAATGTGGGGATATATCCATTACAAAGAGTGGAAACACGCTTTGATGTGGCTGCCACTCGATGCGGCATTCATGGGAATCAATTGAATGCCTCTCAAAGCACTCTCTAAACAATCCACAACTACTTAGGATCTCCTCTCCCCTTTAGCCCCTCTCAATCTTCTCATCCTTTGTATGAACAAAAGACAACAACGAAATAATCGCCAAATAAGGAGTAGAAGGAGGGGCTGGTACTGGGACTGGGACCCCGGTATTAGAGATAGATGCCATGCCTTTGTGTCACTGCAATTGACAAAATAATCACTGCTACATGGCTGGGTTGCTGCAGCTTACAAAAGCCGCTTCTTCTGGCTTCTGTGTTCTGGCCACCACAACACACATATTTTTCCCGCCTAAACGCACAAACAGGCAACACCAACAAAAACATGTAGGAATTCTATAATTGAAATTCGAACAAAAGGCTACCCTTTAAGCGGTAGCTTAAGAGAATTTTAATTTGTTTCTGTTCTCTTTACAAAAAGGGGAGTGCCATATCTTTTCAACTGTATCTGGATAATGGAAAATTTATCTCCCATCAATTTGCTGATCCCAAGTACAGGGTATCCACAGCACAAACAACAACACTATTTAACGTTTAGCAACATTTTCTCATGCGCACGTTTGTGGCATGCGAGCAACATTTGCCGCTGGGATGATGCTGCTTGCAACATGTGTATACCACGAGCATCGTTTTGGTGCTTCAGCTTCGGCTCTGGCTCTTGCGGCACTGGCGGCTTCGGGTTTAGCTTAGGCTCCACATCTGCTGCTAGTTGTTGTTTTGGTTTCTGCTAGCTGCTAACTGCCTCGTGGCTTCGTGTGGTCTTCGTGTACGGAGCGCTCGTGTGTGCGTTTCCACTACACATTTTCCGTGCGATTTTTCAACAGTTTGCAAAAAAGCAGTGTTTTTGCGCGCCGAACACGAGGCTTCAGCTCCAGCTTTCAGTCTGTGTTCGCCGTCTGTTGCTTGTGGTTCGACTATAGCCGGCATCCGGGTCTTCCCAATAGCCGCAGTAGCAGCAAAAGCATTCCGCTCCTCGATCCGTT
Source organism: Drosophila guanche (assembly GCF_900245975.1). NCBI lineage: Eukaryota > Metazoa > Arthropoda > Insecta > Diptera > Drosophilidae > Drosophila > Drosophila guanche. The sequence continues at coordinate 8,387,218 of NW_022995744.1, read as the reverse complement.
GCATCCACACAGCGTGCGTTGAACCTTTTTTGGAGAATTGTTTTTGAAATAAAAAATAACCAAATACTTTCCGAGACAGAAGTTGGAAACAAATATGGAATAAAACTACGAACAAAAATTAAAATAAAATAAAATAAAATAAAATAAAACTTGTGGGAAGGAAAAATCAACAAAAATAAAAACCTAGAATCCGTACCCCTGGTACGTATTCCGGGGTAATCCCCCAAGCGGCTTTTCCTTACATATGCATATGTGTGTGTGTGTGTGTTTGTGCTTTGTGTGCCTCAGAGCGGAAGTCGTTGCCGTCGCCATTGTTATTGAGGGAAAGCCCCTCCAAAGAGAGTGACGAGGCAGAGGGGGCAACAACGGAAGTGTGTTATTAGTGGCGCCTCAAAATTATATTTACTTACACAAAAAGTACTCCAAGCGATGCGCCATCAGATTTATGAAGTAACAAAAGTTGACGGCGCTCTCCACTCGAATCAGATTCATTAAAATGTATGCAAAAGTTTGCCTCCAAATATTCTATATGTGTGCGTGTGTGTGGGTGTTGTGTGTGTCTTTTGTGGCAAAGTTTTAATTGAAGAAAACTTATCGCCGCATAAATGCTGGTTACGCCATGGAAATGCTATGCTAATTGAAATATAACGTTTGCAACACTGTAACAACGGTTTATTTGTCGAGTGCTAAAGAGGTGGAAAGAGGCAGAAAAAGAAAGCGAGAAGAGTGACTAACAGGGAGAGATAGAGGGAGAGAGAGTGGGAGAGATAGCTGGCAAAAGTTGGTCTATTAAACGGAAATTTAATGTTACACTTTCAATACGAGTAAGTTGTATCCAAGTTTCCACCCGATCCACTCGATCTTAGTGGTTCGATCCAAGTTGGAATTCTATTTGGATCTATGCAAGCTCTTTTTTCTGAATACACAATCAGATGAAGATGATCAATTGTCAACCCCCGATATCGAAACTATAAGAGATACACTTCAGCGGATCTTTCATATATTCAAAGCCTATTTGAATATAATTAAAAGTGTAGACAAATAAAGGGTTTGATCAGCATTCACAGCAGAAGGTATAATTGCTACATCATAGAGAATATATTTTACAAAATATGTATCATGCAATTAAATGATTATTTAACCCTCTTGCAGCCATCGTCAACCATACCCAGAGCCCTTTATATTTGTTTAAAAGGCTGATGCTCTTGAATAAACATTAATTTCCATTTGATCCGCCCCTTGACAAACAGTTTTATTCAAAAAAAAAAAAAACCTTCCCTCGTTAATCATTGAAACCCTTAAAACACATGGGGCAATAAAACTGAACTTGTTCGTTCTTCCGTAAATCTGAGCGCCTTTTCAACTTTTCTAACTCGTTATTAAAAACTTTTTTAATATCCTTACGATGAGAGCCAAAAAAAAAAAAAGAAATATCTGCATGGCGCTGCGGCCCGACCGCATATCAAATTCAATAATCACTTAAAACTCATAAATATTTTGTTGGCTCTCTCACAGCGAAAATTCCACTTGCCACAATTTGGAAAAAAGAGTCTTTGTGAATGAGGCATGGCCCACCACTGACATCAGGGGCTGATGCTGCTGTGCTGTCAATGTCACTTCAATGATTAAAACTTCAACACAAATAAAAACGGGCAAACGGATAGCGCGCGGACAGGACCAAGCCGAACTGAACCGAACCGAACCGACCCCAAAGCACAGTCCAATCATCCACCGACGCACAGCCACCCATACCACCCATCTTTGCCATTCCAACCCATGATTCGGTTTCTCCTTTCTTTTTTTTTAATGAAAACATAAACATCTCTTTTACCCCGAAGTACCTTCTGCAATTTACTCTACGCGCTCTTCCTTGTTCTCCTGCTGCCTGCCGCCTTTGTTTTCTTTCTGCTGTGGTTCGTAATAAATTTTTAATTTTGCTTAATTGAAAATGGCCCCGCCTTTAGCAGCGAATCAGTGAGAATGAGGAAAAAGAATAATTGAAAATAAGGAAAATATCGGGACTACTTATTGGAAAGTAAATTTAACAACTGGATTTCCATATTCCCCCTAGAAAAGGGAATCATGGCATAAGTTCTGGCTGCTGGAAACCTCTCATTGTCTGGTGCTTGGACGCACGTGCTCCGAGGGATTAGTGCAGAACCACTGAGACACGTTCAAATGTCTCTCTCCGCGTCAGCTCAGCTCTAGAGTGTGTGTGACTGTGTGTGGTTATGAGTGTGCCACTCAAGAGTGGCGGGGGCAAGGTGCTAAAAGCTGTTCACATATTTATGTAGCTGACTGTACCATATATGGGCAAACATTTAAACAAACAACAGCAGCAGACACTCTGCTTAGAGGAGGGGAAGACTCTATGGGGGGAAAGAGCCACTGTACGGGTGCTAAAAATGGGTCACATTCTTGTCTCGTGCACGTTGCCCCATGAGTGGCGTTCATTTTGTGGCGCCAAGGCGTTGCAACTTGCACTGAGAGAAAGGAAAGGTTCTGGATAGAACAGGTTGTAGCAGAGATAAGAAAATCCACAGGAAATCCTCTCTATCTGGAATGACACTAGATCTTAACGCTCATGGGAAACTATATCATAAACTGCTATCTCTTAAGAACTCTCTGTCTTAAATGATACAAGTTCTTTCTACCCATTGCATGTTTTTTGCTTTTCTCTAAGTGCCTGCGTCCGGCACACAAAAGTAGCTCTCTCTCTCTAGGGGCCCTCAACAGAGGGACTTCTCCCTCTGCATTTGCCCTCTCCCGTTGCAGGCTCGTTAACACTTTTCCCAGCAGCAGAAGCAGCTTATTTATTGCATATCAAGTGACGCCTCAATCCCAGGGCAGTCCATGCAACACCACCAGCAAAAGAGGGGGAAGGGGTGCTGGGCTGGTGGCCAACTGTCCAATGTGTCTGTCCGTCTCCATTCTCCATCGTTTCTGCCAGGCCAAATGATGTCGTCAACGTCGCTTCAGAAATGTTTTGGCATAAATTAAACAAGGCCGCCGCACTTTCGACTCCATTCCTCGGGCCTGGTTCCCGGGCATTGTCCAGATGGTGGTGCAGAAGGAGAGAAGGTGGGGTTCTCCCACTGGGGACTGTGCCGTTCCCTTTCCTCTTCTTCCGCTGTTTGCATTGCATTTTGTCACACGTGGGGAGCTCAAAAGCGACGCCAATTTGTCTGAAATGTTTTGAATTCTAAGCGATGTTCAAGAGGAGAACAGGACGATGACAGGAAGAGGCAACTACAGGAGGAGGATTATGTACCAGAATGTGGGACGGGACTGGCTGATGATGGCCAGATCTTGATGGGGCATACGGATGTGTTGCTGGCGTTGAATGCGGGATGTTGTGTGCCCTTTGTGTCGTCTGCCATATTTACCTAGTGGAGCGTACTCTTGGCTGAATGTGTGGCAGCTTGCAGGCACCCTGAAGAGTCCCCGGGCTATTTGGCCAGCTCTTGCAACTCCCTCCATTGCTCTGATGTTTGATTTTTCCATTTCGTACTTCCACTACCGTCACTCTTTCCCCATGGCGAGAGTCAATCAATCCATGCCTCCAGTGCTACTCCCACTCCCACTCCCACTCCCACTCCCAGTCCCTCTTCCGTGTGAATTATGTGGCGATAAAGTTGGTGCAGAATGGTGTGTGCAGGCTGGTGCACGGTGCAACTTGTTACCCATATTGTGTGGCAGCCGCATCAGCAGCCTGAAAGCGAAACACCTGCTGCAGATGCCACCAAATCCACCCAAAGCCAGGGCCACGGCCAAGCGGCCGGCTGGTCTCTTCCCTCACAAACGCTGATCTTATCGTCGCTGCACTGCACACACCCAAAACGAAAGAGTTCGGCCCCAAAAAAAAAAGAGAACAAAAATTGAGCGGTGGAGGGGGCATTGAAGAACTGCACTGCGCTCCCTCACTCCCTCTCTATTTCGTTTGCTGCTGTGCTACACCAACATCAATGGCCCGCGCTTATCTGTTCGCTGACTTTGGGAATGCTGATGATGATGATGATGATGATTCTGCTCTCCCTGACCATCACAACGATTATGCTGCTCTCATGCGCTCTCTGACCAATGCGCAAGGTCGTAGTAAGTAAGGTGAGGTCAGTTGCCTTTCGTTCCTATTGCTCAAACTAAAGTGTCGAGTTTCTTCAGCGAATTGCTCGCCTTATTTAAATACACCTTGCACGTGAGAATGATGATAATGATGTTGTGCTCCTCGCGCTGCTTTGGCCTTGGGCATTATTGTGGCTGTCTCGCTCGCATTCCCTCCCTCCATCTGCACTGTCTTCACGCTCTCTCTCTCTCTCTCGTTCTTTTGGTGTTTCTGTTTTTGTCGCGGATTCGTTGCCATTGCTTGTTTTATTTTATTCTTCGCTTTTGCTTTGGCCTCTGCTCCTGTTACTCCTGCCTCTTGCCACTCTGCTTTTCTCTGAGACTGGCAATGGGACTCGGCCAAGTCAAGGGCCGCTGCTCGCCTCATTGTCTGGCCACGATGCGGCTGCCCGAGAAGCCGGTAGATGTTGGCCCCGCTAATTTCACCTTTTCACAGATCTCCCTGCCTCTCCGTACTCTCCACCTCTAACATCAGGATGCTCCTTTTGCAACGTTTCGAGTGGAGTTTGTGTGTGGGTTGCAGCTCAGGCGCATTCCTGTGCCATAGTTTCAACGTCTTTTAGTTATTGAGAATTTATTTTCAAGGGATAGTTCCCCACATAGTTAAGTTTGAGTTGAAGTAATATTTGATATCACAAAATATTCTTCTGATTTTAGGTATAAGAAACTCTCAGAACCCCCAACACCCCATACCTGTCCACAGTGTATCCCAAAGTCGATTCTTCTCAGTTTACTTCTTCACTTTTGCTGCTGTCTTGACTTGTGGGAGGCTCATGAAAAATTGAGCAAGTGCCGCACTTGCAATTTCAACAGCTCATCTGCCGCAGCGCCAAACAATTTCTTGCCTCAAACTTCAGTTTTCAGCCTCAGTCGCAGACTCTCAGCTTCATCTTCAGCTTTGGCAGTGGACTGCTGACAGGCCTCGGAAATGTGAAATCCTTGCTCTCTGAATGGGTTCTGGGCTTTTGGCCTCTTGGTAATTTCCAGTCTTTGAATCTTTCAACTGGGGAGTGCTTAAATTGTAGTTTTATTTTGCACCAGCACAAACCAAAAAAAAAAAGAAAACACAAAACAAATTTTCCATTGCGGTTGGAAAAACAACAAAATAATTGCCCCTTGATTGTATTTTCGGGTGTGAATTATGCATGGATGAAAAATCGCAAGCGAAACTGATTTTACAGGCGGAAACTTGTTCGGAAGAAAAAACCATGTGAATCTGAAAGTTAATTGTTGAACTGAACAAAGAGAGGAGCTCTCCACTTCCACAGGTGGCACTCAGCTCTCGATCGCTCCAATTATAGCAGACTTTTAATCCAACCTATTATTGACATCTCTCATGGGGAGATTCCTTCAGCCTTTGCTCTGCTTCCATAATCGATTCAAACATTTGGAGTTCTGTCAATGACAAAATCATTCTCCCTTCCTTCCTTCCTGCGTCACATGGTAGTCCTCCAAAAATACGAATTCAATTACGTAGCCCAGCAGGAGGCATCAACATCCATCCATCTACATCTCTGTGCATGAAGAGAAATACCTCTTCTGTGTCATGTCAATGACCAGGTTCTCAGAGCTCATCGCTCACTAACCTGGCGACCTGTCAGCAGAGACAGGAACAGGGACAGAACCAGGAACAGAGCCATCGACAACAGGGAGGAAAATGGGGCACAAAGACAAAGTTCCAAAGATAAAGCTCTCGCTCCGGCATGAATATGCAGCTGATGTGCACTTGCCGTTCCTTTCCCTCCCATCCAGCTGTTCCATCCTTTGGCTTAGTCTCTGTGCTATGCTATGGGTGCGTTTGCCTTAAGCTCCTGCTGCTCACATTCCTCACAGACGACAGTCTTTTGCACTTGCCCGTGTAGTTTGAATGCTCTAAAAGCTGCAGGGTATTATGCGTTTGAGAAGAAGTTTGTGAGAGAAGAAACTACATTTAAAGCTACTTCCTAAACGTCAGCGAAAACTACTTCTGAATCATGTACGAAAGAGCCGGCAAAATATGGTAGAACGAAGAATAAATCTAATCAGTTTATAGTCTCCCAAGAATCTGCATATTTCGGATTGAATTTCCCTATTTCCGAGTGTATTTTGTTCCTTTAGAGTATCTACGCCTTCGTCACTCCCATCCTTGATAGTTACTTCCGTTCTTGCTGTTGTTGTTTTTTTTTTTGTTGAAGGAGGGAGTGGAAACATTGTAAAGCGAGTCATAGATTTCCGTTTGTGTGCGCCTCGGAAACAATGGCATTTTCATGTTGCACGTAAAACGAGAGAAAAACAAACCAAATCGGTGGCAGGAACAACCATTGATAACGACGAACGAGGGCGGAGCATGGATAGACACTCGCACAATATAATTTTAAGTGCAATTTCATTTCAACCATCGATATTCCACTGCCACTGGCGCCTTCTGCTAAGTGAACACCAAAAAAAGAAAATATTTTTATATGGAAAGCAAAGTGGCCCTAAAGATTGGGGACTTCGGTAGACTTCCGGTTAGAGATAAGCAGAGGAAAAGGTTCCTACCCGATCTGTATAAATAGTCGGGAAAACCTGAGGGTAAGACACAGTTCAACTGAATTCCTCAACATGGTAAGTAATCCACCAGAAAGAGCGAAGGTTTCTCTGGGTCTAATCATGGACTCTCTCCATAACTTCTCCTCAAGCATACCTTGCGTCTACTGGTTCTACTTGGTCTTCTGATGGCAGCGGCTCAGGCCGGAATCATTGACAGTGGAGTGGCGACGGAACAGGTGAAGGTTCCACCCGCCCTGCAGATTGGTGCTTCCCCGGAAGCAATCAAACCTGTGGAAGCAGTGGAAGTGGAGAAACTAAAGGAAATCCTGGGGATTCAGGAGAACCAAGTGATTCCGGAGGAGAAGCAAGTGCTTCAAGAGGAAACCCAAGTGATTCAGGCCAACCAGGAAACGCCAGAAGTTAAGTCTGAAATCAACCAGCGGGAGCAGCAGCAGAAGGAACAGGCTACAGGTCCAATTATCCCGAAGGAAGAGCAACAGAAGCCACAGCCAGAGCAGCCCAAGGAACAGGCAGAGCAGCCAAAGGGACAGATCAAAGGCCGCGAGATCGAGCTGGTCTTCGAGCAGCCCGGACAAACCCTGCTGCAGTACGACAATGTGGGCCAACTCCAGGGGTTGCCCAGTCTGGACAAGATCTTCAAGTATCCGGGAGCGCAACAATTTAATGTCACCGATGCTCAGTACTCGCATCTCTTCAACAAATTCCAGACGGGCAACAAGGTGGAGTTCGTGCCCACATGGAACACCACGGGCGCCAATGTGACACAGCACATACACAATCACACGCACTTCTATCAGAACCAGAAGAAGCCATTCCCCTTCCTGCCCAATCTCTTCGAGAAGCAGGAGACGACCTATGTGAACGGCACTTCTCCGTCGGGCAACGTGACCTACGTCTATGAGGACGGAAAACCATCGGGAGGAGGCGCATTTCCATTCCCTCCACTGCCCAATCCCTTCACCGATTTCCCCAAGGTTGTGGGACTCAGCTTGGTGCTGCTACCCAATCCATTCTACAAGGGACAGTCCGCCAGTGGAAACCCACACCCGAAAAGCTACCAGTACTTTGAGAAGTTCCGCGGCTTTGGCGATGAGTCATCATCCAACCAGCAGCAGAATCAACAACAGAAGACCGGCAATCGTTTCTACTTGATCTCCAATCCACTGCTGAACCAAGCCTCCGAGGAAGGTCGTGGCGAAAAGGGACAGAACACAAATGTCCTACTGCCCGTGAATCTGGCTGCCTTGCCGCTGCTGGTACCTGCACCAGAGGCGAGCCAGGAGACGGCACCCAAGGAGGAACCGACTGTGGGCACCATTAAGATCGAGGATCTACTGAAGACATCCAAGTTCTATGTGGGGCAACCGCTGCAGTTCCCTGGGGGCAATGGTATTGGCATAGGCAATGGACAAAAGCAGAGCCAGAATGCAGCCATTCAGCAGTTGATTCTCGCTCAACTAAACCAACAACAGAAACAGCAGCAGCAACTGAAGTTGCCCCTCAAGGACCAAAGTCGCTCACAGTCTGCTGTTGTGCCTGTGGAGGAGGGAGAGGAGAGCTCTGTTCTATTTGCAGTGGAAATACCCAAACCCATTTATCGCTTCTTCAAGGGAATCTTTGGGGGATTCTCTGGCTAACTCAAATATCTTTTAATGATCACCAGAATGGACCAATCAACGACCAAGGAACCCCTCTAACTAGATTTAATATTTGTACTAAAAACTGAAGCCTATGCTTGGTATCCTTATGATAACCAAATGGTTTTCTTCCATAGAATCCGTCACTATATGCTTGCAATAAAATAAACTCCACTTCAAACTCTACCACAATCAGCAAATAGTACTAGAAGTTTCCCTGCAAAGTATCTTAGCAGAATCTAAAATGAGAGAAAATCTTTAAACTAGTTTTCCCACCTGCACATTAATGCGGTTTCTCCCCAAACAGAGCAGAATCTCGTGCAAATATGATAAATGTGTGCATTTAGGAATCATCTTTCTGCCCCCCTCTGTGGGTGGGTAGGTGTCTCACAGATTAGGTTATAATCATAATCAAAATGTGAGAAAACCCATCCGCAGATGGAAAGGTGGAGCCATTCTGCATAATATATATGTAATACACAACTGCATTCATTCATGACTCCTGGAGCAGTCGCTTTCCCAGCCCTATTCCTATCCCTTTGGAGTTCGGTATTTTCATTTAATTTCATTGCCAAAGGAGAAGCATGCTCTGAATGCGGATGCTCGTATGTTCAGACAGACATATGTACATATGTATTCCTTTTGCCGTTTGCCATTTTAATGAATACATAATTAGTCTTTTTGCCAAGTTTCCACTCGTTCTCTTTATCCTTGTATTGCTGCTGTCACTGTGACTATCACTGCCCCTGCCCATCCCACTCCTACTCGTATTGCTGGGACTGCTACTTCCTCCTACTGCTGCTGCTGCTGCTGCTGTTGCACCTGTTCAAATCATTTCACATCACTCTGAATTTAATGCTCATGCAGCAGCACGTTCGGACCATGTATGTATGCTGCATGTGGCATGTGTTTCTGCTCTTCCTGCTCCACTTATTGCTTTACTTTATACTATCATGCAATATGGAGATAATGTTTGCTCTTCGGGAGAGAGCAGCCCAGCAGCAGCAGCAGCAGCAGCCAGCACATAATTGCCAGGATTACGCTGGCTCATAAAGTTTTCGCCGAGCATTTTGCGATTGTGTTTGCCTTTCACTTCAATATCCTGGGGGAAAATCATATAGAGGGAGAGATATATGGTTTATTTAATATTTAATTGATTCCATGGGCAGCTTTTTCCCATTAGACAGGATTTGCATACCCATTCCCAGGTGCTTCCCAGTGGTCCTTGTCCTGTGCAGCCTTTTGGAGCAGTAGCTAAAATGTCATCGCAGTTTTAAAATAAATTCTCCTAGGGTTAGTATCTGTGTTAGCGGGTTACACGTGCCACTGGACCACAGCCTCCACTTATCATCATAATTTCGATGTGGCTCCCACGCGGCGTATACTTAATAATCCTCTTTCCTTGCATAAATCGACTTTAAACTGTGCAAAAGGGAAGCTGAGGCAAGAAAAGGGAAATAAATTAATAACTCAAGTTCAAGTTGTAAGCCGGAAGGGAAGGCTAGGGCGGCAGGACTTGTTCCGAGGCGCCCAACTTTATTACTCAAAGGAATTGGACAGCGCCCCAAAAGTAGCAGTAGAAGCAGCAGCAGCGGATGCCCATAAATATATCATGAAATCAAAAACTTTGCCACAACTTATTCTGCTGCTGCTTCTGGTGCCTGCCACTTTGTTGGCTGTTCTTTTTGATTGGGGCGCCACTTCGAACCACACTTTCTGACCCCCCCACCCGTAAGATTGCGTGTAAACGTGTGGGGCAAAGTGCTGGCCACACGAACAGAAAACAGGAACAACATGCCACTCTCTCTCGCCCTTGCTCTATTCTGCTCAAAAGCGGAGGAGTAATGCGTTTCCGTTTCCGGCTCCTAGCTCCTTCCTGCTGCTCCATGTCGCTCCTTGGTTGCCACTCAATTCAATAAAACTTGTGTCCATTTCATTTAAAATTCTCTATTTTATCTCCTCTGTGAAGGCGGTGGCATGGCTCTAGCCTCTGCCGAAGGTTTTGTGCGGTTCCTGCCCCATGGTCTCGCCTCGCAAATTAATGGTGTTAAAATTAGGGCCGTAGACGGAGACCAGCCCAGCCCGCATCCTCCTTCTGGCTGCTGAGGGAAACTTTGCCATTTGGCACTCTCTTCTATTTATTTAGTTGTCACTTTGTTGAAAATTATGCCTGCCGCCTGCCTTGGTTGTTGCTTCCTCGCGCGACACGTGTAACTCGGTGGCAGGTTCTTCTGCCCAGCAAACTCACCTTAAAGTTTTCATTTTACCCCCAAGAACTTTCGACTAACTTTTTTACCCCCCCAAACTTCTAACCTTTTTTTGTTGTTCTTCTTGCTCACTTTCAGACTCGACTCAGGAGCGTCGATTTTTTGGTATTCTACGTTCGACCAAACGGAAGGAAGGTAAGTGAGCATTTCTGTTGGGTGTTCGGGGGTTTGGGCGGGGAAAAAGGTAAAGAGACACCCGGAAAACCAAAAGCCGTAAACTGAAAACCGAAAACCGAATATTTCCCTAATGAAACCAATTAGGCAAACAGCAAAATGGCCAAAATTGTGGCTGTGAAAAGTGGAATGAAAATGAAAAATCAAAGGCCAGACAGAGGGTAAACAAGCCAGAAGCCGCTTGGTGAGTAAAAGGGAGAGTGGAATTGGGAAAAATGTGAGTGGAAGTGTGGAGATTGGCTCAATTACGAAATGAACACACAACAGAAACTGAAATGGCATCAGCGGAAAAGTTGATGCGTTGATTGATGGATGATTTTGCATTTAAATGTTTTGTGGTACAACCCAGAAATGAGAGAGGGCGAATAATACATTTATTGTCTCATATTTCAATCCACGAATGGACTCTAAAGTTGTACTTTAATTTAATTAAATATCTCGGAGAACCCTTCTTTAGAAAGAGTATCAACATTTTTAGTGGATCATTCAAATGGGCCAATTCTGACGAGGTTGGTGGATGTAGGAGGAGCTGGGGACATGCAAAAAGCCATTTGCCAAAATCAATACATTTATTTAGACCGCAGGCCAGAAAGCAGGCAGACAGGAGGCCAAAAGCTAAAGCGAAAAGCAAATCAAATACGAGAACGAGGAACCGGCGACCCACAAATGTATTTAGCATTTGGTGGAGCATTTTCTAGTGCAGCCAAATATTGTAAAGGTAACTTGACCACCGGTACGGTACCGCCATCCTCCCACTCTCCACTCTCCTCCATCTGCATATCTGGTTCTGTAGCGACTGCCTATTTGGTTTTGGCCAAATCGTTTTACGCTTTGTTGCCGCCAGGCATGCGGGCCCCAGCCAGCCAGGATGCAAATATGTGCAAAGGCTTAACGTATCCAATAATGCCAGAGTCGGAGCTGGAGCAGAATGCCAGGAGATGGTTCCACAGACGAAGGTGATGGACAAAGCTCCATGGAGCTCAACCCATCATCATTGGACATTGGTGGACGTAAGCAGCTCAGTCGCTTAGTTCTTTAGCTGCTCATCTATTCGCTTGAATTTGATACCCTATATAATGCCATGTTTATGGGAATACACGTGTAATGGGTACCCTTCTCAGTTTAGCCATTGCTGTACGACAATCATAGCAATCGAATAATGTTTGATGCCAGCAGATGGAATATAATCGATCAGAAAAGCAAACAAAATAAATATTAGAGGGTATCCAGTGTTCGAAATAGCTTCCAATGGTTAAACTTTACCACGTGCCGGGTGGATTAGGTGCGGCTTAAAGCCCAACAACTTCATTTGATCTCTGAGGGACATACTGTTCTCAGCGCAATCTCCTCTCTCCATCTTCCCCGCTGCTGTGTGGCTGAATGTATAATGGAGTGCAACTTGCAACAATGTTGCTGCTGCTGCTGCTGTGGGTCTCTGTGGTGCTGGTGGTGCGATTTATATCGCTGGACTTAAATGTCATTACCAGCTAAATGCCTTTAAATAGCCCACATCCATATCCACTGACCAGTTGGCGCCAGTCAAAAGAGCCATGCGGCCCACCCGTCGAGCGGCCGCTGGATTGGGTTCGGATTCGTATTCGGATTCGGTACTCAATTGTGGCCCAGAGGCCCAGAGCCCAGAGCAATAAGCCCGGGCAGACGCATTTATCATCACGACCCGTGACGCGCTGTCGCCTTCAATTACACGCAAATTATTTTGCGCTCAGGGAGCGGCACCTGTGGTCGAGGCATGGCAGTTGGCCTGCAACTCTTGGACGGGGAGAGCGTCTGCCAGGAGTAGTGATCAATCTGCCTTATGTCAAACGGTGGCTAACAGATGGCAGTGATGCTCCAGTTCAAACGGCACACCAGGCAGCGATTAAAATTGATTGATCAATGGCTCCTAATACTTCTCCTAATACACGCTTGAAACGATCTATCAGTAGTGGACATCCTACTGGCAAGGTATTATCTTTATCTGTGATCCCAGTACCAACAGTTAGAGATACTTCGATAAAGAAATGGAGTTCTGGCCGAGGAGCCACAGGCTAAAGAAATTCCTTAACTATTCCGACAGACGGTACAGCCACTTTGTGGATTTCGTTTTTATTGAATTTCATCTGAATGTTACATAGATAAGGGGAGGGACACCTGTCTCAGTGTAGCAAAACTATTCTTTACCATTCGCTTTCTTATGTATGCCTATTGCATTCATTCATTCGTTTCGTTCATTCATTGGGGAATCGATTCTCTTAATCGTCTACTAAAATATGCGCCAGGGGCCGCGAGCCATGAGCCATGGCCGAATGCTCTCGAGTCGAGAGCTATGCAAATACTTGACGTTGGCGTCTAGTGCCCGACGGACTGCAGTGCTCCGTCCCCACTCTCCGCCACTGGCTCTTCCTTCTTCTCTAATTAAACAATACAAATGCGGATTCAAAGTAGGATTCGGCGGGCACTTGGGAGACAAAGACACAGATTCCGAACTTCATAGCTGAGGCGGCATGTTTTTGGGATTGGAATTTGGGTAACTTGGGGACTTGCTTTGTCGACAATTTTGTAATTACTTTGGAGTCGCATGCAAATGCTGAAGCTGAAGCTGAAGCTGCTGCTGCAGGAGGGAGGAGGGATGGATTATCGCCTGGAATTTTATAATTAATCGTCCATGTTTTCCCACACGTAACTTTATTCACAACCAGCCATCCCTAACATCTATGAACTCGTCCTGCACCTCGTCAAAGTCCGCCGCCAAGGCATCCAATGCATCCTCCGGTTCGTCGTGGCGAGAGAAATGATTGAAAATCATGTCCCGATGCGCCGGCATCACCTTGCCGCTCTCGCATCCGTGCATATCCTCGTACGTGATTTCGCCGTGACCCATGCCCCCCATGCTGCCGCCGCCCATGTCATAGCTGCCATAGCCACCGCCACTGCCGCCACTGCCACCACCGCCGACGAGTCCTCCCTTTGCGAGCACTTTGTAGACGGTTTGCTTGATATCTCCACCCCCGCCACCACCACCGTGGGAGCCGCGAAGCGCCTTGTACACCGTATGTGTGTGGTGGTGGGTCTTCACCTTGACGGGCACATGGATGATGAGCCGGCGGTGCGCGATGCGGCGTGCCTCCAGCCCTGTGGATGCCAGCAGCAGCATCAAAGCCAAGATGTTCCCTGCTAACGGAGGTCGCTGCTGTGTTAGCTGTTCACAAAGAGAGAAATGCAAACAAAGAGAGAGGAGCGTTAAGAGAGAAATGCACATAGAGAGAGAGCAGCTACACCTGCCGTTATGAGAACAGTGAAGGGTCAACGTCAACCATCATCATGGTTAAGTACTCCCATTGCGTCAATAATGAATTGCGCCTTAAAGTTGACTCACTTTGGTCATTCTGTATTTGTTTAGTGGGTCCCTTGGTTAGTCCTTTAATTAATCCTGCAAGCTTATCCCACTCTCTGACCACCGATTGGAGCGCGTTTGCTTTTAACACTGTGTGGCCCGTCGGAGATCCATGGGGCTTTTATACGAAGCGCTCATGTAATCAGGTTCAGTGCACCATGGCCGCGGCATGTGGCGTACTTTGCGGTCTTCAATCCATCCATCATTATCATCACCGTCGGCCAGCAGCAGCAGTGTCGATTGCATTTACATACAGCTTCCATGGGCCGCCAACATTTGCATGTGCACCACATTACAGCAGCACAGTCTCGTCCAAAGTTACGTGTGTTTAATTATTGGCTTACCTGAGGTGGCAGAGCGGGCGCGGCTAATGCTGCCGTTGCAGCTGCTGCTGATGTTGCTGTTCATTCGAGCGCTCCGAAAAAGCCGGCAAAACAATTTTCGCCACAGCTTCTTCTCTTCATCAGTGTCGTACACCCTAAACGGAAGCCACCATTGGTGACTGGCGCTGTAAGCCAATAAAATGGTAATGATACACGCTGGAATCTCACATACCAAACATTGGAATCCACTCGAATTCAATCCAATTCAATTCAATTCAATCCGATCCGATCCACCCTCCAATTCACGTTGTTCAATATTTTATGCAATGCCGCGAAATGCGGAAAAGACATAGATTCGAGCTCGCCTTTGTTTTCCACCTAACCATGATTACGTTAATTAACTCCAAAGCATGTGAGAGGCATGTACGAGCACTTCGGGGGCATACACATGTATGTATTTATACGTATTAAAGAGTGTATTGCGTATAAAAATATGCATTCCATGGCTCTGCGATCGATTATATATTCATTATTATGTTGGACAAGCGTTCACCTACTTTGTTTGGGGTGCTAAATGAATGAACATGACTGCTAAGTGATCTGTTAACGTAATGTGTGGACAGCAGTGTGATCTCTCTCTCTCTCTTGTTATGCCTTCCTTCGGAAGAGAATCTGTTCTATTCTGGTAAATTATCGAGAGAATGAGATGCAAAACAAATTGTAAACGGAGAGCATGACAGTAAAGGGCAAAAGTCTTGTGACTAGTGTATAATATTTGTTAATATTTTGGTACAACCTAATATCCTGGCCAATCAAATAATTCCCAGGATAACGAACCATAACTCAGTATGCAATTCACATGCCATAACCCCATTATATGAATTTAGTATCGCACACACCATGTGCAGTCGTAAAAGCTGCGTACATACGAGCAAACTTACGCAACGTACTGTATGAATCTGAAGAAGAGAGCCCGAGCAGCCATATGCCGTAGCTAATGAAATGTGGCCTTCGAAAGTTTATCCTTTTCCACCACTCCGGCTGGACAGATAAACTGCAGTAATAAGTAAACTCCGAAATGCGTTGTGGAAAACGTGCGCCATGAATCCCATAACTTTATGGCAATGGGCCACACACTCTAATTGTGCCAGAACATGGCCTCGCTCAAAGAGAATAGAAGTGAGTGCGGGCGCGGCGCGGCGGCCTAGACCTGTACAACTGTAAGAGCGTTGTGCCCTTTACTCTATCTCCTCCCACGATTCTCCTGCTGCTGCTGCTTCGTCTCCTTCCTCTACTATGCAAGGTTTTCTTCGGGTGTAGTAATAATTTTGATCAACTTTTATAAGCGGCATCGTCATCAACGTGTGCGAAGAGAGCCGAGCCATCCGGGGTGTGGGAACTCTAACAGCTGCATGAGCCCCTGACTTGTTGTTGTTTTAGTTGTTATGCCTAGCCATAAACTGCATGCGAAATTACTGAAAGAGCACACACAAACACACATACACGCCCACCCACTCTCTATCTCTCTCTCTCTCTCTCTCTCTCTGTGTGTTATATTCAAGGGGAGATACAGTCAAGGGCGCAAAAAGTTGCCTCATTTACAGCAATCTGGTTGAGTAGGATTCATGGAGGAATGGTTAGTGTAGGTTTTACCGGGTTCAGGCGAGAGGATGCTGCTAATAAAATGAGGCGGCCCAAAACAGAGTCGAGGCGCTAACAAGCCGCAGCGGACAGGACCAGGGACGGACAGGGACATAACCGTGCTCCGGAAAGCCCAATGCCCGGCAGTGAAACTACGCTTTGGAGTAACCCATCCCAACGCAAGCCAAGTCGTAAATCCTGCCTCCTCTGCGCAGCTATTGCTAAAACACCGTCCCCAACCGGATGCCCCGACTCCCAATTCACTACTTTGTGCACTATCCCGAACCCGTATCCGGGGCTAAGCAAACTCGTAAATTTGAGGAAATTACAACATGAAAGTCCTGCCTGGCATGGCGCGACTCTAAATTAAATAAAAATACGCTGGGATGAGACTGTGGAAATAGCCAGAAAATGGCATGGGATGGGATGGGTAGAAGAGAGCCAGGGACAAGGGTTCTGGCTGGTCAAAACTTTGTGCACCTGTTGACCAAACTCTATGCATGTGGCAGGAGCAGGACGATGCTCAGCAATCCAAAAAAAAAACCGTTAATTAAAGCTGCAACATAAGCTCCCAGCGGCAGCGCTGATCCTAGGGCTCGCCGAGTGTGTGGTAGGAAAAAATTGGTCTGGGGGACACTTGGGAGTGCGCAAGGCCCAGATTTGTGTGGCGAAAGCAAAACTTTTGCCATCCGCTGGAGATTTATGTCAAACTAAAGCACTTGATGGCAGAATAGTTGGCATTTAATGGCTGCATTATTGGAGTTTGTTTGGAAAGTGCCGTAACTAATGGGTCACGGCTCTATGCGCAACCAAGAGAGCAAATTCGGATTAGGATTGGGTTGAAGGAATTAGGTTTAATGCGAACAAGTTGCCATTTATCAGAGGGGGATCAAAGCCGGCTGCTGCTCACAGGTGGGAGAGTTCAGGTGTCTGCGTACTCGTTGACGGAAGCGGTAAGTCCGGTGTCGTTCCACCAAGTTACATCAATAGATCAAGGATAGATAGATCGATGGATCAATCCCTTTGTCTCTGAATATTTTGAAGGAATCTCTGCTTAAAATTGAACATTTTCTCGCAATTCGAATTTCTATAGGTTAGCCTCCTTTTCGCTTAATCTCTGATTCTGACTCTGGCCTAAAGTGAAATGTTGCGCCCATCAAAGCCACCTGTGCATATCGAAGTAAAACCCAAAGATTAGGCCCCCCACACAACCCCACCCGTCCGTTTAAAGTAACGATGAGGCCCCTCTGTGTGTGTGTGTGTGCTCCCAATAGAATGGAGCCCTCAGGAGAAGCTCTTTCAGGCAGCAGCAGCTATGCAAGGCAATAAATTTCGATTACATAATTTGTAAATTGTTATAACCCGTCGATGGAATTACCATGAAATCTTTCACAAAGCATTACAAAATCTGCCACTTCTGGCTGGCGGTGGATTCTGTTCTTCAGCTCTTCGGTTCTTCTCGGTTCTCTTCTGTTCATAAACTTTTATGGTGTTTGACTGTGGAGCATCTGACAAAAACAATGGGCTTTTTGGAGGCGTTCAGCATGTTAGCCATGAAACGAGGCCTCCTCCTCCTCCTCCTCCTCCTGCGCCTACATTTTGGCCTTGCACTTCCTGCTTGGGTGGCCGGTTACGCATCAGTGAGCGCAATTTCATAGATGATTTCTGTAAGGCTGCGATTAGTTTTTATGCCCCACCAACCCACCATTTGAATCGGAGGAGTCTCTGTAGGGGCAGCAGTGGTAGGCGCACCAGCCTTGAAATATGTAAGAGTATCCTCCTTCCTCTTTAATTAATGGCAAATTGAAAGAGAATCGTTTATCTAGCACTTGTTATCAGAGAGCCGAGAGCCCGAGATTCTTTTTGGAGGCTATGTCGAGGTATGTCGGCCATGTCGCGGCTATGGCCCATAAATCAACAGCCAATTACAATAAAAATTTATCATGCACAATAAAAGCTTGGCTTGGCCTGGTCGAGGAGCGGAAAAAATGACGCAGAAATAATTTACATGGCGCATTTTTCACATTTTTCAGCAAAGGAATTTATAACAATGTCCCCAAAGGGACACACCCACCCGATAGGAGCTCCCTCCCTTCGTTTTTGGCGGAAAAAAAGAAATTTTAATAAAGCACGCGGGCGGCATATCAAAGAAAGACAAAGGACCCTGATGCCGAATCCGAAACCGAACTCGACTCTAGCTACGATTCCTGTTCCTGCAACGACTTATGTTCCGTGGTCTGCCCTCCCTTCGTTTTGGGGTTTGTGCGATTTGCTTTTGAGCTCCCGCTGGATGACACTCGAAGACATATTTGCTGGAGAGGCCAAAGTGCACTTGCGCTCCATCTGCCGTAGTCCTTAAAGCCCTTCATTCAGAACGCGACGGTTCATCAACATCTTGGCCAGCAAATCAAAGTGCGTTGCGCGAATTTCCCATTTTTTCCCGGCCATGTTGCTGTAGGTCCGGATTTGGCAACGGCTTTAGGTTCGGTGTTCGGGGTTAAAGTTTTGGTTCTTTGCTTGAGTTACTCTCTTCCCCCTTTTCTTTCTCTGGCATTCGCGTATTTCAATTTACATTCCGCCCCCAGGACTTATTGCTTTTTTGCTTTGATGTTTCCCCCATCCTTTTCCTGTGCCAGCACGAGCTCTGTGGAGCTCTTTTTCGTGGGGGGTAGCCCATGTCCTAGGAAGCTTATCTTGACGCCAGTACAGGACGAGGCGGAATTTATCTTTTGTTAACTCGATTTCGCCTTGGTCTGAGCTACGAGCGGGAAAAGCAAAAGTCCAGCCACTTGAAAGTATGTTGGAGTGGCTGGGAGTGCTCCAAGTTGGCCAATGAGCCATAAATACGCACTTGCCCAACAATTCTTGGGCTCGCTCTCCATTCAGAGAGATACGAATCCTGCAGAGAAAGCTGTCTCTGTCTCTCAGTTGTCCCCATGAAATGTAAGAGAAAAACGTTTTGCGTGGAACTTTTGAAGCATTAAAGATTGGATATAAATCCGTTATAAATTGGCACAAAACTTCCTAAACTCTGTGCAAAATAAATCACACAAAATTAATATCCTGTGACCTGTCTATTCCACAACTTTCGATTCCTTGCACCTTTTCAATGCCACACCTTCGCCACAACTTGCCACGTGGGTCGTACAACCACAACATTCAAATTTATTAAGTCCATAAAATGATATTTTTGTGTAGCTGTGGGTTTGTTGTGTGAGCAAACGATTCTACAAATGGGCTCATAAATATTTAAAACCGCTTAAGACACACGCACCAAAACCGAACACCAAAAACCGAAAAGCTAACAAACGTTTAATTTTATTGCCATGGCCAGAAACCACAGCCCCCAGCCACACAGACACACAAAACACAGAGTCAGACATACAGGCAGATACCAGAAAGGGCTGCTCCTTGAAGCTGCTCATGAGCATAAAAGTGAATTCATTTTTGATCGCGTTCGGGAATCGCACCTATTGAAATCTCTGAAATGTCTTGACCACCCAAAGCCGAAGAGGGCATTAAAAAGTCATAAAAATAGGCTTAATAGACCCCACATCACTCGACACTCCACAGAGCACAGTCGAGACTCCATGGCGAACCCAGTGGACTATCCAGCAGGAGGCCCACCACTCCACCTGACCATAACCTGGCTAATTGAAAAGCTAAAAAACTGAAATTTGTGTAAATTATTTGTGTCATAAATTTAACCATTTGATGGGTGCCAGTGCCAGTGGTTGCAGTGGCAAGGCATGTGTTGGTCAACTTGTCAACAAGGTTTGGAAGTCGCCTTGGACATTGTGGGCATCCCTGACAATCTTCGAAGTTTATGCTGGATTTTATGGTTATTGGCGGGACAGAGTCGTCGTCGTATTGGATCGTTGGTTTAGTCGATTTGATGAGCATGGTTCCCCCCGGTTGATGGGTCATTAAAGTTTTGATAATCCTCCAGAAGCATTTTAATTTGTTTTGGCACCTTAGCAAGAAGGTCCCATTCGAATCGAAGTTCACTTTTAATTAAATCTCAACGAAATCGGATTTTTATTTATTTGCCTGCCTGCCTGCCTGCCTGGCAGTCTGTGGCGTTTTGTTAACCCATTAGCAGGCAGCAGGCAGCAGGCTGGCAAGCAGCAGCAGCGGCATAGCTAGCATGTAGTTGCCATAGCCATGGCTACAGCCGTTTTACAGTTGTTTGGCCTAAAGCAAAGGCAAAGAGATAGACAGAGATCAAGTGAAAGAGAGAGAGGGAGAGGGAGAGCTGTATGTCTGTGGCGCTGCCATGTTTAGTGGCAATTAAAATGTTTTTATCTTATTAGTGCGTCTTATCTGCTGCTGCCATTTAAGATATATGCGAGGGACGTGCGCGAAACGCCGTCCAAAAACAGTTATCGATTGTGCGGCATGCAGCATCTAGCATGTTGCAGCCACAGCAAAGAAAAAATAAAGAGCGTGGAGCAGAGAGTGATGGGATCATCCTGAAGATCGAAGCTTCCCGCAATGAGAGTTGTTTTCTTGGTTAACTTAATCGCAGAATGGAGTTATAGAGTCTTCTCTACTCTGGATTTTGTGTATATTCTGTAAAAATGATGTACCTTTCTTTTTCTATGCAAACATAGATCCCAAATGCCAACCGTTTCCTGCACATCCCATCACTGACGCATGATCTGTTCTTCCCATTCAGTTGGTTACCTTCTTTGCATGTCGTTCTGGGCTGTGTTGAGTGTTCCCCTCTTCATGTGGCACTTAATCACATGCAACTCCAATCAATTCCGAACGCCTTTTAAGCCAGCGGGGCACACACAAATCAAACACAGTGATTTGCACGCTTCGACATTTCTCGATTGAATTATTATCACCAAAGTCGCATTGGGGGCCCAGGCCTGAACTGGTGTCCAGGGGCCTACAGCGTCCAGCGTCGAGTCAGCGAGTGACAGCTGTCGCTTTGACTGGTGGCCGGTCCCCGCTCCCCGGTCCCCTACATGGGTCGTCCACAATGCCCCAGTGGCCAGCCATGTTCATGTTGCAGCCACTGACCAACAGACAGACAGACGGACGGACCGAACGACCGAGCAACCATATTTGCAACGGGCGAACCAACAAGTTGCAAAACAAATTTGTCAGAGTTTTATCCATTTTTGGGCAGGCGTTTCAGCTTTGGATTTGTGATTTGTGCAATGGGCTGCAATCATTTGTTGCAGTTGTTGCAGTTGTCGTTTGAGTTGCTGAAGCTGCTGGTTCCGGCGCAATGTTGTCATTAGCTAATTTGGCAGCCGTCTGCGTTTAATTAGAGGGCAGGCCACTGAGCACAGCACAGCACAGATGGAGCGCTGCAACTGCAACACTTTCGTTTTCTTTGCCTGCTGCCGCCCTGCCCCACCACTGTGCCACGCCCTCGATGTAGCCATAGATTCCCGCATGGCCCATCCCCCTGCCTGCCAGAGATCATGTCTCACGTAGAGGCCATTAAAGGCCACAGCATCACGATCGAGTTGGAGCTGGAGCTTTAGATGTGGCTGTGGCTAAAGTAGGAGTTGGAGTAGGAGTCGACGGAGTGAATGACTTTGAGCCGGCCTGTCGTCACACCCCCATGTAATCCTCGCACGATCTCTGCGCTTGAACCTTTTTGATTAGGCCCGTGGTGGCGGTAGGAGAGAGAGAGAGAGAGAGAGAGAGAGAGAGCAACCAAGAACTGGTCAACTGACTGACAGACCCCTCAGTCTCTCAGCCCCACCCGTTCCACTGTTCCGTTGTGGAGGTCGTTAAAGACTCTGCCTCGCTGCTTCGCTGATGCTGCTGCTGGGCCCGCAGATTTTGCCTGGTTTCCAGCGCTCTGGGCCTTGTCCTTTCCGCGCTTCATCAGGCCTTAGTTATGGATATGGGTGTGTACTCTATCCTTTGAAAGCAGTAGCAATACTTTGAGGAAGTTTCTCTATCTCCATCTGCGTATTTGTGGCATTCCTCCAGTATTTATTACAATCTCCGTAAATCATAATTATTAATTGGCCTTCCATTTTGTATATGTTTTAATTTGTGACAATTTGTTGGTCTTTGAATTCCATTTGCAATTTCTCTGGCCATATTTGTGTGTGAAATAAATTGAAGAGCATTCCATATATGGATAGGGTATACGCTAGTCTCTTATCCTGGCCTCCGATTGCTGGTTTTCTCTTTTCATTGAACGTTGTGCGAATGGGCCAAAATCGAAGCAGAGTCATACCGTGAGCGAGGGAAGGACGCGGAAGGGGAAAGGGGAGAGGGAAGCTGATGCTGCTCCAATCCAATATTTGGTATTTTTGAAATACCGTCACGTTTCCACATTTTACTACTCACTTGTGGCACGTTGTTGCCATTGAGCATATCAGTTTGGAATTTTATTGGCCACGCTTCCTCCTGCACCTTCCACTTGGCCTTCTCCCGCAACCTCCACCCCTCCCCTACCCTCCACGTCCACTGCTTCGTCATGGCCATTTGAAGAGTCTCTCGCTGATCTTGGTCTTGATAGCCAGGCGGCCACAAACTATTGCCCGAGTCAGCAAGCGGCTTCCATTCCACTCTTCCGCCGGCTTCTGACATTTATATTGGCAAATATTTTAAATATTCCCTCCGTGTTCCTCCACAGTTCCTCTCCTTTGCTCAATCTGTGCTCTGGTCCCCCGTGTGGGTGTTGTCCTCCTTGGTGCTTCAGGTGTCGTCGTTATCGCCTCTCAATGGTCTTTATGACTGGAATGAACAGTGGAAATAGCAGCCCATACGGACAGAGCACATCATTGTTTTTGTTGTTGTTGCTTAAATCGAAAGAATCTTTAATATAATTGGAATTTTTATTGTCAAGTGAAGTCTTGGGAGAAGAAGGAGGAGAGTCAGTGAGCAGCAAGTGGTGGGTTCGGATCAATCAGCCCTTTGAGGGCAAAACCATGAGTAAAACACTTCTCAAGTTCTTCTGGGGTTGACAATGAATGACACTGAATTAATTTCCACTGATTTTTCGCCCCATAGTTGCCACACCACCGCCGACTTACCGCTCGAATGGTGGCGTTCCAACCGCCACGGATGCCCCGCCTGGGGATGGACACGGACACGGACACCCGCTGGTCTATGAGGATGCCGTCACTATAGAACTTCAGGCGCAGGAGAACGACTACGTGTTGGAAGAGTCCAGCCGCCGAGTGCACTCCACACCGCCGCCATTCTACTGCCCACTGCCGCTGACACCGCCGCCCAGCTACACAGAGAGGCAGGGCACAGTAGCAGGAACAGGAACAGCTGCTAGGACGGGTCCGCCGCAGCTGGCGGAGAATGCAGCGACGCCCGCGCGACCAACCGCCAGCGAAGCAGCAGCGCGACAGCAGCAGCAGCAGGCAAGACGTCGCCGACGACTGCGGGAATTGCAGCAGCAGGAACTACGTTTTGCTTCTAGTACTGACAGCTCCAGCAGTACCGGATCCAGCAGCGCCTGTGAGTTGGGCAGCGGCGGCAGTGCGGTAAGACGCCAGCGTCGACGCAGACGCAGCCGCGGACTGAGGGGTAAGACAAGAGCCCGTAGAGTTTCCGTCAAACAATTTCTTACAATATCTTTTTTATAAACCCGGCAGATGCCTATTGTCCGGACCTGTTGCACGCCTGCGCCCAGATACTTCAGCAGCCCGGAAGCAGCGACAGTTCTGTGGGAAACTTTACGGCCACGCCGCCACCGCCAACGCCAGCACTAGCCACCGGGCAGAGACAGGGAGGAGACGAGGAAGAGGAGGGAGTCGAGTACAGCTCGGACTATGTGGAGATCGACGAGCTGCTGCCACTAGTCGCCGTTGCTGCCGTAGTGCCGAGAGCGAAGAGCACACCCCAACTGCAGCATGCTGTAGGGCTAGGTCTCGACGAAGACGCGATGGGTCAGAACCTAAGCCTGCGACGGCCTCGAATCTCACTCACCTGGGTCCTCCGGGAGCAGCAGCAGCCGCAGCCGGCGGTGCCGGAGCAGACCCAGAACCAGGACTCCAAGGAGGTCACGTCCTCGGATCTGGGTGGCGACCACAAAGAGAACGAACTGCTGCAGACATCGATCAGCATTGGAAATGGTGGACAAACGAGAACGGAGCCAGTGCCCACCCAGCTGGATGTCACCAAGAAGCGGTACAGGGTCAAGCAGCTGCCGGGCGGCACGGAGCCACTCAATGGGTACGCCACCACGCCCACGGGGCACCAGGCACCGGGCAACGGCCATCTCGGACAGCAGAAGTTCTTCAGCAATCAGAATTTGCTGGACTACAAAGAAAGGGCGGTCCCTCGGAGCCAGAGTCATGCGCAGGCCGGAGCTCCGGTGGCGGCCGCCTCCACCAAAGAGCTGCTCTTCGTGTGCACGCCCCAGCGGGCACCGAAGAGCGATGCGCATAGCGAGGCCCTGATGCTGGCCCGAAAGCGGAACGAGATCCGCAAGAAGCTGGCCAGCCGGCTGCAGCAGGCGCGCTCCATGGGAGTAGGCGCCGCCTCCACGAACGCGGCAGATTCATGCAATGGCCAGGCGCGAGCTTCGACAGTCACGACAGCCGACTCACTGAAGTGCACCTACTCGGAGCCCAGCCTGGTGGCAGCTTCTGAAGTGGGTTGCGGAGTAGCTGGAGGAGCGGCCCCTCAGCAGCAGCGAAGGCATCGCCATCGCAAGCGAAGGGACCGGAATCGGGTACAGCGCTTTGGCTATGAGATCCACAACGTGGACGAGTTCCTGTCGCGCTGCTCGCTGTCCACGCCGGGAAACATACCCGTGGTCCTGGCCACGGCCAGCACCCTTTACCAGACGCGACCGGGTGGCTACCAGCTGGAGATTCCTCTGCCGCTTGGCATGGTCGTGAATGCCGTCTTCAAGAACCAGAATTGGCTCTACGTGCAGACGCCGCACGCAGAGGAAGGCTACGTGGGCTATGCCTGCTGCTTGCCGCTGGGAATCCTGCCGCAGGCGGCTCGAAGCGGCTCCCGACACACTCCATGCTGGGAATCCAACGCAGACGTCTTTCCCCGTCCCTGCGGCAACATGACCGACTCTGAGAAGGAGATTCGGATGCGCGGTGGCACCCGCTCCGATGGCGCCCGCACTCCACGCAGCTCCAAGCCCGTCGAGGAGGTGCTGCCCCTGAGCATCAACAACAACAACAACAACAGCATTAGCCAACATCAGGTGACCAAAGGCGGCAGCACTACCAGCTCCCTGTACGGGGAGCAGCATGTGGACAAGCTATATCTGCGAGCCGCATCACAGCCAAAGCTCGTGGAGAAGGCCTACGCACAGCTGCGCTCCACCAAGCAGGTGGGTCTGGCCTCCGGCTCCGCATCCGTGCGGAGCGGAGCCTCCAACGATGAGTACGTCACACTGCAGCAGCAGCAGAAGAGCACCAAGAAGCAGCCGCATCTGCATGTGTCTCAGACTCAGTCACTGGTAACGCGACGCGTCTCAAACGTCTCGTACATCACCAATGGCCAAAACGGACAGCATCTGCATCCAAAGACCATTCCCCAGCAACCACATCCACAGCCAGCGGTGGCCACAGCACTGAGCGTGCTACGAAAGCAGCAGCACAACGGGCTACGTCAAACTCTAGTCGCCATAAACTCGGACTACGTCACGGAGAGCATTGCGGTGCACAAGGGGGATATTGTGACCCTGTGCGAGTGTCGCGAGTCAAAGGATCAGCGCCAGTGGTTCTATGTGAAGACGCGCGATGGGCGCGAGGGCTTCATACCGGCCGAGGTGGCCGGCCATGGTTACCTGTAGACCTGTAGACCAACCCATAGCCAGTAGTCCACACCCAACCCACCTGTCAGCTCCCCCCAAATCAAGTCAAGCTCTACGTGTAACTCAATTAGCATTATATCCATATCCATCTTAAGAACATTTATCCACTTCATTCGCGCTCCTTAGTACGCTTCTAGTTTGTACGAGTATCTTGTATGTGGGCATTTGAAAATGGTATTGTATATGTATGTTCGGGTGTATCCAGTGGATTTATATCCACGAGTATCTCTAGCCCCCTAGCCTAGCCTAACGAGTAGTCTATGTAATAGAAAACTTGCTAAACGAAAATCAAAGACGAGAGCGCAGAAGGAAACTATTTATATGATTATTGTACTTGATGCTTCTACTAAATAACATTAACTGATATTTAAATATATTAATTACAAAATCGTACAACCGTTATGTCCTTGCAGTGAGTAATGTAATTTGAAATAAACGAGACAAACTCATTTTTGCCCCTCTGAACAGTTTTCGCTGCCGCCTCCAGCCTGAGAGCATCGAAAGTTGTCACATCGGCATCCAAATGGCCACCTGGCGCTTTGCATTTGATCGATGCCATAGTGGAGAGCTTTTGTCAGATATAAATAACATCCTCGATATATTGGTTACTATCGATAGTTTATGTTGTTCGTTTTGCAGCCCTATTTACAAAAACAACAAAAGTCTGCAGAATAGTTCACAAATTTATTGGAAAAAAATTAAAATAACACAAGGAAGGAAGTCCTAAGAACTAAGTAGTCTTCTAGAAAGTGGATTCTCCTATCTTACAAAATTATATGTTTCGCGTTGAATCGGTAATATTGCTGGTAATAATCAACAGAATGTCAAAATCTGGGAATACGATTTTCTTTGCTATATTTAAAAAATGGCAAGTATATTTTGGTATACTTCCGAGGGTCAGACGGTATTTCTAATCGATAAAGCCGCTGTCACACTGCGCCATAAATCACAAACTTTCAGCTTTATTGTAAACATCGGAACAAAAATGATAGCCATAAGAAACCTAAAGAAAAGAATAAACGAGCATGGCGGATAGAGCAGAATTTCAATTGCACTACGAGTTCAATGCGGAAGGAAGCAGACATCATGCTAAATATTATCTCTCACATGCGGTTTGTTACATTATTTGGATAATCATTTTGCAAATGTAATCAATTTATTGTGTTTCTAGAACTTTAGTCTTGTTCAGGCAGCCGATGTACGACACATCCATTGCCCACGTTGTTACTGGCGAGATCTACTCCGTAGCACCAAGTCGGAAAGTACTGAAGAGCTGAAGCGTGACGTGCTTCATCATAGGTGCCTTGGAGGATTTGCCTAGGGATGTCTTCTGCGATGTTGTCACGGTCAAAATAGGTGGTTGGCGATTTCTGCTCCCAGGTGGTAGAGTTGAAAGTCACGCAAATGAGTGACCAGTCGGAAACTATGGAACGCGAAAGTAGATGATCGACTGTCGCTGCTGTTCCCCCCGGCAAGAGTTTTCAAATTTTGGCAGTGACAGCCACAACCAACAATGACGGCCATTATGGTCCCAATGTGCGGCTTGAAGAGTCAGAGGAGAGTGACAATATATACAGATATATGTATTCGGCGAGGCAAAGGACGATTGTGTACCAGATAGGAATATACAGACGAGCATTGATTAGGCGCGACACGCAGAGAATGTGAGTATATCAGCGGTACGCATCTTTAAATGTATTTAATGATCAATCTTGTGTGTTTTCTTCCTCCACAGTTGGCCAATGAAGAGGCTGACAGCAATGTCTACAAATATCCCCTGAACATCGGCGCCTATTGGCTGCAAAGTTGTCTGAGCAAGATTTAAAAGAACATCATAGTGTCGCTGTCTGCCGATGTACTCAAGATCCACAAAAATGATTGCCAGCTCGCAGACAGCGACCCAGAACAAAATCAAGGATTCGTATTAGCGACATGTGTCGGAATTTGGTGTGGTGTCAAGCGATGCAGTGAGACGGTAAGGTGTGTATTGACTGTTCCAGCAGCTCTTCTTTTTATAAACTTCTTGTTTTGTGTTTTTCAGAAAATCGTATCCGTTTTCGTGTTCATAGAGCTGAAGGATGAGGATCGCACGCTTCTATTGCCGCTTTCCTACACGCAGATGGCCGATGGGGCCCATTGAACTCAGCTATGTGGGGATCCAGCTGAAGCGTGAATGTCTCCAGTTAATCCAACTTTTTGTACTGCGAAAGATCAAGGAAGGCCGGCGTGTCGATGTTCCCGGCAACCAAGACTATACCTTGTCCAACATAAGCGACTCCTACGTGGGCTGCGATCAGGAGTAGAAGGACTACAAGGATCAGGAGTCGAAGTGGCCGATTTCCAATCTGACAATCAGACCGAGTCGGATTAGGGCGTACGTTAAGATTAGTATACATAACAAATCCTACCCTAATAAAACATGTAGCATACTCTTGGGGCTACCCGATAATACCATCAATATTTTAGACCATCTTTTGGGAACTGGTTTGATTCAAGGTGGTTAAAATTGCTTTAAACCGCCATCTCCTGCAGTCCTTAAGGTCCTTGATGGATTCAAATGATAGAGGACATTGCCCAAATCAGAAGAAGGTGTGGCTTATCCTGATCCGACAAGACACAGCCCAGTTATAGCATTGTAACAATTCTGAATTACACGAAATTATGAAGTTGTACTCAAAAAATACTGTAGCATACTTGTAGCTACTTTCCTTTTGAAAAAATTAATTGGGGTTTCATAGCAACCAGCTTTTGACACAGTGAAAAATGTAAAAACCAGCTACCTTCTGCTGATTTCTGTTGGCCTGGTACTCGGTCTGAAAATTTACATTTGAGCGAAGCATTTTCAGAAGAATTTTGTTGTACTCAGTGGCGCCCCAACTCTGAACGGTAAATTCTCGAACTACGTTATTTTTGTTCCAAAAGTGGCTGTCGTCATCCCGGGGGCGCCACTGTGCAACAACGCTTTTTAGTTCCAAAAGAGGCCACCCTGATCAAGGGGGCGCCACTGTGCAAACAAATGGTGGTTGTTGTACAACAAAAACCACTTTTGTTGTACAACAACAACAACATAAATCGACAAGAACAACAGAACAGCCTTTTTTGTTGTTTTATCCTTTATTTGAAGGACGATCAGAACATGCCACACCTCCTCGTAATCGGATCGCTGGCTATCAGTCAGGATGCAAAGCAGCAAGCTGCTGTTTACAATAAAGCTGAAAGTTTGTGATTTATGCCGCAGTGTGTCAGCGGCTTTATCGATTAGAAATACCGTCTGACCCTCGGAAGTATACCAAAATATACTTTCCCTTTTTAATATATACCTTTGAAAATCATATTCATTTTGATATTCTGTTGAATATTACCAGCAATATAGGACATTCAACGCTGAACATATAACTTTGTAAGATAGGAGAATCCACTTTCTAAAAGACTACTTAGTTCTAGGGACTTCCTTTTATTTTTTTTTTTTTCCAATAAATTAAAATAATACCGCTGAATTTTGTTGTTTTGGTAAATAGTGCTGCAAAACGAACCAAGGGAACATTCAATAGGAACAGGCATATCGAGTATGTTATCATTATCTGATTATCTGATTATCATTAGCCTCAAATTCAAATAAACACAAAACATGGTATTGTTTTTAAATTTCACATTTTATTTTCTTTTGTTTTTCACTTCAAAAGGATTCGTAATTTAATCATTTGTCACACATTTTCGCTATCCTTATTTCGAGTGTTAAGTTGCATTTGCAATTGTATAATCATTGTGTATTTTCATTTGGTTTTTTTTACTCTTGCATATTTTTTTCTTTTCTTTGTTTTTCTTGTTCTCAAAAAGTATTAACATCCATTGCACATTTTTTTGTTCTTGCTCTTGTTGCAGTTGCTAATTGTGTTAATTTGTTGTTATAATAAAAATTCAATTTGTCTGCTGTTCATTGTTCATTTTGTTAATAACTACAGTTGTTTCCAATGCTATTGAGTTCTTTTTTTTCTTTATATCGAATTTGGATTTCGTTTCGTGGCATGTTTTTATGACTTATAAATCGTAATAAATATGCAATTGTTACCCTCGTGTATCCCGCTGCCCTTGCACTTGGACTTGCCAAAAGTAAAGTGTGATAAGAGATAACTAACAATTATGCTCAAACAAGACAAATGCCCGATAACAATATGTTAAAAGAGATTCAGCGCAACGGCATGCACGTGAACTTAATTAAATGAGTACATTGTTTGGCTGTCAAACATTCGTATAATAGAGACTATGTATATATATTTAATAAAAATGCTTTAAAAATAGTCAAATGCGTACAAAAAGTTTCACGCCATTTCGAATGTTGCCAACGCTCAGCTCATCGCTCATCGCTCATCATTCGCCATCAAATGAGTTTCATAATTTAACTATTACATTTTGCTAAAGTCTTCCAACTGACTGCCATGCCTCCTGTTGACTTTTGTTCATTATCATTAATTGTATTGTTTATAATTTAACCTCTGTCAAACTTATACAAACTGTAAAAATTATGTTAAAATGTTGTGATTTTTGTATTTGGTAATCTTCTCTTTGTTTGTCCTGTTACTCATCGATCGGTAGATCGATCATCGATGCACATTTATCAATTAGACTGTTGTATACATTTTAGAATTTCTATTTACTCGACATCTTATAGCTTTGTATGGTCTGTAGTTTCAATTATCATTATTATTATTATTCTCCATTCATCATTTAATTAAAGATTACATTTGTATATTTACTCGTAATTCAATTTGATTGGAAACCTAAAAAATGTTTTGATTATGTTTCGATTTGTTGCTACATGGTTTAATGGGACTTGGGGTTTTCAAAAAATGAATGAAATAACCTGTGAGAATGAGTGTGAGCAATGCCTGCAAGTACACTGAAAAACAAACCCATTGACAATCGCCACTTGTACGAACAGTGTACGTTTACGGCTGGAGGAATAAATAAATGTTCAGCAATTGGGGGATTTCATTATATTCCTGAATCGAATTAACATCCAAGCTGCATTCACAACCAATTAATTATTATTTCCCATTTTTTTGGTAGAATTTTCATTGAGTTTTGTTTTACTTGTATTGCAAGTTTTGTTAGTTATTCCTCTAAAGTTCATTCTAAAAAATTGAAAACCATATTGAGATATAGAGAAATTAAACAAATGTTCAATTTAGATCTCGGAAATTGTGCATTTGTCTATGGAGTTTTGTTTGGATTCGGGATTTACTTCTTTGCTTATCTATAATTCGGTTGTCATCGTTATTCATTTTTCTCAAAGTGTTCGAAGTGAAGTTCTTAATTATTATTGTAATTCTGCTAGAGTGTCTGTCGTCTTCTTTTGGTTTGTGTTCGTTTTCATGCTTTATGCTTATATATTCTTCTTGTGGTTTATTCAAACTTTTGTATAGTTTATAATTTACTTTTTTTAATGTTCGCGTCTGCTTTGAATTATTTTTGCTGCAATTAACGTTTGGTATTCTTGTACGAGTACTGTTGTGTCGTTTGGGATTGGGTCTGAGGAGAGGCCCTGAGCCCAATTTGGGTGTTTGGAGATGTGTTGTGTCACTTCGTTTTGTTATTAGTTTTCTTTTGTTAGTTTACCATTAAACATTTTGACTAAATTTTTGCTATTTTGTTTGGTTTTGTTTCATTTACGTGTAGTATGTGGTTTTTGTTTGGTATCTTTTGTGTTTTTTTTTTTTCAGTGTACTTCCCTAAAGACTAAACATTAGCATTGCTGCTGTTATTTTCATTTTTCATTTTCCATTTACGATTACGAGTGTGTCCATTTTTCATTTACTTCAGTGTGTGAGTGTGGGTGTGTGGCTTAATTGGCTAAAATTTCCTTATTTCTTTTGTTTAAGGTTGCAAATGACATTGTTTTGCTTACTGCAATTCTCTTGCCTTTTATGTTTTCGTGAGTTTTGTGTTTTAGTTTTATAATTTAAACTCTCTAATCCTAAGTACAATGTTTGCAATTGGCTTACGTTTTCTTCTCTTATCTGCTGCTTCATCTTCATCTTCCTCAATAAATGTATTTAAATCGAAATTTACGTTCAAGTCTTTTTCAGCGACAAATGCATTTGAATTTGTTCTCATATTTCTTAATCATTTTTATTCTTAATTCTTATTAAATCTGCTCAAAATCCTTTGCTTTAATTATGCTTTTATTATATGTTTTGCACTTTAAATACAATCAATATAAATCAAAGTCTTCTTCATTTTGGTTTTACTTCTAAAAAAGATCTCCAAGTATCTTTCTGTATGAGTGATTTATTCTCTTTTCTTCCCTTTGGTAAAAACGTAAACGTAAAAATGACACAAAACTTCTTCGATGTTTTATCCTTTTAAAAGGAGAGGACACACAGAGACACAGAAACCGAAACCCAAGCATTTCCCAAGAGTGAGCACTTCCACTTCCATTCAATTTATGTTCGCAATGCATCTTCATTTGGCGGAGGTACAGTTGTGCTTGAGAAATTCTTTCGGCTTCGGGTCTGCTCTGCTCTGTTCTGTTCTGTTCTGTTCGCTGTTCTGCTTTGAACTTTGAACTGCTGCCATTGTCTCTGCTGTTGCTGTTGCTGGCTGTTGCCTCACACTTGATTAGTTACTCGTAAAATTGAGAAATCGAACAAAGGAATTGAAGTTGTAAAGCTGTGAAGGCTTAAGAGCTCTTATGTTTGCTTAGCTTGATACTAAAGGTTTTGTTTTGCTTTTTCTGACTTAGTTTTTCACATCGTCTTTGCGGGTTGTTGACTGTGGATCTGTGCCTAAATTTATCATGTCTCGTGGTTTCCACACCGGGGACCCTACAATTAAATGAAAGAAAGAAAAAGATACAATGGAAACCATACATATATGAAAAATTATGAAATATTTTCGTTTTGGTTTTTGCAGAACTTAATTTGTAGTTTCGGTTAAAGTTTTAGTTTTTGTTTCTTTTTATATGGAAAATATAGAGAGAACGAGTTAGAAACAGAGAGAGTGAGAGAAAGACAGACAGAGAGAGCGAGTGGGAGCAGGGGCGTCTCCATTTGGTTATATACAATTAGTGTCGTACAGATTTTGATCAATAAATGTTCAGCCAATTTTCAGTCGGGGGTTAATCGTCTATTTCAAAAAAGCATGCAAGCAGTGCGACCAAAATACTCGACTTTGGGCGCACTTTTGGTTAGAAAAAATATAAGCAAAACTAATTATTGTTTAATGTAATGAGCACTACTTAAAAACGGGGTTACGCTACTCAATATAGTTTGGGGTGGGGTTTGGACTGGGGTGGGTCTCTGGGCTGTAGAGGGATCAGTACTAAGTTCAATAGCTAATATTTGTGGGTAAGGCTTAGATTGAGTACAGTTGTGTTGGCTAAAATGTTGACATCGCTTGGTCTGGTATATTTATTTCGATTCATCTTTTTTGTTTTTACTATAGTTATAGACTAGGTAAGTTCTCGAATTTCTGATCAACAGTTTTGCATTTTATGCCAACATTTTCTTTGCTGCCTCTGAAGTTTTTGTGTGTGTCTTGCTTGCGCGGGAGGGATTGGGGACTCCAATTCGTGATACAAAATTATATAGAGAGATATACATACATATATACAGACAGATACATATACATACATTTCAAGGGGAAAGTAATAATGGAAAATTGTGTCGGAATGAGTGGCCAAGCATTTCCCTAATTTCGAGATGAGTTTTTCAAATGCAAAAGTCAAAGAGAGCGTGATTCAAAATGATGAAAAAAGTTGTGCAACGCGAATAGATGGGAGTTTCATAAAATTCAATTTATGTATATTTAATTTAATTTTTATTTAGTGGCACACAAAAAGTTCTGTTTGCACAGCATACAGAAAATGAAATTTCTGAACAAAAACTTTGTGGGTGAAGGGGACGAGAGTGTGGAAAAATGCCGAATAAATTGTGAAAAATAGCGATTTAATTGAAGGAGTGGTGGCAGTGGTAGTGGTGGGAGTAGTGGTGGCAGGTCGAGTTGTGGGGGCACGTGTGTGTAACCATAAGACATATATATAGTTGTATAAATATATAATTCGATTATAATGTACTTTTGCATTAGATATTAGCGCTCTTTCGGCAGTACAAGATTTTGTTTCAGATCTGTGGCACACTCTCGATACTTCGATGTTTCTTTTGTTATTTGATTTTGTTAGTTTGGTGATTTTTCATTTGAGAAAATGCAAAACGTTCAAATTGGAAAAAGAAAACTTGCAAAGTCCCTTTGTTGGTTTCTGTATCAGTTCGGTTTCTGGTTTGTTAGTTTGTTAATTAATTAATTAATCAAGCGATGCCAACTAATAATATCAAGTGTTTTGTAACAGACACAACAGACACACAGATACGCTATATGGATATAATATTGTGTGGATAAGAGATGCATCCACATCGGAATAGGCGGGAAAAGAAAACCTAGTACTAACTTAACATGCCTTCGCCTCGTCTTCGTTCCGACTTTGACTTCGACTTATATATATTGTATGTTGTATGTATATATGTATCTAACTCAATTCAACTTTATTCAAGCTTGTGTGTTCATTAGTTATCTGGGATTTTAGTTATCTTTGAGATAATTGTGTGTATTTCTGTGTGTGTGTGTGTGTAAACATAATGGAATATCACCCGATTAATTGTTTAATGACTAATTCAATTCGACCGCTTTACTGCTTTCTGCTTGCTGCTTTCTGTCGCCTAATTACAAATGAACATTGTTGCACTTACCTGCTAAGCAACTACAAAATAAATTTAAATGCATAACTAATTGAGGGAGGGGGCCAGAATCTCAGTTTCTCAGTTTCTCAGTTTCTCAGGGGGTAACCAGTGTCGAGTATTGAGTAAACATACATATTTATGAGGGGGGATAGGCCAGGTAATCGCTGCATGAACTCGATTAGATTTCTGTCTCTCTGTCCGTCAGGGGTTTCTGGTACGGGTTTGTGCGTATAAGATTCGTATTTGTATTCATATATAAGTATTTTATGTCATATGTATTGATGTATGTTGTGTATTTCCCATATGTCATTTCGTTTAATTGCATTTCAATTGCGTTAGTTCGAGTTTAGTTTAGCTGCGAGTTTTCCCATTATTGTTAGTTATATTTGTATTGGTTATTGGTTTTAGGTTTAGTGTTCGTTTTTATTCATTTGATTTTCAAGTTGTAGCTCGCTCGTTCGCTCGCTCATTTGTTGTTTATTTTTTGATTATTTGTTTAGTGGATTTAGTGGATGTTCGAACACGAACATTTCACTGTCCGTTCGACTGTCTGCCCTTGTGTGTGTGTGTTTGTGTGCACACATGGATTACCGTTTACCGATTACATTTGATATTTGTTTTAGCTTTTACTGTGTTACGGTTTTACACTTAAATGTTCTTCCATTTTGCGGTCTCCACTTATTTCTATTTAGTTGCATTTATTTGTGTATATTTATATACTCGTATTTCGGAGCACTTCCATTTTATATGCCGTATATGCTGCTGTATATAGTATGTATGTATGTATGTACTTCTGTATATATACTATATGCCATATTATTTATGTATATTTTTTGATTTTTGAAAACGGTTTTCCCTTTTGATTTTGCTGCTGTGAAGCCCAGTGTAAACTGTAAACTGTAAACGTTTCTTGAAGCTTAAAACTATTTTGACTATGACTTTCATTAGTTTAGTTATTTTTTTCCCCTTTGAATTCTTGTGTTACAACAACCTGAAATTTGATCTTAATCATTTTGCTAGTCGAGTGTTTGTTTGGGAGGTTTGGGGCAGGCCAATAAAGAAAGGATATTCCGTTGACCTGGCCACAGGAGATGGGCGGAAAGGAGAGTTTCGGATATACAAATACCTATAGTATATGGTATATAGGATGAATGGATATTTTCTGTGGCTACCGTTTGTATACATATATGTACATATACAAATACATATAATACTGAACATTGAGGTACGACTTACGATTATCATTCTTTGAATACACACCACCGATTGCCTGGTATTCTGCTTATTGTATTTTCTGATTTAGTGAAATGTTAAAACTGGAAATGCCGAAAAACATACGAGTACGCGCGCGTGTGTACGGGGTTGTACGAGTAGGAAATTGTGATTTGATTTCGACTTGTATATGCATGTATATTTGTTTTATATACTCTATAAAAAACCTATAAAAATCATACAAAAAACCATATGCATATATGCAAATTATTTGTCACAACATTATTCTCACACACACTCGAAAATTTGTCTAACTAATTTTATCTTTTGTTTTCCGTGTAAATATTCCCCACTTTAGGTATACGTTTTGTTAGGTATTTATTCTGTTAACCCTATAGAATGTTGGCCAAAATCCCGCATTGGGCCAGCTCAGTTGCAGTTTTCCTTCATTTCGCTTGATGGGTAATTACAATTTTTTGATTTCATTCGCAGGCTCCACTCCCGACTGCTTCAGACATCAACGTTGCCAGTGACATAGTTTTCCCTTGTTCTTTCAGCTCTCTCTTTCTCGGCTCTACTAATAGTTGGTTTGTTGGCGACTTCCCTTCAACTTTCTTCTGTTTTTGTTTTTCCCTTTTTTGTGTGTTTGTGTGCGGTTGCTTTTAGTTTTTTTTTTCTTGTTTTTTTTGTAATTTTGTCCCCCCCCCCCCCCACCCCATCTACGTATCTATCAACTTGAGTTGAGTTTTAGTTTGCCAGTAAGTTGGGGATGCATGTCTCTTGGTAGTTTACTTGAGTGCGAGTATGAATTTCAACTTTAGTTTAAGTTTTATTTTCTCTGCTCTTTTGCGTTTTGTTTTATTAAGCTTTGTTCCGTTGTTGTTTTCCTACGCAATTACGGCACTTGAGTATTGTGTGTGCAACGCGGCGTATATGTACGTAATATGCACCCCTTCTTCGTGTGCCACATGACGGAACATCCGCACATTTTCTGTGTAAATCATGGTGAAATGCTCGGATACTGAAGCTTAAATAATTAACTAGAAATGGCGGTGGCACACACATTATGCAACCACCTCACCTGCATCGTCCTCCAGCCTCCATTCTCCTTGGGTTTCTGATTAGTTTTGGTTTTCGGTATGAACTATGGTACTCTAAAGAGCCAAAAACTACGCGCGGATCTAGGGTGACTTACATGCTAAACACTTACACAACGAGTACGAGTAGCGAGTAACGAGTGAAACTGTTTTGAGTTTTCTATACGATTGTGGTTTATGGTTATGCTTTCTTCCCGGGGTATTTGTAGATTGTATATACTGTATACTGTTAGGTCTTTGATTTCAATCCCTTGTGTTTGAAGTTCGAGTACGAGTATTTTGGTTATTTGTTTGTTATGTTTAGGTTATGTTAGGTGTTGCTTTTTGCATTGCGTTTACGTATATCTGAGCTGAGTTCGGTTAAAATTAATTTGTTGAGGCATTCGGGTTGTTGTTGCTGTTATCTTTGGTTGCATTCTGAGTGGATTCAAATAACTCTTCTAGTCTACGTAGATACGTTCCCTCCTCAGTCCTCTCTCCTTGACAGCCCAGTACCAGTTCTGTGCCTAGACGTGTATCTCGAAGTAGTCGTGACAGTCGACACATCCCCCGGAATCGCCGCCACCCATCTCTGGCACGAATCCTATCCCTCCCGTGGCCGTAGGCTGCGCACTGACCACCACCATGCCTCGGGGCGTTTTCTTCCGCGTGCGACTTTGCCGCACGCGGGACTTATGCTAGGAGGGTCTCTTCTGGTACAGACAGTCAATGCATGTGGTGTACTCGGGCGCCGAGGAGCTCAGCTGGTAGCCACCCGCCTGCTGCTGCGGATCGTGGGTGCAGCCTCCAGTATATCCGGAGGGAGGTCCGTAGCCACCAATCTCGGGCACATAGCTGACGTACTGCTGTGGCTGGTGCTGGTGTTGGTGCGGTGGCTGGTGCACCGGCATTGGCTGCCTGGGCACTGGATCGTAGATGGGCTGTGAGAACGTGTTCTCCGCCGACTGGGATCGCAGGGGTCCCGAGCTATAGACTACGTAATTTCGATCCGGGGAGACTCCATAAGCCCGCTGGCCATAAGAGCTGCTTGTCGTGGTGCTGTCACGCGATGTGGAGCGTTCCAGGGATTTGCTTAGGCGACTGCGTCCGCCACTGGTTCCACCGGTTCCATTGCCTCCACTGGCATACCGACCACTGGGCGCTGCGGCCACATAGTGATCGCTGCAGGTCTGGTTGTCGTAGACCGGATAGTACTGATATGTCTCCTGGGGGCGCGGTTTGGTGCCCGTCTCGAAGCTGCCGTGGGCGGACATGCTGCGCTTGCGCCCGCCGTAGGGCACATCCAGATTGTGATCGGATCCGCCGTGGCTGTCGAAGCTGCTGCGAGGCGAGTGCCGGAGACAGGTGCTGCCCCTGTCCGGAGAGAGGTGATCCAGGCTGCTGCGGGGCGAGATGTGCGGCGAGAGCGTTTCCACGCTGCACACATGCGATGGTCCGCCCTTTTTCAGGCAGCTGCGATCGGGGCTCTTCGACTTGGCCGGACTGGAGGGGGGCTTCAGTATGCCAGGAGCCGGACTGGTGTGCTTCAGAATGCCACCACCCTCCGAGGATCGGCGGGGACTGGGAGTGCGTCGGCCGCCCGAAATCCGATCTTGAGAGTTGTCCCGGGACGAGCAGACACTCAGCCGCTTGCCCTGATCGCTGAGACTCGTGCGCGGAGACTTGATCTTGATGATGCGCACCGGGGAGCTGCCCTGGGACTTGCATCGGTCAGGCGATATGTAGATGCTCTGCCGCTTGCCGCTCTTCGGCTTTGAGGAGACGGGTCGCTCCGGTGACTTGGCCTTAAATATCTTGTCCACCTTCTTGTCAATCACCACGATGTGGGAGGCCAAGCCGGAACTGGTGGTGGCCTCTTCCTCGGTCTCATCGCCGGATCGTTCCGACGGTCCTGTGGTGGTGCCCGTGCTGTCCGACTCTGTGGCGGGCCGCGAGGGCGACTCAATGTCCACGATCACCGTCTGCTGGGTGTTCTCAACGATGGTCTGCGGCTCTGGCGACAAACTCGAATCGTTCTGCTGCTGATCGGCCGCCTCTTCGCCTAGATCCTGCGGATCGAAGGCCTTCTCTCGCAGACCGGCCATGTAGGCCATAATGTCACAGGTGCCATCTGCCAGATTCTCCTGCTCCAGGTCACTCAGGTGCTTGTCCATGAAGCGAGCTGTGGCGTCCGTCTCGGTCGGTTCTCTGTCACGGTCGCGTCGTTGCTTATGCAAGGACTCCCTGGCCTGGCCCACTGCATGGTGCTGATGGACTACCGCCACCTGCTGCGAGGCGGCCAAACGCTCCGCCTCGCTCTCAAATATCTCGATCACCTCGATCTCCTGCTTGGGCGACTGTCGGGGCGATTGACGGGGCGACTGACGCGGGGACAAGTGCAAGGTCTGGTTCTGTATCTGTATCTGATGCTGGGTCTGGGTCTGAGGCTGATTGGGGTCGGAACTGGCGAATAAGCTACCACTACTGCCTAGACTTATATTAAAGGAGGCCGCCACCTGGGCGGCATGCACCTCGGACTCAGATCTCGAGTCCGTCTCCGACTCGTCGCTGGGCTTACCTAGGTCCTTCATCAGCACCGGCTGGTAGCTGGCCGGCGGATGCGATGATTGTATCAGGCGCGCCTGGCTCCCAGTGCTGCCCACCGAGAGTGTCGATGTGGTGCTACAAGATTCAGATGCGGATGCGGATTCGGGGCGAGAAATGGAGAAAGGCAGAGAGCGTAAGGCGTAAGGGTCGAGCAATAGTCGAGGAGCGATTGGCTCTCGGATATACGGGATCTACCGGAGCCTCGCACTTACCTCAGCGTCAGGTGATTGGGCGTGCGGCCCAGTGTGGCCTTGGGCCTGATTGTGCCCTGCTGTGAGTCCTCCTCCCCCTCTGACTTTGTTCCCGGATCAATCCGCTCAATGTCGCTGCTATGATGATGCAAGTGCGGCTGCCTGATTGGCGGCGGTGGTGGCTCCCTTGGATGTGGATGTGGGTGGGGATGTGGATGCTGATGAGTCTGCTGCTGTTGTTGCTGTTGCTGCTGCTGCTGTTGCTGGGGTTCTATGGAGGAGTAAGCGATTTCTTTATGGCATAAATGTGTGTGTGATGAAGCGATGGATGGAGCGTTGGATGGCATTTGTTAGCGAGCGAGTTAGAAAGCGGCTGGGAGGAAGTCAGTCACTTACCTGTCACATCGCCCACCGTCTTGCTGCGGCTGCGGAAGCCACTCGGCTGCATCGGCTGGCTGTGGCTGTGGCCAGGGCCAAAGTGTACGCTCGGAGGCAGATCGTCTGCCTCCTGGCTGCCCGACAGATTGTCATAGTCGATATTGCCCGCCGAGTGCCGCTGCGAACCCGATTTTTTCTTTGGTTTACCCAGCGTGTGAGAGCCATGAACGATGGTTATCTGCTCAAAATAGTCTGATATTAAAACATCCATTCAGAAGAGTGCAACCCCCTGGGGTTTACCTGCTGCTTGGGTCGTTCCAAGGTCTGGGAGTTGCCCGCATAGCCGTGTCCGTGTCCGTGTCCGCTCATTCCCTGCGATGAGTGGCCTGAAACGGAGCCGGAGCTGCCGCCAAAGTTCTTCATGGGAATTGACATGTTCCGCACGCTCTCGCGTATGATCTGGCGTATGGTCTTGAGGAACGCATTCCGGAAGTCCGCGGTGCTGTTGGACAGCACGTAAACCTTCTCGGAGCGTCGCTGCAGCTGCGAACGCAGATGGATGAGCTCCCACAGGAAGTGCGAGTCCATGTCCTTGGCCGAGCTGGCACGCACCTGTACCTCGGTGACGGGTATGAGCACTTGATAGCGTATAATCTCAACCTCATTGGTGGCATTCTTGCTCGAGACGCCCTAAAGTAAAGAGAGTTGTGGCTTAGTGGAGGATTTCCAATGGATTTCTTCTCTTTTCTTACCATCAATTTCTTCTTTTGTCGCAAGCGCTCCTTACAGAGGAACACAACCGCCGACTTGAACACAAAGCACATGGCATGCAACTCAAGTCCCTTCTTAATCTTGCCCAGAAAATCGGAGATATTGAGCCACTCGACACCGCCATAATACAGCAGGTCGCCTAAAACAAAACACAAATAAAATATGCATCAGGCAATGTTCAGTTTCTGTTGTTTGTAGATCTCACCTGGACTCAAATCAATGGGCTGCTTGCAGGACTTTTGATGCTGCCTGAACAAGTGATCAAATATGGCGCCGTATTCCTCGTGGATGCGCTGCATCTCATTGATGTGCTCGGCAACCTTCTCCATGCCCTTAAGGGCCTCTACAAAATGGAGCAAAGAGAGTTTAAGATGTTAAGACTTTTTCTGTTGTACATAGGAGTATGTAAAAGGACTTACCACACAGATGTACATGCTCGTCAGCCCGGGTATCGGTTAGATTGCGCATCTGCTGGAGCAGCAGCGGATACTTGAGAATGCGCTGAATGGGCTTGATCAGATACGACTCCAGGGTGCTGCTGTGCTGCTGCTTGGGATTGCGTGCCGCCAGGAACTCCTGCAGGGCATGATTGCCTTCATCTGGGTGTGGCAGTTGCAGATGTAGATGGCAGATGGAAAATGGCAGTGTAGAGAGGCAAAATGGAAATGTAAATTGAGACATTTGCCAAATGATTCGATTTCAATGGACGTTCGTTCGAGTCGGTGTAATTAATTGCGACGTTGGCCCATTAAGGACGATGAGACGAGAGAAGGCGTACCGAGGCGGGCACAAGGATATGCAGTTACAGGGATAACGGCAAGGCACGGCACGGCATGGGATGGCACGGTATGGCATGGCATTGGCAACGTCACAACGTCGACAAGAAAATGTCATTAACTTGTTCTTATTGTCAGCCGAGCAGCTTTTGATAAAGGCAAAGTCAAAGCCTGTCTGTAGCAGGAGCGGGAGCAGTAGCAGGAGCGAGAGCAGATTTACGTCTAATAGCGCCTGTCGCTGGCTGCTTGTCCTTCTGCCAGTCTGACAAGTCTCCCGCTCCTGTTACTGCTGCTCCTTCTCCTGCTGCACGTAACGAAGGCACTTAAGTGCACTTCTTGCTATAATTAATTATCCTTTCAACTTTTTGCATAAAATTTCATGCAACAGCCAGGCGCAGTGAACGTTGTGCCACGTTCTCCCTGCCACTACTGCTGTCCCCCTCCTGCTCCATCACTTTTAGGTGGATGATGGCACTGCCTCCCCCCCCCCCCTTTTGGGTTACCTTGACAACGCACTGATGCTCTGGAGCTTAGCTCATTGATTGCAAATACATTTTGCATACATTTTTACCTCCAACGCTTTTGATTAGCTCTTCCC
The DNA here is from genome assembly GCF_900245975.1 of Drosophila guanche. Taxonomy (NCBI): domain Eukaryota; kingdom Metazoa; phylum Arthropoda; class Insecta; order Diptera; family Drosophilidae; genus Drosophila; species Drosophila guanche. Next base: position 8,345,006 of record NW_022995744.1, on the reverse strand, counting down.
AGGCAGCCAGATACCATGGATCCCATTTGCCTCAATCAATGTTGCCAGGATAGTTTCGAGTGTGTGTGGAGTGTGGAGAGGGGTGAAGGAGATGCCAGAAGGATGTGGTTGCCACAGGTAAAAGTGTGTGTGGCGTGGTGTTAAGCTTGGACTAAGTCTAATTTAATTATGACATGTTGCTGCCTCTCCCCCATCCCAGCCGCTCTTTCTCTCAGCGCCAGCAGTGCCTTTTATCCGCCTCACTGCAGCAGTAGGCCACTTTCTTTCTCTCCCTCTCTCTGTATTCCCCCACCCTCTGTTTCTTTCTCCTGCCACACACAAACAAGCACTAAAACACACACTGGAAGTCTCTCCGGCTGCTCCTGTGGCATAGTTTTGGGTCTCCATTTGTAAGCGTGTCATAATTCTACAAGTTTAATTAACAAAAGATACTTGACAGTGGCCGCTGCCACTGCCACTGCCACTGTCTCCTGCCTTGGCATGAATATGAATATGCTGCCGCCCCTCAATCTGCCACCATGGCGGCCCACGCCTTATGCCTTATTGTTCTCTTCCCCGTTACAGTTTTGTTGGTTGCCATTTGCGGTTGTAATTATTCATTTAACTTGCAAATCATTTTAAAGTGAACGCCTCATCGTGGCCGTGGCATGCCACACAATTGAAGCGAATAGTTTGCCAATTGTTGCCGCACAGCCGGGTTCGGTTGGGTTCTGGGGCTCTGTTGTTTAACTTGCAAAAGTTTCTTGCCTCAACTTCAACTCAAATAGACTTTGACTCTTGACGCTGATTGCAATAGGTGGGAGTTACAACTCCAGTGCGTTTCGACAGCATAAGACAGTGGAGAATGTTAATTTGCCACCCCCATCTGGGCATTCCTTTTGATATATTCCCTGATATATGTAAATGGAATGCGCATTTGATTTGTCTGGGGAAATACTCACTCGGATGCAGGACCTTCTGCGCCTTGCTGTGACTCGCACAGAACGATGAATACAGCTTAAAGTGATTCACATAGTACAGAAAGGCTGAACCAATCGCAAAGAGTACATTCTAGAGGGAAATACTCAAAGATACAGTACACAGATCGAATATATTATTGTCAGCACTCACCCTGAACTGTCCGCAGTGCTCGAACTTATTAAACTCTGGTTCTAGATCCAGTGACTCCTCGAGATTCTGTAGAAACTGTCGCTGGAATGTGACGATCTCGTGGATGTTGCCAAACAGCGCATTGATCTCGGCATTCGAGAGGAATGTCTCCCGCTTCATGGGCTCCAGATAGTGCTCCAGCAGATTGTTCAAGTGCTGTATTCAAGATTGTGATTGTGGATTACTTTTCGCGTTCAATAAATAACAAATTACGGGACGGGCAAATACTTTTGGAGGGACAAACAAAAATACATAAATTAAATTAAAAAATCAGCGACCACTGTCTGCGGAGTGGATCCTTTTGGAGTTGGAGTTGGAGTCTGAGTCTGAGCCTGTGTCTGCGTCCGAGTCCTGCAGGCCACAACAATCCCCATCGGAGTTGGCCAGCGGTTCTGCTCGGTTTGGCGCAGAAAACTTTTTAGTTTTTGCAAACTGGCACAAAACATGAAACAAAAAACAGAAAAAGAGACTGGGCTGGGCTGGGCTGGACAGAAATACTCATACTGTAGCATCGCCACAGGCGCGCGCTTTCATTTGGAACAATACTTCCGGGCAGGCAGCGAATGTGGAGGAGGAGGAGGAGGAGGCAGCCACAGCCAGTGGGCCACGAGGTTGGCTATGGAGCAGTCCATGCTCCGCAGATAAGACCCGAAGCCATCGCCATCGCCGTGGCCGTTGCCGTTGCCGCAGCGGCGCTTTACATAATTTCTAAATTATAATAATTATTTGTATGCTTCCTGGGCCCTGGACCCTGGCTTCGACGGTGGCTTAAAGCAAACAGTTGGTGGGCGTGGCGTGGAGGCTTCGAATCAGGGAAAACAAAGTCCGGGACACAGTTAAAGGATTAAAATTTGCATTTTTAATTGCAAGCGGACTTTTGTTCCCCTTCTATCCCATCCGCCTTTTGGCCTTCAGACTTCAGACTCAACTAATGAATACCCGACGACTGTGACTGCGCCTGGGACTACTCCGACTACCACCGACAGTGTGGTCGATGGCCAGGATTTGGTTGATTCCAGGGGCGGACTGTTGGCGAGTGTTAATGGGTGGGTTGGCTGACTTACCTTCACATAGGTGCGCTCCGTGTCCACCAGTTCCATGACGACTTTGCGTAGCTTCTCCGCATCGGTTAGCTGCCGTGATGGGGTCAATGCCGTTGTCGACACCGATGAGGTGACAGAGCCTGTGGGGCTCGATTTGCGTGTTTCCTGGGGTGAACGACAAAATCCGGTAACCTTAACATGGGGTTCATGTTGTCAGGTTCATGTTGTTGTTGTTGTTGTTGTGTTGTGTGGTGTTTGTTGTAGTGTTTGATTGTTGCATGATGAGGAGAGAGTTGTTTTTTTTGTTGTTGTTGTTGTTTGTTTGTTGTCGTGAAACGAAAAGGAGCAAACCCACACAGACACAAAGAAACACACACGAAAAAGGACACGGAATAAAAGAAACAAAAAAGAGATGCGAGCGCATGAAAAAGGAGACACCAAATAAATGGCAATAAACAGAAAATGAAGTTAGCAAAATGACAGAAGATACAGATAGACAGGCGATAGTTTATACGAGTACGAGTAATACCAGCAGGAGGAGGAGCTATCAGGGCAGGGCAGGGCCGGGCAGGGCGGGGCGCTAGAGGCTCATTCTGTGTAGAGGGTGCCACTTTCAAGGAGACTCTAACTCTGAGACATCTGCGGTTCTAAATGAGTGTCACGTCCTTGTCCAAGTTGTCTGTGTTCCCTTCTGTTCTCCTCTGTTCTGTGATGCAGCGGTGCGCCCTATCCACCCCCACCCCACCGCCAAGCGCTTTCTGTTCGTGCAGCCTTTGGTGTGTGTTGCGGCTAAAGTGTTTTGTGGCCACTCTCTCACTCACTCTCGCCTTGGTGTGTTCCACCATTTGCTTGCTCTGCCTGCTCTGCTCTCTGCTGTTGCGGTTACAAGCACATTTGGCACTGACAGTTGACGCTTGACGGTTGACATACAGTGGGTGTGACACATACACAGCGTACATCTCTCATGGGAGGCGCCTCCGACTGCCATCACCCCGTCCTGCTTTTGAATAAAGATGTAGAAGATGCAGGGATATGAAGTAGAGCTGGCAACAGCATCCTTCTTCCTTCGGAGCAGCCAGGCCAGTCTTCTACTTAAGCCATTCCTCTCGGTCTTTTGGTCTTTCGTTCTATCTGTATCTCTTGACTTTTTCTCATATTTGTTTAGCTCTTCTTCTTGTGCCCCTACTTGTGGCACACACACACACACACACACACACACACAGAAAAAGTGTTAAATGGAGCATTCCTGATAAATTGACTGAGCAACAGTGGCAATGGCACGCAGAAGAGTGGCAGCAAAATGAATTTGCATTGTAAATGCCTAAACAAACAGAATTCTAACCGAAAAAAGGTCTTGAACTTGAGTCAACAATTGGAGACACACAGAACAATGACAGTGAGAGAGAGAGAGAGAGAGAGAGAGAGAGAGAGAGAGTGAGTAGAGAAGAAGTGTCTAAGAATTGTTGAAAATTACTTGGATTACTCGTGGCAAATGGCATCCATTCAACTATTTATGGCCTTATCCCCCAATGCAGTTCATCTTCTCAGGCAGCAGCCGTGACAGCGTGCGAAATCCGTTTGTCACGCTGCCATCACTAGGATAGTACGGTAATCTCTCTCTCTCTCTCTCTCTCCCTCTCTCTTTCTTCCTTCTGCCATTCGTATCTTTCTCTTTTTCTTTTGCCTGGGAATTGCACTTGTCATTGTTTGGCCTCGCATTGTGGAGACATTTCACTTTTATGCAGTTGCACTTTGTGTATTATTACTTCTCTCAGTTACTGTGTTTGCCTCTTCTCTCCCACCTTCTCCTACTCTCCCTCTCTCTCTGCTGCAGCGTGTTCTTGTCTACTTTTAACTGTTTTATTGTTCTGCATTTTTGCGCTGCCATGCTGATTTGCATAAGCGACGCCGACCCAAAAGCCAACACAGACGGCGACGACGACGCCGTCAAGGGGGTAGACGGGGGAGTGGAAGGCTGGTCTACGGCCTGGCCTCCAGGTGGAAGCTTATGGACTCAGGTGGTAGGACACACACCACTGGTGTGGCAGTGCCAACGTCTGTGGCAGTTGCAGCTGCTGCTGCTGGCCCAAAGATGAAAAATTTGAAAATGTCTTGAATTTCAGTCTAGGCCTCTGCCTGCGCTTCTCCCCTCCTCACACTCTTTTCCCTCTTTGCTCTTCTCTGTGTGAAATGTCAACTTGAATTAAAAGGATTCCTTATATAACACGCCACCCACTGCCCCCTCCCGCTGTTCCCTCTCCGCTCAGAGGGTTTTTGTGTGTCACAGTGTTCAAGTATCATTAAATGAAGTGGGTTTCTGCCAGTTTCGAGCACACTTGGGGAAAGCATATCCAGAAAACAAAGTGCATTCTGTGGCATCTTTGCTTGTTGTTCTATCTGCCGTCACTGTCCCCTAAGTCCCCCATCCCCGTACCCGTCCCCACACCTCTTGTCTAGCCTACGACCCACTGGGCAAAGCGCAGCAGACACATTCGTTGTTGTGCTGTTCAGTTGTATATATACTATATAGTGGATATCCTTGATATTTTTATGCCAGGCACATTTCTATTTGTGACGTTTATTGTTCGTCCAGGGCTTGAGCCTCTTGACTGCTGCTGCTGCTGTTGCTGCTGCGACGGCGGTGGGCGGTGGGCGGTGGGCGGCCGACCCAATAGGCCAAATTTGCCATGACATCTTGAGATGTGTCGAGACGACACACAAACACAACACACTCGCCTTGTGGCTGCTCCACTCGTTCTTTTCTCTCTGCGGCTCGCCTTGGGGCCAACTCTGGTATCTTTGGTATCTCTGGCAACCCCCCCGTCCGTTCCCTTGGCCTGTCTTCTCTGTGTCTTCATTCTTCGAGTACGCAGCACGCAGAGTACATCTCTCTCTATCTTTTTGTGCAAATTTCAATTTGTGCACATTTCAATCACAAGTGCTCATTGGGGAGTAGTGGAGTACACAGAAGGAGGAGCAGAGCATCTACCATTCTACACTTTTCTATCCCCAAGCTTAAACCCAAACCCAATCCCTTTGGTAAGCCCCCGTGTATCCCTTCGCCTTCGTCATGTTTGGCGCTCGTTTTAATAGTTTCCGTTTCCGCTTTGCGAGTTCAAAGCAATTTGATTTGCCTTCCAAGTGGCAAGTTCCTGTGGGATACTGCTGCAAGTACGACTCGAGGAGTTGGGGGGACGATGAGGGGTACAGGGGTGTACGGAGGGTGGTGCCAAAAGTGGTGCAGGGCAGGGTTACTAAGTAGCGGGGGTGCTGGGGTCATGGCATCGAGAGAATTGTGTTTGCGTTTTTCCTTTATCCATATTTCTTTATATTCTTCTTTCTTTATATTTCCGACTCCCCCTACTTACTTGCTCTGCGGTCTTCAGCAGATTCTCAATCTCAAAGCTGCTCGTACGCGACGTGGGCTTGGCCACGCCCAGTCCGCCAACGACAACACCGCCACCCGCCGCCATTTGGGCGGCCACCATTTGTGGGTCCACGAAGGAGGGCGCCGGCGAGCTCTCCGCCTCCGGCGAATACAGATCCTTGCCATTGCCATCTGCGAAACAAAAGCCAAAGATAACAAAATGCGGCGATTAAGTATTAAGTATTATTATCTTTATCATTACTATTATTATTTTTGCTATTACTATTTTTATCATTTTCATTTTGTTATTATTAGTTTCCGCAGCCCATAATTAGTTGTGTGTCCCCACTCTCCCACTGGCACTGCCAGCCACTGGTCTTGGCTTGGTATCGATTAAAATGTACAAACATACATAAATAAATATGTATACTTTTGTATATGTAGACCCAGCAGAGGGTATATTTATTTTGGCATGGTTAGGGAGATATTGTTTTATATTGATCGTGTTTGCCTCGCATTGAGAAAATGTGTGGAACACGGTCGGGATATTACGATTAATATGAATATAAATATGCATTTTTAGTAGGTATTTTTTAAGTCGCAATGTCAGCCGGTGGCCTGTGTTTTTTACTTGATTTCCGTTCGGTTAGTTCTTGCTTGTTAATTTTAAATTCCATGTTTGTGCAGTAAAAAGAGCACGAAGGAATTTTAATACTGGCAAAAATGGCACGCGTCCTGCTTCCGTCTCTCTACCCACTGCCATTCCCTTACCATGGGACCGGCTCAAAGCCAAAAGTAATAACGACAAAAAACAGCCAGAAGCAACAACCACAGCAACAGCAACAGAAACAGCAACAACAACAAGCTGTAATGATTATTGCTGCAATGTGTTTGCCACAACGTCCACACTCACATAGGGCAAGAGGGAGAGAACGAGCGGGGGGAACTAAGGGGAACCAGCGACGCTTTTAACCGAAACAAATTTATGGACCATACATACTGGTGCTCGTATGTGGCCAGGTCCTATATCTACATATATATATATATATAGCTACTAGTGAGTATATTTGTGTTTCTTCCATGTAGTTGGAAGTAGTTTTTCCCGGCACCCAGGAAGCATTTAAAAGCCATGTCCTTGAACAACCGCCTGGGTGTCTCGGTCCACGTCCACGTCCTCGTCCTGGTGTCTTGTCTTGTCTTTGCCTTCCGTGCATGCAAATTTTCGGTAGAAACAAATTTGAACACTTTCCTTACACAATTTGACACCACACCACACACGTGTTCGTCCAGGATACGAGTATTGGAAATTGCCGTCTTATAAATTTCAGTTTGCGGTCTCCTTTTGCCAAATTGCACGTAGTCTGGGCCCTGGTCGTTGTCTTGGTCGTAGTCCTCGTGCTGCTCCCTGCTCCCTGTTCCTGTTCCGTTTACTGTTCCTTGAGCTAGAGCTAATAACTTCTAGACGTGCCAAGCTGAATTTGTCGATGGCAAATAACTTTTTCAGTGTGAGTGGCTTTAAATAAAGTACGAGGACTACGACTAGGACCGCAGCTTGTTTATGGCAGGAGATACGCTTGAGAAGACCTCAAGTTTGGGAACTCTTTTCACCCCCGACCCATGAAGTGAAGGATACTACATAAACAACTTGGCAAGAAGTCGTCTTTTGCATAGTTTCTTTTGGGGTTAATGATCCCTTGAATGGTTACCAACTTTTGTGTGATATTTGACTCTATTTTTAAGGGCAGTTGCTGGTTTGCTAGGCTACGAATTTTCATGTTCTTGCTTATTCAATATTGTTAATTGCTAAAGGAGTTTCTGACTTTTGATTGAAACAGAGAGGCAGATTTATCTATGTCGGATCTCATAAGAATTTAGACATTTATGTTTATAATTCCTTATGTTTTTGGTTATTAAATGAAATTCACTGATTTTCACTGCATTCATTTGGTGCATGATATGGTTTTAGTTTCAAAAGTAAGTTAGAAAATCTTATAATTGGGTGGAGGAAAAATCTGCCTTTAGTTTTAGCAAATTAATACTTTCTGCAAAGGGGCAATGCATGAAAATCAAATTAATTATCTACTGATTAATTAATATAAGTATATGAGTCTACAATTATTTGGTAGGTAAATTGAAACAGTAAATCGTATTGAATTTCATTGAAGATGCAAAACTCTCAGCGTATAATTTCGGGTTATTTAATAGCCTTGCAGCGCTCCTTTTTTGGGCCATGATTCTGATTGCACGAGTGCCAGTGGTGGAATCGATCAACAATTTCGGTGGAAAATTTAAGTACTGGGAGAGGAAAAAGGCTCTCTGTAATCAGTTCACTGCCCAAAAACCCCACTGCCCCCACACTCTTTGATTGTTCCTTTTTATGTTCCCCTTTAAGCTGTGTCTGTTCTCTGTTATTGCTACTCCCACTCCTCATCTCGTTACCCGCTTTTCCCATATGTGTGTCAAAAAAAAAGAGAAGGAATAAATATTAATACGCACACACATACTCGTATATATTATATGTGTTTTTGCGACTATCTATAGTATGTACATATGTACATATATCTGTACATATGTGTACGTTCAGAGAGTCATTTAATTTCTGCTACGATTTTTGTTTTGTTGTTGCATTATTTTGTTTTATTTTAATTCTTTTTTTTAGTGTTTCGTTCTGTGCTTTTTAATTGTTTGCCGCAACAACAAAAGTTTCATTCTGTGTGCAACACACACGCCTGTTCTTCCTGCTGTTGTTGCTGTTGTTTTTGGTCTCGTACTCGTTGCTGTTGTGGTCGTTGTTGTTGGTCTCGTACTCGTTGTTGTGGTTTTTCTCGTTATTTCTGTTTTTTTAGTAGTTGTTTGGCACACCCTTTCATTTGGTATTTGAACTTTAAGGCAGTGAAGGAATTAACTTAAAAACTCATAAAGTCTGTTGTCTCATTATAAACCTGATCGAAAATCGTAATTTATATAGTTAGTTAGTATAATCCCTGAAATCAGCTAGGGTATCAGCCATTTCTATTCTATTATTCTTGTAGAATTTCTGTTGTAGTTTTGCTACCGCTACCGCTGCTGCGTTTGTTGAGTTTTTAATTGTTTTGTGTCCTTAGCCACTTCGGCTTTTCGAGTGCAGTGGGTGTGTGTGTGTGTGTGTGTGTGGCTGCAGTTTGTAATCCTGTAATTATGTAGTTTTGTTGTTGCGAAACGACATGCCACCCACATCCTACAACAAACCCTGCAACCCCTTCACTTTCTCTGTCTCTGTCTCGCAACCGGTTTACTTATTGATGTAATTGTTGTTGGTACTACTGCCTCTACATCTCTCTCACTCTTATGAGCCCAGCCCTCTCTTTCACACACTTGCACTCATTCCCTCTCCATCGCTCCCTCCCATTCTCTCTCTCTCTCTCTCTCTCGTTTGCCTGTTGTCTAGGGGCAGCATTAAACGCAAAAAAATATAAATTACTTTAATGAACTTTACAAATTCGCATGCGCGCCCGGAAATGCGCTTTTTCGTTTCCGTTGCACAAACACACACACACACACACACACATATTACCAGTGAAAGAGGCAAAATGAGAGAGCGCGAGAGAGAGGTGAAGCATGCACCTTACGTCAAGGCTCATGGCACACCGCGACCCCAGACACGGACACGGAACCGTAACCATAGCCGTGATTAGTATGCTTTTGTTGTAGCCAATGCTACAAGCTGATGAATGTTGCGTTGCGGTTGTTATTGTTTATACTTAATTTGTCCCCCAACGTTTTGGTTTCCGTTTAAATGTTTTAAAATTGCCAAAATATACATATGTATGTGTAGGCTTAATGCTCTCTCTTTTTCCCTGTTTCTGTACTTACTCCAACCGGGCGCCGGAACAATCAGTCCAGTTATCATCTCCTCGCTCATCACGGGCGGATCTGTCGGCGGCGGTGGACACACCAGCGAATCAATCATATCGTCCGTCACACGCATGATCCCCACGAGATCTGGTGGCTCTGTGCGGGAAGACCTAAAGGGAAGGGCAGGGGAGAACAGAAGAAAGAACATTAAGGAAGGGACTTTTATTTTGATTTTGATTTGTGTATTTGCATAATTTTCGTTTGTAAAACCCTCGAAATCAAACAACCGAAACGTATAGAAACACCTGAATTCGGACTCCGTCGCGAGGCTTTTTGTTTTACGGGATTGGTGGGCTTGGGGATTGGTCGCCGACGTGACCTTTTTCTGTGTCAGTGCGCGAAATTAGCAAAAGATGCGGAAAATGCTCGCAACGTGCATAATTTGAATGGAAAATGGGAGAGAAGGTGGAGCCGAAGCTGGAGACTGGGAGGCGGAGGAGCTGGGGGAGCAGCATTTGGTTCCACAAACGCTTAGCACAAAAGCTTTCTGTTTTCGTTTTCCATAAAGAGAAGCTAATTAGGCTATCAAAATGCCGTTCGGCTGGGGCCAAAAGGTGATGACTGGCAAGAGAGCTGTAGTATATGGAGGTGAGGCAGGACGTTGTGGGAACGATGAACGATGAACGGGGAGACCCGTGCTGGTCAACGAAACGGAACAAAGTGCCCCACGAACCAGAGAGAACGAACGTGGCCTGGCAACGTGTTTGGGTTTGCCTCAACCCCATTTTCCTCGTTTCCACAGCTTTCCAGCTGCGGCTTGAACTTGTTGTTGACTTTGCTGAAAAACTATAAAACCAAAAATGGTTCGAGAATGTACATGGAACATTTTTTGGGTTTAAACATCGTTGCTCCTCCTCTTTTTCTACTCTTTACTCTTTTACTCTTCCTCAACCATTTTCTCTCCGTTTTTTTTTCTGAACTCTGGGTTTTTTTTTTTGTTCAATTGTTGCGAAACAATTTTTGCTTTTGGTTTAGTTTCAATTTTTTGTGTTGTCTCGGGACGGGGTAGAGGAGGGAGAAATGGGAACTTCTTTGGCTGTAACATCATCAAAAATTGGCAAAGCTTGTCGATTGTTGACATTTTGGGTGGCTTTTCCCCCCAGGGATGGCTTTTCCTCTCCCGAAAAACTTGATGTGGTCTGTGGCAGAGCGGTTTGAGTGGTCCTCTATGATCAGTGGAAAAGAGACATGCACACGGACACACATAGATGGCAACCTGATTGCATGAAAGGGATGTGTTTTAATTAACATCAGCATCAGTACCGAGTCTATGGGATACTTTTAAATTTTTAATTTTGGTTATTAGTACAGGGGTAATCCGCATGGGTCGTACTCTTTTTATATTTTGCATAAATATAATTGAAATGAAATCAGCAGAGGCGTTCGTTCCAGTTCCCGTTCTCCCCAGAGAACATCCCAGCTTGATTGGCCATCAAAAAGGCCACAGCAGAGTGCATACAAAAACACAATGGGGAACAATGGCCGGGATATAGCATTACACTCCGTCACGGCCCACACCCATCAGACAGGCCAGCCGCTGTCCGATCATCAGGCGAATGCCGAGCGCTAATTGACAGCCAGAGCAGGAGGCCAGAGGACAAGCGACTAAAATAGTTAATTAATCCATATAACTGAAATTGAAACAATGGAAGTCGAATGCCTTCCCTCCCGCAGATGACCCTGCAACCTACAATATATTGTATTTCATGGATATCCTCGTGTCTCCATTCAGGTCGAACGAAGCAGCCAACGAAACAGATGTTAAACAGAGCATAAACAAGGACTCTGACATAACTTACCGCATCATCATGCTGAGCGATTGTTCCTCCTGCAGGACGCTCTCCAAGTACATCATATCTAGATCGGACACAATTGCCCCATTGATGACCATTATTTCGTCTCCTTTGATAATGCCTGCAATTGGATAGACAGCATTAGTGGATGCTACACATAGATATATGTACATATGTAGCTACAGCTACAAGTGTACGTGTACGAGTAGATGTTGCATTCGAGCAAGCAGCGATTCAGTTCCAAGTATTGTTAGTTTTTGTCTCTGTGTTCTGTTCTATGTTCTGTGTGGTGAGGATACGCTTAGACAATAGAAAACCTGCGGGGGAGCTGTATGATAGCAAGGGGGATAGCCCCTAATGCTACTGCAATGAAGGTGGGTCTTCGGGAGGCAACGGGAATCAATGTCTGACAATTGTGTGGCTGTTGCAGCTGCTGCTGCTGCATGCGGACCACTGACATCTTTTATATAACAAACGATAAGCGGAATGTCTTCAGCTGCTGCCGCTTCTACTTCTTTCTATAAAACAATAACAACAAGAGCATTGTGGTTTTGTTGCATTGTTCATACGCCACGTTATCCCTTCGTCATCTGTCTCTTTCTCTCCCACACACACACACTCTTGACTCTCTCTCTTACTTGTGCTCTGCGTTCGTTAGCATTTTCTACTTTGTCTGCAGGACTCGTGTCTCACATGTGTGAGTTTTCTACAACATTTATTTTACCCATGGATGTTGCTTATTCTCCGCCTGGCTTCGACCTGTCTCACTTTCCTCCTGCGCCTGGCCCACCTGCCCCACCTGCCCCATCAGCATTAGCAGAGTGCTGTCTTCTTCCTGTTGACGACATGCATTCAAGTTGCAGTTGCAACATTGCTTGTGTCGCTTATCATTGTTGGTGCAGCACCCAGTACCAGCGACAACATTTTCTTAAGGCAAAGTTCGATAGACAGATATATATCGTATGTGTGTGTGTGTGGCGTGGTGTGGCATGTCCCGTGGCAGTATTTTATGCGTTACCTCTGGCTGGCTCACCTACGACATCTACTACCATCTACCATCTACATACACATATCTTCTCCCTTGCGAAGTCTTTCTACTTCTGCATTTGTTACAATTTAAACGGATTTTTACATCTTAATGCTGCCATCGCATGACACATGCGATTTACCATATAGAATGAATATATATCCACATATTTATTTTATATTTTTCTCTTGTACTTTTACTTGCATCTCGGGGATTGGCATTGGGTACGGCTGGGGGATTATTTCTGGCTCTGGCAATAGACAAATAATATTTATATTGCGGTGCCTTATCCTTTGCGCTGCGTTCCCTTCCATTCCCTTCTGTTTCCCTTGTGGCATGCTGTGGCATATGCATGGATTGTCAACACGTACGCTCCCTTTTTGCGGTTCGCTGGCTACAAGACTGACTCCAAAGAAGCTTGAGCAAATTGTTATTCCGTGTTTGCCAAATGCCTTGCCACGCTTGTTGCAACGCCAAAGTTGCGCCACTCGAACGGCTTAACTTTTGTGCACATACTGCCCCAAGAACCCCAAGACCCAAAGACTCAAAGCCAGTTGCAGTTGGAAGCCAAGTCTTGAAGGGCTTTAATACTGCTTGCTGCTTCTGTTTGAAGTTCGTAATTCGCATTCTCATCAAAGCCAACGCCTTTCTGTGTCTGTCTTCAGTTCGTTACCATTCCACAATTAGCTGGGGAAAAGTGGCCAGAATTTTCCGCTTCTGTACCACATTTGCATTTGAATGCTGCGGTCAGGATTTGTTTTTGTTTTGCCCTAGCTTCGGGGGGCCAGCAACTTTTGTGCAATTTACTCCTCGTAAATGTTGTCTGGTTGGTCCAAGCTTCGGGCTTTGTTCTGCGGTTGCTGCTTAAGAGCTGCGTCTTTCGACATGCTAATAGCCATTAAATTCAATTGTACTCAGCCACCGCTCTCGGCTCACCCCTTCTTCGCTCTCTCCCTTCTCCTTAATCATTTCTATCTCCGGGGGCGGAAGAGAGGGAGAGAGTCGAGAAAGTTTCCTATTGCGTTCTGCGTTTTGCAAATGTAAATGCGAGTCCAGAGTCCTTAATTTATGCATACACACGCCACTACAATGACTGCGGGTAGGGAAAGAGAGAGGCAAACACCCAGAGACAGATGGAGAGAGTTGGAGCTGGCTTAAAGCTTCACTTAAAGCATGTTCTTCATTACATATTGGTAACCAATCATGCAAGTGACACATAGATCTACATTTGATGCTTTGAAATCTGAGTTGAAACCTTCAAAAGGTATTCCGAATGCAAAGTTTCCACTTGGGGAGGAATTCTTCTAGGGTGGAATTCCATGCCATTTAATTATGCAATTGTTTTAGGTAATGCCCCCGTCGCTCCCTTTTCACACCCACAGCTAATGCAACATTTCCTCAATCGGAAAACTCATTAGCAGAAGTCTGCACCGACTGACGGTATTTCCCTTTCATAAATATTTGTGTTTTTTTTGCCCCTCCCGCGTTTGTTGTGTTTTTTGCCCCCTGTTTCTTCCAGCGAATTTCGCGTGCATTGTTTCATGGATTTTTGATTCGTTGTCGCCTTCAAAACCAACCAAATGAGCGCCACTCTCGCACTTGCACTCAACGTGCTTAATGAGTTTTCTGCTGCTGCTGTTGCTGTTGCTGCCATTGCCGCTAATGCTGCAAGGAGGAGCGAGAAATGTTCTTTCGCTTCATCACTTCGCCAAGTGCAGCATTGCAGTTTTCCTACCTGTCCCACAGAGATGGGCGGCAGAGGTAGGAAGGATGTCAGTTCCATAATTTAAGGCGCTGTTCTAGTGGCATTTCGACTACATCCACTTGACTCCATGTCCTCGTCGTCCGTCCTTCGCCCCGTGCCGGCGAATGCAAATGCCAACTTAAGTTGATTTTAAGTGATAGAAAAACAACAGCAGGAGAAGGAACCTGAAGCTGCAGCTGCACCTGAAGCAGGAACAGGAGCCGGCTAAGATGTCGCTCGCTGCTCCGCTCTCTCTCTCTCTCTCTCGCTCTGTCTCTGTGTAAAACCCTTTAAGGACCCGCCGTCGCCGCAATGGCTTTCGGCTTTGGTGCTGGCTGCAGCCAAAGTACTAGTATCCCTGCCCACACCTGGCAAACATTTCGAGTGCGCTGCTCATCACCATCATCGTCAGCGTGTCCTTTCTTTTTCCTGCTCTCCCTCCCACTTTTGCCGCCTGGCAAACAAGCGCTGACAGTTGACTTTTCGCATTGCACGCCCCGAGGAACTGCCAGGCAGGCTCTATACAATCCGTACTACTCCCCCCTTTATCACCATCTTCCAGGTATCCAGGTATTCAGGTGTCCTCCTACAGCCTGGCTCAAACTCCACTCGACTCGACTCGGGCACTGTTGTAGACCAAAGTGAGTTTGCTCAAGTTTCTACTCCTCCTCTTCTCTGGCTTTCTTTCTTTCTCTCGTTGTTTCTTTCCTTTTTTTTGACATAAAAGTGAAAAGCATTTAAATATAAAAGAAGCATACAACTACAGAAAAGAGCAGGCAGACGAGCAGGCGGACAGCAGTGGGAGTAGCAGGGCACTTTATAATTTTCTTGGCAACATTGGGCCACATTGTTTCGCTTTGGGCGACCAGGTGAGTGGAGTCTCCAGAGAGAAAATGAGTTAGGGAGCGGGATAGAGTGGAGAGTTGTCATAGAGCAAGTCAAAGAATGAATTTCATTTCCTTCGCCCGTTGCGTCACCTCAATGGCATAAATTAAATGCACGATTTCATCAACTGAATGCGGACAGATCGCATCCATAAACTAAATTCCCATCTTGTTTCGTTTCGTCTCGTTATGTCTTTCCTTTGTCTTGTTTCTATTTGATTCATATCGTTACTCCTCGTTTGGGTTTTTCGTCGTTTCAGGGCATATTTTTGAAACTATTTCGTACTCACCATTGTGCATGGCCACACTCTTGTCCTCCACGCGACTCACATAGCAGCAGAGCTCGTCCTGCCGCTCCGCATTCTCAATCAATTCCGCCTCCACGGAGAAGCCCCACATCTGTTCGAGGGTAGTGCGCTGCAGCTCCACCTGGTACAAAATTTTCATGCAGACCTCGACGAACTCATGATTATGTAGCTGAAAAAGAGATGGCAGATGGAAAATGAGAACGAGAGACCAAAGTTGAGTACCAAATTAGCCGAGTTATGCAAGCAATCAGGACGCAGGATGTTGGATGCTGCATGAAGGATGGGAAGAAGGAGAGGGACACTCCATTGATGGAGTGGAGTTGCTGCGAGTTCGGTTCAAGTTGTTGTCAAAAATTTATTGAACTGCCACCAACGCATCGAGGGAGAAAGAAACTTTTTCATTTTTGCCAGTTGCACATTTTTGCCATTTGCCAATTTCCAATCGCCCATCGCCAGTTGCCATGGACCAATGGTATTTACTGGCTTGTTGTTGAGGTCGAAGTTCTGATGGAGATGCAACTTCAATGGAGAGAAACAGGGAGAGAGAGAGAGAGTGAAAAGTTTCCACAGCCAACGGCTGACTTGGCAGCTGGCTAAAGTCTCACCTAGCGGACGACTAATCGGGTGCCAAGTATAGGGGAAAATTCCAACGGGAAAGTTTATAATTTATGGCATTATGCTTTCAGCATCGTAGAGTACAGGCTGGGGGCGTACACACTGAAAATATTTGGTCTTTTATTGCAAGGACAAAGTGCAGTCACACTTATTTTTCAGCTGAAGTACTTAATGGGTGTTTAATGACTATAGATGCCCCTTGAACAGAACTTCAAGCATTGCTTTCTTATTAAAATTTGACAGCAATGTTTGAATTGCAATGTGAAGATTTTTAAGCTGTTTATTATGAGAAATGTTTGCTTAAATTTGCTGCACATTTGAGAGAAAAAAATAAGGCATAGTTTATCGAAATTGCACTAGAAAAACATAATCTGTCCACTCGCTATAATCTACATATTGTATGAATTTATGGCATCTCTTTGGCACTTAGCTTTAGTGCAGTTGCTTTAAATTGAACATCAATCTTGGATTAAATGCTGCACACATTGCCATTACATTCCCTTTCCCCTACACAATGCAATTTCCCATCGTAATTCAATAAGTTGAATTGAACTTGAAGTTTGTGCCGCTGCTGGCACCCCACAGACAGCAAAGGACCCCCCATAGGGTACACACACGGAATGCTGGCAATGTGTTCGCTATGGATAGGAGGAAGGATAATGTGGAGAAGGAAAATTCCAAATTCGACAGCGACTCTGTCTACCTGTCTGGCATTAGTGGCATTAGTGGCATTTCTGGGATTCCTGGCATTCTGGCTTTGATTGTATGTGTACTTACATAATTTTCAATCAGATCGTTGCGATGCGGCACAAAGTAATTGTGATCCTCCATGTCACGTCGCTTCTTGACGCGCACAAAGTGCTCCATGGGATTGAGGTTGCGACGGGCGCACGCGCTGGCGAGGAATTCCTCAACAGACATCGCATCACGTAGATAAACTGTCGAGTAAGCATTGTCGGGCATTGCAACTTTGAAAGTTTTTTCCGGTTCGTCACGTGAATTCATCTGGAAAAAGGCAGAAAATTCGATTGGATAAACAGGAGTGAACACACACGGACACGGGCACAGCCGCAGATACAAATACAAATACAGAAATACGGCTACAGATACAGATGCAGAATGTAGACGTAGACGTAGCCGTGGAGGACCCACGTACAATGTCATTAAGCAGTCAGGCACAGACATTTTGTAAGGGGATATACACACACACACAACACACAGATACAAATATATGTATGTATATCCACACGGAAGTGAAAATTGAAAAATAGCAAACACACATTTTCACCCGCAGTTGACGCTGACGTTCGTCGTTCGCTGACGATGTTGCATGCCACCCCTCAAACGTAATGAAAAATGTCGCCAGCAGCAGCAGCATTACATCAGTCGAAGCAGAAGCTGTAGCAGTAGCTGTAGCTGGAGCTGGAGCCGCGGACCACGGTCTGGCCCTGCCCTGCACTCATACAATTTCGAAGAAAACTCAGTTAAAATGCTTAACAGTTTCCACAACGTCATAGTCATCGTCCTCGACATCCCCAACCTCGTCCAATGTTAACTCTATGATGGGGCTGGCAGCTCCTGCTCCCATCTCCATCTCCTGTCCCCATTCTGTCACTGAGGCTTCGACTGCATCTGTAAACGAATCAGGTGGCCCAGCTGCCAGTTGTCGGCTGCTGGAAATTGCATTTGTATTGGCTGCCGCCATTGGCAATGCTTGCTCTGCTCCTCCATTCCGCTCCGCACCGGTCTGGAGTTGCAGCTGGTTTTTGGACCAGGTAATACACTCGCACACGCACACACACACCACGCGCAGGAGACAATCGAATTAGTTTGGCAGTTGCCACATACACATCCATAGCTCCGGGACAAATAAGGGACTATCGTGAGGCACTGGCAGCCATACCGTGAAAAAGGACAAGCCATTGCATAGCAACTTTGCATATCGATTACGGGGATCATTATGCCAGCACCAAAAATACATCAACTTTATATTCATTGAATGTAAAGTAAAAGGCAGCTCCGTATGTGGAATGCTGGCAGCAACTGCAGATGCTGTTGCATGAAAATGAAAGACTTTTATCGATATGCAAAATCCCCCCAAACCTTAAGCCAATGGATCAAGAAGAAGCTGAAAATGTTATTGGTTTTAAGTTTCTTGTAAGAAATGGAATAATTATATAGAAATATATGATCTATACTGTCATTAAATTATTGTTTGTATTCTAATGGACGAAGTCCTATTTTCCTATTGTCACCCTTTCTATTTTTGATTCCACCTCTGACACTCGACCATTTTTTTGTTGTCTGATTAAGTTTTGATTTACTGCCGGGAATGCGGGATGGAGTGCACTTGCAGCCATGAATTCCATGGCTAGTCACTTGATTCAATTTTAGTTGCAGTGTTTTATAATAGTGTTTTTTATACATTTTTTTAAATGTTTATTGGGTTCTGGACGCACTCGTACCAGTCCGCAGTATAACTGCCGATGATAATTTGCTTTGGGGATGCTTTAATTTTATTTTCAATTTTTGAATTGCACTGCAGGCTGCGCTGCACTTTGTGCTGCATTGCAGTTGACATGTTCCGTAAAATGGCAAAAATGAAATGCAGTCACGGGCAAAACCAGATAGATAGAAGGGTAGAGCGTGGAGGGGGTGGAATGAACCAAATCAAATGCACATTTTTCAAATTCATTGAATTTTCAGCGCATTTACAACGAAATTTGCAGCCAGAAACGAATGGTAAGCGAATGGCAACAGCCAGCATCGCATCGTGTGTGTGTGTAGCTCGCTCTGTCGCTCCTCTCATTTATGTTATTTCATTTCATTTGTTTTTACATGAATATATCTGTATGGTTATATGTATGTGGTATGTATGGGATGCCATGCAAGTAGTATTTTTCATACTTTTTTTTTTTGGCCGGGGAGGAAGGCAATTGTGCAGCGTTGGCAAATTTAATTGGAAATGAAGTGTGTGTGGGTGGCAGTCAGTCAGTCAGTCAGTCAGTCGGAGCCATGGAGCCATCTCCCATGAAATCCGAGTTGTGCACAAGATTATTTTGCCAATAATCGAAATAAATTGAATTTATGAAATGAATTTCATTATGAACACACAATATACATAAATGTACGTTATATGCCCAAATTAGTTCTACTAATTGAAGTCCATCAAGGAAGTAACCCAACGATGAAAAATCTGTTCTTTGCTTTGCGTTGAGTTATTTGTTGGGAAATTTAATCGCAGCATTTGAAGTAGAGTTTTTTTCTTGATTTAAATTTGATGATGAGGTCATTAGGGTGGCTGGCTGTAGAGTGCTAGATGAAATTATTTACTTAAAAATATGCAAATATTTTTCTTTGGCCAAGTTTTCTCTCTTTTCCATAAATTCCATTTCTTTTTCTTTCTTCTGTAATTTTTGATGGCCATTAAATGCAAATTATAAAAGCCAAAAAATATACAAAAACAACAAGTTCTAATGGACGATGGAGCTCTGTCCGTCCAAGTCCACTCTCTGTGGCAGATGACACACAAGCACACACACACTCATGCATTTCTGGTGGCCATTCCCCATCCGCCATTCGAAGCATTAGCGCTCAATTTAGCTTTTAATGCCATTTCCGTTGCCTTAAATAAAAATTCAATTACTCAGACACACAGATACACAAAGACAAATGCACGAGCTGACGAGCTGGCGTGAGAGAGCTATAAACACACAAACCCACACAGATACAGATACAACACAGTCGTGGGTAGCGCCATAAATGCGTTTAAAATTGAAATAATTTTATTACGCATACGCCCCCAGTGCCGTCACCGCTTGATGGCAGACCGACCATGCAACATATATATTGAGGCCCACATTAATGCCCCCATAAACACACACAGATGAGCAGAGACAAGTGGACACGCACATTACATACGTACGATTATGTACATGGAAACGTTAACAAGGACTCACCTGCATGGAGCGACGACTGGAGCCGCTATTCGATCGCGACAGCATTGGTGGTCGCCGCTTGGTGGCACCACGTCCAGCCAGCAGATTATTGAGCAGCGACGGGGAACGGGCACAGATGAAGGCGTGGAACGAGGAGACCGTAAACACACCCAGTTTGTTCAGCGTGTTCTTTGTTGGTCTAGACACGTGAGTGAGCAGCGACTGTGGTACGAAAAAAATACAAGAATATTTAATTTTAAAATAATTATATAGAGAGAGAGAGAGAGAAACAAGTGCTTCAAATTAAAGTTAAAAGGTTGAGCCCTTTACAAGAGACCACACAACTAATCGTATTTCCTGGCCCATTATCCTTGCCCAGAAAAGCATTTGAAAAAAGGGAGCGTGGACCCTACTACTATGCAAATAATCCTTTGAGCGGAAGCTGATGTGAAGTTGTGTTGCTCTCTTCACAGGTGCTGGTGCTCGCTGCTCTGAAGTTGTTTGCATTTTGTGGTTATTAATAATAAATAATGTTGATTTTTCACTGCACTTCTATTCCATGCAGAGGGTAGCAGTACCCCTATTCCAACTGGCTATATGGCTGCTCTTTTCAACGCTTCTCAGTCAGTCAGTCAGTTCCTCTTCAATCATCCCTCCCTCTCTCTCTAGGCTTTACCCTTAGTTTGGGGGGAAACTTCCCTTTAAGCTTATTTAAGACGCTTAAACTTTGTTAGGGAGATTAATTGTGCATGTTCGGGGTTTGATTTGCCTTTGGTTTGCCAGTGGGAGTGGTAGTGGGGGGAAAGGACAGCAGACAGACAGACAGTGGAGAGCGCAGGCATTGTGCGAATAGGTAGAGGTAATTATAGGCAACTCGAGCACGTAAAGGGTTCAGAAGAAAATTGTAAACGGGTTTGCTGCTCTGTGTTGAGTGGAGTGGAGTCTGGCGGTATTATTGTTCTGGGGATTTTCGGCAGTTGGCTGTATTGTGCGGGTCTTAAGCCCCTCAATGCGGCTGTGAATCCTGGTTTTGATGTTTGCGCGATGGTTTGCAGCTAATTTCGGGGCGGGGCGGTGCGGGGTCTGCAGCTTAGGCCTGGTGTTTTGTTCACCGGCATTAGGCATTGATTAAGGGCGTTGCAGCTTCTTCAAAGGTATTTTTGGAGGAATAACTCAACCGCAGCCAAACGCGGCATCTCTTTTCCTGCCCCTTCTCTGCCGCTCGTTTTTTTTTGGCTAAGCTGTGGCCATAAACGGAGGCCAAAACCATTAATTGCTTGGTGGCCCATTGGCCTGGTTTCCTGCTGTCATGTGCCATAACTCACCTTTGGATTGGGCAACTCTCCGCTCTGCAGCGAGGCCATGTAGCAGCGCAATCGGAACTGTTCGCAGTGCAGTCGCTCGAGATTCTCCTCCCACTGCAGTATCTGGCCCTGAATCTGATGACGTGTCTCCTGATCGGTGACTACTGATTGCTGCAACTCGGCCATGTGCTTCAGCTTGTGATCCTGCAAAGAGGAAACAAGAGGGGGAACCAAAAAAAGTGTTAGACCAAGCAGAAATGCATATGTATTTATAACGTGTGTGTGTGTGTGTGTGTGTGTGTTTGTCTGTGCCTCTGTGTGCATGTGTGTGGTGTTGCAGTGCGGCACTCGTGCTGGGTTATGAAAGGCATTTGAGGCATGGGGCATCATTAGCATTTCATGGCAGCTTTGTTCCACTGCTGCCTGCTGCCTTCTGCCTTCTGCCTACTGCTGCTGCGGCGGCTGCCATTTGACGAAAATACATAAATCACGCGTCATGTGCAGCTAAAATTTTCCCCATTTTCCTCTTTTGCTGCTGCTGCTGCTGCTGTTGGCGCAATTCAAATATCTCTAGGATGCCCTGCTCCTGCCACCGCACCCCGTTCTCTATGAGCACGAGGACTGAAGTGCGTTTGCAATGCACCAACACAAAAAAAAACATAAAAATGAAGAAGGGTTAGGAGCCATAGATCCACACAGAGGGAGATGCATATACATGGCCCTGTTTTCATTACAAATACCGTTTGACTTCCGCAGCAACAGCAACAGCAACAGCAACAGCACTCTCTGGGTCTCTCTCTCTCACTCTCTGACACCTCTTGCCCCTGCTGGAGAGGGGGAGATGCTCTATAGGTGGATTTCCACCATTACAAATCCCCGTCGCACTGTTTGAATCCCACTTTCACGTGCATAGATTTCATGGGGCACGTGATTGTTTCATTTTGGGTTTCAGGCTGTCTCTCTCTGCCGTTCTGCACCTCTTTTTTTGTGCTCTCTCTCGCTGTCCCTCTCTCTGGGTGGCAGCATCAACAATGCCACATTGAATGTGAGCCAGTAAGCTGACAATTATTTGCAGATGCAGTTGAATGTTGCAGTTGCAGTTACCATTGCACTGTGTGCCTCTGCCGTGTGCTCTGTGCCTTGTGCCGTGGGCGTGGCAACAACCTGAATAGGCACTTTCGATGTTCGACATTTTAATGAATGTGTACACATAAACAGGGACCTGGGATCCCTGTGCTGCAACTTACTGTCTGCCTGTAGAGAGAGGGGTGCTCTCTGCCTTTCTCTTTTTGCCAATCTCTCTCTGGCCATCTCTTTCTATTTGAGCTCCTGTGTGTGTACGTTGAGCCTGTTCAATGTTTGTTTTACGTGGAAATAAATCAAAAGTTTTGTGCATTTTATTTGCACGTATTTACTTGATATTACAATGCCAAGCGATACCAGAGAGCACCACACGTACGTGAGGGGTTACACAGAGCAAAGAGTACAGTAGAGTAAAGTACTATAAGTCCACAATCGATACTCCTGCCTCTCGTCTTAATTCAATGGCCACCATTTCTAGTTTAGGAACACCCTGCATCTATCTGCTGGTTGTAGCCGCTCAGAGTTGGGTAATTAATAAACAATAATCCCATTATACACAACCCTGAAGTGGAGACGGAGGAAAGGAGGTGAAGCGTAGCTGGAGAACGACTATGCCGTTGGGGAGTCGTTCTTGGCCTGCTGCTTGCTGTCAATGGCATTTGGCACTTGAGGAAAGCTGCTTATTTGACAAACACAAACCGGAAGGAAGGAAAGGAAGGCAGCGGCACAGGCAGATCCAGTGATGAGTACGGTGCTTGTAATGGAGAAGGGTAATACGACTACAGGAAGTAATGCGAGTGGCGAGAGACAGAGCGAGAGAGAGAGAGGCAGAGAGAGAGAGAGTATATCCTTCCAGCACAGTTTTGTGATTATTTACAACACTAAACAGTGTGGCAGTGTCTGAAAAGCTGCAAGGCAGCAACCAGGCAGGCAACAGTTTGTCCTTGTCAAAGTAATATGCGGGGGGACTCCCTGTGTCTCTCTGTTTCTGGTCTTTCTGGTGTCTCTGTGTCCCATAAATAGCTCTCGCCCTCTCTGTCCTGCTTGACCATTAATCGCCTCGGTCATTCGGTGTCCCTCGAGCCGGGCGTCCTCTGGCATCACATTTTGGGGTAGCTCCACTTCAAGGGTTAATGGCAATGTTAATGGACTTGTAATTGCCATGCAATTGGGAATGTAAATCACGCACAATAACTCCTGCTCAGTGATCCATAACCTGTGGCAAAGTCTTTCCTTTTTGGAAGCGAAATGTTTGCTGCACATGCAGGCAAGGCTTAAACGTTTTCAATTGACTTTCGAGTTGGTGTTCCTTCTACATTTCGGAGTGGACTTTGTGCTTCTGCTTTAGTCCTTCTCTCTTAAATTGGTTTCCGCCAAAGTTGCGTTTCCGTCTCCTTTAACTTCGCCTTCTATGAGCAGAAGTTTGAGGTCTTTCTTCGCGGGGGGCAACGATTGTTTAGGGTTGCAAAAACCACCATTCCCTCAGTATTTTGGTTGGCTGCACTTCTGTCTTCGGCCTGGTCACGGTCTCTCGCTGCTGCTGCTGCTGCTGCTGCTGCTGCTTCTGCTGCGGTTGCTGCTTGTTTTGACACATGTCACACGCTAAGTGACAGCACCAGTCGCAGTCGTAGAATCATTTTCATTACACATTTCCCCAGTCCCTAGTCACCCAGTTCCAAGAGTGGTTCTGGCTTTGGCTTTGGTTCTGGTTCCGTCCCCGGCTTGAGGTCTCCACTGCACTCCATTCCACTCCACTCCACTCCGCTCCTCTGCTGTCATCTCAATTCCCGTGAATTTTATTATTGCTCCCCATAGTTGGATTGCCCCCTGCAATCTACTCCCACTCCTGTTTCTGCCTCTTCTTGACGATGGGTTTTTGCGGTTCGCCTATTTAGTTGTCCTGTCCTCTTCCTTTCCCCGCACTGATTCTGTTTCTGGCCGTTTCTACTTGTGTGAGTGTGTCCTGTCCGTCTCCCCCCTGTTGTCGTGTGGTCGTGTTCCTGCGGTCCTGCTGTTGTCTGTTGCGCTTTCATTAAGCGCCACTTGAGGATGCCTCTGCCTCTGCCTCTGCCCCCACTGACGACGACGACGACTCCCCATGCGACAATTTCTCTCTTTCTGCAGAGGCAAAAACAGAAACAGAAGCTCGAAGTAGAGCTTCAGCTTCAGAGCTCCAGCTGCCATTGCCATTTGTTGCTATGGCTGTTGTTGGTCTGCCATTTCCGTTTCCGCTGTGCTGTGCTGTGCTGTGCTATGCTGTGCAGTGTACACTGTACTACAGTGGATTTCCATTATATTCGGTTCGGTTCGGTTCATAGTTAAGAGTTTGGAGAGTTCATGGCTCTTTGCTTTCTCGAGTTTCTATGTACGTGTGCGTGTGTTTACTCTCTGGAGTACAATTAAAAAATACATTTTACCATTGTTTTAGTTGTCGTTGTCATTCGCTTCGTGCATGACAGGCCAAAGATGCCTCAAATGTGGCAGGCCACCGCCAACAAATACAACATGGAACAAGAGCACAACACATCACACACAACGTGGAAACAATGACTGAAATAATAATCATGCGCTGGCAGGCAGGAAAGGACTCCTGATATCAGTTTATTTTGTTTGCCGCTGCTAATGGCTTCAGTGTCCTTGCCATCGACACAGCATCCTCTCTCTGCTCTCCTTCCTGTAGCATCACTGCCCCAGAGACACAATAACAATCAATTAACACAAGGAGTAAGCCAGGAGGGGCGGGCCAGGGGGCAGGGGGTGAACGGGTGGCCAGCCCCCAAAGGGTATTGAGTTATTCAATGGAGTCGCCTTGGCTGAAATGACTTTTGACATGGCTTGTGCATTAAATGGCTGCTCTCCATTGCAGTTCAAAAGTCACACACACAGAGAGAGAGAGAGAGAGAGAGAGGAAGAGAGAGAGAGAGAGCGGGTCAGAGCCTCCCGTTACCCCTCTTAACCACAGATGAGCATCAGCAACAGAAGAAGGGTAGACTGGCAGGGGTTTGGGGCGAGCTTTAGGCCATGTCTACAAAAGGCCTCCCACTAAATTGTCGGGAGCATTTTCGCATGTAGATGGGCCTGCATAAATGCTGACCACAAAATGATGCCACATTATATAACGTGTGCGAGTGTGCTGCAGAGTGGCACCGAACGAGGGGCTCGAAAGGAAAAAAGAAACCCCAAAAACCCCAGACCCCTAAACTGGCGCCTATGTCTGTGGCCACAACCAGAACGGAGGGGATGAACCATAGGCAGGCAGGCAGAACGGAACGGACAGACGTACGGACCGGTCGGCTGTTGACAATTGAATTGAATTTTCCGCCCATGACCACACACGGACCGACCACGCCTCCCTTTTGTCGGCGCCTACATAAAGCATATTTTTGCATCTGCATGCAGCAGGCATGAGGCAGCAACAGAAGAACCTCCACTGCCTCTGCCTCTGCCTCCTCCTAACCCAACAAAAACAAATCAAAAACCAAAGCAAATGCATGCTGCAAGAGGCATAGATAGAGGGGAGGTGAAGTGGGGGCACACAGGGCATTAAGGCTGGGTCCCCGGTTCCTGGTTCCTGGTTCCATGTCCTGACCAGAGTCAGGACAGTGCTTGCAACCATATGCCAGACCCATTTCCTGTGCAACTTTAGGACCAAAAGTGGCAAAAATATTCGCACGTTTGGCCAAAAACAAAGCTCTACCCTCTCTACAATAACGGCGAGCGGGGGGTTACGTAGGTGCTGGGCCATAGGTCATCACAAACACACACACACACACATGCATATGTGGGGGGGTTACACATATCCCCTGATCCCCTCCCTTTGTGTGCCGGACTTTGGAGTTCAAACTCATTTCTCATATTTCTTGCCATAAATTGTTACCATTTTGGCATTAGTTTATGAAATGCCACGCCCACCCCTTACCATCTACCTATACTCCGTGTGTGTGTGTCAGGTCAAAGTTGAGTCCTTTTTTTTTTGTTGCCATTTCCCAAGGAAAACTCCTGGCCCAAAAAGAAAGGACGTGGGTGTTCGAGAACAAGTAAATTTGATGGTAATTATAAACTTTATGGTTTCATTAAAAAATATTTGAAACGAAAGAGAAAATTTAACACAATACTAGACATGGAATGGGGTAGAAGGGGATGAAAACAATGGCATTTTCATCCACCCCCGCAGACGGAACTTTCTTGCTGGCTACATTTTGTGCGGCTTTAAGTTGGGGTCTAATTAAGTAAAGTTTTTGGCTCAAGTTTAAATTAACTAAATATGCATTTCATTATAATTTCGGGGTTTGCACACATTTTCGGTTTATGGTTTATGGGTTGTTATGTAATAGGAAAAAGAGTGAGAGAGAAACATGAGAGAATTTATGCTCGGTCTTCGTTGGAAATTGAGTGGGATTGAAAGGAGTGAGGATTGAGAATTGAGATTGAGAGGGGAAAGACCCGACCCTGGTAGTTGTGGTTGAATTTCAGTTTAATTATTATAAAATTAATTGCACACTTTAGGGCTTTCGCTGTAAGGGTGCCGTAAGGATGTTGAAAGATGTACGTAAGAGAGTGCTTTTACTTGTGTGTATGCGCGTGTGTGTGTGTGCGTGTGTGTGTGTGTGTGTATGTGTGTGCTCTGCGTGAGTGCATTTTGGCCTTAAGAGTAGGCAAACAGAAAAGTTTAAAGGGAATTTTAATCTTAAATCACTGCCAACTGCTGCTTTCCAGCTCAGCAGTCAAGAAAAACAATTTTCATTTAGTCGAATGCTTTCATAAAGCGCAATTAAAATATTTGTACTTCCCCTTGCCGGCACATCCCACACATTCCCCACAAAATTGCATTAAGCTTTCAATTCACGAACGATGCATCATTTAATTAGTGCAATTATGTAAAATCGATGGCTCTGCCACAACAAAAAATCGTTCTTGCCGCACACAAAAAAACCGCATAGAGTTATTTAAAAATAAAGAGAAAACACTTGGCAAAAGGAAAAAACGTTATAATAATAACGTCGAATGTTAAAGCAAACAGCAATTTAAAACAAGTAGAAAATGCTGATTTGCACAGATAACGAAGATTGAGATACTCTACCACTTGTGAGATATATTTATCTTATACAAATTGTATCCTGGTTCCATACCTATAGTTTCAATCAGATATTTAGTGTTTCTTGGGCCTTTTCGATTATAAACTTGAATTTAATACTTTCTTGGCTTACTTTCCTGCATGGCAAACACCTCATCGAACTCATAATACCCTCCATGAGAGTATAGAAAAAAACACGAGTTCAAAGGGAGAGCGCAACAGGGGATTGGAGATAGCACGGTCTACAGCAGAGTTAGTTGGAATTGGTAGGCGGTAGGCGGTAGGCGTGACGGTAGGACGGTAGGTAGGATGCGGGGAGTGCTGCTATTGAGCTGAAATGACAGCCGCCATTGCAAATTGAAAGCAGCAGAAGGCGGCATGGATGGGGGACGGTGGGCAGGCAGCAAGTGAGCCTTGTTTAGACAGCGCCGCCATGGCAATTGCACACCAGGTGGTGGGGTGAAGGATAGCGAGGGTGTCAGTGGAGGGACGTGCCTGTCGTAGGAGTCGTAATTAGAGCGTAAAAACCAGAGCGTACGAAAAACCAAACGCGCTCGGCCAGCTACTACTATATTTTTTTTACCGCTCTGCATTGTGTAAATGTTTCTGTGTATCTGTGTGTGTTTGTGTGCAGATACACATACATACATATATTAATGCATGCGTGTGTGTGTGTGTTAGTGCTTTATGCGAAAAGAAAAATAGATAGCTAGAAAAAAAGCTAGAGATGAGTTGAGAGAGAGTGGAAGGGCGACAAGCTAGAGAAAAGCTAAAGCAAACGAAGCGAAGTGCTGCCAAAACCTTCACCCTAGCACCCAGCCACATTCCCTGCCCGCCCCCACGTGGCATACTCACACACACACACACACCCCTGCCCCTGCCCCTCATGACACATATATGATTATTTCCGAAAGGTGACAGCTATAAAAAAAAACACCAACAACTACAGTAACAGGGGTGGTGGGACCTAGGAAGGCGGCAGTCAAGCATGTGGGCGGAGCATATCATACACAAAAGGAGAAGGCAAGACAACAAGAGGAGTGGAGAAAAAAAGGAAGCAGAGAACCCGGACAGAGGAGAGACAGCACTGTTGCTCTTTTCACACACAAACACATAGAAAGAGGAGGTGTGGGACAGGGCACACATCCACCCACACATGGCGTCATAAAAGGCGCAACCAAACAACACCGAAGCTCGTTGCTGTGACACCTTTTCTCTGCCGCTTCTCAGCCTCCTCATCCTTTTATCTTCTTTTCTTTTAATTTCATTCAGAGCACTTCATCCTCCCTCCAGCAGTCGTCCCGTCCCTTCCATCTAGTATTTGTTTTTTTAACTTGCGTATTTTTCTAGAAAATTAATTAACAACAAATGCGGAAAGCAAAATGCAAAACTGCATTTTATGGGACCACTCCTTAAGCCTCTCATTTAATTAATATTCATCCAACAAGTTTTTTTTCGGCAAACTGAGGCCTTCCACTCCTTCAGAAGGAGGCAATAGAGGGAGAACGGGGCGGGACAGGGGCACCCTCCTATGGCAATCTCGGACTTCCGCTCAATGGTTTTTTCCGCTCTGGTTTTGGCATACTTTCTTTTTTTCTTTCGTTCTTTGTTTCTTCTTTTTTTACCGACATTTCTGTGGGAGCAGACGGCTCAAAAACAAAAAACAAAAAATAGAAAATGCAGCAGTTCAAGGAAGTAATTATGGTTTATCCAAAGGGACAGATAGTGGAAGACGAATGACGGAGAGGTGGAGAGGACTCGCTCAAACTTCAACTTTGAGAGAAAATGAGAAAAGAAAAACTAAATTAAAAAAGGGCTGCAAGAAGTCAGCGGGCACAGAGAGGGAGAGAGAAAAAGGGAAGATGGAGATGATAAAAAAGCAGAAAAAGTGCTGGGCAACAGAAAAAACTATAAACAGAAATAGGAGCAAGATTTATTAAGATAAGGTAAGGCATTCCGACACTCTCCAGTTTGCAATATAAACATAATAGACAAATCATCTTGACTCAGTAGGAAGTAGTGGAAGATCGGAGATAGCAGAAAATGTTCCGCATATTTTGAGACACCTTCTTGGATGCGAAAGAAGCAAACTCCAAAGCGAAGTAGACAAGCTAAAGAAAGGTGCATTAATCGTAAGGTAGGCAAAATGCGTCCTACACTCGTAAGTAATCTACTGCCCCCACCTTATTCAGCCTCATCTGAAACAGCAGCCGCGATAGTAATGAAGACAGCGATGCTGATAGCAGCAGCTGTAGCACCACCAGCGGGAGAGGAGAGCAGAGCGATGGCAGCGACAGAGATGAATGAATCAAGTTTCAGTGAAGGACAGGGACGGAGAACATAATTGTCTTTTGGAGTCCCTGCTAACTAACTAGCAACAACAGCAAGAGCAGCAGCAGCGGGAGAATGAAGTGGTGGAAGAGAGAGAGCCAACAACAGTGGAATAAGACGAACGCGGAGAATGAAGAGTGAGCCTGAGCCTGAGCCTGAGCCACAGCGAAACAACAACTGAAAATGACATGATGAAAAATAAATATACAAATAAAGTTTACTTTCTTCAAAACAAGCGTTGGCAGTGCTTTCGTTGTTGGGTTTCTTTTGCGCCATTCCCACTTGCGCCCACAGAGGGTTTCTGGACTATATCCATCCGCCATTCTCCATCCACCAACCAATTTCCTCTCCCTGCCACCCTCCACAGAACCCACCAGAGGCTTCAGCCAGAGAGCATTTATCGTGGGGCAAGTGCAATTTCTTGTAGCTTCAGTTCGAGTTCAATTCTGTTTGCTTTTGCAATCTCGTATTCTTCTTTTTTTCTGTGAGCCCCCTCCGCTCTTCCTCTTTCATCGTTGTTTTGCGTTTCCCTCACTTTGATTTGTTCGCCGTCTTCTGTAGGGTTCCCGCCGCCCGCCCGACTCCGCCCGACTCCTCCTGCCCTTCTACCATCCTGCCCAATCGACAAAGATAAGTTTCCCTGTCGTCGTCGGGGAAGAGAAAATAAATTGCAGTGCAGGAAATTTTACGCTGTTTGCCGCGAAATTGATGGGGAATTGATTTGAAAGCAAATACATAAATAGTTGCAAGTGGTAGCACACACCCCACACCCCACTCCCCGTGCCCTGCCCTGCCCCACCGCACTCCTTACCTAACAATGGCACAAATCTCGGGAGGAATCGCCTTCAGACTGAGAAATTGGTTGGGAATGTTGACGGAAAATGTGGAAAATGCGATTGTTGTGTTCCATCTCACTCTCTCTATCAATATCTTATTCTCCAGTCTCTTTCTGTGTGTTGACTTCAGCGATATTGAGAAATTGTTGTTGTCTCTAACGAAGATATCTAACCATCTGCAGCAATTTGTTTAGTTCCACTCGAAAGTCTTTAACCAATGAGTGGGCAAGATAGGTATGCAGGGAACTCAGACTTATTGGCATTGATTTTTAATGGAATTATTGGTGAAATTTGAACTTGCTTCGAATAAAAATAATTACCATAATAAAAATAGTAGTATTCAAAAAGGTATTACTGAACGCTGCTCAAAAGTTGAATGACTTTTCAAACTTATTAACTCTAACAGACTCCAATGATTGACTGACCTCGGCTCAAACCAGCCTTAATTCAATTGAAAACTCCCAAAATGTACACGGTTTTAATTTGATTATTCAACTAAAATGCAGTGCGTTTCGTTGCAACAGCCCCTGTTCACTTTCTAACCGTTATCAAGTTATCAATCAATAAATATTTCTTCCTATTGAATGCATTTTCAATATGCAATTCAAATGAAAAATTCCTTACTTTTTCCACTACACAAGACAGTGCGTTTCTTTGTTGTAAGGGGCAGGACTCCGTTAGTTAACAAAAGGCATTCTTTGGTTTTCGCTCTCTCTCTCTCTCTCTCTCTCTCTGTCGCTTTGTGCCTTTGTCAATCAATAAATAACCAACCACACACTCGTACACGTACTCTTATGGTGTTCACTTGGAAAATTCCACTGAAATGCAAATAGATTACAGTACGTTTCAAAGCAGCAAATGCAACAGATTTGATGTAATTCCCCATTCAATAAGTGACTCCATTCACAACTTGTCGTCTCTTTTCACTGTCGACTAACGACTGATGGCATTAACAAGACGATTATCCTCAATGCCACACGCGTCTATGATGAAATGTATGTAAATATGTAGAGACTTGCTTGGCTGCTTTACATTACTGAAACGCAGCTTCTGCTGCAATCCTGCCGCCTGCACATCGCTCTTGACATGGCCATGTACTATTCATTCGCCATTTCAGCCACTTGGCAAAATTGACTTAACTCTCAAGCATCAACAAAGCCACAAGCCATGCCCCTCCACCAGCCACCAATCCACCCATCACGAATCCAATCCAATCCACGAGCATTTCTTTTCAACTACAACAAAATGCCACCGCAATCCAAACTTGTACTCGTGGCATGCCTCATCCTGGCACCATTCGTGCCACACATTCTCCAGCAGGTGCTGCTCCTGTGGCAGCAACCACAACGCATACTTTCGCACGCTGCAGCATCCAGCATCCAGCCACAACTGCTTGAGCTCAGCGTGGAATCGCAGGCAGTGTGTTTGTGTGTGTGTGTTGAATGTAATGTATTTCGGGTTTTTGGGAATCCACTGACGTGTGGCACATAAATATATGCATGCTGTGTAGTGTATAGAATGTGTGCCTGGGTATTTACTTACCGATTCAATGGCCTTCTCCAGACGAAAGATCTCCTCCTGGAGGAGATGTAGGGTTCCCGTTTTGCCGCGATGACGTGCAAAGGCGGCGGCACAGGCGCTATGTATGCTATTCACCCAGTTCTCGAGCTCCACCTGCAGGAAAGTGGAGGGAAGAGAAAAAGAAAGGGAAACGGGGATTGGTTAAAGAGGAAATATGGTAACAAATTGCAGGACCAAATGCACCGCAAGCAATTTGCTTGCTGCTCCCCAGCGCCAAACGTCGAACTTCTGCAGTGGCACCCGTGGCAACCCATCGTGTCACCTCCGTCATTGCTGTCGTTGGCTGACTATCAGTTATGCAAATTTAATGACAAATCACGTTGGCCCAGAGAGAGCGGGAGGTGGAAAGAACGGAGCAGAGTTGGCAATCTGACAAACTGCCACAGAGACAGAGCAAGAGACAGAGCGAGGGAGAGCGAGAGCGAGAGAGAGCGAACGGGTGGGATGGAGCGTATGCCTTTGAGACATGTAACAGTTTAGGGCACAAGGATGCGGCTGCAGCTGCAAGAGCCGCAGTTGCAGCTCCTGTTCAAGGCAATCTGCCAGTTGGCAGTCAGTCAACGCCGAGAGTTGCCTCATCCACACCTCAATCACATCTCACACCCCATCCCCACCTCGCCTTTGCGCTCACCCTCCTCCACTGACCATTTTGTGAGCCTTTTGCGGCTTGCGTCAGTTAACGCCTGCGTCAGCGTCAGCGTCGTTCGTCCTCGTCGTCGTCGTCGTCGTCGTCGTCCATGCCCATGTCCTCGTCCTGTATCTGCAGCTGTATCTGTGAGCCATGTATATCCATGTATCTGGGGGGCAGCGCATCTGTATGCATCTTCTGCTGATGCTTTATGTGGCATACATTTTAGCCTGGCGATTATGAGGAGACTGCGTCTGAGGCCTGTGTGGAAAGGCCGCCGCGAGCGCTGAACTCAGGCTCGGGCCTTCCATCCTTGCACATCCTTGTGCAAACAAATTTCAGTTGCCAGTTGCCTTGCCTTGTCGTTGCCTTGCCTGGCCTTGCCTCATAGTTTTCCTTGAAGGACTTGTGTGCGCCATGGATATTGACTGCTCAAAATGAGCGCCTCAGGCGGTTACATTCTCATTCTCATTCTCATTCTCATCCTCATCGTCATCCCCCCAATACCCATTCACCCAACATCCACCCCACTCGAAGGACTCACCTGACAGGGCGCCTGGAAGAGATAGGCATCTCCGAATGCCGTGCTCAGACAGAAGATGTAGTCACGCTTGGGATGCTCGGGTATCGGTTGCATAATTGCACCATCCACAATAATTAAATGCTTGGGCGCCGCCTCCACGCTCCGCCCCTCACGGGAGTCGCATGGGTAGAAGAGCAGGGTGGTGCCCTTCAGGCACACCCAATATCCCTTCCAGCCCCGCTTTCGTGCCAATTCGATCTGATGCTTCTTGCGTAGTAACCATTTCTTCACCGATAGGAAGCTGCATATAAAGAGAGAGAGAGACAGAGTTAGAGATTGGTTATGTTGGGTAACAGCTTCAGCTTCAGCTTCAGTTTTATTTCCCCCTCCAACGTTTGGGGAATTGTAATCCTAGAGGGGAGAAGGGCGAGCGGGGCAAAACTTCAACAGCTTCCAGCAGGGAATCTCCCTCATAACTCTTCGCACACTTTATCATAATAATGTTAATCCTCAGACTCATCTTTGTGCCCCTCTCTGGCTACCTTAATCACTGCGAAATTATATTCCTTGGTGACCCCCAGGGGAGACACATACACACGCACACACAGAGAGACCCAGGGAGGACTCCATCCTGGGGGTTATTTATGATGACTTGTTGGACGTGCTATCCTGCTGCTGCTCCAGCTCCTGCTCCTCCTTTTGGTGGCTGCCACAGATTACATCAACTGGAGGAATAAGAACTGAAGGGAAGACTACACTTGGCAGGGCTCTAGTTGATAGATTTCTGATATCTTGAAAGATTGTTCAGCGATGCCCTGCACCTCTTTAATGAAGAGTTTCAGTTTGTGTATATTCTGTGGCTCTCAGAATAAAATAAAAAATCCTGGAGCAATTTAATTGTAGAGCCACACTTGGCTGATCATAAAGATACCCCATGAAATAAATCTTTCCTTTTCCCCGACTTAGAACACATCCGCCTGTTGTTAATTTATTATATTTAAAAGATTTCTTTATTAGTTAAATTAACACTCACCCAGCTTTTCGTACAGCTCCTGTACAATTGAAGGAGGATGCAGCGGTGCCAGTGGCCTTTGCTTTATATGGAGACGCCATGACACTTTCCCCATCATCTTCATCCGAAACGGCAGTAGTTAGGCTCATTCGATCATCGTCCGAAATCTGTAGAGGAAAAACATCAACAGAAATAACACATCAGTGACGACAATAAACGCAGAATGATGAAGGATGTAACACAATTCGATTTTAATTAAGGTAAACGCAAAACACGGAGGAACACGAGGAGTCACGTCAGACACCTCCACGTACGGGGTTTCCATTCGGTTCGGTTCGGTTCGGTTCGATAAAATTCAATAAATCCAAGAAAAAATAATTGAAATAATTAAGTCATAATTAGCAGGCGGCAGGCAGGCAGGCAGGCAGGCAGTCAGCCAACGCCAGACACAGAGCCCCCGAAGAACAGCGAAGGATTCAACCGTAAGTCCTGCAACGAAGCCATTTGAAACCAATAATGGCGGCTGCCCAGGGATCGACGCTTCTCTCTCTCTCTCGTTGTTCTGGGTTGTTGCCTCTGTATGTGGCACTGGTTGTTGTTGCTGTTGTTGCTGTTGCTGTTGTCAGTGCCGACAGCAACATTTGTTACGTATGTCGTCGATAAAGCAATTTGTCTTCTCTTCTCGCCTGCATTTTTAGTGGCAGAAGGAAGAAGAAGGGACAAAAAAAGACAGGGACAGGGCACCAGCCAGGACTCTCATAGCCAAAGATAGAGATAGGGCAGGACGAACAATTGACAAAATGACAGACAGACAGGCAGAGAGAAAAAAGAGAAGAGAGAGCGAGAGAATGAGTGGGAAATAAATGGCGAATGGCAAACTGTTACTTGGCAATGTTATTTCATCAAAAGCCGGGTTCGGACTCCTCGGTTCACTAACTGACTGAATGACTCACTGACTAAATGACAGAAGGACCAACTGACTGACTGACTGACTGACTGTTGTTTGCCTTTCGCCTCTGCCAGGCCTTCTTCCCCTTCTACCCAACTTCCTTCCGCTCTTCTCACAGCAGCAATTTTCCTGCCTTTGCAACAGGATGGAGACCTCTCACCCAAGCATCGTCCTCGCCTTCGAATTCGTCCTCGCCCTCGGTCCATGTGGGAATTCCAGGCCAAGACTACCGGCTACGTGTCCCGCGTGGCAATAAAAATTGGTTTGCCCATTCATTCGTTTCAATCGACAGGAGAAATGTGAAATGGTGGCAGGGGCAGGCCACACACCACCATTCACCCACCAGGGAGGAGCAGCAGCAGCAGCAGCAGGAGAAGAGCCAACTGTCGCTCACTCGCTTTTCATGCCACTTTTTATTTGAGTTCCCAAGGAAATCAATTTACAATGTGTTTATTCGTTTCGTCTCCCCTTTCCCGGTGCTGCTTGGTCCTACTTCTGGCTGGCCTGGTTACTACGATACTTCATTCCTCCCCCGCCCGTGGAAACCATCACCGCTCACGCTTTTGGCAATTTTCAAACATTTTTGCTCATATGCATGTTTTACAAGTTATTTATTTGACTGCCTCTGCTCCCCAGGAAACACAGCAGGAGGGGCAGAACACAGCACAGAGCACACAGCAGCAGGGCAGCCAAGTGGCTTGTGCGTTCTGTGTTTGCATACACTCCGGACCCAGTCCCACCCGTTGAGCAGCAGCGCTTGCTCCTTGCGTCTTTTGCCAGCCATGGGGTCATGTGTACTTAACCCACAATCAGACGACAACGACAACGATGAGGATGAGGATGCGGATGAGTACGATGGAGACGGAGACGGAGACGTTGGCCAAGTTTAATCAAATTTTATATTAATCGAAGGAGTGCAAAGGCATGCAAATAACCAAAAGGAAAACCTGGCAACATGGGGAATGGCTTAGTGTGGGAGTTGCCACGGGACAGATCAAAGTGGTTACATGACGGAGGGAGGGAGGGGCTTGGGGGGTGCTAACCAATCGATATCTGTGCGTGTCACTTTAAAAGGTTGGAGGATTTTCAACTCTACGCCCCGGCCCCCTGCGACCAATTTAAAAGGAAACTTTCATATTGAAAACTTCAAAAACGGAGGGAAGCTCTCTGCTCTCTCTCTATCTCTGGCTCAAGGATGGGTTTGGAGGAACAACAACCTGCTACAGCAGGGCTTTGGCACTGGCACTGGTACTGGTACTGGCACTGGCACTCCACCAAAATGAAATAGTTTCCGCTTGCTCAATGAAGTTTTCCATGAAAATCATCATCAGCCAAGCGGAAGCTGTCGAGCGGAACTGTTCAACTGTTTCAGGATGAAGACAGAGGGTGGGGAGTGGTGGAAATTGTTGAATTTTCCTGTGGCATGTGGGAAAGGGAATCGAATCGAAACGAACGAGTCGAATGTGTGTCTGTGTTTGTGGGGCAGGAGGGAGAAGGATGCATTGGAGTAACGATTGGAGAGATTTTCATTTGATTTAAAGACTAACGCTTGACCCAGTAAAAAGGAACTCGCACTCGACCAGTACTCGACCTCAAAGGGGAGAGCATACACTCTTTAGTAAATCAAATTTTGTGACTTTAATACCATTTATTCTGAAAATGTATGCGTAGGGAGAGTCCTGCCTAAGGGCGGAAATAAGCAACAAGAAACAAGGGGCGCCAAGTGGAAACAGTGTCAAGTAGAGGAGATGCGGGGCCTAAGGGTCTAAACTATGGGAATTATGTACCCTTTTACAACAGATTACTCTGCATACGAAATGATGTCTGTGCACCTGCCTGAATCCTTGGTCATCGTGGGGCCTAAAAGTACCTGGTACCGAAAAGTGATTGTGTCCTGTGTGAGCGTCCAAAGAGTTTGTCAAATGATTCATGAATTTTTAATTGGCCAACCCCGTCGTACCCGGAGTAGTG
This sequence comes from Drosophila guanche, assembly GCF_900245975.1. Lineage (NCBI taxonomy): Eukaryota > Metazoa > Arthropoda > Insecta > Diptera > Drosophilidae > Drosophila > Drosophila guanche. The sequence goes on along the minus strand of NW_022995744.1, from coordinate 8,307,952 downwards.
TTTCTTGAATTTCATCAGGCCCTCCCACAGCTGACAATGAGATTTAGGGGCCAACAACTCTCCATGGTTCTGCCTGCTCTTCCCGCTTCCTTCCCTGCCTTTACTAGGGGGGGCAGCACTCACATGAATGGCTGTGTGAGCACTCACATGGGTCTAAGCCTAAATGGGCATCCCAAAACACGAACGGGAAAGCGGTCCAAACAACAATCACACAAAAGATTAAATGCCAGCCAGTCAGTCATTCGTTTTTGGGGGTGCCCAAGCCCAAGCCCAAGCCCTCTGCCTCCTCCTTTTCGGTGCTCCATCTGATTACTTTGGGCCCTAATACGCCATATCTCAGCATCAGTGCAAAATCAAAATTCAATTTACGCACAGACGAACCCTCAACGAGGAGGCAACACACAACAGACACGCCCACTTAGGCAGCGGATGGGATGGATGTGTTGCTGCTGCTGCTGCTGCCTCACTCGAAAACGTAGAAGGTATGTCGGTGGGATGGTGGGATTCCCAGGTGCTTTCCTGTTGGGGCCTGCCTGCCTTTCGTTACGATTTCTAATCAAGAATTGATTGTGATCCCTCGATGCGGCTGTCGTTCACGTTTCACCCATAATTATCAATGACTTTTGAATGTCAAATGTGAGAGAGAGAGCATCTGAGATGTCGTTGGTACAGCCATTGTCACACCCTCCGTACACCATTAACACCCCCGCCTCACCCTCCCATTTTGTAGGTGAAGCGAAAAATCTTTCTCATATGTCGCTTGTCGTCAAAAATTACAATATTTGATAGAGTGTTTATGCAGCGCGTCCTCCCGCTCTTCCCTCTCTCTGTGGGATATACGACAAGGTTAAGCATGGCTCCTCCAACTGCCTCATGTGGTATCTGTGGCACGTCGCTGGCATTGCGATTAAGTGAGGCATTAAGGCAGCTCAAGCAAAAGCGAGAGCTGGCTGAGGCAAAAGAAAGCTGTTTCCCCCCGCTAGTAAAATAAAATTGATTCAAAGACAAATCTGGAATGCAGTCGTATTCAGACTACTCCTTCGTTAAGTATAAATTGTGTAAAGGTTCTCAAAGATAGATAGATACGAGTGCTTAAGTTTCTTTCTAGCTGCTTCAGCTGCTCGCCTTGCAATGAGAAAATCAATTTGGAACTATTCTGCACAGAAACATCCGCAGAGGGAATGTCATTTCCGAACTTGACTAAATCGGCAAAAACTAATTGTCTGAAGGTGAAAACTGTTTAGCATTGAATCAATCAAAATTGACAAGCAAACAAAAAACGTAGAGGTGGGGTAGATAAGAGAAGGTTGCCACCTCCCAGAGCATAAAATGAATCCCCATCCCAACGGGTAAAAATCTGTTTTATATTCAGTACGTGTGGCGACATAATAAGCTTTAATTTGACCAAAAGAATGAATGAGTCATTAAATGAGCTTTTCACACACAAACCCAGCCACCCACACACACATTGCATACCAGCAGATACTTTTGTATCTTTAATCCAATGAATTTTATTCACGGACATACTCTCCTCCGTTTCTCCTTTTGCTCTTCTATCGATCCTTCGGCATTAATTAATATGCAGTTGGCCATTCCCCTATTCCTTGATATTCCATTGAGGCTGTACCACTCATTTGAATATCTGCTGCTGCCTGTGTCTACTACAAGTATCTGTATCTCTTGACCAACGTGTATCTTTTGTTTGTCAAGTCTAACCAAATGAAAGATACATGTAAACAGATAAATATATACAATTCTCTCTCTCCATCGATATGTTACTCTGTGCGTTTCAATTGAGCTGTGAAGTAGTTTTACTCACTGTTTATGCATCACATAGAGAGGTGGATGGATACCTGATATTTCTATTGAACTACATCCGTACATCTCTCCTAGCTCTACGCTTTCTATTGGTTTTCCCCTAATCTTTTCTTCTTCATACAAATGGCCTTTTATCACTTTGAAGCGCTGTGTCTGTGATTCATGCGTATTGCAATCAATGCCATTCATTACCCAAAAACTAAATACAGCACTTCAAAAGGATGGGGATGGGCATGGCCATTTCTCGCTCTCTCTCTCTCTCTGAATGGGTGTGTATGTGTGTGTGCGTTAAGAGCTTTTCTTTTGGAGAGTTGGGGGGTTGGGTGTGGGCTGGGCTGGGCTAATGCTTTAATTTATTGCTCCTTTTGTGGAAGGAGCCGCCGTAGAAGTAGCAGCTCGAGCGTGAAAAGGATGGTGCTTTGGATTTGATCAACGTTTTGTTAAGCAAGCAAATAATTAAGGACAAAGGAGTAAGTACCAAGCATTGCCTGATACATACTTTCATTTGATTCACAAAATCTTAAAGAACAAATCTTAAAGTCCTTTTTTTGGGGGGTTTACCTTGCGAAGGAACATTTCGTTGCACTGCTTGGCCGTGCTGCGCCAATGGCGATGCCTGTACCGTGAGTTCCCCAGCTTCAGGGTACCCTGCAGATCGGCTGCCTCCTCGACCACCCGACGTATGCACTGATAGCGCAGGCGATTGCATCGATGTATGGGCTGCAGGGCCACCACACCGCCATGCTCTGGCTCTGATTCGGCACCAGAGCGCACCTGATCCTCATCATCGTCCACCCAGGCACTGAGTACACCCTCCACGAAGTTATACAGCATCTGGATGTTGGCCTTCATCGGTGCCGAACCGGATGGCACTTGCTCCGTTTTAATGAGCTTCCGATTCTGGCACACTTCCCGCAGCAGATTCTCCCCAAAGTGCACCGTCTTGTGGCGCCTTCGACGTGAGTTGAGCGACGCCGCCGAGGCGGACTTCATCAGCTTCCCATTGATCGTCGCTCCATGGTGATGGTGCACATAGGACGTGGGCAGCGGCTGCACCAGACTCGTCGTCGGCTCCAGCCAGCCCAGACTCATGCCCATGGATGATGATGCCCCATGTATTCCTCCTCCGCCTGCCCCCGAACTGGCAGAGTCCCCGCGCTGGAGCGTGTTCGGCTGCGAGTTGCTGCGGTAGTGATGATGCGAGGGCGGCGATGGCAGTGGCCGCATCTCCAGATCCTCGATGTGGTCCATCATCATGATCGGAGGCGCCGGTTCGATGTCGTCCAGTGTGGTCGGGGGCTGGGCGAGCTGTGTCCGCAGACGATTGAAGTCGGCGGCACAGCGAGGCAGTGAGTTGCACTTGGCGGCATTGAGGCATTTGCGATTCTGGCAGCTGAGCAGCGGGGCGCAGCAGGAGCGGCACTCGTGGCAGATGACCAGCCGCCGCTCGACCCCTCCTGCTGCTGCTGCTACCTGTGGCGGTGGCGGCGGCGGCGGTGTGGCCGTCGTCGATGGCGTTGTGGGTACATCGGAGCCCATTCCTCCTGCTCCTATCAGATGGGCGGGCACCGTATGCAGCTGGACTTGGGCCAGCTGCTGGTGGCGGGCAAGGTTCACCGAACTGACGGACGAAGTGAGGCAGCGGCTGGGCGGCGCCTGAGCCTGGGACTGGGTCTGGCACTCCAGGTAGCGGCAGTGTGGATCCGTGCAGATGGGCAGCAGCGGACAGTCGGGATCTGTGCAGGGGCCGGGAGAGGGGGAGCGTGGCGCCCGCTCGGCACTGGAGGACTTGCGCTTGTGGCCGCCCGATCGCTGGGCGGACATGTCCGACACGGTGGCCGATCTCTGGGTCTGATGGCGACGCGATCGCTCCCTCTTCGATCCAGTGCCAGAGACTGCGGGATCCTTGGCCTTGGGCACATACTGATACCGCTCCTTGTGTGGCTTCGCGTACAGCCGCTCCAGATGGGCGGTCGATGGACCAGGACCGCCGCTTCCTCCTCCTCCACCGCCCACCACTTCGCTGGCGGAGTGTCGCAGCCGGCGCTCCCTGGACCGTTCCTCTCTTCGCTGGCAGAGGGGCGTGTGGGCGAGGGCCAGGGCACTGGGCACGGCATAGCCGCTGGGCACATTTGGGGCCGGAAGCGGCGGTGGCGGCTGCTTGCCGAGAGACTGCAACTTGTGCAGGGGATAAGCTATCCAATCGGGCGGCTGCGAGTGCTTTTGGTGTGCCGCCTCCTCCTCGCTGACCGCTCCACTGTGGCCCAGGGAGTGCCGCTTGCGATGGGAGCTTGCGGGTGCCATGGCCTCCTCCTGGGAATTGGACCTTGGGGCGTCTCCCCCACTCCCGTTGCGACGATGATGGGAGCGCCGTGGCTTGGCTGCACCACTGGCCTGCATCTTCGTCAGCCACTCCACAATGTCCGTCTTCAGCAGCGAGAACTCGCACGGTCCGGAGCTTTGGCGGGACAGAGGCTTCTTCAGCAGCTCGGACAGAGCCTTGGCATAGGCGGAGGAGGAGCTCTGCCCGCCCTTGGCCGCGTCCGACGGCAGGCGCTCTCGCTTCCTGGGCAGGTGATCCAGCAGCCAGTCTGGCAGCTCGTCCTTCAGGACGGTGATCTCACTGGGACCCGAGGAAGTGCGTGCAGGTGCTGCAGCCGCTGGTGATGCCGTCTTCTGCAGCTTCAGCCACTCCATGGTCTCCTCCCGCACCTGTCCCCCTTCTGCGGAGCGTGCAGAGTGACGCTGCTGGGCCTTGCGGTCGAACCACTCGAGCTGCTCGGGTGCCTGCCGCAGAGCGCTCTTTGGCATGGTGGCCACTTCTTCCGCACTCTTCTGGCGACGCGGTGGCAGCTGCGGCTTCTGCTGTTCCATCCGCACGTGACTGTGACCGGAGGGAGGTTCGGTGAGGCGCACCGAACCCTTGCGACGGATGCACTTCTGCTCCATGGTCTCCTCGTCGCGGGCACGCACTCGTCGCGTTATCTCGAAGATGTCGCCGTTGATCTGGTGATAGAATTTCTCCACCTCCACGCCCCGATCGAACTCCTCCTTGGCCGTGGGCTTCTGGGAGCGTGAGGGAGGCCTGGGCGGTGGTGGGGCCACCGCCTCCTCCATCTTCTTCTTCTCATCGCTCTCGTCGGAGGAGGCGTTGAGCAGGGCCCCGGCCCCAGCCGCACCGCCATCCACGACCCAACTTATCGAACGCTCAGCGGTGACGGGAGCTGCTGCTCCCCCCGCTGTCGTCTTTTCCGATTGCTGGAGCAGTCGATCCAGGGATCCGTGATGGGTTTTGATGGTCGGCCCCAAGGATCCCTCGCCAAGCGATTGCAGCCGGCACTGGGCATTGCAGATGCAGACACCGCGCTTTTTGCTGCCGAAGCGGAACAGCTGGCTGGCCAGCTGCGAGACATTCTCGCCGAGACCCAGCCCCAAGCCGCCGCCGCCGGTGCTTTGCTGCTGTCCCGCGGCGGCTCCACCCGCATCCCTTCCCGAGGCCGTTGTTGCGGATGTCAGGCGTCCTGGGTGCGTGACGGGTGTGATGTCGACGATCACGCAACAGCAGTGCAGCGAGAAGGTCTTCTTGGGATCGCCGTCGCTATCAGCGCCGCCAGCACTGCCACTTGCACTTCCACTTCCGCCTCCTCCGTTTCCGTTTCCTGTTCCGACTCCACCGCTAACTCCGACTCTGACGATGCCTCCTCCGTGTCCCTGTCCCTGTCCTTGTCCTCCTCCTCCTCCCCCGCTTCCGATTCCGCCTCCTCCGCCAGGCCCCCCGCTGAGGGCCGAACCGACCGCTCCGTTGTTGTTGTCGCCGCTGTGTTCCCGCTCGTTGTTGTTTTGTTGGGCGGCCAGAATGAATCACAGAAGGAGCAGCAACAGCAACGGCAACGGCGATGGTAATCGGTATGGACAAACGACCGGATATTAAGGCTCGCCTGGGTGCTGCTCCTTTTTCGTTGCTGCTACTCGTTGGGCCCGACTCTCTACACTCCTATTCGTTACTTTGACTACTCGTTACGGGGCTACTACTCCCGTTGTGGCCATGCGAAGGAGGACGTCGACACTCTCGCTCCATGGATGGTGCACACAACTCGCTCTCGCTATTATTTATGCACTTCTCTATTCATTTGGCGATTATTATTCATTTGATTAATTAAACTAAAAGCTCATTTTGTGGCACAGTCATTTATTACACACTGCTTTTTGGTAATTTATCTCTCCGCCGGACTCTCCCTTCTTTTCTCTCTTTATATTTCGATGTCTGTCTCGGGGGACGCACACGGTACGGGGTACGATGCGCGTCACACACACATTTATCTATAATTAATTATTTTTACTTGTTGCCTTTTTGCGGGCAGCAAAAAAGAAATCGTTTTACTATCTGTTCGTCTGTCGTTCTCTGTTTGTGGCTGTGTGTTTGAGCGTGTAAGTGAGTTTGTTTTAGTGTGTGTGTGTGTTTATTCGAGGATTTATTTAATTATATTTGTTTTTCTCTATAAATCACAAAGCGTTTTGCAGTGCCCTCCCCCTAGCCCCTGCCCAGCCATGTTCCTCCCATGTTTCTGTGGGGCAAACAAGTTGTAGTTTGTTCGCTTTTGGCTTCCTGACTTTTATTATTCCCTTTATGAGAGTATTTCACAGGATTTAAATTTGAGGATTCACTAAACGAGTGAATTGATAGTGTGAATCATAGTGGAGATGGTTCAACCATAAAGGATGGATGGGTAGATAAATTGCACAGGAAATAAATTTAAAAAAAAAAAACAAACAAAAACATTATATTACAGTAATTAAATTAGAGAGATACAAAAACAGTAAAGTACCCAGCTATTAAATCTTTCTCGGACAAAAAAAAATACTTCATTAAAAAATTAAGTGCAGTTCTCATTGGTTTAAATGTAAATAAATGCCGTGAAATACTCGCAGATTCCCCAGATATGTCCCCAGACCGCTTCGAAATTCTCAGTGTTCGCTTGCATAAGCCAAATACCAGACAAATCCCGGACTGTCATCTGCTATGTTATGCTGTGCACATCTCATCTCTCCATCTCTATGCCTCTATCCATTTGGTTATCTATCCATCTGTCTATGGCCATGTCTCTTACGTACACGTACCGTACGTGTCTCCTAGGCGTAGGCGCTTTAATTAGCATATATGTATAAAGGCCATCCGAAAACATTGTTTCATGTTAAACAAGTCAGTTTTTTCTTTCGTTTTTTGTGTGATACGGAGGCTGCTCTTCTTGTGCTGTCTTTGGTGTTATTTTAAAGTTGCTCTGCGAAAAGTTTTTGCAGCTCGTGCGCAAATATTTTGTTTGTTATATTGCTAGCATAAATTTGTTGGCTATCTGCACGGACACAGACGCAGGCACAGGCACAGGCACAGAGAGGCAGGCACAAAGAAGGAGGAGGAGATGTGCATATATTTATAAGCGCATACATAAATACTTTTTGGGGGGCTGGTGGCAGCAAATGCATAAATTTCATGTCTACATCTACATGGGGAGATATGACTCGGAAGCAGCTATGACTATGACTATGGTTGCTCCTGCTCCAGCTCGTCTCTGACTCTGACTGTAAGGATACCCTCAGTGTTTCATTGCACATACCCCAACTATTTCTACTACGCATACCCCTACTTTGCTCCTGTTCTACGGATACCCCTACTATCCCTGCTACGGTCATGTTTGTGTTTATGCAAAGGAGTTTACGAAAGTTTTCCTCCTGCTATTTTTTGTCTGCTTCGTTCGGCCCCTGCCAAAAAGTTTGCTTGTTAAGTGAAAGGATTATATGATCCAGTTCTTCCATGGGGCATGGGGGCCAAAAGGGTGGTAAAACTTAAAAAACACAAAAAAAAAAGAAAATAAAACAACAAAAGTTTTCCTATTTTCCCATTTTTATGCTTATGCTGCTGCATGCATCTAAGATGATGGCACATCCCATGCACAGCTCACAGAACACACAGCACAGAACTTGCCACAAACTTGAGTTGTGTTGATAGTTTTTATAGCCTACTTTTCTGGGACTTGCCACACAACACCCTAAGCCTATGTGTGCGTGAGAGTGTGTGTGTGTGGCAGCGAGAGAATTGCGAATTAGTGTGTCTTAGAGATGGAGGCAACAAAACTTTTCGGGGCAGCTTGTCCCGTTTAGATTAGAGCCGTCGATAAGTTTCAAGTTTGCCGCATTGGCCATGTGTTTAGTTTGCCAAAATGTGTGTGCGTGCTTGCAACACACTCTCTCTCTGTGTCTGTGTGTGAGCGTGTGGCAAGGCTCAACTAGTTGGTAACTGATGGACGGGGTGGAACTGCCTCCTGATCCACCACTTGAAAAGGTGCTTGGGCGCATTTGTTTAGCGATTTTCGCTTGATTCGGCCAATAAAGTTAATTTCCTTCTCCCAGAAGGGAAAACTTTTTCCCCACCTTCGAAATCGCGTGCTAAATGACATTTTTATATCGTTTCGATTGTTGTTACTGTCGGGGCTGGACGGGGGACAGGCGCCAAAAAGTTTCACAAAATGACAAAAGTCCACGGGATTCCCAACTCAAAAATGTTGCACGGGTATTTCTATGCAGAGAGTCCTTAAGATGGGATCAGCGAGATAGTCGTCTCGCGGAACAGGTAGGGCATATACACATAAATTTATATCTGTTGTGGAACTTGTGCTTAAGTTTCCAGTGCCTCGCTGGTCCCTCCCTTTTAGCTGCTGATTTTGTATCTTCCTTGCCCTCAAAAGTAGGCAACAGTTTTATGGTTTTAAGATCTTTAAAAAGTTTGAACTTTACGTTGAAATTGTGTATGTGTGTTTGTGCTTGTGCTTGATGGCTTACAAAGAATGTTTTGTATTTTTTAAGAAGTCCAAGATTTTATGCAGAATGTGGCTCAAATAAATTAAATTTCCTCTTAATACGAGGGTCAGCCGCAGGGGTGGTGGCCCTCGCTCACTCTCTATCTCTGGGAAGCCTCTGTACACTTTTAGTCGAAATTATTTTTAATAGATTTATCCGAGCATCAGCTTGAAGTTTAATGTATTTAACACACATACACACCCACACAGGGACACCGAAGCGGGAGAGGAAGAGCCACTGGGCAGTGGCACCTAAGGCCATAAATATAAATACGTTTAATGGCTACACCAAATGCTGTTCTTGTCCTCAGCTCACTTTCTCTTTATAGCATCTTTCTCTCACTCGCTCTCCCTCTCTTGCTGTGCTTGTGTGTATGCGTGGGTTTTTGTATCTGTGTGAACTTCGACAGGCATGACGTTGATAATATCCTTGCACATGTATGACGTTGCTTCTGCTGCTGCCTCGGCTGGTTATCCTTGGTGGCAACAAAAGGCGCTGCCTGTCTGACTGCCTGCCACATGCAACAACAACAACAACCATTGCTTGTTGATATTTTATTAGCCAGAAAAAAAGACTCAAACACAACTAACGACTTTCTTTTTTAAATTATTTTTGCGTGTTTTCCCTCTGTGCTGCTTTGTTCGATTGCGATTTAAAAATGCTAAAAATATCCAGGCAATGTTGTTGCTGTTGGGGGCATAAGCATGGGCATGGGCATGCCACACACTGGCAATAGCAACAACAGAAAACAGGGCCAAAACAGGAGTAAAACAAGTCAACAATATAACATGGAATCTCGACACGACTCTCGCTCGCGTTTCAAGTTTTTCCATCTATTTTTCTCGCTCTATCTATCGCTCTCTCTCTCTCTCCCACTCTCTGTGTGTGTTTCTGTTGTTTTGTTTCATGGTTTATTTTTTCATTTTGTTCTTCTTTTTTTCCTCCTAGTATATGTTTTCGTTTTTTATTCGCGCCTCCACCTACACCGCGCCGCGCCGCCCGACCACTCCTGCCTCTAAATGTTGCCCTGACTGGGTGCTGTCTGTGTTTGTGTGTGTGTGTTGTTGTTGTTGCTGTTGTGTGGGTAAATATGTGTTAAGTGCGTTGGTATTTGCTTCGTCCTGCACACCCACCAAAAGGGTCGCCTCCGCCTCCGCCTCCTCCCTCTTCAGACACACACACAATCGCATTCCTTTAGCGCCCATCATCACAGCTGCTCGGGCATTTTTCAACACTTTTTTTTGTTGTATTGTGGTCCGTGTCCGTCTCCTCTTTGTTTTGTTTCTGCAACACACACTGTGGCAAGTTTCTTAATTCGATTTTGACTGGTGGTTAATTTTGCATTTAATGCCACAAATGACAAACGAATCACATCCAAAAAAGATACAAGAAATATCGCCCGATTCGTGTGGCTTCACTGGGCTAGAATAGAGAGCTGCGAATTTCCATCTATTTTTGGGCGGTTCGCCGTGTCCGTTGTCCGTTTCCAATTTCATTTCTGCTTTTTTTTGCTCCTAATTTTCCTCGCGTTTCTTTATTCTTATTTTTCCTATTTTTGTTGTATTCTTTTCTTTTTTTGTTGCGTTTAACTTGTGTGCTAAATTATATAGCCTGCGTCAATTTCAGCCTCTGCGTGTGCCAGAGCGTCTCCTCTCTGCAACTGTGTGTGTGTGCCACAATCTTGTAAAAGTCTATATGGGTGTATGGGTATGTGTGTGTGTGCCCCTATCTATGTGTTTGTGTATGCGTCTGTGTGTGTTGCTGTTTTGTAATTTGATTTCTTTTTGCCGCCCGCCTCCTGCTGAGGCATCAGCCACACACAGCTTCAACATCAGCTTCAGCTTCAATTCCTTTGCCTTCGATGATGATGCTGCTGACTGATGCTGATACTGATGATGATGATGATGATGATGATGCTTGCTGCTGCTGATGCTGCTGACGCACTTTTCTTCACTTTTTTTTCTTTCGCTTTTCTCTCTCTTTGTTGGTTACTTTTTCTGTGTTGTTGGTTTTGAATTTTGATTTGTTGGAATATATTTAATAAATTTTTGATTGGGTTTCGGTTTTGTTGTTTGCTTTTAACTTGGCGCGGGCACAGAACCACACAGAAATACAATACACGGGTACACGGTACACCGTACACGGTTTGTGGCTGCGTAGATTTTTTCTTTTCGCGGACTTGTGGAAAACTATCTGCGTCTGACTATTGCTGGACTGCGACTGTTCTGGCTGGACTCGTTCCTCGCGTTACAGGAAACTCTATGGGCTGAAGGCGCTACCATGCACAGCTCGCGACGACGTTCCCGTTCTGACTGATTTTCACCACGAAGCAGCATAGGAGCAGCAGTAGCAGCAGCATCATCAGCTAGAGGCAGCAGATGGAGCAGTAGCAGCCAGGCAGAGAGAGAGACAAAGCTCAGAGCCTTCGGCTCTGCCTCTCTCTAGCTTTTGTCGTGCTTCCAGCAGAGCCTGACTCTGCTCTCTCTCTCCATCGCCCCATTTCGTGTGTACAGCACAGCAGCACAGACACCAAATCGGGTCACTTCGTGCTATCCTTCGGCTGAGCTTCAGCTTCGGCATCAGGTTTCGCCTTCGCGCGCTCCTCGGCTCTTCCAGCACGAAATTGTTTATAACAGTTTCGTTACAATTCGTAAATTGTAATGCTTCTGGCCCTGGCTTCGCCTTTATTTACGTAATCAGCAAAAATCAGCAAAAGCTTTTGCAGCATCCACACGCTCTCACTCTCTCTCGCTCTGTCTATCTCTCTTTTTTTGGCGGGAGTCACATGGGCTGGCTGTGCGGTGAAAAGCTAAATACCAAAGCTTTCAGCTCTTTAGGTCAGCTCTAAGAGCGAAAGGTACAGGGAGGATTCAGGACAGAGAGCGCGAAAGAGAGAGCTGTGAAATCTGTGGGATGGCCAAGCATAATTTACAAATCAGACGACGACAACGATGACGACGTCATCAAAACCAAAATGCAGTTATAATGCACTCAGCGGTTGGAGCGGGACAAGAGATATATCAAGAGAGAGTATAGCTCTATATAGAGCAGGAGGCAGTGAGTGAAGCGGAGATAGAGAGGGGTAGCAAGAGCGAGAGGGAGAGAGAGAGAGCAGTGGATGGAGAATGCTGGAGGTATACAACCCGTGTGACAGCTGCCAGAGGGCGAGGCACAATCTCAAAGGTGTTTAGTCAACATGAACAGAAAGCAAGCAAGCAAGCAGCAGCAGCAGCAGCAGCAACAACGACAAACGACAAACGACAGCAACGACAACAGACAGCAACAGCAACAGAAACCTGAAGTTATGTGCGGTAGGTCGGCCGCAGCTAAAATTAAATTTATTCATTGTTGTCTTTGGGAGAGAGACAGAGAGAGAACCTAACGAACACTTACGGCAGATGCTTTGGCAGCAGCTGTTTGTTGTTGCTGTTCGCTTTTGCTGCTGCTGCTGCTGCTACTTCTGTGTGCACTCAGGATTTGGCTCTGGGGCGTATTAAAGCTTTTACAAATCGTAAGCATAATTTATTTTGTTACAACTTTCGAGTCACAGCCTGGCCCTGCCTGCCTGCCCCAAGCAAAGAAGGAGTGGGGCTGGCTGCTGGCGACATTGTTGGGTTCTATTGTTGGGGAAAGAAGGATAATGGCATGGTTTTCCAGAGTAGTACTCGTAGAGTTTTTGGGATTAATTTGTAACAGATTTTGTGGTAGGAGTGTGGGTTTGTGTCTGGCTGCTGCAGCAGTTCATTGAATCAGATAAAAAGCTTAAATATTTCATTATCATGAGGTAAACTTAATTATGTGGTTTATCTGTTGTCCTGCCACCCTGCCCCATAGGTAGGCTATAGCTTGTGTGTGTGTGCCTCCCTTTTTTATTGGCCAGCCAGCCAGCCAGTCAACTCTGTTACTCTGTTGCTCTGGTGTCAGAGTCATAAATCCACAGACAGGCGGTAAATCGTACCCCCAAATGGCTCGCCATAAAGTCAACACCTCAAAAACTCAAATGTCACCCTAGACACCAGCATCCCAAAGCATTCCCCATCCATCCACGCATAGAGGCAATCACAACAGCACAAAATGCTTAAACACGCTCAAATAAGTCACATGGCCTGTGCCACGCCCACTCACACACACACACACACACACACACACACACACACACACAGGCACATACATTCAGCCGCAGACACACAGCCATAGACACACGAACGAATCGTAAAATATAACGCATACGCAGCGTTGGCCCAGTCTCAGTCCCTGTCCCATGGCTGGGCATAGCAATAAGAAAATGGCTGTGGAAATATGTTAATAATGAGATGTGAGCCAAGCCGCTGCCTAGCTAAATATTATACAAATACACATGCATCACACAGCGCAAGATGGAGGGAGACAGAAAGAGCTAGCGAGAGGCAGGCGGATGCAGCCAGCGGAAAAGTCGGAGCAGCAGGAAAAAAATGAAAGCAGAAAGCAGTGTAAAGCCTTGCAAATCTACATAAACTCGGTCAAGGACACTGCAGCTGATGCTGAAACTGAATCCGACGGGGCTCCATGCGAGAAGAGTGCAAATGTCGGACGGGGGTTTGGTTTATGGATAGAGAGAAGATGTGGGATGCGGCGTGCCACCCAAATTGCCTTTAAATATAATTATTTTCCCTTTATGCGACGTCAGTGACAGGGACACTGAAGGATTGCTGTTTGGGCCTGGCATCACAGGCCTCACAGCCATCACAGGGGCAGCATCCTTCTGCTAGCGACATTTAAATTTAGACGCACACGAACACACACACACACACACACACACTCACACAAATACAGTGGGCACAATAGACGACCCAAAACATTCGGCTGCCGCAGCAGCAACATCCTTCGTTTCGCATTCATTTCGCTTGTAGATACGCAACCAGATAAGAAAAGTCACTTTTATGACGTCAGTAAACCATTTTAGACCGTTTTTCCCTTTCTTTCCCCACAGCCCACCCCCCTAGAGCATTTTGCACATTCTGTTTCGGAGCGCGCGCAAATGTCGGGCAGGCATCGAAACAACAATAACAGAGCGCACGTCGAAAGGTCTTTCTCTTAGATTCTCTGGGCTAAAAAAAGCTCTCAATCTTTCAATTGCTCGCAACGCTCGCTCTCTTCAGCCACTATCTCTCCCTCTCCAGATAGTCTCTGCCTCTCCCTCTCTCTCTGTCTGTCTGTCTGTCTGTCTGTGTGTTCGTTTCGTGCCATCTATTACCATAAAATCAAATCACAACAATAACCATAACCATATAGCCCAAAGATTTAATAACTGTGATTGGGATTTGAAAAATGAATTTTCTTTCTCTCTCTCTCTGGGATTTTCTTTCGCCGCAGTTTTAGGTAAGATTATTTAATGGTTTTTCCCCAGCGAGGTACCCGGTCCGCTTGTAAATGTAATTGAAGTGGAGGTAAACACAATCTTTTATGATTTTTTGTTTGTTTTTGGGTTGGAAATATTGAAAGTTGTATCCGGATTTGTGGTGTGAAGAAAACGTTAAGTCATATAAATGGAATGGAATGAAATGGCAGATGATAAAAGATTCAGGTTCTTCATTCTCCATTTATCATCCACAGTGCCGCCCATCCCATTTATCCTATTCCAATTTGTTCGATGAAATTCAGTTACCGCAGGAAATCGGCATTTTGAGCATTTTTATAATTTCCGGTCTTAGGACTCTCACTCTCTCTCTCGCTTTCTGTCTCTCTCTCATCGTTTGTTGCTTAATTTCCGTCACCTACAAAAACAAAATCAATTTGGTTGTCGGATCCAGATGGATGGATGCCCTATGGGTGGCATGGCATATCCTTCCTCCCTTATTACAGAGGGTTAGCAGCAGCGTCCCCTGGCTCCTTGCACCTCTCATAATTATCCCAAAAAAAAAACTGTTGACATTGCCGCTTCAATTTGGTTTGATGTCAGTTCATTTTTGTTTACGGGATACGCTGCCGCCGCCGTTCCTTTGGACGGACTGCTTCTGGGCCTGGCAGTTTCTAGGCCAAAGCTCTCCTGCGCCTGAAATGTGAGTGAGGGCCGAATGCCGAAAGCAACACAAATAAAAAACTGACAGCCTCCTGTCCAGCTTTCTCTCTCTTTCTCTTTTGTGTTGTAGGATTTGGGGTTGAGGGAGCTGCGAAAAGCTTCTCTTGCGGCTGTTGGCGGCATTAAATACAGCCAAAAGTTTGCGTCGCGTCGCGTTGCGTCTCTCTCTCTAGCTGTCTCTCGCTGTGGGTCTGGTCTGGGAGAAGTGTTTTGAAATCCAATTACCAGCGCAAATTTAATTTGTTGCTGCACTCGAGGAAAAAGTTGGCAACTTTCTCCCAGCAGTACCCCCGCCGCCGCTGATAGGCTATGAAAATTGTTTAGCTGCAATTCCCTACGTCTAAAGCCGTCTACGGGCGGGGGCGGTATCAGTGCCGCCGACACAAGAGATTCCGGCTGGCCCCAGGGCGGCGGCAGCGGCATCACTGGGCATCGCATCATCAAGTGGTCACAGAAGAGAGCGGGAGTAACAGAAAGCTGGAGAAAGTCGGACGAAGAGAGATAGAGAGAAGGAGAGCGAGAGAGAGCGAGAACGGAAGAGCCAACGCGGGTGCAAAAGTTTAATTTGAAAAAGGTTTTCCTCCTTTTTTTTGTTTTTTCGTTTTCGTTAGACTTTTGTTTTCCCTTTCTGGCTATTTTTTGTTGTACTTTTTTTTGTAGGTTTGTTTTATTTTTATTAATTTTGTTTTCACTGTTGTTTTTGGCTGGCTGGCCTCCCTCCCTCTCCTCTCCTCTCCTCTCCTCTCCTGTTCTGGAGGTGTTGAATTATGAGGAAAGTTCATAAAACTGGGTCCTGGGTATGGAATTGCTTCTAGTTCTGGTTCCCTAACAATTTTATAAGCCAAATAAAGCCACGTTATGGCTGTGGGCGGTTACAAGTCGCGCCTCGATCGACTAGCACGTGGATTGTGCATGTCCTCCTGTGCACGTCTCTCGTTATATTTGTGGCGTGAAGCGAATAACATGTACAATTTGGGCAGTTTAGAGGGGTTTTCACCCCAACACTTGTTGTGTTATCTCAGCTAGAAGTAGCCTAAATGGGGTTTCATGTATTGGCATTGCATTTAGTTGGCTTAATACTTTTTTTAGGGGAACTTTCAACCCCACACTTGTTGTGTCGACTGGGTAGACCAGCTAATTGCCTAGAAATTGGCCTGAATGATGGCGCAAAAGGCGGAATCAGAAAATATGACTTGCCACATTTTTTTTTTGTGGGGAGCATGGCCTGCCCTGCCCTTTCGATTAACCTTTTTAATGCTCTTTGGCTCTTTGGTGCTTTGGCTCTTTGTCTTTATTTGGAGAGCGGGCAGGGTTAGGGGTCTTTTGGGTATGCAATATTCATAAAAAGGTCGCAATTTCATTTCGATAAATTTCTGCTGCTTGGAGTGGGAGGAGAACTATGAAGCACAGCGTCCAGTCCTATTCCTAGTCCTAGGGGTCCCTTTTCCCTCTTATTTCCATTTCCACTGAGCCAACAATTTAGTCTGGCCAACAATTTTCTTTTTCCTTTTTTATTGTTGTCGATTATTGTTGAGTTTGCTGCTGCTGCTCCTCCTCGTGCTGGTATTTGCCCAATGCCCAGGCTTTCTATTGGTCTTTCACTCCAGTGCTATCTGGGATCTCCTATCCGTCGTCCCCCAGCCGACACTGAGAGAAATCCCTGACTTTTAATTCTAATCGAACTTGATTGGTGGGTGCTCAGCTCTGGCTCTGGATTTTCTGCGACTGTAGCCTTGTGGCATCCCCAGTGCCAGCTCCAGCTGCTGCTCCAGCTGCTGCCACCTAATTGTTGGCAATGCGAAAACTGAGAACTTGTCTATGTAACTGGAGCGGGGTGCCGTGGCTCTACTACTCTGCCACGCTGCCTGCCACATTGCCTCTGGCTCTGCAGGCAAATAACAATTGCTCCACTGACAGGGGACCTCTTCTGGCCAGAAGGCTCTACATTCTCCACGACCATACGATTATAGAAGGCTGCCTGCCTCCCTGCCGCGTTTTGACCGGCAGCTTCGTGAAACTTGAAACTATCCTGGGCACTGGAGAGGCGTGACTGCTGGCCAGCCGCTGACTGCACAATGGGGCCATAATTTTAGAGGGAGAATTCTAGTCCGATTCCGAATCCGAGTCATAGTCCGAGACTGGACGCTTAAGGACAATGCCCCACTAAATTACAGTTAATGTTTATTTCTTTCCCCCTCCCCCATTTCCGCTCCTTCTCTGTGGAGATCCTCCTCTTGGAAACTCTCTCTCTTTCTCTCTCCCTGGCTTTGTTTACACATCTAATCTTTCTCTCCCTGTTTGCAGTGAGAGACAGAGAGAGAATCCCTGGAATAGAATGCTAGTTACTGCATTTCGATTGTATCTTTTGACTGGCTCTCCTGTCCTGGCTGTGCTCCATGCTCCATGCTCCTAGTCCTTTTCCTGCTCCTGCCCCTGCTCCTTCTCTTCGTTGCCTTTTCCCTTCCCTTAGACCTAGTCGTAACTCTGGTTTTAGTTTTCCTTTTGTTTTATCCTATTTTTCCTCTCGTTGCGTCCTTCCTCTTTTTCGTTTTGGCTGTGGACAATGGTTTATTGAGTTATGGCTTGCATGCGGATATCCGCTTTTCTCTGTCTCCAATACACACACACACAAACGCACAGAAAATTACACACAGACACAGTGTCTGCCACTTTTATATAACTTTGCTTATTGGCTCCCCATTGAGGTGTCGCCCCGAGAGTTAGCTGAGGCACATATTTCCCCCCATCACCCCGAAAAACAATAAATTAGCAACATTTTCATGTTCCAACTCATAAACTGCATACAATTTTCCATTGGAAATTGATCGGTTTCTTTACTTACCACCAACCACCGCACATTGCCCCAGAAAAGATTGGAAAATTGTTGAAATTGCTTACCTGAAATGGAAAAACAAGAAGAAATTTATTGAGATTTTAGTGTGTATGCTAATAAATATTAATATCAATATTTAATTGGAATCAACATACGCACACACGCAGGCATATATTGCAACATGCAAAATGCCACAAAATAGGTTATTCAAGATACATTTATGCACACACGCACACACAAATATGTGTAGGTAGATTTCAGATAAATTTCAATTTGATATTCTGCTACCAAAAGTTATGCAAATCGAATTTTCTGTACAAAAATCTATATCTATGGCACAAGTGTGACAACACTTAATTGCCACAAAACGAAGGCTAAATCCGAGTGTGACATATTCCTTTTATTTGATTCCTAATGTTAGTTCGTTTGGCCATGTTTAACTAAGTGGCAGAAAGTGTTTCCTTCAACTTATTTCGAATAAGAACTGAGAGACATGCAAAAACACCCACTTGAAATTACAAATTATCCTTTTATTCTATCTAAAAAATAACAAGAGCAAAATCCCAACACACCTGGCAGCAAATTCCTTAAAATCTAAGTTGTCAATCCATCAAATCCATCTTCGATTTATTGTTTTTTGTTTACATTTTTCTTTTCTTATTGCTTTTTGCCACCCACCCAATCAACGCAAATTGAAAACATTCACTGAACATTTTCCATAGTTTTTATTTGAGTTTTCTTTAGTTATTTTCCTTTTCTCCTGTTCTGCCTCTGCCTGCTGGTGCGCTCTCCCTCATTAAGAACTTTTATTCGGGACTAACTCAATCTCGGGGCATTTCAATTTCAACTTAATTTCTCAACTTAAGGACCTAATCTGGCGCTGTCATTGTCCTTAATTGTTGGGCCAGCAACAAAGCAAAAGCTAAGCAGCTAAATGGAATTCAAGTTTTTGAGGCAGGGCGGCTACTGGCTACTGGGGTTTTGGGCTTGGGTTTGGGGGCCAATTTAGTTGATGGCTTTATGCCATCACTGTCTGTCTCTGTGCCGTCCCAGTCGTTGCTTTTTCAGACATTTTCATAAACACCTCAAAGGACGTTTCCTTCCTGTCCTCAAAACCAACCGCTTGGAATCAGAGACAGGGGGAACATTGCTTTACTTATAAAAAATGCACAAAATGTAGTTGTAACATTTAATTATATTCATATCTTTAGCCCCATAACCCCCGCTCGGGTAATTCGAGAGGGGGAAGCGGGGTGCTCCACGTACCAAGGGGAGCGGCATTTCTGCCAACTGTGCGAAAATGTACAAAATGCTGAACACATGCCAATTAAGGGGGAAAAACGAACGGAACGGAATGGAAAATCCAGCGCGAAGAGAGGTGCCAAAATGAGGCCTGAGAAACTGCCGAAGCTGCCGCATGCCGCTGCTGCTGCTGTTTCTGTCGAGAGGTGAAGAAGGTCGAACCACCCTTCAACCCGTCTTCACCAGTTTCTACCCCTTTTGGGGTCACACCTGTTCGTGGTGGAGGGCGGGGGACACGATTCTGGCAGCCTTAAAATGCGCGAATGCCAAAACGACATTTACATGTTACACACAAAGAAATGCGTGGCAGGTTCTACGTTCTCTGTGGCAGGCTCTAGGGGTGTGTGCACTCATGTGAGCTCCACCAACTACCCCACTGCATGACTCCCCACTCCCCCCCATGTAGTTGTGCGTTTTTTGCACATTTTATTATTTTTTATGAGTGCGCGAGCATAATCTTTTGACATGGGAGGCAAACGGCAACGAAACGAAACGAAAACGACATCGTTTGCCATTTCAGGAAGGAAGAAATCAAGGAGCGCGCGTGGAAAACCCAGGAAAAACCCCAAGAACCAAAAGAAAAAAGGGAAAGAAAGGGGAAGGAAGGAAAAGGAAGTAAGAGAACCTGCCGAAACACAGGGCAAATGGCTGCTAGGAAGCGGATTTTTATTCGGTTAACTTGATTTGCACTTGAGAGTGAGACTCCGACTCCTGCCTACTGCCTCCTGCCTCCTGCCTCCAGCTCCTGCTCCGAGTGTGTGGAGTGTGCCATATATCAAGGCTGCTTCACCCAGGTAACCCTCATCCTGCCACCCAATTGTTCATTGATGTTTCTTTTTAACTTTTCAGTATGATATCATCTTACGTGGTTTTGTTCAGAGATTCGTTTCTGCAGTTGAAATGAATTCAGACCCCAAAAATATATGGTACGAGCACATCTTTCCGTTGGAGTTGTTGTTGTTCGTATAATTAGCAAATCGCAAGAAAAAACAAACATTAAAGAGAAAGACAGCTACAGGGTAAACTCCTTTTTTAGCTGAGGCATGTGGAGGAAAGTTTACATTTATTTTTCCATCATTTTCAAGGCTTGAAACTTATGTTGGGTGCTTAAGAGTGCTGGAGAAGAGTCCTGGAGGAGAGTGAAAAGTTGTGTAAGTGTTTTTAAATCCCTTTCAAAGGAGCCCAGTCGGCAGTCAGGCGTCGAGTGCATCGTTCACCAAGTCCTTGAAAGGCTCTAAATTATGCTCCAAAGTAGCTTTCTCTCTTTGCCTTTCTCTCTCTCTCTCTCCCTCTGAATATCCAAGGTGTATCCATGGACAATTAATGAGACCCACACTCGGCAGTATAATCAGGCACTAGTTCTGTGCGGGGAAACTTTAAACCATTCATCTCTGGCATCCCTCAGGGAAAATGCGCTTAAATTTCATAAGCCTGCTTTCGGAATCAGCTTTTGGCCACCGCAAAAAAAAAAAAAAAACACACACACCCAAAAAATAAAGGGGACACTCCCTGAGCTCTTGGCCATGTGTCGACGACTGCCACATATGCAGCAGAATAGGGGCATCAACAGCAGCAGCCAAAAGAATTATCGAAAAAGAAAATGAATTCAAGGCAGCATCGCCATGGCCCGCTGTCTCCCCCGCTCTCTCTCATCTGCCTCTCTAACGTACATATCTGTAGGATAGGATTCTCCCCGCCCTCTCTTTGAACTCGGTATTTTTTTTTTTTGCTGTGCGGGTGCGGCTTTTGGTACTTGGACAACTTTTGGCTCAAGGCTTTTAGCATTTCATAATGTCATTTGGCAGAGAAGATGGCAGCAGCAGCAACCACCACAAGCGGCAGCGGCAAAAAAAGGGAATGAAATGGCACTGAAGCCAGGCATTGCCTGCAGTTTATACCTCTACACTTCATGACAGATACGAACGAGTACCAATGTGGTGGGAGGTACTTTGAATTTTAGCCTGAAACTATGCATTCATGTCTCCATTTCTATGGAATCAATGTTGGTCAGGGAAACCCTTTTTCTGCAACATCTATCACTAATAACTTTGTCGAACGGAGTTGCACCTAGAAATGGTTTTAACGAGCATAAAGTTTACACAATTTAAATGAAATTCCATTTGGGTGTTCGTGTTAATGAGTGCAAGTAAAATGGAATGAAATGGAAGCTTAAGCTACAGCAATAATTATGGAGAACATAGATGAATCTAGTCAAAACTTGCCCAGACCGAGAAGTGTATAATAGTTGATTAATTGCACATTTACAGCTAAGAAAAACTGCCGAGAAGAAACCAATTCCCATCTATGACTCCACCATCCATCATGATAAATTCAAGTCCCATACGATCTCATATGTTTCCCTCTGGCTGCCAAGTTGGGAGTCAAAGTTCTGATGACAGTTCCTCCTCGCCTTTGGCTAGAGTATCAAAAACTGTCCAACTATCCGCAGAAGCAGCAGTCGAAACTTAGTTCCAAAACTTTGGACTAGAAATACGTGGCAAGAAAAGAATAAAAACTGAGACTACAACTGAAGGAGAGAGCAGCTCGGAGCGGGTTGGTTGGCGGTGGAAAAGAACTCAGTTCGTTCGGTCAGCGGCAAATAAGAAAACTGTTATTTTTGTGTCAAATACTTTGGCCAACTGTCCAACGTCCAACTTTCGCTGACAGCAGCAGACCTTCAGCAACCCCTCCACACCTCCAAGAACGATTTCTAGTCTGAGTCCGAGTCGTCCCCTACTGTGCCCCACACCCACAATCTTAATGCACTCGCTGCAAATTAATATTGCAGTTTTTCTTAGCATCTGCTTCTTTCGCCCCCTTTTCCATAGTTTGAAGATGGCAAACTTTTTGCTAAAGAGAAGCTTGTAATACAAAAATTAGTTTCTTCACTTATTGAAATGTCAATGGAATGTCAAGCGTCCTCCTCCGCCTGAACCTTATCCTTATCTTCAACCTCTTGCTTCTCTTTGGCCAAATTGTAATTTCCACGTCTGGAGCATCACTCGAGTTGAACCTTTTTCATTTTTTTTTTGTTCGCTGGCAGCTCTTCCCCTTCCACCATGGCCTCTTTCGTTTTTTTAGCCCCTGCTGTGCGTCAATTTGCTTGAAATGCTCTCGGTGCCAAATGATTTAGCGTTCCACTTGCCACACACACCTGAGGGCGGAGGAGAAGTCACAGGAAAAAAAGTTTGCAGCTTTTGTTTTTAGCCCCTCTCTCAGTCTCAGTGTCTCAGTCTCAGCTGTTTGGCAGTGCGCTCATCAATTTGCCCTAATGATATCAGTGGGAGAGGCGAAGCAAAAAAAAAGGTGCGAAAATGAAAATTAAACAAAATTAAAAAGGGAATTCCCCTTTGGCTTTTGAAAGAAAAGAACGAAACGAAACGGAACGGAACGAAACCATCTATGATAAGAAAATAAAGCTAATGAGCAAAACAGGATGAAAAAACGAGGCGATGGAGAAAAGAGCGGAAGAGGGGAAGTGGCGGCCAAAGTGGCTTATGTGTTTACACAGTTTTTCCTTCCTAATCTCCCCGCGTTTCCTGTTCTTAGCCTCTAATGAATGTCAGCTTTTCTTACTTTGTTTTTCCTTTGCCATCTTCCATTTTTTCTGTGTTTTTTTTTTTTGGGGATCCCTTTTGGTGTCAGTTGGGAAAAAACCACAAAGTCGCATAAATTAATGTCTTGCCACGCATTTAAAATGTGTTCAATGTTGTTTTTCCGTCCCTTTCCTTTGCCATGTCCCTGTCCCTGCTGCTGGTGGGGCGGTAATTAATCAATTTGATTGATCATTCGAATGGACCCCCCAAGCGGATGGCATTCTCCTGAAACAGCCATCCTCTTAAGTGTCAATATTGTAAATATTTTAAGTTCTTAAATTATGCAAGCTCATTAAGCCAATTGAGTTTGAATTCGAAATGCAAAGTTGTAATCAATAGGGGCAACCCCCCACCCCACCGTCGCAGGAGCGGCGTGAAAAAGTTTTCCATTCAACTGGAAAAATAAAAAATGGGAGCGAAAAAAAAGTGGAGAAAACTTTTGCCTGCCAAAGTGTCAGAAAAAGTTAGGATCGTGGAATGCACACACAGAATGAGTGGATGACAGTTTAGTCAAATTATATTATCAGCAGAAATTGTTTGGCCAGGGGAAACTATGTACGAAAATTCTCTGCCCCATTCAATTTTCGGTCTGCACAGATTTTTGCATATTTTTGTGCAAATAACGAGGGTTCATGGGGGTGTCCATGTCGATGATGACGACCTGCCTGCCCAATTTGTATCAAAAATGCACACAATTAAAAGGGGGAATCACACACATACACACAGTCACACAGTACCCCCATAGCCAGTACAAGACTCCCCCATTACAGGGGGGGTGGTAGGAGGAAGCTTAACAGCCGCCTCTTGCCTCGTTTCCAGATTGCCACATCCTGTGAACAGGGCAAAGCTTTTAAATCCCCTGGCCATACGCTCTTCAACAGCTCCTGTGGCAAAGTGTTACTTAACAGAAGAGCTTTCACGAAGCTTTCAGCGGCATGTTAATTCAGGCAGGCATCAGCAGCAGCAGCAGGGCGATTTACATTATTTAAACACTGTCCAGCACTCTTAGCACTCGACTTGTTTGCTCACACAGCGGCACAGCAAAATACAGTGGAGACTCGCTAGGGAGCGCAAAATGGAAGCTAATGGCGAGAGGTTATGATTGGGAACTGAAGCGTTCCAACTATGCCAAATCTCTGCCTGCTTTCGTACATATTTCTTTTAAAAATTTATCTCTCATCATCATTATTTATCAATGGGTTTCCTCTTTGGGGTCAGGCAGCCATACAAGCGAAGCGCACAAACATCGCTGCCGCTGCCGCTGCTGCTGCTGCTGCTGGCGGCACCACCAAACACATTTGTAATACAAAACGTGTCTGTCTGTGTGGCTTATCAAAACACAACATCTACGCACACTCACACAAACACGAGAGACACTTTCTCTGAGACACACTTTCCCCCCCACACACACACACACAGCCATGGAGAGGCAAAAGAAAACGTGGTTTCCGCTTAATCGCATTTTCCACTATTTTGTGTTTACTTTTTTCACCCATTTGTCTTTGGGTTTTCCCCTAGTTTTTCTATAATTGAAAGATTTGTTCGCATATCACGCATACGACATGTTGTGTGGCATTCAACAACAATACACTACGCATACGCACTGTGTGCGTAGGCATTTTGCACTGCCATGGAGTGGGCAATGGAGGTGGGGGAAACTGCTTGAAGCAAGTCTTATGTGGGGATTAACAAAGCGTTTAATCGCAGCTTGACACACACACACACACACACGGCACAACACAGCACACGAGACTTGGGGGAGATTTCCTGTTTGTTTTTGGGACATTTACTTGCTTAACGGGCCTCCGGCTCTCTTTGTTTTTTTCGTTGTTGTTGTTCGGTTGTATGGTTATTATTATTATGGCTGTTGCTACAAATTGTTGTTGTTTGTGGCTCCCAGTGCTGCTGCTCCTGCTGCTGCTGCTGCTGTAGATACTTGCTGTTGCGGCTTCTGATGTTCACGTTCTACAAAATTGCAATAAAGCGAATTTTTCCACACATTGCATACTTTTGAGCGTCACACATACACACACGCACGCACACATACATAGAGTTTACACGGAACAGAGAGAGAAAATTGCAGCTACTGCCACTGCAGCTCCTGCCGCCGCTCTGTGGCTCCTGGCTCCTGGCTGCTCCTCGCTGGCTGGCTGGCTGAATTTTAAAACAATTTTTTATACACAATTTTTCATTGTTGCCTCCTGTGCGGCAGGGCGGGTGCGGGCGGCCGTGGTCGGCAGCATGCGGCTGCGGATTCGTTCGGAAACTTCTTGCTGCTGCAGCTCCTCTTATTTTTTTTCCAGGAGGTAGCAAGTTTTCCCACTGAGTGAAACTTTATTTATTGCAATATTTTCGTAAGTTGCAAATCTGGCACGGACACACACACACACAGACAGTCACCCACACGTGTGTGGATGGGGCATACGCACACGCTACGCAAACACACAAACACATACACACACTCACACATACGTCGCTCGACGAGGCACATGAAATTTCGAGTTGATTATAAAACGACAGAGCAAAAGTTGGCGCAACACTAGCAACACAGAGACAGCAGCGCAGCAATGACACACACAGCGGTGGCAAGCGGAGCGGAGCGCAGACGAAGCCGAAGCTGAATCCACAAGCATAGAAACAGAAGCAGGCAGAAGCAGTGGCAGAAGCAGGCAACAGTAGCACCAGCAGCAGCACAAGCCGCAGCCGAATCCCGAAGCTTTCGCTGCTGGAAGACTGGAAATGCATTGCCGAAGCTGCTGTGGAGAGGCTGTGAGGACTAAAGCGCATGCGCCGCCGCAAGAGAGCTGGAAAAGCCGACTGGGATGGGAGCGAACTTGTAAGCAATAAAGAGAAGCACCAGAGAGAGATTGTGTGTGTCAGTGTAACAATGGAACGAAGTCCATTACAATTAACTACTGAGCGGGCGAGCGACTCCAGCTTTCTCTCTCACTCTCTCCATCTCTTACACTCCTGTGAGAGTCGCAGTCGGACTCCAAGAGATACGAAGATGAAGAAGAATGTGGAGGCTGCGGCTCATTAGTGTCAAGGCGATATATAAATTTGGCATTAACAAGACAAGATTTCTCAAGTATGCAATTAATATGCATATGCATATGATACTCTCTTCCATTTGCCATGTGCCACTTGCCACGCCCCACGCCCTCTTACATGCAACGACGCTTAGCGGCCATCATCATTATTATCATTTATCATCTTGTTTCTGAGGGACTCTTCATCATCGAATGAATCTCAGGCTAAGCATGGGACTTTGGTTTGCAAAAAGAGAAAGTTTTTCTTTTTCGCCCCATCATCCTGTTGTTTGCTTAGAAGTTTATGTGGGATGGTGCCTCTGCTGCCTACAGATACCGGGGGATGCTGGATGGATACTGGGAGTGGGCTAGGGCTGTGGGTTGTGGTGTTGTGGGCTGTGGGCTGTGCTGTGTGTGTGGCAGTTTGTTTTTAATCAACGTGTAACTGGGTCAGCTTTGGGGCTGCAACTAAAAATATCATTTATGTTGCAGACAAATGCGCCAGTTGACTTTCCCATCTTACGTTTTTTCGGCTTTGAATATATATTTATACACTCGCACTCGTATATGTATAGAATATACACATACACATATACATCTGTATAATTCCTACATTCAGATCTAACAGGGGCTCTTCTGTTAACAGTTGCAGGTAGAGGAGTTCTTGCTGCTGCTGTTGCCACTCTTGCTGTTAGTCTTGGTATTGCTCTGATGCTGTTGACCCAATTCCCTTGTCGCCTCGCTCTCTCACTCTCTCTCTCTCTATAAATAGCACAGATTCAAGGGTGTAGCCTCCCTCCATGGTAGTGGCTTATGACGAATGTTCAGCATTTTGTAAAAGAAATTGCATTCTCAAAGCAAGGGAAACTACATTTCTGGAGGGAGTTTAATAAGAAACTCGAACTAAATGGGCCATGTAGCAACGTAGGACTCTTACACTTAAGTAACTCTTTGTATTTGCGTGTATTAAACACTCACCTCTGATGATGTTAAATAGCACATCCTCGAATCGGTGCTCTCAATCGAGGCCTGTTGTACAATTCCATAGCGTGACTCGCGATCGCTCAAATACTCCGATCGCAGACTATCCTGACGTATAAACTCGGCCCTAGAATGCACAATTAATGCCCAAGTTTGTTAAGTTTTGTTTAAACGTAAAGGTGAGCTAAGCGGACACCCACCGTTGCTCTAGGGAATCGGCACGTGCACTCTTGTAGCCCGAATCGTTCAGGCTGCTGTCCTGACGCAGCGACGGCAAAGAGTCCCAGGGCGAGCGCTTGTGTCCGCCAGTACCTGGCATCTGCTGGGACATCATGCCATGGCCCGAACCAGACCCAATTGTCGAGCTGCCCGAACGCCAGCCATCCGAATGGCGGAACCATTGGGCACGAGCCGATTCGCCAATGCAAGAGGCGCAACGTGAGTTGGAGAAACTACAGAGAAAGAGGTGAAGATTCAGTGTGTTGCATTTCACAAATTTGATAAATAATAAGTCATACCTGGCATTATGATCGGATAGATAGCCACGATCGCGTTCGCGCTCTCTCTCGCGTATCAATTCATTTCGATCGCTGTAGTAGCCATCACGATCGCGATCACGCTCCTTGTCGCGTATCGAGGACAAGGGCCGATGTGGCGGCAATGGCAAGGTCGAAGATTTGGCATTGGCTGTAGAGCGAAAAGTAAAGCAAACAATTAATACGGATTCAAAGATCAAGATCAATGATCCTAATTGAAAGGCATTCCAAAACAGCTTGAGGAATAATAAAAAGCTATAGATATAGTTATGTATCTGCAAAAGAGATCTCATCGTGCAAGAGTTGGAATGGAACTACTTACGCCTACGTAGTGGATATGGGCTGCGTTGGTTCGATCCGGGTAGGCTTTCAGCGAATTCTGATGATGGTTTTATTGATTGTTGTGGATGTTTTGTGAGTAGAGGAGGCAATGGATGAGAGCATTTTGTTTGTGTTATGGCAAGGGATAGCATTAGGTTTAGTTATAGGTACGAGAAAGATTATTTTAACATGAATAAATGGACTATTGATAATGGAAAAAAGCATGTAGAAACAATTCGCACAACAAATTCGAGTACAATAAAGGGAAAAGAAAAAATTATCTAAATTCTATAGTCCACTCACACAATCAACCCTATAGTCTTAAACATTCTGTAACACACACATTCTCTTTTCCCCTTTTAATCAGATTATCCATCCAAACCCTTTCCGCTCTATCGAAAACACCTGACTTGATTAGGCCACTGACATGGGTTCTTCGAAACGGGTAACGACAGACAAAAAACCCGACAGACAGGCTTGGATTGAATGACAGACAGACAGACAGACAGACAAAACATTTTGATTCGAAAGCTAATTAAGAGACGAAATTCAATTAGAAAAACGAAACACAAAACAGAATCGAACTTTCAGCTACACACAACAACAACAAGAACAGAGGAAATGGAAACCAAAACGAAGAAGAGCTAAGGGATAAACGCCACGAAACCCTACTCACCCAGATTCTCCATGCTCTGGGAAAGCAAAGCCTCGAATGTGTGCAGGCTATAGGACTCGGCGTCCATGCCCTTGGCTAGAGTATTTCTTAGATGCATTTCATACTCCAGGAGCAGTCGCGAGGTGGGACTGCCCGGTGTCGGGGTCACATTTGGCGCCTGCTGATGATGATGTTGATGTCGCGCGGCTCGCTGATGGGCAATCGCCTGCTGCAGCTGCTGATGATGGGCCTGTTGCTGTTGCTGCTGCTGCTGTTGTTGTTGCTGTGCCGAGGACTGTTGCTGGCCGTAGGATTGATCCTGATCGGAATTGCCATTACTGGAACTGGGAGTCGTGGCATAGCACTGGTTATCAAACATTACGTTATCCGAGGGTGGCGAGCCCTCAATGCAACTCCGCTCTCGCTCCAGCTCCAAGTAGAGATTACGCGGCGGATAACCGCGTCCAATTTCATGCGAAGATCTATTTGAAGGTAAAGAGTGTCAGTGTTTAGCCGTCGAGGAGAGCTTTTCGAAGCACAAACACCCACCTTGAGCCGGAGAAGCGCGACGACTGACTGCTGGCCCGGCCCATTGTGTTGTTGTTCATGACGTGATGACCACCGCCCCCGCCGCCACCACCCATTCCCATGCCCATGCCCATGCCCATGCCCATGCCCATGCTCATGCCGTGCTGGTGCATGTGCTGGGGTCCCAGTGTTTGAGCCGCATTGGCATTATAGTAGTTGTAGCGGCGTCGGCCCATCTCGGGCGAGGTGACGGGCGACTCGGTGCTGGGCATCGGCTTCAGCATGCGCTTCAATGTGCTAGTATCCACATTCATGTCCTCAGTGCTCTTGGTCTTGCGGCGTGTATTGTTGTTGATTACATTGTGCTGGTGCATGTCGTGCGAGTGTGCGTCGCGTGCCTGTACAGCAACAGGGAAGAGAGAAGACCAATGAGTGGGTGAGTAATGGCCAGATTTAGCGGCTGAACATACCATATCATCGCCAAAGTCCTTGCTGCGTGTGCCCGTTGACTTTGAGGACGAGGTGCAGGTGCCCACATTCTGATGAAGACCGCCGCCCGCTTGGGTGCCCTCACTCTTAGACATATCCATGTCCATTTGACAAGCGGCCGTATCGTCGCTGCCCACCTGAGAGCCCACATGATTCTGGGTGCACATATCCGCATTGCCACCCGCGTTGCCCACACCGGTCACAACTACGCCCGGGGTATTGGTGTTGACCCCAGCATTGGCCACATCCATTCGCTCCTGCTGTCCCTTCATCTGTCGTTGCAAAGTGTCTGTGTCAGGGGAGAGAAATTCGTGATTATTACAGAGAATCTATACATTTTTGGCTTGGGTATTGGCTTACCGCTTTGGCTTACTCCTGACCCACCGCTGGCTACATTGTCGTACAGCGAGGTGCTGCTTACAGCACTGGCCACCTTGCCGCTGCCACCCACCTGCTGCTGCTGATGGCCATCGACATCGGTGATGCGGTGCGAGCCAACGTTTCGCGGCAATGTGGATGAACCTGCAATGAGGATGGCGGATGAGTTTTGATGGGTGTGGGGATGCGTGGTGGAGTACAGGACTTGTCGCCTATTTGCTAAAGCTCTGAGTGTTCATTCATCTTCAGATTTAACTTCAGATTTGACAGATTTTGTTTGCAGTAAAATCAAAAGTAACAGAGGAAATGAAACGTAAACTTTCGTGGGGGGCAGCAGACAGAGAGAGCCGTTCATCATCGTGGTACTGATGATGGATGTTTTTACTCTCTAGAGGACCTATCCCAGTATTTTTTGGGGGGTTGGTTTTTTGGTTTTGTTTATTTGTTTGTTGTGTGTTGTTTGCTCTCACCTCTAACACGTGGATCGGTTCTCAGGCGCGCATACTGTTCGGCGGACATGCAGGTGCATTGGGGCTCCTGGCGGACGCGCGATGGCGACGCCGGAGTGCTGAGAGGCTTTCGCTTGGCCTTCACTTTGCCCTTGCCCGGCGGATCCAATTTCAGCGAGTACGACGACGAGGCCTTTCGTGAAAATTTGAAAGAAGGCGACTGTAAAACGTCGCACTATCATTAGGTTAGTTGATTGGGGATTACAAGGTTCTGTGTGTGCGGTTTTCTCCTCTCTCTCTCTCTCTCTCTCTCACTCTTTCTCTCTTTTTTTCTGTCTTTTTCTGTTTTTCTCTAGAATCACTTTCTCTCGTTCACAGATGGAGATCTTAGTGGGCACAAGCCGGTGGCCTGGCGAAACTTTCACTTTCTTGAGTTGTGTTTTTCTGTGTTTGTGTTTTTAGAAAATATCTTACGAGATCTACTTGTTGAAGAAGAATTGTATTTTGGGGTGCAAAAATAAGTATTTTCGAAGCTTGAGCTTTTGGTGCTTGAAGCCTTGATCTACGCTTTGGTTTAGGCATACAATATATATCTAGATAGTAAAAGCAGTTTTAGTAGTAGTAATATTTTTAGTAGGAGTAGTAATAGTAGCAGTAGTACGAGTAGTAGTAGAGTGTAGGACACAAACGAGCATTATATGTATATTACATAAATATATACTTCTGAAATGTTCTCCTAGAAGTTGTTATTCTCTCCTTTTTACGATATTCAGCGCTCAGCGCAGCCTTAGTAAGTGATTTGATAACTTTGATCTAAACATCGACTTAGCCTAACGTTAACATTTGCTTTTGATTATTGGATACTCTTCAGAACTCTTCAAACTTGAACTTTGGATTTTGTTTTGATTTATTTTCTGTACTTTAACTTTAACAAATTTATTGTAAGCCATGTGCGCGGTGTTGCTTGAATATTTGCATTTGCATTCGCATTCGCATTCGTATTTGATTCGTTTTTGTTGTCTTTTTTGGGTTTCAGAAACCTCAATGGAAGCGGCGCGCCTTCAAGGCGATAAATGATGCTCCAAGAATATACTATATATATCTATATATATAAATCTGATGCTGATTCTGTTACTGTTGCTGTGTCTATGCTTCTGTCTGCTTCTAGTATTTCTGATACTCATTCAAATCCTCACTGGAGTAAGATGGTTTTTGATTTTGAAAAATTGCATCGATTCGTAGTAAACCGCCCACTTGCATGGGATCTTCGGATCGGGAGGAGCGGAGGATGCGGATTGGCTGGGCATGGGAGGTCGACGCGGGATCGGGATCGGGATTCGGTTCGGATTAGGGCTCGTCGGAAACGGATTGTAGGGGATAGGTAACGGTATTGTAGTAGAGGATACGTGCGATTGTTTTAAAGCGTTTTGCGTTTTTCTTTTGCATTTTCATTCCATGTACAAATTCCACAAAATTATTTACATTTCAATCATTGATCATCAATCAATATTTACGGTTTTGTTTGTTTGTTTTCATTTACATTTTTTGTTTCGTTTTAATTGTTTTTTGTTTCCGATAATTTTGATATTTCGGTTTATGGGGCACACGTGAAGAAATGCAAACGAATCGAGTTGAAAAATATATTTATACATACATAAATATATATTTAGAGATAGTTAAATAAAGTATTTGTTAGAGATAATAAAAACATTTCGAAGGGGATTGGGGGCACGGGAGAGAACGGATATCATATATATATAGATAGAATATAGATTTTTCAGAGACAGTCGGTAGAAGGGTGTACATTCGGGGGTTTATTATAGGCGGTATTGTTGTTGTTGTTGTTATTGTTGTAGGTGTTGTTGTTGAGTTTTGGTTGGAGTTTTTTGTTGTTTGTTGTAGGAGGGTGTTGCGTGTTTTATTTTAAATATATTTGTTAACATTTTATTGATATTGATTTTGGTGACAGAAATATCCGTCGGTATTAATTTTTGGGTATTTTTTTTTTTTGGTTATTTTTGAAAATGTTTTCGAATTGAATGTTTCGTACGAAAATGAAATGCATCAAAAATGAAACATTTTTATTTGTATTTTTTTGGGTGGACATTATATATTTGTTGGGGGAAGTATTGTATTTTTTTGGCGTGTTTCGAGAATGATTTCGAAAAATGATTAGAAGAGAGAAAAAGAAATGAAAGAATATATAATATAAATATATTTAACAAATTTTAGTGTGTGTGTGTGTGTGTGTGTATGGCTGTGTGTGAGTGTGGTGTGTGTGTGTTTTGGTGTCTGTCTGCGTTTCATGTTCTCCGGATCGGATCGTTTCCGCTGTTGCATCTTCTCTCCATCGTTTCTTTTTTTTTGCACATGAATGAGGAACATTGTATATAAATATACACAAATGGTCCCGAAAAGTCCTACGACTTTCAGTTTGAAACCCTCCCAAAAACATCGAAAAAGAAAACACACAAACAAAAAAAAAACACTGAGAGTGAAAACGAGATTGGAATCTGGGGTGGTTGGATATAGTGGGTGGGCGCGTAGACACATAGAGCTATAAAAGTTTACAACAAATACAACACTCAGTATGTGTGATGTGTGTGTGTCGGTGTGATTCTGTGGTTTGATCTTATAGTATGTACATGCCCGGTAAAGGGGATTTCCATTTGAATCTACTACGATTTATGTACACATATCTTTAGCTGCGATCAAAAGACACATTTTGGGTGACAGAAAAAGAATTACTTGGTGGTTTGTATGTGTGCGTGTGCGGTGGTGTGTGTGTGACACAGTGGAAAAGAAATAATATGAAGCGATACTAACGTATTTTTTTACAATGTAAGATACCTGCAACATATGATGCGCAAAGTAAGAAAAGAAAATGAAGTTATTATTAGACACTAGTCCAGACAGTTTATGCTTGACTACTAATATATTATAGAATCTATATTCATATTAATAGGCATATTATGTCGTGTATACATGTGTGTTTAAAGATGATTCCTGAAGGTAAATGTATGAATAGGAGAATAATGATAATGGCTATTCCTCAAGTCAGAAATTAAATATTTGATCCAAGAACATACAAACTTTTTACATTTTAGAAATTGTAATAGACAGAAGGGCGAAAATTTCTCTCTCTTTTAGCGTGGCGTAACAGTAGAGTGTGACTTCGTGTCTGGAATGTACTTAAAGAGAGCGCCCTAACGATCATTCTCTAGTTTGATCTTAGGGAATACTAATTTATTTCAAAAATTGAACATCCAACGGACACTAACGGACAGACGCAACGGACAGAATTCAAATTTAGTCTTACATTGGAAGCACTTTTTGTGTTTTTTCTCTCAATTTCTGACAACTGAAGTGATTACATTTTTAAGACTGTGTGTTGTGTGTGTTTTTTTGCGTGTGTTTGGTATGCATGTGTGTGAGTGTATCTCTACAATTTCTACTTTACTTTTGGCCAAATTCTTCAACGATATCAACTAGAAACTAATTAATTTTCAACTGGGGAAAACCGAAACACAAAAAATAACCATTTAAAAACTGAATAAAAAGAAAAGTGGACGAATATTTTTCCTCGCGTTGAAATTTGTTCTAATTAGCGGAGTACACGGAAATAGTTATGGTTTCTTTTTGTGCGTGTGTTGTCTCAGAGGAAAAGGTGGACAGTGACTTCTGCTGAGCGAATGAAGCGCTTGAATATGATTTATTCGTTAGATTAATCCAATGTCGTGTGACACTGTGGAACCTTAAGTTTGATTATGGGATGCACATGTATCGTATGTATGTATGAAATCATGATAATAAACAGACAGATGTATGTAGATGCGAAGCAAACATCATTCATATCAGAGTCAGAGCATTATCATCATCATCATACTCATATCATATCATCTTCAGCGTAATCTTGTGCCGTCTTCGCCATTCTCTCTGCTGTACGGGTGGGTAAGTTCGAGTACTTTATGTGTTTTCATTGTCTGTGTAAGTTCGTTGGGTGTTCTCTGGTTCTTTGGGTGGGTGAGTGGTTCAGTTGGGGGATTCGATGACAGTGGTGGTTGGTGGTTAGGGTAGATGCTTTGGTAGTAGTTAGTTAGTACGAGTAGAAGAGTGCTTGAGCTGGCGGGGGCATGATTAGCCAGAGACGAAGAGTGGGGTTGGGGCCAGGGGGCCCTGCACCAGACCATTGTTTTAGTGTTGTATTTAGTGGGTGGTGGCTGAGGTTTTTCGGTATATATCGGTATCGGTATCAGTTGAGGTTTTGATTTAATTAAATTCTTGTTTTTTCTTTCTTTTTTTAAGTGTTTTTCTTTTTTTTCGCGTTTGTTGTCGTTGTTATGCAAAATGATTTTGCTGGATTTTTTCTGTTTGTTTGTTGGCAGACTGTAAGAGAATACTTACACAGCACTCTCGGAACTGTTTGGCATCGATGGGCGATGTAAAATTTAGACCCCAAGTATCATTTGTCATGGGATCCTTCCAGTAAACGAAGCACTCTGATGCCTGGCCAATGCGTGTACCTGTTTGTAGAGAGCAATTGGAAATTAGATGTTGTTCAATAAGGAGGGTGACCTAACATGATGTTGGTGATGAATGTGCACTCACCTGGCTGCACAAGTCTCACATCGAGTATCTTGTCCACCTGACTGTTGTACGCGGTGATGTGAAAGATGCACTCGGGCGAGTCCTGAATGCAGGTGATGTTCACAGGAACCAAATCTTCCGAAACTTGTTGCCACTTGACCGTGCCGGCTCCGCTGGCGGATACATGGAAGACCTCAGCCCACAACCTGAACGAACTATTGTTGGTTAGAAATACAATTATCAAGATTGTAAATTGATTCGATTGTTTGTAGAATTAATCCAATTTGAATTTGTTGTAAGAGGAAATGTTTCTCAAAACAAAGAATCACATTTGTTGTTGTAGTTATAGTTGTTGGTTGTTTGGTTGTTGTTATTACAGTTGTTGTTGTCGTTGTGGGGAAGGAAAAGTTGAAGCAGGAGAAGTTTTTGGGCCGCATTTTGTGTGTGTTTTGTTTGTTGGATTATTGGATAAGTTCGTAAGTTGAGTTGGTAATAGTTTTTGGTTTTTTTGAGAAAGAAAGAAAAACCAGAAGAGAAACACAATTAGTTGGATTGGAAAAAAGTTAATCGAAAGAGCGTATTCAATTGTGGTTCTAGTTATTTTTCAGTTTGTTTTGTTGGTGTTCTTGTTTCATAGGCGCACATTTGACAGTCAGATAACTTAAACAGATTCAAAGGAGAATGTGGAGTACACAAAGAGAGAGGGACAGTCTAGTCCCCTCTCTAGACCCTTTATTAGAACGCACCTCAGTAGATGACCGTCGCGTCGTCGGGAACTCTGCCAGGGTGAATCCTCATAGCGATAGGCCTTGCGCATAAGCGGGGCACAGGAGCAGCTCAATTTGTTGCCCATGGCGCAGTTGGCGCAGCTACCCGCAGATCCTACACAAAACATTACAAGATTAAATTAGTTTAGAGATAGAATAAAGATTAGTTGTAATGACTTACCTTTACCAGAGGCACCCCGATGTCACCACATGCCGCTCACGTCCGCCTGCGAGAGCGCCTGCCCTCGATTTAGCGACTGCGATCGCTGATTATGCCGATGGCCGTGGTAGCGACTTCCTCGCTGTAAAGATTAAACACACAAAATATGAGTAAATCTATAAAATATTTGTTATGTTTCTTCAGTTGAACTATTCCCAAAACAGGTCTTTCCAGCAGCCCACACGCCAACGTTTATTATCATCCACACATAACCGAGAGACCGCAGAGACCGCAGAGACCGAGAGGTGTGAACGCCGGTGCAGTCCACTCCCCCATCACTGCACTCGGCCGTTGAAAAGCTGTTGTGTAGGTGTCAAAAACCAAAGAAAATCCACAACTCAAACGGAACGTTGTAAAGCGGAACATTTGCTTTGATGTTTTTGCTTTTGATTTCGTTCTCTGAGATGCACATTGCAGATGCGAAATCTCTTTTTAGGGGGGGATAATTATTTCAAAAATATTCACTCTGTCTGACCCATATGTCTGACACATGGGAGACGGCCTTAGCTTTTGCTTATAAATATATTTATATAGCCGTATAACTGTATCTATTTATGTTTACATTATTTAAACAAACGCGGAGACAGAGACACCTGTTTTATGAACACGATTTTGGCCATTCGATTGCCGGCTTCGCTTCCTATGTGGCTATTGGCTTACTCGGATTGCGGTTCACAGATTGCGGCTAAAAGAGATCTTGAAAATGCCAAAACAACATCACAAATGCACGCCACAGACTCAACTAAAAGACGCCAAAGAAAAATCAAAATCAAAGCATTTTCCATTCACACTCTCGCAGCAGCCCCAGTCGGCGGCTCTCGGGCTGTCTTTCTCTCTCTTTTGGCGTCTCGTGAGCGCCACAGACGCCCACACCGCCCGCACTTTGCTCAAGAGATCTCTCAAATCTCACAGATCTCTGCTGGCAGACATGTATGCTCGGGGGGCCCAAAGAGTGATCATAAAGTGGAGCACCAGAAAACGCCGACAACAATGGGCATGGGAATGGGAATGGCAATGGGAGTGAGAGTGAGAGTGGTGGTAATAGTACCACATCTCTCTGTGTGTTTCCTCTCTTCGTGGCTCATGCTGCACGTGTTGTTGTCAAAATGTATTTTTAAAATCAATCAAAAGGCGAGAAAAAAAGAGCAAGAGTGGATCTCGCAGCACTCTGACATGGGGCAATGCAATTGGGTTTGAAAGTGACACACATTTCGGGGCGATGAGCGACATTTCGAATTGGTTCATCAAACTGTTGACAATCTTTGGCAAGTGATGGATATTTTTAAAAGGGGAATTTATGGACGGTAAAAAGTCTTTGAATAACAATTTGTAGGAATTAAAGAGAAAGACGGATATAATGGAGAGATGGAAAGATATAAGAAAAGGTTCTTCAGCACTCATTCAAGTTGGTTTAAAATTTGGCCGTCCTTAAGTTGAATTTTACACCAACTTTGACCTACGACTGTCTCTGATTTTCTTAGGGTTTTCAATGGATAAGTAACTGATATTTTGTTGTCTTGAAACATATACAGACCTCCACATGGCCCCAGCCATCGGCATTCAGTTTGGCGGCTGCCTCGACACTTTCCTTGGCGCCCATTGCTTTGTTTTAGTTTTCTTCTTTTTTTTAGTTCACGTTTGGTTTCTTTTATGTTTTTTATATGGAAATTGTTTCGCTTTTCGTTAAGTTTCGTTTGGGGGGTTTTCTTTATGGTTAAGTGCTTTCTCGATGCATAGACAGACGGGGAGGATTCGGAGAGTCGGGCAGATGTCAGATGTTATTTATTTTGAGGCCCAGCAGGGAACCAGGGAGAGTCTGCGTTTTGGGGGTCCAGGCTCTGGCTCTGACACTGGATTCTGCTCTTGGCCAGACTCGGTTCAATGTATAAATATTGAGCGGATTGACGTTGACGTCGTTCCTGCCGTCACACTCTCTCCCACAGACTCGACTCTCTCTTGTTCTCTTTCTCACGTTGCCTCTCTGTGATGTTTTGAACGGGAGAGAGCAAGGGATGCTGGGTGGCTGGATGCCGTTGAAGGCGGCTTTCAATCGACTTTCGTCAGGTTGAACGCACTAACGTTGAAAGCAGTTAAATAATAGAACAGGAACACCACATCCAGCACCTCCCCCTGCGCCTCCTGCATGCGTGTGTTTGTTCCCAGAGTCCTCTTCTCGGGCTCCTTTGCCTGGTATGTTCCTCCTATATGACGC
This sequence comes from Drosophila guanche, assembly GCF_900245975.1. Taxonomy (NCBI): domain Eukaryota; kingdom Metazoa; phylum Arthropoda; class Insecta; order Diptera; family Drosophilidae; genus Drosophila; species Drosophila guanche. The sequence goes on along the minus strand of NW_022995744.1, from coordinate 8,270,341 downwards.
GTGTCGGTCCTTCCGTCCCGTCCCGTCCAGTCCCGTCTCTGTGTGTGGAGTGTATTATTTATGCAGCAGAATGTTCTTGCCGCCGATGATGCTGCTGCTGCTGCTGCTGCTCCTTCTCTAGAGAGTTTTAGCTTTTTGTTTGCTTTTTATGGTTCTGTTCCTTTTTCTCCTTTATTTTATTGTGAAATTTTCTCGATTTTTGTGCTTTTAATTGGTGCGTATGATTAATGTAGATTTTCTTTGAATTTGTTGGAACTTTTCATAAGGGTTCTTTCAAGGGATGTGCCTGCATGAGATCTGTAGGTTATAGTTGGGTTTGTGTTGTTTTATCCATTCGAGGTTTTCGATTCGGCAACGCCTTTTGGACAGCAAAGGCCACAAAAAAAATAGTTACGTTTTTCGGTAGTTTCCGAATCAAAATGTATAATTAATAAAAGTTAACTTTTCGCGGATAAGTAACAATCAATTGTTGTTTCATTTTTGTTATTATATGCAAGAATTCAACCGTTTTTAGATTCTTTTTTCTTTAGTTTTGGCCACAACGACAGGGAGCAGGTTCGGTTCAGATGATGGCTCTGTGTATTTTTGTGCTCTGCCAAAATACCTACAAAACTTGACGAAGCTCGAATGTTTTCACTTGACGAAACAGGAGGCAGTCCAGGCAGAGCAGGAGCAGCAGCAGCAGAGCAAAACGTGAGGGAGAGGAGCAGTTATGGCAGAGCAGAGATGGGAGAGCAAAGTAGAGCAGAGATGAACGTCGAATTACAGCGACAGCCGAAATTTCTCCCTTTCCTCCACTCTCACTCTCTCGAGCCACTCTCTGATGCTGCGGCTGCTTCTGCTGGTGCTGCTGCTCCCGTTGTTGTTGCTGTACAACAAATATTTTAATTTCGATTTCTTTCTTGCTTATCCTTTACTTTGTATGCCTCTTCCTCTTTGCGCTTCTCTTCTTCTGATAGCTATGTGTGTGTATGTGTGTGTGCATATGTGTATGTGTGTGGTCTTAGCTTAGAGGTATGTGCAGTTTCCCCCTCCAGTCCACCATCTTTACGTCTTTCCCGTCTGTCTGTTCCGTCTATCCTGTCCCAATGTGTGTGTGTGTGTGTGCCTCTAAAAAAGTTGCATAAATCACCACACCTTAATTTACTTAAATGCCATTTCTTGCACCCGCCCTCCACCTCATCCCTGTCTTTGTGGCTTTAATAATGTTTATTTTCTTGCGTTTTGGGGAACTTTTATTCCAATCGGAAAATGCCTCGTGGGCGTTTTTTCCAGCACAGTTCACAGTCCAAATGTGTGTGCTACACTTTTTTTGCATTTTCATTTTTCCATTTCACTTCCTTACAATTTCGCTTTTATTATTATTTGAAATTTTCGTTTAGGTTAGAATTTAAGTTTGTTTGTGCGTTGCGTTAGGATTCTCGGTTTTTTCTATGGGGGGGTTTCGTTTTTTAAAGCCTAAATAGTATTTTTCAAGCTGAGGCGCAGTGGAGAAAAAACGACCAGCGCCAGCCACAACCGTCGACTTCGAAATTCGTTTTGACTTTGCCAGGAGCAGAAGAAAAGAAAGGAGCAGAGCAGAGCAGAGGCAGAGCAGCAAAGATGCTGCGACGTTAACAGCGACGCCAGCTGCGCCGCTTTGCTGCAACTGTTGGAATGTGTGCCACACATTTTTTGGGGGTGGCTTTGCTTTCGTTGTTCCTGCTCCTGCTGCTGCTGCTTTCTCTGTCGATGCCAGCGTCGCTGCCCCTCCTCTGCTTTGCTTCGTGTTAGAACGCATTTTGTTACATTATTTTACATGCCGCTGCTGGATGCTGTGAAAGTTTTAGCCATTTTGCCTCGCTTTTAATGTCTCCCCAATGCATGTGTGGCATCTGAGTACTTGCCGCTCTCACTGCGTGTGTGCGTATATGTACGCATATACGTCAGTGTGTGTTTGTATGCGTGGGAGTGTGTGTTAATGTAATATTAATGTTATAATTTGCTAGGCGGAAAGGACAATGTACGTGCCAGGCTTTGGGCCCATCAATAATGCAGCAAATATAAAGAGTGGAGGGATGGTGGCAACAGGGGATGGGGCAAGCATTGAGCGGGTGGTTGAAGGGTGAAGTAACGAGTGGAGTGGTAGGTGCGTGATGCATGCCAATTTCCTATTAGAAACAAAAAAGTTACAACACCAAGAACAACATCAGATTGCGTGGGTGGTGATCCCCATCCCCACCAACCCCGCCTTCCCAATGCAGGCGTTGCCCAACACTGGTTGTATGGCAGGTCACAGCACGTTCAACATGCCACAAAGTAAAAGTGAAAAGCAACATCAAAATTAATAAGTAGAAAGGATGCTGAGTGGCGCTGCTGTGGCCGCTGCCGCTGCCGATGCCTCTGCCAGCGTCGCTGCCAGCGCTGGCCGAACAACGTAGCAAAAAGAGTAGTAAGAGCTAGGAGAGTAGATGAGATGAAATGAGAGAGCATCGGCCATGCGCCTGCGCTGTTTCAATCACTCAACGAAAGGTTCGTCCAGTTGAGAAACAGCGTACCAGCTGCACAGCCTCCTCCGTGAATCCCTCCACCTGAACCCCCTTCCACATATCTACCAATAACGGTTAATCCCGCTTGCATTAGAATATTATCAAATATTTAAACAATTTTCTAGCTTACGGTTCCATTGGGGAGAGGTCATGGTGCATTGTGGGAAGTTAGTGCAGAGGGGAGAGGTGGAGCGGGTGGAACGTATGGGCTGCACACACTTGCAGTGGCAGCCCACGCGCCGAAAACGCAGCCAACGCCAACGTGCCGTTATCTCTCGCGAAAGACGTCATTACAAAATGCAGTTGGCAGCGACGCGACTGCAGCAGGAGCAGTAGCAGTGGCAGCATCAGCAGACCAAAAGGCGCGTCACGACATGCATTATAAGAACAAAAAAACGAATAAGAACAGACATGCCCATAGCCTAACGGGACAGGCAACAAGAAGAACAGCAGCCAAAGCATAACGGAACACGGAAAAAGAAGAAGAGTCATAGCAAAGCGGAACATGTAAAAGTTAAACTGTAAATGTCCAAAGATGCTCCCTGCTGCTGCTGTTGTTGTTTTTTCTGCAATAATTGGCAATCTCTGGCTGTGAGTGAGTGTGGGTGTGTGCGTGGTTGGCCTTTTTGTTGTTGCGTAAGGCTTTATAGGGCAACCGGAGGGTGTGGTTGATGCGCAGTTTTCCTGCTCAAAATTGTAATTCGCCTGCTGCTCCCCCGATCGAGTGGTGGCAACCCTAACATCTGTTCGTTGGCCACCTGCAATCTCAGCACCTTGCTTTTATGAATGAACGCACGAGCCCCAACCTGCAAATCAACATCAACAACAAGCCAAGTGGAGCACCCCAACCCCAAAAACTTGTTACATGCGCATCCTACATGTTATTTGATAAACAATTACCTGCAAACAACAGCGGCTACACCAGTCACACATTTTTCAACGAATTCGTTGCGAAATTAACAAATAATTAACATTTTGTTAAATTTACCGGAGAATGCGACCGCGGGGGTATTTAAACGACGTACTAAAAAATACCAAAAAAAAATCTACCAGACGAATCGGTATTTTTTAGTGCTGCAAAGCGCTGCAGACTGCAGCCACTTTACAGTACCTCAGCTATCGCTGCTCTAGCAATATCGCTAATATCGCAACTATCGCGAATTCAGACACGTCTTGATCACGTCAACGGTGAGTGGCAAACAGGAGAGGATTTCCCTGACCATATGAAAAATTCAAATTCAAAAATTCACTGCGGGAGGAATACATAGATAGAATTACATATGACATGATACGAGCAATCAGGAGCCCAGCCCTGAATAATCTTTAACAAGATTACAACAGGTTATTTACAGCATATGGGTCCCTGATCAATGGCGTACAATCAAAGTCTTTCCCATCCTAAAGAGGGGTAAGGATCTCCATAACTATCATAACTATCGACCTATCTCCTCATCTATCTCCGCATCATATTGTTTAAATTATAAGAACATTGCCCGCCCTCACCAAAAATCCATCGACAGCAACACTCATCAACAAGTATCGACAGAAATACCAAACATACTCTTTTCAAGAAAATATCGACAGCCCCATCATCGAACTGAAGATGAATGCGAACTCATCGTGCGACCATCCTATTCACTGTAGCGATTAAATACCAACAAAAAAATAAATTGAAATAAACAATTAAATAAATTGGTAATCCATTGCCATGCTTGGGACGGAGGCGGAGGAGAACATGCTGCGAGGCATCACCAGCGCAGATGTGGGGCCCGAGGCGAAAGGTAAGGAAGTAGAACAGCAGCACTTTCCTTGAGTAATTTTCATGGCTTTACTTTTGGAACATTTTCCCGCGCACAGAATACAATCTGCTGCGAGCGGACGAGGAGTACCGCAATGGGAATGTGGAGCATTCCATCTACTACCAGGTGAAGGCACAGTTCCAGTCCACCGACCTGCGATACATTACAGAGGCGGAGGACCTGGAGAATCAACGGCCCAGCACCGAGGACCTGCTGCGCGTGGCCAGCGACAAGGAGAAAAAAGACTACAAAAGGTGGGCACCCACAAAGGGACACTACATAGAAGCTTCATTGGCTAACCCAACAATTGCTAAACAGCAACCGATTCCTGCAGAACATCATCAAATATCTGCAGAAAAAGGAGAGGGAAAAACCCGAAAGGCCGCCCTGTATAGAGGCCATCGAGCACCTGGACTTCCTGGAGGATGTGGACGATCCAGTGGCTGGCCTGGCACGCATCAACGACATCTGCAATGGCCTGCCCACCGAATGGTGTGTCCTGCATCTCTGCAAGAGCTTCAATCCGGCCACCACTTACTCCGTTTTCAACGAGATCTCTGCCGCCGATGGTGCCATCTACTTGTCGCTTCTGCGGCACTGCCGCAGCCCCGAATTGGGACCCATTTGTCTGCGCTTCAGCAACAGCGGCCTGGCGGAGATCTTCAAGCAGTACAGCACCTTGGTGGAGCGTTTCAGGCGAGTGGTCACCGTCGATCCGCTGAATATAAAGAGCAAAGAGGTCAAGCAGAAGTACTGGGAGGAGCTAAATAGCTTCGATGCCTTTCTGAAGGTGAGTGGCAGGCAGCGAACGGAGTCAGCAATCATTTTTATTCCTTTACAGAAACTTCTCTCCGACTTTCGGGACATCATGGCGCCCTATGCCTTCGTATTTTTGGGCCAACGCTACGACTGCAGCGCCGTTGCCAGCCAAACGAAGGCTGTATTCAGCCGCGTGGACGAGTTCTGTGTGGACCGTCAGTGGAGCAATCATCAGCGCATTCTGCTCTCACAGGCATCGCTGCATGCCAACCGCCTAACCTCTACAAACATGAAACACATTGCCTACGAAATGACCAGCAATGAGAATGAAATTCATATGGTCTATGATATGCTCAGGCTATTCGCCAGCGAATGGCAGCCGCTGGAAGATCGCCAAGTGCAGGTGGCCAAGGGTTTTCCCACCATTCTGGTGGTCGATGAGGTTTGTCTGTTGTCCGTCTAATCTGTGTTGCAATTAATTATTGTTGTCTTGTCTGTTCTCCCGCAGCGACTGGATCATCTGCATTGGGAGCAGCTGGCAACGGCCCAGGAGTTTTCCCGCGTCAAATCGTTGCACTGTCTGTGGCGTCTCTATCAATACCACAAGGAGAGCATCCGGCATGGATACTTCGCGCGCAGCATCAAGCGTGGCATGTGCGTCATTAATCCTGGCGCGGATTTACCCAACTCCGGGAGGAGACTGAAAAGCTTCTTCGAGTACTGGCTCTCCCACTGGCAGCATCTGTTCGAGACGGTGCCCACGGAGGAGGTGATGCTACGACAGGCCTATCTGGCCGATTGTTTTGTGTGAGATTTGACTGAGATTTGTGTCTATTTTTGTTCCCTAAACGAATCCTTCTGCCCATAGCTATGCTGGTCATGGCTCTGGCCTGCAGTACATCAATGGACGTGCCATTTGTCGTGCCCGTGTGCGCAGTGTGGTCTTTCTCTTTGGCTGCGACTCCACAAGGATGCTGGGCACGGGTCTGTACAGCGCTCTTTATGGAGCCCATGACTACTACCATGGAGCACTGTGTCCCACCATTGTGGGCACTCTGATGCCCGCTCTTGATGGCAACATGGACAACGTCTCTGTGACATTGCTGAGCCTTTGGCTGAAACCCGGAAATAGCCAAGTGATGCCCTGGACCCAAATCCACAAAATGTCCTGGCTCAAAAAGGGAACTATCAAAGGTTTGACTTCCTCTGATGAATATTGATTGACAGCTCTCTCATCTGTGCTTTGATTTTGCAGCTAACAGCGAGGGAGAGGTGCCGCCGCCCAGCATGGCCGAGAAGCCCAACTATCATCTGGGAAGCTTGAGCTCCATTCTGTCCCTGGTGCAGCAGGGCAAGGTCGAGCCAACAGTCTACAATTGCTGCATTTATGTGTGTAGGGGTTTGCCCGCCTGGAATCTAGACGTGGAGCAGATGCCCTTCTAAACCCTACCTCAAAATTTGTGTGGCAATCAACTAGGAAAAATATCGAAAACTAAAATTAAGTCAAGAGAAAGAATTGTAATTGTAATCGTACTCGTAATCGTTGCTTAAGCCACTACTTCAGAGGGTGCTAAAACATTATTTATAGTTATAAGACACACTCAGAGATTGTAGGAATAAATCAAGTACATAAACATTTAAAATCATTAAATGAAATTCTTACCTCTTTTGGCGAGTGTTTCCTGCTCGAATTATGTGTTGGATTTTAAGCACTTGAAATTTATGTTTTGCTTTTGAGTTAAAGTTTTGTTAGACTTTGTTTAGGCTTTGTACATTGAGTTTTTAGTTTGTTGGAACTTTAAACCGTTTAGAGATGTAGCTTTGTTTAGTTTTAAAAATTGATTTCCATGCCAGAGAGACAGAGACAGGAGTGTGAATCGTATGCCTGTGCAGGAGTAAAAGTATTATTCAAAACGAATGTTAAGTGAAAGTGAGTTGTGCATAAAACAGAAAGATAGTTTAACGACGTGGAACATTGAGATTTGATTTAAAAAAAACATTGAGAATATGCGAAAAGATTTGCCCACACCCAAGCCAAGGGAAGAGCCACCAAAGCTACTGAAACGCCCATCTATTTATTTACTCAATTCGCACTCGTGTGCGAGTCATCTCTGCTCATCGCATTGCACCTCGTCCGTGTCCTCGTCGTACTCGTTTGCCTCGTGTTGCCCTTTTGGCAAAGAGCTTTCTTTCAGGCGAAAGAGTTTCGCCCTCAACCTCCACAGCATCGAATCTACTTGACCTACTAACGCTTGTCGCATTATGACACACATTCGTTAATTAGGCCCAGCCCCAGTGCCAGCCACAGCCCATCCCCAATCCCTAGAAAAATAAAAGGGAATCTCTTCTTCAAACTCATAAATAGATTTGCCTGCAAATCATTGCTCATCGAATATGCGGAGTATGCGTAATAATTTTTGTGTGGCCCCGATTTGCATGCCACACAACATTCCATTCCATTCCATTTCATTTCATTCCATTCCTCCACCAATGCCACACAGCACAGGCCGTGTGCCGTGCCCCTATTTATGGGGCTTACTACTACAACATCTATGGATGGTTGGACTTGGGATGGAGTGGAGTGGAGTGGAGTGTCCTTCATGTTAATGTCTCAATGCCGTGCCCATGCAGCGTGTCCCGATTTATGTGTGTGGCTGTGTGTCTGTGTGTGTGTGTGTTAAATCAAATTAGCAGCGGGAGACCAGGTGCATGCCACACCTCCCACTACAGGATAGAGATTGCGAGGGAGAGAGAATGCGAGAACTTGTAACATGACAGGAGACAGCGTCAGAAGGAGGATATTACATAACAGGCGCTCCCCCAATGTAAATCTTGTTGTAAACTCTCTGCGCTTGTCTTTGCGTGTGTGTGTGTGTGTGTCCCTTTGCTTGATTGTGTGGCATGCCCCAAATGAATATGCGATGACGGTTGACGTTGCTTTTGTTATTGTTTAGATGCGATGCTATTTCCCTTTTTATTTCCTCTCTCTTTGCCACTTCCTCTCTCTCTGTGTGTGTGTGTTTTTCCTGCTTTTCTTAGCTATTGTTATTGTTCTTTTCATTGCATTTTAGTGGCTTGTTTGCTCTTAAAACAATTACTAAGTCATAATCCAAATCGTTTTCTTTTGTCTGATTTTTAACCTTGAACTCTTTGGGTTTTTTGTCTGCAGATTTCCTTTTTTAGTTTTCCATTTTTATGATGATTTCCTCTTCGTTTTCCGTTTTTTCTAGCATTTTAGCTCATTTTTATATGCAAAAAAAATGTTACAAATTGTTTTTCATCTATTTTTTTGGGTGATTTTAATTATTTTTGTTTCGTTTGAAAATTTGTTGCTGAAACGCTTTGTTAACTTTTGTTGAAATTCTTTTAGTTGTCGAAGTTATTGTTTGTTTTTAGTCGTATTTTGTTTTTTTTTTTTTTTTTGCAGCAGCAGCAGCTTTGCTTGCTGCTCCTGTTTTTTGTATATATTTAAATATATATATATTTTTGTATATATAATTTTATCCGCCGCGTTGCACACAACAATTCTCGGCCAGAGATCAACTGAGACTGGGCCACAAAAATCCCAGAGCCTTCGCACAAGCAGTTGCATCCTTTTTCGGTGGGGGGATGGGTCCTGGCTTCCGCCTCTGCTGCTGCCAGCGAAGGACGCGCTGCCCAACAATGTTGCAAAATGTTTTTGCGGCAGCAACAACAACTACGTTCAAACCTCAACAAAAACAGCCAAAGGGCGAGAGAAAGAGCGAGAGCTTCAGGGAGAGAGAAAAAACAAAACTTTCACCTCTCGCGTGCGTGTCCCTGCCCATGCCCTCGCCTAATCTTTTTGTTGTTGCTCCGCTCTCCCTTCCTGTCCATGTTTCACTTTCAGTGAGATAGAGAGAGAACGAGAGAGGGAATGGGGCTGAGGACTTACAATGATTCTGCGTTTTCATGGAGATTTTGTTGCTGCCGGAAAAGCTTCAATGTTATCGCCCGTCCACGTGACAATGAATCCTGCGAGAGAAAGAGAGAGAGCTTTGTTATCACAGCCAGCCCCGCATACGCGAAGCTTTTGGGGTTGCTAAATAAACATACAAAATAGAGTGGAAATGGCAGAGTAGACCAAGGTAATACCCTCTCTCTGTAGCTCTAAAATTCGTTTAATTGAAAACCTTAAAAAACTAACAGCTTAAAGGATAATTAGAGGTAGATACAGTTACGTTTAGGATTAGGTTTTAGGTTAAAGGATTAGGGGAAGGATTCCTAACCCCGTTTCCTAGATAATATCTAAATTCGCATACGACAAAAAATTAAACTGCACTTTACGTGTAGATAATTCTTTGTGTTTTTTGTGTGTTTGTTTTTTATGTTGTTGTACGTTGATTTCTTTCTTTGATTTAATGCGTTTTTCTCATTTCCTTTCCTTGCCGTTCCTCGCTCACTGTTTTGTACTCTTCGTAAGAAGTTTGTAACTTCCTGTAACACCCTCTACCAGCCCCTAGCTCTAGCTCTCACCCTTCGGGAGCAGGCTCCACCGCATCCTGCAGGCTTTTGCCGCTGGTTTGTGTCTGCGACAGAAGAGTTGTGGATGGGTCGTGAGCTTTAGTCACTTTTGGGTCAGGACTCACCACATTGCGATTGGGGCAATCGGCATGCAGATGGTCTTCGCCGCGACACCGATGACAGCGCTTCGGCTGCGGCCCCAGAGCACACTCGGAGGCAATATGATTGGCGAATTCACCGCAATTATAGCAGCGCATGCGGCGGGTTCGACGATTGCTAGAGCGAAACGATAGAGAGATGTGATTATGGTGTGTGGATTATGGCAACATTTATGGCCTACATGCGTGGTCTATAGGTGCTGCCATGGCACTCGTCACCCGAACGACCCGATACCCGTGTGGCCTCCAATCCGCGGGCTGTGCGATGGCACTCAAACTCCACCTCCTCCTGCTCACCAAGCGAACGAAATCCAGACATCTTTATGACACTCTGCGAACAAGAGAGAGAGAGAGATAGAGAGAGAGAGTTAGACATGGCTATGTGTGGGTTGCAGTTACTGATTGCACCCACCTGATGCACAAAGACCTCCTGGCCACCATCGTTGGGCGTGAGGAAGCCCCAGCCCTTGGCCACATTGAACCATTTGCATTTGCCCAAACGCACACAGCCGCATTCCTCGCCAGGATTCGCTAAAAATATATAGAGAAATTGAGAAGGGAACGTAAATATATTATACATAGGAAAAAAGGGAACTTGAGTTCTTTAGTCGCGCATTCGATATCCTGTCTGGGAATCCTTTGCAAGGAGAGCTTTTTGTTATTCAAATGAGCCACACCAAGCAGCAAAGGCAGCTGAAGAACTTGGCAGTTCCTGTGTGTTTGTGTGTGTCCTTGCCCCATTTGCCGCGAGGCAAGTTCAGCTTAGATCTAACACACACAAAACAGGTTTCGTTAGAAATATTTTTTGGAAGCGACAGCGGCAGTTTCATTTCATTATCTAAGACATGCCCTCATCTCACTCGCACTCGCACACACACGCAGAGAGTCTCATTCATTTGAGTTCATTCATTCATTCATAAATGGTATTTACTTCGCTTGTTCCCATTTCTCGTGTGTTGTGTGTTGTGTGTTGCTTATCTGCTGGATAGGTATAGGGACGGGGGCCACATTCTATAGATACAGATACGCATTCTCATGCACTCTCTCTCGCCCTCTCTCTCTCACTCTCTGGGGTTGTTGTTGGCTTTTCTTGTGAGATTTTCCACTCAACATTTGAATGGAATTCTTTGGTTAATGGAAATTCTTTGGCCTCTGATAAGAAATCGTTGAGAAATAATTGGAAAACCACCACCATAATGGTGCATATCCTTTGGTTTGCCCCCAGTTTTATGTGTTGCTCTTTCCTCGACCCTTTCTTATAGGCGCAAACTGGTTTTTGGAAATAAATCTAAAGAAATCTATGCACAGCGAGAGCAGATCTCTATCTTCAGAGTAGATCTACACATTTATCCTTTCAGTTCAGTCAAGCATATGGAGCTAAGCCTGCAGGATAACTGGGGAGGTTAGTGCTGTGCTGGCCTGCCCCGAGAGGGGTGTTGCTGTGGCAAAAGTCGGTCAATGTTCGATCTGCAGAGGACGGGGTTGAATGACACTTTCCACCCGTGCACACATAGAATTTCCGCATTTGCCAATAAAAAATCGAAATCCGCGAATGGCAAAAACACAACAAAAACGTAAAAACACGAATTGACGAATAAAGAAACTGCGCAGTACATAAAAAAAGCAAAAGAGAGGAGAGTATAGCAGAGAGAGAGTGCGCTGCGAGTGGGAGAGTGAGAGCGTGCGATCATGGCCAATCAGCGTGGCGTTTGATAAGATTTCGTATTGAATTTTGGCTTTGGTTTTATTTTGGAAACATCTATAAAAAAAACAACGAAAACAGACAGACACACGCACACACACACACACACACGCACGCACGCAACAACAATGAAACTAGTTTGGTTGGGAAGGGGGTGGTAGGTTGGGTAGGTGGCATGGCCAGCATGGCGTCAAAAAAAACAACATTCTGAAAAGTTGGGGGCACAGACCTGGCGGCTGCTGGGATGATATTGTGGAGCTGTTGCTGCTGATGTCTCCTCCTGCATCGGGTTGCTGCTCCTCTGGCACTTGAATATTTTCCATTTTTCCGCAGTTATTTCTTGGGGTTTTTCCTTTGCTTTTTATGGGTTTTACGTTTGTTAATTAGACTCTTGAAATGTTCACTTGAAATGCATGTTTTTTCCACTGCAGATACAGTTTTACGAGGTAGCTGTAGCTGTAGCTGTATCTGTATCTTTTACCGAGCACGCACACATGCACAGTTACACGAGTTTTCTTCTTCGTTTAATGCTGCGTGTAAATATTTTCCAAGGGGGGGACACACAAACGCTGCCGCTGCGCACGACGCACTTCGTCACACTGACTCCGCGTTGCCTTTCGACTATTTCTAGGAAGGTCGCGTCGACGTTGACGTCGCTGCCTCTGTCGCTGTCGCTGTCGCTGCCAATGCTGCCGTAGGGCCCGAAAAATGTTTAGGCTGTATCTTTATGAGTGTGTGTGTGTGTGTGTGTGTGTGTGACTGTGAGCGAGGAAAAACATCGAGTCGAGTCGAGTCGAGTCGGATTGAGCATACGGGCAGGGCACGTAAGCAAACGTAAGCAAATGTATCTGACAGATACTCTTACTCTACCGAGCGAGAGCGCCACTGCGAGTATAAGAGATAATGAGTGCCAAGAGAGAGATAGATGTATGCGTTTGTATCTATGACTTAATACACTTGGCGTATAAGTGCGTAGATCAAGCGCTGACTTGAGGATCTTTTTTAGCACGCTTTTGATAGGCTCACGCTATATGCCCCCAAACCCTCGAGGATTTTCATAAAAAACAGCTTCTGATTGGTGAAAAATTGCATTAAAAAACTGCACAACCCTCGTATGGTTCCCGGCGCGTGTCAGTCAGTCAGTCAGGCAGCCAGCCAGCTGTAAGGGATTCGGTTGCATTTCCACCACCAGAGGCTCACCCCCAAAGGGCCCTTGCAATGTGCAACATTTTTGCGAATTCAGAATGCCTGTGTGTCCCTGCCCCTTGCCGTCAACTGTGTGTTATGCATGCAATTTATTGCGACACGTGCCTCGTGGCGCTGGCATGCCGCACCGAATCGATGACCAATGCCATTGATGACAGCGGAGGCCCAAGAGGGCGGAAACTGTATTGTGAACCAGAACACACGCACACACATTTACTATGTGCACATTGTAAGGGAGGTGCCGCCTGGAACACCCCAACCATCCATCGGTTTATGAATGACACAAAAACTTAGCTGAAATTTCAGTCAAATTTATGCATACATTTTGGAAATGATTGTGGCTCTAGAAAAGGTGATTTTTCAACCGAATCATTAACTTTAATGTGGAAATATTATTTAGTTATGATTTATAATGATTTAAATTTGCAATTATTATTTAAATTAGCTCCAAGAATTATTAGAACATTTTTTGCTGCTCAAAACTAAAAACTGGAAATGGCAATTTGTGTCGATTTTCTTTAGTTATCGTCATGGGAATGATGGCAATCAAATGTTGAATATATCTAGCCTAGATCAATAGGGAGACTCTCACTATATGATACATATGTATATAAATCTAACTCGAAATGAATTTCATTTAGAAGCACAACTTTCAGAACAATTTATAACTAAAGCTCGAGCTGCAGCTTTCATTTAACACACCTAAAGTTCCATTTATAAGGAAAATACCAACCTTTACTCATGTCAATGTTAGGTCTCCAAACAATAAAACACATTTAGACCCACTACCTATTCAACATACAACAGAGAGGGGTCACTGAGGGTCAGTTCAATTTTTGATCAGCGATAAATACATGACAAAAAGAACCCAAACAAAAAGCGGAACAAGCCGTTGCACAGTCTGTAATCAATATTTTGCCACTGCCACATTCACATGCACATCCCGTTCCATGCTGTGGTTCAATCTTTGGGTCCAGTGGCCGGCCGGCCAGTGGTTTTCAATGCCGGCACGGACAAAGGCTCTTGCAACGAGAGCGAAAGTACCCATTAGGGATGGCAGCAGAGCCACTCACATGCGCATAATTGGAACAGGATTAACAAGGCCAGGGCAGCAGAATGAATGCATCAGAAGTTGGGGAAGTGCCGCAAGCCAAACACAGAAGAGCATTGTCCGAGTAGGGTCCGAGGATCGGCTAGAAGCATTTCCGGACAGGCAGCGGGCAACGGGCAACGGGCAACGGGCACCAGTCAGCAGGCAGTCGGGGAGCAAGAACAACACACAATGGCCATGAAAATAATCCGCTTTAAATGGAAAACGTTGCCAAACAGTAATCAAAAGGTTTTTGGGCATGGAAAATGTGGAAAATTCGTACCCAAATTCTATGCAAAATCACATAAATGAAAGTGCGCTCATAATGAGAGGGTGGAGGGGGGCGAAAGCGAAGAGGGTGGCTGCATATCCATGTTGCAGATTTGCACAGCACGCGTTTGACCTAACATGGCACCTCATCTCCCCTCCCTTTACATACTTTTTCCCAGCGATAATCAGGGCACAGTTTTTTTGTTGCAAAAACTTTTCTTTTTTTTATCCATAAAACGAAACACAATTTGCATGTTCCAACGGGGAAAAGAAAGGAGGGGGTTTGACATGTCGGCATAACCATTCAAGTGCCCTACTTTCATCATTGATTGACATGTGATTGATGTTTCTATTTGCAGCGACAGCGTCAAAGAGAGGTCCTTTAGCCCGGATAAGCTCTGTTCGAAAAAAGCGAGAGAGCGATATTGAATCTATGGGTAAATGCGAGTTCTCATTGCAGTTGCTAAATATTTTGCCAACTTTAGTTATTTTTTACAGATTTCATCAGGCGGAAGGATAGAGTTTTTGTGGCAACAAAAGAGAGATTAGGAGAACCTAAAAGACATTTACGGCGTGCCACAAGTCAAGCGAGGAGTTTCCTCTGTTTTACTCTTAGTTCAAAGATAGATCTTTAGATTGTTCGCTAACCAAAAAAATATCTCAAAAATTGTATTTACCGATTGATATTTAAATTCCCTTGACTTACCTTTACATATCTATCCCTCTAGCTTTGTTCATCGTTCACAGATCGCAGCTGCAACGAAAACAGAAGTAAGAAAACGGTTGTAGATATTTCGTCTAAAGAAAAAACACTCCTAAAAGTATGCCACTGATTTATGGTATCCCCAAAGACGTAACTCTTATGCTAGTAAAGGAAATTCTAAAAGATTGTTTTTTTTTTAGTATGAAATGTTTTGTTTTTTGTTTTATTATTATTTATTCATTCTTTTTTTTTTATTAATTGTGATTCTTTAGCGATATTTTATAGAGATATTTTATATAATTAATAGGAATTTAAGTTGCATTCAAATAATTAGATAATTCATTCGCTTTTTTTGCATTTTGCGTTTTTTTTTTAGATGATGCGCAGCGTATATTCGGCGTATAATTATGCATATAGTCAATTATTTCGTTTTATTGTGGTATTAGAGGTGATTGATACACAAATACATGTATAGAAGTGTATATCTTGAGGCTCTTTTAAATCAACATTTCCCAGACGAGGGGCTTGTAACAGGAAACTAATCTTCATCAATCTTCATCTCGAATATAAAATTAATTTGCAATTTCTTCTAGGGGCTGTTTACTTATTTTGTTTTTGGAAATTCCACCTTTTAGTTTTTAATTTTCTTTTAATTGAGAACCAATTTTGTACATTTTTGTGTGTGGATGTTTCCAATGGGGTAAGATAGAGGGAAGGATTTATAATATAGAACATATAACAAAGGATCTACACGATCAATATGGATAGAGAGGGGCTGAATAATAGATAATTTGTAATTATATAGATACAATATTGAAATATTGATTTGCAATAAAGGTATACGATAGACTTATTGAATATATAATGGAATATATATTTGGATTTCGATTTCTAGAATTGAATCATTGAATCATTTGTGTATGTGTGTGTGAGTGAGTGTGTGGGTGTATGAGTGTGAGTGTGTATTCGACCTAAATCAGAGTCACTTATAACACTAAGAAGCAGTCATTTATTCTCCATTTAAATTTACGTTGTGTCGTCACGTTTTTGTTTTTCTTGAATCCTGAAACAGATTTCAATTACTGTACAAAGTTTTGGGCGCTTAAACCATAGGCCATGGGTTCTCTATATAATTTATACATACTACATACGTATATGTATGTATATATGTATTTGTCTACGTCTACGTTTATGTATATGTATATGCGTGCCTCGTATATAAATATATATATATATATATCATATCGTTCGTTATATTTTTACAATGCTTGATCAAACAAAAGGTTCGCTAAAGTATATATATCTATCGAAATGTCCTGGGGGGTCCTGTCGGTTGTTTATATGTTTAAAGAGTATTTCTTGTATATATAGTAATTGATTCAGTCTCACAAATAGGAAAGTATTATGTATCGTCTCTTATTACGTTCAAGAACTACTTTCTTCTGTAAAATAAAACAGAAAGTAATTGAACAAAAAATTGTCGTTTATTTTCTGTAACAAATACGATGAAGTTTCTGGATGAATATTGCACAAAATGGTTTAAATGATTGCACAACCAGCAACGATAATGTTAGAAGAAATGAAAAACCAAAGTAGAAATAAAAAATCAATTTTGTTTTTTGCTTTTTTTTTTGTTTGTATAATTTTGATTATCTTCTTTTATATTTTCCATGTATGTAGGCTCTTCTCATATTTTCCGTGTTCTTTTCAGTTTTCAGTTTAGAAATATATGTATGCGTTTATGTATATGCTTAGAAATGTTATAGATAGACTTATGGGCTATACTTATACTGCTAGAACATCCTTCTCCTCTTCTAACTCTCTGCCAAAACGTTCTTCTTCCTTCTGTATCAAATACAAAAATACAAAAAACTTTTGCATAGTCTTAGTCTCAAATTCGCGAATGAATCCGCAAACATCTCCCCCATACATAGCCCCATAAACGTACCCCCAAAACGTACCACGTACTTTGTGGTACTCTTTACAATAGAAATACTTATTTCCTACGAATTGGTGTCTTTCCTTACAGATCGAAGCTTGGGTTCAGCTCGTTTATGTACAGTTGCTTAGCCACTACGTTAAGTTATAGTTAATCTAGATGTAATAATATACTTAATGCTAGTCAGCCTCATTAATATTATAAGCTTAGATTAGCTAAAGATTTCATTCAGACAAAAAACGAAGACTAATTGAAGGTGTAATTAATACGAGCAAATTTTTGGAATTTGTTTTTTTCACTTTCCATTTTAAGGGGAGATTTTGGAAGAAAGTGGAGAATGTTTAAGGCGCAAAGTAGGGTGACGGGAAATATCTCTAAATGTTTTTCTTGTATACTAATAATGTGTGTATATATAGTGTATGGTTTATATATATATATTTATGGGTTTATGCATATATATTTAATGTGGTCTACAATATATAATTCATGTGTGTGTTTCAAAATACAAATACAATACAGTGAATGTAAATGTAAGTGTGGACAAATGGAAACAGTCAAAAGCACCGATTTTTCAGCTAAGTTTTCATATTTTTTTCTTTGTTTTTTTTTTGTTTTGTTTTTGTTCTTTATATAATCATAATAATGATAATGATAATGGATAAATGGTTAAATCCCCTAGCGGTCTAAGTAATTGTAGGCTTTTACTTATTTAACAGATCTCCGAAATTAAGGTTCATTCCTTCTATGTACACTTTTTTGTTGCATTTCTTTCTGTTTTGCTGTTTTGTATATTTAATAAAATACATATAAATATATTTATATATTTAATAATGATATATTCATATATAAAATACGTATATATATATTTTTAAGCTTTCTCAGATCTGTTCTGAATGGTTTCTCCTTTTTTTCAGTGCTAACGAAATTCAAATAAGGCAACTTGAATCTATGTGTATGTTTTATGTATATGTATGTATGTATGTATGTACGGTTATGCATCTATATCTAACTGGTATATGTACGTTTAATGAGCTATTTAGCATATGGATTTATCGTTTAAGGTGCGCGCCTCAACAAACAATCGAAAACAGAGAGTTAAACAATGGGAAAATCAAATGGAAAAAGTACAATTCTGTAAATGCATTTTCTCATTCAAAGTATTTTAGCTCTTCCTTTTTTCTGTCTGGGACCGATCTTTCTTTAGCTCCATTTTATTCTCTCGATTAACAACAATCCAATTAGATGTATGTATATATTGTGGTGTGTGTTGTTTTCCTTGTGGTGTATATAAAATATTTATCAAAAATAATATGCCTTTAGCTCTCTGAGAGGGAGAAGAATTCATGGGGAAGGGAAGGACAACTACACGATTTGTTTTACTTTTCTTTGCCAATTGGTGAGATCTGGTGTTCATAGCGCGAAATGAGTTTTGAGTTTTCAATTTTCAATTTTTAGGTCGGGAAAGGGGCAGAGGGAAGGGGCGGGGGGGTTCTATATACAACTTATATAATAATACCATTACGTTTACATTGTGCTGCTCTGTCGCTTTATGTTCTGTCAGTTGTGGGGGATGCTCTTAAACTCTATTTGATTTTATTGCACTTGGATTCCATCACTTCTCCTCTCCACCCCCTTTGGGGTAGATCTTCCCTCCCACCCTACGTGCACTCAATGATCATGGGCTGATTCGAGGACTCTATGACCGAGGGTCGGTTCTCTTGGGCCTGCACATGGGGCGCATGCATGTAGACTCCGCCGTTGTCGGGCAGCGGCTTCAATCCTTTAAGGCTGCCGCCCTGCGGCGAGTGTTGCTGTTGCGGATGTGGATGTGGATGTGAGTGCGGATGCGGATGCTGATGCAGGTGTGGAGGCGTCGGACGTTGACTGGGAGATCCCTGCTGCTGCTGCTGCTGCAGATGATGTGGCGGCGGTGGTGGCAGCTGGCTGGCCGTGGTCAACAGCATTGGTGCTGGACCCAGCATCATGTGCGGCGGCGGTGGTGGCTGCTGCTGATGCTGTCCGGCTCCCTGCATGTGATTACCCAACGGAATGAGACGAGGTGGAGAGTGCCTCAGACCGGGATGTACCATATGCTGCTGCAGCTGCTCGTAAGCCTCACGGCTATCCGGCTCAGGGTGATCCTTGTCTGCAGAATAAATTAATATTAGAGAGAGCTCCCTTAAGGTTTCCTCTTCAGCAAAACTTACCCAAACACTCGGATGTGGCTGCCGCTGCCATGGCCAGCTCCTCCTCCAGATTGTTGGGCTTGCAGCTGGTCGTCTTCCAGTGGGTGCGCAGCCCCGAGGCACTGATGTACTTCTTGTCACAGCCCTGGCACACATACGGGCGATCGTTGGTGTGCAGCCGCTTGTGCAGCTTCAGATGCACAAATTGCGTAAACTTCTGCGGACAGAGATCGCAGGCGTAGGGCTTCTGGCCGCTGTGTAGCCGCAGATGGGTCTTCAGGTTGGAGGTGCTCGAGAAGCGTTTCTTGCAGATGTCACACTGATGCGGCTTCTCGCCCGTGTGCACCAGATGATGCTTCTGCAGGTGCGCCAGCTGGGTGAAGCTCTTCGTGCAGACGTTGCACTTGAACGGCCGCTCACCCGAATGGGTGCGCAGATGCACCTTCAGGTTGCTCAGCTGGCCAAAGGTCTTGCAGCACACATTGCACTCGTAGTGCATTTTGCCGTCCTTCTTCTTCAGGGGATACGGCAGCGAGCGGTAGCCGCGCGAGGCCAGGGAGTTGGGACTCAGGGGGGAGCCGCTGCGCGGACAGGAGTTGCCATCGGGACTGAGGCTGCTGGGCGGGGAGATGCGCAGCGGGGAGAGACGCTGCAGCGGGGTCAGTGGCTGCATCAGCGGATGGTTCAGCATCTGTGTGCTGCTCTGCAGCAGATGCAAATTCGAGGCAGATCCTCCGCCGCTCGACGCGTTCGACTGACGATCGAAGGGAGAATGGGAGCTGTGTGGCGGCGAGTGGAAGGTGGAGGTGGCCGCACTCCCATAATGATGGGGATACCCCGGATAGCTGGGACTCGGCGAGTGGCCGCCGTGACCGCCGCCACCCTCTCCCTGACCCATGTACGAGACGTGTCGCGAGGGCGAGAAGATCACGTTGTGGTGATGATGCGAAGGCGGCGGCGGCGAGCACTCGCCCTTGATGAGGGCCACCCGCTGCACCAGCTCCTGCTCGCCCACACCCACACCCACACCCACACCCACTCCAGCGGCAGAGAGCTGCTCCTGCGGCTGTCCCAGATTCGAGCTGGAGTCCGGACTCACTGCGTTGCCGTATCGCTGCGACTTCTTGTAGCTGTAGGCCATCTCTGTGGGCGATGTGGGTGGCGGTGTGGCAGCGTTCGCCTGCCGACAGGCATTGGCCGCTGCAGCAGCCGCCTCCAGCCGGTGCTGGCTCGTCAGTATCGTCTCGAGTATGCTGGAGGAGGGCTGCCCGAAGCGCACATAACGCTCTCCTGGTGGATCTGCCTCGTAGTAGGGTTTGCTCAGGGGCACAATCGTGCGCGTCTGTCCGTCAGAGTTGTGCTCGAGAACGATCACCGTGGAGGAGGCGGGTTGCTGATTGGATTGCTCTCTGTCCCGCTCTCGCTCCCTTTCCCTTTCCCTTTCCCTGTCCCTCTCGCGCTCCCTCTCCAAATGCATCAAATGCTCATCCCCCAGGTGGTGGGTGGTGGTGCTGGGCGGGCAGGCCGCGTCCTCCGGGTGTGCCACATTCGCGTGGAGATGTGCGTGCAGCTCCTCCTCCTCGTCCACGCCATGCGGCAGGGCATGCGACATCTGCTCGTCCACATCCTTGTGGATGGGCTCCTGCTTGACGCAGCTTTTGTTCTTGAACTCGTACTTCAGCGGCATCTTCACCTTGAACTTCCTGTACTCGTTCTTGTCCGCCTCGCAGGACATGGGCGTCGCAGCCATGCTGGCCATGGCCTGCGGACTGTGAATGATGCTGGCAGTGACGCCCACCGTGGGCGGAGAGCTGCTCTGCGGCTTCTGGGCCTGGGCAATCACCGTCTCCTTGGGCGCAATTGCCTTCTTGGAGCAGTCGAGCACGTAGTTGTGCTCGCTCTCGCTGTCGCTGGAGTCCTCGGGTGGCGTGAGGCCATCCTCGTGGCACTCGTTGCTGTGGTAACCCTCATCGGAGCGCACCGATCGCACGCTGCCATCCTGCGGCACCAGCTGGTGGTCCAACCCAGACAGAGGCGAGCCCGCGGTGTCCTTGTCGCTGCTGCTGGCCAGCGGAGAACGATCCTGGCCAATGATCACGGATGCATGACGTCCGTGCTGAATGATGTGCGGATGATGGGCGCCGCCACATGACGTGGTGGACACGTGGGCGGGCGGACTGGCGCGACGACAGCAGGACCCAGAATTAGGACCCGTACCACTTGGCGTTGGGGCAGGCGGCAGAGTTTCCTGTGCGGTGGCTGCTCCCGTTGGTGCTCCTGGCGCTGCCGGCAGATGCAGACCCATCACATAGGTGATGTGGCTGACGGCCACCTCGGCGGGTATTTCGGGGGCGGGCATGGAGTAGTGCGGTTTCTTGTGCGGCGGCATCACATCGTGAGCGTGAGCGTGATCGTGGTCCTCGTTCTGGTCCTCCAGCACCTCCTCCGCATCCTCCTCGAGTTCCTCCTCGACGCTGGACTGCTTGCAGGCACCAAAAATGGTCCGCTCCGGATCCACATCGTAGCCGAGGCGACTGGCAAAGTCCTTGCAGTACCAGACCATCAGCTCCTCGTTCGGCAGGATGTCGCGGGTGGTGTAGAAGTAAATGTTCTCCTGATGCTGGCACGCTACCAGATTCATGACGGACAAACTATACGCAGAGGCCACATAGCGCATCCAATTGGACTGCGAACGATCCGAGCCATCCAGATAGTAATAGTCATCGTCCTTGAAGATCTACAGAGCCACAAAGAATAGAGAAAGAGAAGCAAGCGGTTAGCAAATGGAGAGCAAGAGAACACTCGGAACACACAGAGTATAAAAACTACAAAACGAGAGTGACACACAAAGAGTAATACAGACAGAGAGAGAGAGAGAGAGAGAGAAAGAGTGCAGGCAGAGGATAGATCTTGGTTGACTCTTGGATCGTGTTAGTTAGAAATAGAAAGTGCTCGTTGGATGTTGATTGTTAGGGGGTAAGAAAGAAATCAAATAAAAGCATAAATCATGATTGGTTGTACCTTAATAATCCCATAGGATATGTGGCGTGTTCCCTGCACCTGAACCACAAATCAAATTTTGTCCAAAAAAAATTAATTTAGATTTAATTTTTTTGTTTTTTGGGTAATGTTTTTGCATATGAAATAAAAGTAAATTAAAGAGAAACGAAATGTTTTGGTTAGTCGCATATTTGATTCGATGGATTGTATGGGAAATTGTTCATTTTGGTGGTGGTTGAGAGGGGTGTGTGGGCTGGTGGGTTAAAGCATATGTATTGATAGTTAAAGGGGGGAGAAAACCCATTGCAGAAAATGCAACTCAAAAACCAAAACCAAAGAAAAATAGTGTGTCTGTGATGCTTACCCTCCAAAAATATCTCGCCTTATTTTTATCATTGGGATAGTTTGAGGTTGGAATGCCTTCGAAGGGGCCAAAGCGTGTGCCGCGTGGTATGACCCCACTGCTCCAAACTCCTTCAGTCTGCAAAAAAACGAAAGAGAAGCCAAATGAAAGGTTAGTTTTTATGCTCCTCCAATGTAAGTTCCCTCTTTGCCGTACCTTAACATTTGGCGTTGAGTAGACCATCGATGACTTGAGTGTCAGACTCCGCGGCAGCGTCTTGTCCGCCCGATTGGGCAGTCCCCGCTCCGCCTGCACATCCGGCACTAGGTAGACGGCCAGACGCTCAAAGTCCTCCTCCCGCATACGCGTCACATCGTAATCCTGGCTGCCATCGGGCGTTGGACTCCGACTACGACTGCGACTGCGCGCAGCTCTTCTCGTCGACAGTTTGTGATGCGGATGTGGATGGGTATGCACATGAGAATGATGATGATGTGACGCTGCCTTCATATTGTTGGCAGCTGCAGCTCCTGTCTGTTGGTGTAGCTGCTGCTGCTGCTGCTGCTGTTGCTGCTGCTGCTGATGATTGTGATGATGTCCATGCATTTTGACTACAGCTAAAATTTGTTGCTCTCCTTTTTTTTAAGGATATCTAATAGATGGTCCAGTGGTTGTGTGTGTGTGTGTGTGTGTGTAGTGTGGCTGCTTATCCTGATAGTTTTACTTGATCTGCAAAGGGAAAGAAAAGGAACAATCATTTAGTTGGACTCGCAGTGGAATGATTTGTGATTTCCCGCTATTAATAGTTTGTGCTACCTTTCGAGAGGCACCGGCAACCATCGTGAAAGCTTTTTACACTCAAAATTCTCTCACCCATTTTTACAGCGTTGCATTCGGGCTGTGTTATCGGTACAAAATGCAAAAGCTAATGCCGTTCAGCGAGTGGCGAATCGTAGGGCCCCCAAAAGGGGGTGAAAGAGGGGGTTGTGGAATGGTGTGCGCTGTTTGCACAGTTCAAGATTACGGCCTTAATGGAGGTTACACGTTCACGTTCAGGGGCAAATCTTAACCACCCCCTCTACCTTCACCTCCTTCTCTTTGGTTTTTAGCAAATTCTTTAGCAAATTATATGGAAAATTCTTTGCAAACGACACTCACTTAAAGTGATTTTCCTCATTTGGCTGCCATTGTTGTTGCTGCTATTTTGTACTCTCGTTTTTTGTATATTTTTCTCTTAATTATTTTTTTCATCCATTTCTTGATTTGTTTTCATTATTATTTGGCTGCTAATTGAAAGGTGTTTTTTTTTGTTGCTTTTTATTGCTGCATTCTCTCACATTGATCCAGTTTTAAGTTTGATTTTTATGTGTTGGACCCGTAAATTACGCGTCACTTTCGGTTTTTTTTCGGTCTGTCGCTCTCTCGTTACGCATACGCCGTGTGGACGCCACCGCTGCCGCAGCTGCTGCTGCTGCTGCTGCTGCTGCCCTTTCCCTCTCCTTTGAGGGCGTATAATCTATGGCTATTATCCTGCGTGCTCCAAGCATTTCTCGCATTTGCAACGCCACATTCAATTCCTTCTTTGCCAACAAAATAAATGCAAAACGCTCACGGGAAATGCAACAGCAACACGGAAATTAATGGCAAACGAACAACAACCAGAAGAACGCAAAAAATACGAACATAAATTGCAGGCAAATATTTAGTTTGGATTTTTTCCTCTTCTATTTTTCCTGTTTTTTTTTTTTGTGTTTGTTTTTTATTTGTATTTTTGCTAAGAAGAGAACTATGGGAAAACGTTGACGCCGACAACCGAGAGTTGTTCCTACTACTGACCCACATACAACCGGCATAGACCCCAAAAAAGCTCACATTAGCGGGCAGGCAGGCAGAAACTGCACACACACACACGGACAGCGACTACGCCGGCATATTGCACTCACTCGAACTGCAATACACGACGACGCGAACGCATCTCAAAGATTCTCTCGCTCGGAAAGTTGTTTTTGCAAATAAAAGCTTTTTCGCTCTGCTTTTCTCCTCCCTGTGCCTGTGCCTGTGGCTGTGCCGCTGCTGCTGCTAGTGGTTGCTCGTCGTCGGATGGTTCGACATTCGGTGATTGGGTTGGTTGGGTGGTTGCTGTCTCTTCGATAATTCAAAAATGTTATGTCTCTTTTATTTATTTCTATAACACTTCAGCTGCGCAACCAGGAACTTATTGTGCAAGGCTGTTGCCCCTGTCCCTGACACTTCCCTCAGAGTTATTTCTGGCCAACAAATGTTGCACGACATTCAGACTGTTGCATGGCGCTAACCTGAACATGGGGTACCGCAGTTCTGAATTAAATATCCAGGAAAAAGAACCTCACAAATTATATAATGTAAAATAAATAGGGAGGCGAGAGAAGCTATTCTGTATGGATAGAATGATCTCCTTCTGCTTTTAAAAACCAGGAAATTACATTTAATAAAACCTTGAAATTTCTCTCGATTGAATCATAGAAACAACAAACTATATAGAAAAAAGAAACCGTTAGTGCCCCTCTGCATCATTGAGTGCACTAAAGCCATGTTTATTTACCAGGAAATTCCAGGGAATCTAATCTGGGAACTCTGTTATCGCTTTACCTCCCATTAAGTAGGGTTGTAATCACATAACCAGGAAGCCCCACTTGATGGTCACTCGATTACGTGGGGGGCAGTGCTTTAAATTGTTGTTAAACTCACCCAGAAATATTCCCAGTAAGTATATATATATAATTCCCATATATATGTTGCGACTCCCCCGGTTCAGATCAAGTGTGTAAGCGAGGAGCCCAGTATCTTTATCCCGTCCGCTCGTAGAACTGTACGCACGTAGAATGCGGTGCAACATAGCCGAGCCCCAGGCGATTGGCCAACGCTGCTCATCAGCGATGGGCGACACGGATGCAAAACAGAACATTTTGCCACAGAACTACGGGAGGAATCTCATGGGTGGTGGTGGTGGTGCATCTGTATCTGTGCTGCTCTGTTGATAGACTTGCACTTGCACTTGCGAATAGCTGGCGAGTGCGGAAATGTGCGAAAACGATATTCGGAAAGTGTTTTTTTTCTTCTCTGTGGCACCTTTTGTGTGTGGGTTGGGGTTGTGTTCGCTTGCCAGTTGCCAGTTGCCAGTTGCCATTTGGCGCCGTCAAAGCGAATGAAATATGCAGACAAGATGAGGAAGAATCATCGAACGCTGGTCTCGAGAAACTTTCGATTTTAGACCAGAGATCTTTTGCTGGCAAAAGGGTTTTGCACTGGGCGGGGCGCAGATGCAGTTACAGATGCGTTTTGCCCCACTAGGAAGTCGACAAAAATCAACAAAAATGCTCACTAGAATCAACAATTGCAGTGGGTCTCGGTAGATGTGTGTGTGTGTGTGTGTGTGTGTGGGGGTAGATAGCGCGCCAAAAAGCTTTTCGCTATCGCTGTGAAAATGAAAATAAACAGCTGCACGAACACACACACACACACAGATATAAAGATACAGATGCACGGATACACAGATACTGATGCGAGTCTGGCGCTGCATTAGAAACAAAAAGTAAAAATTGCAGTTCGCTTTGCGTTTCTAATCATCGCACAATTGCATTTGAAGGACACACTCGGCCAGAGATACGTTTGCGAGCAGATAGACTGAGACAGAGAGGGAGCGCACTAGTCGCGTCAAATTAAAAATAAATAACATAAAAATGTAAGCGAGAGATAGAGGGAGAAGAGCATTTGTCAACATTCAACTTGAACGCCGACGACCCATGCACCGCCCGAGCGTCGCTCCGCTGCCCGACTGCATTTTTGATAAGCGATTCTACACATTGCGCATACGCCCTGAATGACCGTTTTCCCTTTATCTCTCTCTCTCTCTCTCTGCCACTGGCACTGCTACTGCTAATAATTCTAACAGTGGAAAAAACTTCCGCCCTGCCGTTTCTATGCTCCGTTCTAACGCAACGAGAAGGCACGATCTTTATCAAATTGCAATGCGGGAAGCGTTGCAAAAGCGAACAGAACCGAACCGAACCCCAAATGAGGTCTGATTGGAATCGCATTCAAGGACAAACTGTGAACACTGAACTAACCGCATATACATATGTGCTAAATACATATGTAACTGATAACTGCCGTCATAAATTAAATGTGCGCTCGTATGGCCATCTCTTTCTGTTCAACTAGGAAATAAATGTACGGCTGCTAAGTACTTTCAATGAATAAACAAATTTAACGATGTTTTTTCTTCAAGTGTAATGTAAATATTTACTATGAACCAGGGGTTTGGGCTGCTCATAAATAGTGTTGCCAAGTAGTGGGCTCTATTAATAAGTTAAGTTGCTGGGTTCCATTTTACTTGCAAGTGGCGCACTAATTAGGTTTCCCCTCATAAACATTTACATATTTAAATTAGTAGTTTTTTTCATACATATGTAAATAGTTTTTATGGCTTTTTGCACTGCTCATAAATACAATTTTCCTGTTTAAACTGTGTTCCTATCTATGATAATCCTTTTTGTTTATCAAACTAGGAAACTGTAATGCTGTTTGCTACGTTCTTGGATTATATTCAATTTGTTCATGGCTTATAATCGCAAATGGTTGCTTCTAGGAAGCAAATCGTTGCGAACTATCAATTGCGGAACCAATTATTTGTATTGTATTATTAAATATTGCCTGTGAGACTTTGTTTAGGTATATTTTTGGATGAGTTCCTCGTTATTCTAAGATTCTAAGGTGCCCATGAATACTTATGTACCTCAAAATTATGGAACCGACAACTTCTAGAAAAATTTGCTATGCCTTTCAAAGTTGTTTCACAAATAACTCTCATTCTGTGATTCGTTTCACTTACATTCGGAAAATAAGTGAATCTCTGTAAGCAGATGACTTTACAGACATTCATTCACTCAATCAATCACTCTCGGTTAGAGAGTGAGAGCGATAGAGAGACAGATAGACAGAAAAGAACCCGGAAATGTAAAGTGTAAACGTAGAACAAGTCAAATACGAGGGCGGAGGAGCAGTGCACAAAAAGAAGGAAGGTGCAAAAGGGGGGTGGTGGCAGGGGGAAGAATTCGCATTTAGTTTTATGTGCATGCAAAACGAAACGAAAAGCGAAAAACGAAACGAAAATTGCCAACGCAGTGTGAGAGCGAGAGAGGGCAGTGCCGTGGGATGACGGGGGATGACGGGAGGGGCAGCTGATAAAATAAAATTGTGTGCTATTTGTTTGTGTGTGTTTGTCCCTCTCTTGCTCACTCGCTTGCAGTTCTTCTACCTCTCCCTTGCCTCTTTCACAGTCTACTGTAATAATAATTTGTGCGAGCTTTTTTTTGCTCAAAGGGAACGGAATGGGAACAGAACGAAGGAGGGAGGCGGCAGTCAGAGCAGAGCATCATCGTCATCATTATGATCATCATCATCATCATCATCATCATAACCTTGAGTCACAAGACGAGAATGTGCATGCGAATTGAATGCAAAAACCCAACAAAAACAACACTCACTGTGTTACACCGCATTCATCCGCATGGCAAGCGTAAAGTAGAGAAGAGCAGAGAGAGGAATGGGAATGGGAATGGGAATGGGAAGAGGAAGGCACAGGCACTGGCACTGGCACCGTGGGTGTATCCAACTGATTATCTAATCATACCAAATGTGCATTGAAATTAATATCCACATTTCAAGGACAATGGACAAAAGGTATGCCACATGCAGGCAGGAAGGGCAGTCAGTCAGGGGGCAGAGATGTTTTTTATGCTCAAAATCAAAAGCGAGACAAATGTATCTATAACCATTACAAGCAAACACCACCCACACCACCCACACCACCCACAGTGGTGGCAGCCGTCAACCCTTCTACTGTAAAAGCTGTAAAAGTATTGTGTTGCGGTTTCGTTGCACTTTAACCTTGAAAATCTTTGTTACTTCAAATTGCGCATGTGCATGCCGAGTGCACTCTCCCATGCACACGAACACAGAGAGAGTGATAGCGAGAGAGGGAGATAGAGAGACCCGGGGGGGGTGTGAGATTTCAGGAGAGAGTTTGTGGGAGTATAGGCCTCTCGGCAGGAGCAGCTCAGGAGTCTAGTGTAGTCTACCAATCACTCCCTTAAATAAGTATCTTCAATTCGTTATCTGCACTTCAATGTTATCGATGCCGCACTGTAATTTGTAAGTTACAGTCCAGTCCATAAGCACAGATTTCAAATCCATTAAAAATGTACAAAACTCAACGCAAAAAAAGAAACAACAATAAAAACGAAAGTATATTAACATTTTTACAAGAATAAAACCGCAATTGAAAATAATTAAAATAAATGTTCATTAATTTGTGTTGCATAATGAAAATAAAAGTACAATTTTCATAATTTGTTTGTGGTTTATTTTTGAATGTTTTGTTTTTGTTTCATTGATTATCTTCAAATGCCCTTTCAGAGGGTCTATGTACTTTTTACTAGATTTATTATTTTATATTATATTCTTTTTATTTCTTGAAGACCGCTTGCAAGGGCATACAAATTTCGCCCTTTAATTTCTAGCTGGCTTTTAGCAGTATCTTTGCTTTTATGTGTTTCACTTTTGTAAGTGCTAATAAATCAATGAGAATTTGTGCTGTTTTTTGCTTTGCGCTAACAATACTCGTCTTACTTATTACAGTCGTCTCTCTATATCTGTATTTTGTTAAGCTTTTGCCCTTGATTTAGTCACAGAACTGAGCAATGGACTTTGACGTAGGTCTAAATAATCATAAACCATAAATTAAGTGCCTAGTTTCTATACCTTCGAATACCCCCGCTCCACTGCTATCAACCTCTTTCCCCATTCGTCTCTGCATTCTTATCAATGCACTTTTATTTCGCATTTACTTTGCACTTTGCTTCGTTATCAGTTCTGCTGTCTTATTGCGCAGTGAAAGTTTTCCATTTGCATTCTTTGTTTTTTGCCTGTTCTTGTTGCTTTTATTGCTATTGGTTTTAGTTTGTTTTTTGTGTTGATTGTAGAATTGGTTTGTTTGCTTTGCTGTTTGATTGGAAAACAGTATAAATTGACATAAATATAATCGCGAATGGGGACTGAATGGTGGGGAGTGCAGTGCGAGAACACGGTGGGGATTGTAGCTAAGAGTTCTTAACTAATCTCTAATTTGTGCTTTTGGGGTTGTTTTTAAGGATTTAATTAGACATTTTTCTTTTAGGAACATTCTAGGAATATTCTGCTTAGGTTTTATTTACTACAAATTAAAATGTAATACACAAAATAAGCTCCAGTGCCTCTATTATTTAGAGAGAGGCCAGCGAGTTCAACCCTTTGAGAGACTCTGCCTTAGATTGCAGCAACTGCACCGCAGGGTTAACGAACCCAAAGGTCAAATGCTTTTTACCCAGACTCAGACGCAGCCGTCGCAGACAGCGAGGGGCGGGAGACAGAGTGCGATGAGGCAATGCAAATTCAACTGCAGCCAGAAATAAAAAATGAAAAATGGTGAAATGTTCCTCTGCGATGATGATGATGTCATGGCAACAAAAATACATTTACCCTGCGGCTAGGATATCCCCACCCAAAATACAGCGAAACTGCAGCCAAAAAGCAGTAAAAGCAATTAAAAACCATAAAGAAATGAAAGAGAGAGATCAGATCCGGAACTCGCATCTCCTTTGGGGGGTTATTGCAAGCCGCTTAAAGGCATAATCCTGTGGGCGACGCATTACCTTGACAACTGCAAACGACAACGCGAAAGCAACAACAAACACGACCTACGACAAAGCGATTGAAAATGCGCATAAATTCGACAAAGGACCAGACCGTGTCTGCTCAGGAGCAGTTGGAGTGGGAGTGGCAGGGGTAGGGGCAGGGGCAGGGGCATACAGATTGCCTGCCAGACCATGACAACAAAAAAAGTCAAAGTTACAAAAATAAAGAATAAAAGAACTTTCCGAGAGAGAGACAGAGAGAAAAAAATAAGGGCCAGACAACAGAAAAGGCGAACGACCCTTTTCAGGCATTTTTCAGACGCCAGACGACGCCATCGATGGGAGAGCACTGGCTGTGGCGCTGCTGCTGCTGCTGCTGTTGGGGCAGGGCCCTGACAGTGCCGCTGCTCTGCTTCGGCTCCTTTCAGCTCATTATCCTTTTCGCTTTTCATACATAAATCGCATTGGCGATGACTGCTGCTGCTTTTGCTGGCACTGGCGTTCAATGAACTCCACTCTGCCGGGCACGTACGGTCGTCGGCTTTTCCCTACAACAGCAACAATAACAGCAGGAGAAATCCGGGCGTATACACACCCAATACGGAAAGCGAAACACACACAGGACAACGACAGCAAAAGCTC
Source organism: Drosophila guanche (assembly GCF_900245975.1). Taxonomy (NCBI): domain Eukaryota; kingdom Metazoa; phylum Arthropoda; class Insecta; order Diptera; family Drosophilidae; genus Drosophila; species Drosophila guanche. The sequence goes on along the minus strand of NW_022995744.1, from coordinate 8,239,822 downwards.
TGCCGCTGCCACATGCAGCTGCAGCGGCAGCAACGGCAGCAGCAACAGCGACGCCAACACACCAGGCAGGCATCAGGCAGCAGACAGACGCAAAGCGAAGGTCCTGCCCAACTTCGGGCTGGGCTCTGGGTTGGTCTTGACAGTGTACAGAGTGGCAGTGGCCGCAGCAGCAGCAGCAACAGCAGCAACAGCAGCAACAGCAGCAACGTCGGAAAACTCGCAACAACTGCGCTGCCACCGAGGGCAAGGACCTGGCGGTCGACTGCAGTCGAGACTCTTGTGCGCCGACGTCATCGCTGTCGTCTGCCCAGGCGCAGCGCAAGTTTCACTTTTAATTTTTTCCACCCATTCAGCATTCAGCAAAAGCCCAAAAGCGCCAGACAAGGCCATGCGAGCGAGCGAGACGACGGGCTGGTGTTTGTGTCTGGGGCCCAGGACAGCGTATTCTCGGAAAGGGGAAGCAGCAGCAAACAGGGGGTACGGAGTGGTACTGTTCCAAGGGTGGAGTGCATTACTGAACAATGTCTTTGTGTGCGTGTGTGTGTTTGGAGAGAAGGTTGTTGAACTGCGCCAGCAGCGACGTTGCAAACTTTCACAATGTTGCTGCAGCAGCAGCAGCAGCAGCAGGAGCAGCAGCAGCAGGACTCGTCCGTTGGGTTCGTGGTGGCCTAGGGCATGGTCTTGGTGTCGGGTTGGGTCGGTTCAGGTCGGCTCGAGTCATTGGTCAAAAGCAAAAGTAGATTTTATGCAAAAGGATTTCTAATGCACTTTACCTTTTTCTTTTCCTTGTTTATTGCACAATCACTGGTGCAAAATAAACAAAATACTCGTATTTCCGTTTCCGTTTCCGTTGCCTTTTCCTTCGCTCAGTCTTCAGTGTGGTGTTTCAGTCTTAGGTGTCGGCACCCATGGGGGGGCTGATGCATTTTAAGCGCGACTTGAAGAAACTGACGATCGCAAAGTTATCCCGAAAATAGATGCGGTTAAAGTATAGAGGTCTACGCCAATTGACGTATGAACACATTGCACTAAACTGCATTGGTGGCATCGCACTGCGGCACTGCGGCCCTGAACTATACGGATATGGATACATATGCTGCATGTGCTGCCGCTTATCTAGGAGCTTATTCTCTTAACTACACTTAAGCACTCTCTCCCTTGCTTACATACAACATTTAATTAATTTTTGCTTATTTTTCTTATTTGTTGCTGAACACATATTGTGGTTTGAATTTTTTTCCTGCTACTTCTACTTCTATATGCACAGTGGATGTTGTTGTTTTTGTTGTTGTTTTAGTCGTTTGGTCCACGGAACTGCGCCACGGCTGTGCCAGACATGACCTGCCCAACGCGTTAACATCCCGAGTCAGGACTGAAACGAGCTCCGTGCAATGGTCGAGGCAACAGCAGCAGCACCAGCCAGTCGCTGCTGCAGTCAGCGTCAGCAGTGACTGCGACGCCTGCAGAGTTGCAGAGACAGTAAGCCATGGGGCAAAAAGGGGGCGGAGGGGTGTGTGGAAAAGGGTCGAGGTATTGGCACTTGCACTTGGCACGGCCTGAACTCGCGCATTCGAAAACAATAGCAACAACCGTAGAGTGACAGCAGCAGAAGCAGCAGCCACAGCAAGGGCGGCACTCGGCTTCGTGCTGCTGCTCCGTGTGTTCGTTTCGAAGCTTTGGCTCGTTTCGGTTCGCTTGGAAGTGCAGCCTGGCAGGGGTGGGTGGCTTTGTCGGGACGGTAGAAGAGAACTTTTAAAAACAGCATAAAGCATTGGGATAGGTCGTAAAAAGGAATCTGTATTTTCCCTATTTTTACTATGAAATAAACACTAATCCGATAAGTATTCAGTGACTGTTTTAAGATCCTTTTGTTTCTTTTTTGAAATTTGGAGTACATTTTCTTTCAGTGCATTGCAGACTAACAAAAAGCTCTCCCATGCACATGCACTCTTTCCCACAACGCATGCTCCCTGTTGACTCTCCCGCATTGAGCCAAAGGGGATATCTCCCAATTCTCGCTTACAAATTGACCATTGACAATGAACTAGAGCAAAAGCCGGAAATGTCTGGGCCATGGACATAAGGAGTATGCCAAAGCCAAGTCTTAAGAACCTCTTCTTTTCATAGTTCAAAATCATTTCTTAGAACTAGCCGACAAAAGGGGGAGCAAATTAATTTAGTTTTCCAGGCACGTTTTTAATAGCCAACGACAAAGCGCACACACAAAAAGAACTGTAAAACCAAGAAGTAATAGCAGAAGTAATGGAAGTACAGCCCGAGAATGTACCGTTAGTTAATAAAAAGCCATTTTGTCATAGCCAAATTACGACTGGCGGGCCCATAACCTCTGCTATAGAGCCAGGGTGGAGCGCGAGCACTATTACGTATGCAAGGCGCGTAAATGAGCATAATTTGATTTTCAACAATCAAAAGAGAATGAGATAAAGAGAGAGAGAGAGGGGAGAAGACACTCCCCGCTCCCAACACCAAAGTCAATGGGCATCAATGAACAGGCGGACTGACGCTTTTATCGGGCCCCCACAAAGTCACAGTCCATGCTCAGCAAAACAACACAAATGTGAGAATTTACAGCTAAATACGATAGTGTCAAACCAGCAACAACAACAACAACAACAACAATGATGACACAGAACCTGTCGCCTGCAGCAACAAAGTTCAACGTCAAGGGGACAAAACACGGCTTTGACTTCGGCTTCCAATTCGAACGAACAACTCGCACTCGAACTCGAACTCGGGCGCATGCGCTTGTGCTCTTCGTGTTCGTGTTCGTTCGTGTCTTGCATGTTGCGCTACCCCGCTCTCTCTCACTCACTCTCTTCTCAGGTGTACGAGTAAGTATGTGTGTGTGTGTGCTTTGGTTATAACGCGCTTGAGTAGGTCGGTCATTGAACTTGTTTTCTTTTCATCTGCGCCTGTGCCGTCGCTGCTGTTGCTGCTGCTGGCGCTGCTGCTTCGACTTCTTTCATTCTTTTGGACTGGCCACACTTTCTTCCTGGTTTCGTGCGCTCTCTTTGTGCTGCTCTGCCACCTGTGCGTGCGTTGGCGTTGGAGCGCAAACTCTTCTGAGGCTGCGGTCTGTTTTTCTCTCTTGCTCTTGCACGCTCTCTTAAGCTGGTTTCTTGGGAGGCTGCTGGCTGCTCGGATGACTTGGCAGGTCTTGTGCCTGTGCGTGGCAGCAGCAGCAAGTGGCAGCGGCAGCGGCAGCAGCAACAATTCTAATTGCAGGCAACAGGCAGAAAGCAAAAGGCAAAGAGTCGGAACCGGGGATGGGGCCCAAGGTAAGACCAATGTCAATAACCCTGAGCTGGCCAAGAGTAAGAGTGATTTGATTCCCTTTTCATCGGGGAAGAAGAACAACCAGTGGCAACAGAACCACAAG